>NC_053039.3:87868826-88485284 GCF_002575655.3 Aegilops tauschii subsp. strangulata | reverse complement strand
CAAATGAGGACGATAGAGTAAGTGGCATTTCATACATGTTCATCATACTTGTTGTTGGTGCTAACTTGCTTTGTTTTCATGTAGTACAACATTGCGCAAAACTTGTTCAAAGAAGAGGAGAGGACAACCAAGAAGGGGAAGATCAAGAAAGGAAGGGTCTTTACCTTGCCCCATTGCTATAACGTGTTGAAGGATGATGAGAAATGGAAGAAGCGTGAAGATTTGGATGATTTGCATTTGAGCAACAAACGCAAGCGAACAATTAAGTTGGATGATGATGATGATGAGGATGATGCATCAAGTGATGACGGCAAGAGAAGCCCCACACCCAACTCGGTTTCATACTCGAAGCCAAACCGACCGAATGGGTGCAAGAAAGACAAACCGAAAAGAAGAAGAGGAAAGGAGATGATGAGCTCAAAAATGCTATGGAAGCTATTGTGAAGGCAAGAAAAGAAGCCAACGAGGTGAGAAAAATGGCAAGGAACCAAGATGCCGCGGCCGAGGAGAGGAGGGTGGCGGCCGAGGAGAGGAGGGTGGCGGCCGAGGAGAGGAAGGTGGCTTTGGAGGAGAGGAAGGTGAGCAATGAGGAGCGAACTAGATTGTTGGAATGGGAGAAGCACTTGTTCTTCTTGAACACATCTAACCTCAATGCGGCGCAAAAGGAGTATGTCAATCTTGCCCGTGAAGAAGTCTTGATCCAAAAAAGAGCCATGGTTCGTGCAATGGGTGGCGGTGGCCTCGGCGCCATGGGTGGCGGTGGCCTCGGCGCCATGGGTGGCATGGGTGGCTTCGGAGCTACCGTGGGCGGTGCAATGGGAGGCATTGCTGGCTCTGGAGCACCCCCCGACGCTATGGCCACCATGGGATGCATGAGTTTTGCTTCTCTCATGGGAGGCATGGGTGCACCTCCGGCCGCCATGGGCGGAATGTCTTTCGATGTGCCTCCTCGCACACATTCCCATGAAGATTCCATTGAAGATCTTGCCAACACCGTCGGAGCTTCACGTGATGCGGTGCGCGATGAGGAGAGGGAGGAAGATTCATCTTCGGAGGCGGAAGAATCGTCTTCCGAAGATGAGGACGAGGACGAAGACGAGGACGAGGAATGATGTGTCTTTCATTTGTGTATTGAACTTGATTTGCATTTTGAACTTGGTTGGATGAACTTGTGGGCATGATTTTGAACTTGTGGGCATGAACTTTTCTTCATCAACTTGTTTGTGTGTAATTTTATATGTTATGTTCATTGCATTTTGAATGTTTCAACTTCATTTTGTGTTCAAAATGCCATATATGCAATGCCCCGGTGTGTCACGCGCGCTGCATTTTTTGCGCGCTGCTGGAGCGGCGCGCGCGCTGCATTTTAGCGCGGCTGCTGGAGCCAGCGCTGCGCGCCGAGCCAAACCAGGTGATGGGCGCGCGGCAAAGCAGTTTTTTGCGCGCGGCGCGTTCGGCGCCTGTTGGAGATGCTCTTACAACAAGGAAATCTCTAACACAAACCCAGAGTGCAATCATATAATATGATGTAAATGCTGCTGACACGCTCATGCAATTTCAGAAGGATTTGGTACACAAACAAAGTTGTATTCAGACAAAAGTTGTTACTCATTGTTCACAACGAAACAATGAAATTTATTCAAACAGGAGTTAATTAATCATCAAATTAGTTATTCTCTAATTTCTATCCACTATGATTTGGATATTCATCACAAACATGCCAAATATTATTTTCGCATTTATTTTGCAAATGTACACAATATGCTGAAAAAACTTAGGACCAGCCTCATGACCATCCAATTCCTTTTTGAAGAATGATTACAAATTTGCTTCAATGTGAAACGTTGTGAAAGCTCTAGTGATCAAGCAATTGCGATCTCCAAAGGTGAACAACAGCAAGGTGCACTACTCCAAACTTGTGCTCAACTGTCAGAGAAATACATTTTGCTCTGTTCATTCAGAGGTGTGAAGTGCACATAATATAGCAACATCAATAATCTCTGCAAACAAGTTACAGATAACCTTGAAAACTCTTATGCAATGTTTATATTATATAAAATATTGTTCACCTAGTCATAAACATAATATATCAGCCACTTCAATATCAAACAACATTGAAGATTAAAGACGGAATAATTGATTCAACAATTTCTAGTCCATACTTATCAAAGTTAACATTTGACTCACTCATTTATTCTCAACCTACAAGAGAAACAAATTACTTCCTCGCAACATTAAGCAAGTAAGATTGGCTCAAAAAAAAAAGCAAGTAAGTAGGACTGATATAGCTAGTACTAGTTTCAACAGAATTAATATCTGCTTCAGTATGTCTATCTGAATAGCCAAAATAGCTGCTATCTTGTTAATTTCTTGAGTTGATGGGATATAACGGATCACATCATTCCTTTTACTTGCTTGCGGCGAACTCATCTTATTTTTACTGTCTTTGACCTCAGTCCTTATCTTCATGCCAGCGATTTCCTTGCCTACAGTACTATGTGCATCGTTTGACAAATCGTCAATGGGATCCAAAATTTGTGACCCATTAGAAACTTAACCTTTGTCTCGAAGGAAATCAACATAATCTTCTATCCAATACCAGAAATTGCATTTTCCACCTTTAGGCTGACAAATTCAGAAAAGAGTAAACATTCCAAGCCAGATCGCAAAAACATTTGTGCAAAAGCAGTAAACCATAGAAATTTGCTACTAACATTATGATTGACGTACTTGACGAAATCGTGGATCTTGTTGTTCATGATATCAGTAGTGTACCTTTTAACAACCCTAAATCCACAAGTCGTGCAGTTCACTAGAGGAAGTGGCCCGTACTGACGATGAATAACTCCTGAAGAATTAGAGCTAGAAGCCATGAGATTGTCTCCTATGTCTTTGAGGAATAAGTTTTAACTACTGGATTTGTTGCAATGTAGGGATTCCACCTGCATTCTCGCTTAGGGGCTGGATTTATAGAGGACACAAAACCTACCCTTTTTTCATGTACTCGGGTTCTATGTCATAGCAACTCAGTTCTTACACAGAGAACTCAATATCTTTCAATTCTTAAATATTAAAACATGTACACAGAACTACATAATTGGTACTATAGAATTCTCAATAACTTAAACAAATAAATTTGACAAAACAATTGATAGATCGCACAATAGCTACATTTGAAATCTATACATCTTAATGGATGAAACTACGCTTCATTTATTAATTGATGAATGTTAAAAGCAGTTTCTGCTTTGTTCGTCTTCAAGTTTGCCAAATGATATAATATTCGTGACCTAGCACTACCAACTGTGTTCTACAAAAGAGAGCAAATATTCTATCAGAAATAAAATACATAAATTACATTGAGAATAATGTGCAGATAATCGGTTACCTTATTTATATTACATTTTATAGAACTACCATCAAAATATGTTCCGATCATCAAAGAGGCAATTCGAGAATGTTGGCTGCATAATATATTAGTCACATAAACGAATTCTTAACATGGTTGAACAAAATTACTTGCCTGCCTAGAGGAAGATGTGTTGCGTCAATAAATTTCTTAGACCATCCAATACCCCAATCAGAGACCCTTTAATAAAAATACTTTTCAATACAAACACACAATGCTTTGTGTATAATTTTTGCACATACTTCATGCTTGTCTTCCATAAATGATGCAGTACCATTCGAGCACTGTGGATCTATAATGTTTATGACCTTATCATTTATATCCCACACATAAGAGCATCTACAACCGGACCTCTCAAACCCACCTCATACGCCCGGGCGGGCCATCCGGTCATTGTCCGGTCACGATTTTTTGACCCAGACAGGCCCCTCAAATGCCCGGATTGACCGGCACCTCCCATATCCAGCCCAAATATGGGGCGGATATGGGGGCGCCCGTGTTCAGGAACGCAGTATTTCAAAATTTTCCTACGATCACGCAAGATCTATCTAGGATATGCATAGCAACGAGCGGGGAGAGTGTGTCCACGTACCCTCGTAGACCGAAAGCGGAAGCGTTAAGTAACGCGGTTGATGTAGTCGAACGTCTTCGCGATCCAACCGATCAAGTACCGAACGCACGGCACCTCCGCGATCTGCACACGTTCAGCTCGGTGATGTCCCTTGAACTCTTGATCCAGTTGAGGCCAAGGGAGAGTTCCGTCAGCACGACGGCATGGTGACGGTGATGATGAAGTTACCGGCGCAGGGCTTCGCCTAAGCACTACGACGATATGACCGAGGTGTGTAACTGTGGAGGGGGGCACCGCACACGACTAAAAGATCAACTTGTGTGTCTATGGGGTGCCCCCTGGCCATGTATATAAAGGAGGGGGGAAGAGGAGGCTGGCCTAGGAGGGGCGCGCCTATAGGGGGAGTCCAACTAGGATTCCCAATCCTAGTTGGAGTCCCCTTCCTTTTCCAAGAGGGGAGAGAGGGAAGGAGTAGGAGAGGGAGAAGGAAAGAGAGGGGGGGCGCCGCCCCCTCCCTAGTCCAATTCGGACTTGCCATGGGGGGCGGGGGGGGGGGGGCACCCCTTGAGGCCCTTCTCTCCTTCCCTGCTAGGGATATTACCACTGGGCGTAAACCGGCCAGGAGAGGCCGGGTTAACCTCATAAGTAGTTCATCTGTATCTGAAGCCCATGAAGACAGACGGTGACGCTTCATAAAGGCCCAGGGCCCAAAGCCGGTTTAAGGCCTATAGACACAAACCGGCATTGATATGTAAACTTGTGTTGTAAGATAGAAGTAGCAGAGACCGAGCTGGACACGATTATGAGCCGGCCTCGGAGTCTGTAAACCGACGGGCGTCAACCCATGTATATAACGGGACGACCCGGCGGCGGTTCAAGGACAACAAACAACAACTCGAGACCCAGGCAAAGCGTATTCGCTCCCTGGTCATCAAAACCCCATCAATTCCATCACAACTAGACGTAGGCTTTTACCTTCATCGTAAGGGGTCGAACTAGTATAAACTCTCTTGCGTCCCTTGTCCGCTTTAACCCCTTTTAAGCTAACCCGTAGCGATGGCTCCACGACTAAGTCCTTTCTCTAGGACATCTGCCGTGACAAAACCACGACAGTTGGCACCCACCGTGGGGCTATCGCATGATGGTTTCAAGTTCTCGGAGGGCAACTTCGAAGGACTCAAGGGTTACGATGTGGGCCGGATGACCAAGAGTCATCGCGGCAAGCTCTACATCGACGATGCAGGCTGGAGCCCCGAGGTCGGCTCAATCGAGTACGAGTATCGGGTCCCCTTTGGTGGCATACACGTTTTCATTGGCAAGATCGGCGAACCGGGCCCTGAGCCGGACATCTGCACCGACCTCGTCGAAACGGCTCAGCGTGCGAGATCTGCCCGGGTCAAGCCTGTCATGAAGCGTGCCTTCGTGGGAGTTATCCATGGAGGGGAATCTGAGGATAGATCGGAATCTGGTGGTGAGACCGTCGTTTATTCCGGCGACGAGTCATCGACTGGAGAGACCGAGTCGTTATATCAGTTACAAGATGGCTGGATTGGGGGCTGTTCCGATGGCGACAGTATTCCGGACCCCTCTGATCTGCCAAACCGGGTGGCGATCTTCATGGCCGGCACGCAACCAGTGCTCCACTCTTCGACCGCAGCGGCGATGATTTCCAGATCAGCGGCGGTGGCAGCGGCTGGGGCAGGAGGCCCTGTACGACCGCCGGCTCAGGTTCTATCTGATTTGTTTGATGTGTTGGCAACGCTGATGGCGGAGGTTAACCCGGCGGATCAGGATGCACACAATGCGGAAATCGCGAAAGTGAAAGATCAGATCACCTAGGCAAAAGCCGACTTAGCAACTGAGGATACCAGGATAGCCGTGGAGCGGGCCGCTTTGGATGCACAAGCTTACCGGATTATGCTGGATCAGAGTGCGTCGAACGAAGTCCTGAAGAGGAGGCACCGATCTCGCCTGCCGCCGGTTTATGATGCTAGAAATCTCTTTAACACCCCAGGAGCAGGGACCGGCAATCCGCCGGTGGTAAACCGGGCAGAGGCACCTGGAGCAGGGGCGCCGGTTCAGCCACGTTTGGTGGATCCGCCTCGTCAGAACAACGTTGTGGTACCTCATGTCCCCGCGCCACCGGGTCATTATTCTAACCCAATGGACAACGTTGTCGCTGCCGCTTCATGGCTGGCGGCCATCCCGATCGAAGGCGATTCTCCAGCAGCGGCCGAGACGCGTCGGGTTAAGGAGCTTCTTCAGACAGCCTTGGTTCAACAGGAGGCTTATTCATATAGTCGCGATCGGATTCATTCCACTCCCCGTCCAAGCCGGAGTTACAGCAGGCGTATGGATGAACCGGCAGTATCAAGCAATGCGCGGAACCGTGATCTGCCCCGTGGCAATAACCCGGCGGGTGGCGCTGGTGATGCTCAGGAGGTGGTGGACCGGGGTCGGGCACACAGAGAGGCCGAGTTAGCGGCACAGCACGAGGCCCGTCAGCTTACTCTGGTTCGTCCAACCACATCGGTGGAACCAGGAGTTACCTCTAGTTCCTTGGGAGTGCCATGTCTTGTCCCAGCATTGTGCAATGTGCGCCTGCCCAAGGATTTCAAGGGCCCGCGCAAGGTGCCGAACTACGCCGCCGATTTATCCCCTGAAACATGGGTCGAAAGCTATGAGATGGCCATGGAGATGCTGGACGTGGATGATGCGGCATGTGCGAAGTACTTCACCATGATGCTAGAAGGAACGGCCCGCACTTGGCTAAAGATCTTACCGGCTAATTCTATCAGGTCATGGGCCGAGGGCCCGGTTTATTCAGGATTTCAAGGACACATGCAAGCAGCCCATGTCAATTGTGGATTTAGCTGCCTGTGTCCAGGAGGAAGGAGAGTCAACAACCCGTTGGGTGCGCCGGGTTTCGGAGATTTTGCACTCATCGGACCGCATCAACGCTGACACCGCAGTTTTAACATTGGAAGGCAATTGCCGGTTTGAACCCCTGAAGTTGAAGTTGGGACGGCTCAAACATCATTGTAATGATATGGGAACACTCATGGCTGCACTAGTGAAGTATGCCGACTCTGATAGTACCAAGGATCCCGAGTCTGATGATGATAAGACAGGGAAGGGAAAGAAGAGCGGCAACACCAAGGGGCAGCACCCCAACCCGGCGGGTCATGGAAACGGCGGCAAGCGTAAAGCGGACCACGGTTTAGACTTTGTGGCTAACACTAGTACACACGACAAGGGCCAACAGCGTAAGGGTAAACCGCCCCGGCGCAATGGAATGCCAAATCCTAATCCGGACCGTTTGTCGTATCTGTTGAACCAGCCCTGTCCAAAGCATGGGACGAAGGAGGAACCATCCACACACCTCTAGAAAGATTGTTACATCATGCAAGAGTTCAAAAATTCTGACTCTTTCCGGTATGATCATGGATCAGGAGGTGGTTCAGGCTCTGGCTCTCATGGGCCGGGTTATGGCGGAGGAAATTCCGGTTCCAGATTCCATGGCAATCAGGGTGGACATAACAATCAAGGTAATCAGGGTAATCAAAGTGGCTATAATCATCAGGGCAATCAGCAGCAGCAGCAGTCGGGCTCCAGAGCAACCCAAAGCAGTTGAATAGCGGACAGTATCATGTCTTCACCACTAGCCTGGACAAGCGCGATCAGAAGCTTCATAAAAGGGCGGTGAATGCCGTTGAACCGGCCGTGCCCCGTTATTTGCGCTGGTCCGAGCAGCCGATTGTGTGGAGTAGAGAAGATCATCCACCCCGGATTTACAATCCGGGTCATCTGGCTCTGGTGGTGGCACCTCAGGTGGGAGGTTATAAGTTCACTAAGGTACTCATGGATGGAGGGAGTAGCATCAATATCCTTTATTATGAAACTTTCCGTCGCATGGGGCTAACAGATAAAAATCTTAAACCGTCCAATACGGTGTTTCATGGTGTGGTGCCTGGTAAGTCGGCATATCCTGTTGGTAAGATAGCTCTGGAGGTGGATTTTGGAGATGAGCATGACTCAAGATCAGAAACCTTGACCTTTGAGGTGGTGAAAATCAGCAGCCCGTATCATGCCCTATTTGGACGGCCAGCTTATGCTAAGTTTATGGCACGTCCTTGTTATGTCTATCTGCAGCTCAAAATGGCGGGTCACAAAGGAACTATAACCGTGCATGGGAGCCACAAGATTGCTCTGGAGTGTGAAGAAGGTGATGCAGCTTATGCTGAGTCGGTTTGTGCAACAGAAGAGTTGAAGTTTTACAAGGACAATGTTGATCCGGCAGATATGACCTCGTTGAAGAAACCAACCACAAAGCATGATCCGGCTCTGAAGTTTAAATCGGCTGATGAGACTAAGCTTGTTGACTTCGTACCTGGCGATTCGTCCAAGCAGTTCAGCATCAACGCTAACTTAGATCCGAAATAGGAAGGCGCGCTCATCGAGTTCATCTGTGAGAATCAGGACATCTTTGCATGGAAGCCTTCTGACATGCCAGGTGTACCAAGAGAACTCGTTGAGCACACTCTCAATGTTGATCCTAAGTATAAACCGGTCAAGCAGTTTCTCCGACAGTTCAATGAAGAAAGGCGCAAAGCTATTGGAGAAGAAGTAGCCAGGCTCTTGCGGCTGGATTTATCGTTCAAGTATTCCATCCTGAGTGGTTGGCTAATCTGGTGCTGGTCCTCAAGAAGAATGACACTTGGCGTATGTGTGTGGACTACACATATCTCAACAAAGCTTGTCCAGCAGATCCTTTTGCCCTTCCCCGTATTGATCAAATTTTTGATGCTACGGCGGGTTGCGAGCGTTTAAGCTTTTTGGATGCATACTCTGGTTATCATCAGATCAAAATGGCAGTTAAGGACCAGGAGAAGATAGCCTTCATAACTCCCTTTGGAGCCTTCTGCTATGTGTCCATGCCCTTTGGGCTCAAGAGTGCCCAGGCGACTTATCAAAGGTGTGTGCAGAATTGTCTGCATAAACAGATCGGCCGCAATGTTCACGCCTATGTGGATGATATTGTGGTAAAATCAAGGAAGAAGGAAACATTGATTGATGACTTGAAGGAAACCTTTGATAACCTGCGGGTTTATAAAATGATGCTTAATCCGGCCAAGTGTGTCTTTGGTGTACCTGCAGGTAAACTCTTGGGCTTTTTGGTGTCTAACAGGGGCATTGAAGCTAATCCGGAAAAGATCAAAGCCATCACCTCTTTGACTAAACCGAAGTGTATCAATGATGTTCAACGCTTGGCAGGACGGATTGCCGCGTTGAGCTAGTTTGTCAGTCGCCTTGGCGAGAAGGCCATCCCTTTGTATCAGATGCTGAAGAAAACGGATAACTTCGTCTGGAGTGACGCCGCTAATGAAGCATTTGAGAGCTTAAAGCGGCAGCTAGCTAATCCACCGATTCTCGCTGCTCCGGTTGACAAAGAACCGTTGCTACTATATGTGGCAGCTAACGCTCGGGCTGTTAGTGTGGCTATTGTGGTAGAGCGCAAAGAGGCAGGAAAGGAATATCCGGTTCAGCGGCCGGTTTACTATATCAGTGAGGTACTTATTGAGTCCAAGCAGAGGTACCCACATTGGCAAAAATTGGTGTATGGGGTTTTCATGGCAAGCCGAAAATTGAAGCAGTATTTCCAAGGTCATCCCATCACGGTGGTCAGCTCTGCTCCTTTGGGAGATATAATCCAGAACAGGGAAGCAACCGACCGGATTGCTAAGTGGGCTATTGAGCTCGGGCCTCACGGATTGAAATACATGCCCCGAACGGCGATCAAATCCCAGGCACTTGTGGATTTCATCAATGATTGGACAGAGTTACAAGCGCCAGAAGAGAAGTCGGATCATACTTATTGGACTATTCGTTTTGATGGGTCCAGGCAATTGGAGGGCTCGGGGGCTGGAGTCGTATTAACTTCCCCACGAGGTGATAAGTTTTGTTATGTTCTCCATTTAATGTTCCCGTGCACTAACAATGTAGCTGAATATGAGGCTTTACTCTATGGTCTTCGGATAGCTCTGGAGATGAACTTAAGCCGAGTTAAGTGCTTCGATGACTCGGATCTGGTGGCTCAACAAGTGTCCGGCACTTGGGATTCCAAGGACCCACTCATGGCAGCATATCGTCATAAGGTGGATATTATTGCAGGTCACTTTAAAGGTTATCTGGTTGATCATGAGGACCGGCGAAGGAATGAAGCGGCGGACGCTTTAAGCCGCCTGGGTTCCCAAGGTAAACCGGTTCCACCTAATGTCTTCTTGGATGTTTTGCATAATCCGTCCGTCAAGCTCCCTGGTGAAGAGGATTTGGCTGTTCCTGATCCGGAGGCCCAATTGGTGGTGGCTCTTCATGTTATCCCGGATTGTACGGTTCCATATTTGGCGTATATAAACCGTGGCGATTTACCAGAAGATGAAACTTTGGCCAGGCAGATAACCCGGCGGTCCAAGTCCATGACTGTCATCAATGGAGAGTTACATCATTGCAGTGTGACAGGGGCGTTTCAACGCTGTGTGTCTCCTGAGGAAGGCCGTGAAATTTTTCGTGAGATCCACGAAGGGGATTGTGGTCACCACGCCGGTTCAAAATCGTTGGTGGCCAAGGCGTTTCGTCACGGTTTCTATTGGTTGACAGCTCATGCTGATGCCGAGGACTTGGTCAAAAGATGTGATGGTTGTCAGAAATTCTCAAGGCGCGCTCATGTACCGGCTCAAGAATTGAGGATGATTCCAATCACCTGGCCGTTTGCAACTTGGGGGCTGGATATGGTTGGGCCTTTCAAGAGGTCCAAGGATAAAAATACCCACCTTTTGGTGGCGGTTGATAAGTTCACGAAGTGGGTGGAGGCAGAGCCAGTTAGTAAGTGTGACGCGGCCACGGCGGTTCAATTCATCAAAAAAGTGATCTTCCGGTTTGGTTTTCCACACAGCATTATAACAGACAATGGTACCAATCTGTCAAAGGGTGCCATGAAGGAGTTCTGTCAACGTGAGCACATCCGGCTTGACGTGTCATCAGTGGCTCACCCCCAGTCCAATGGTCAAGCGGAGAGGGCCAATCAAGAAATCTTGAGAGGCATCAAACCCCGGCTTATGGTTCCTTTGCAACGGACGCCGGGTTGTTGGGTTGAGGAGCCACCTTCTGTGTTATGGAGCATCAATACCACGCCCAACAGATCAACAGGATACACACCATTCTTCATGATTTATGGAGCGGAAGCAGTTCTTCCTAGTGACATCCGTCATGACTCGCCTCGTGTAGCGGCATATGTTGAAGCGGACAATGAGAAGGCACGGCAGGAAGCTCTTGACCTGTTAGATGAAGAACGTGACATAGCAGCAGCCCGTTCAGCGATTTATCAGCAAGATCTGCATCGTTATCACAGCCGCCGGGTTAGAACCAGGACCTTTCAAGAAGGCGATTTGGTGCTTCGGCCCATCCAGGATCAGACGGATATGCACAAGCTATCCCCCACTTGGGAAGGACCCTTTGTGGTCAGCAAGAATCTACACAACGGGTCGTACTACCTAATCGATGTTCGAGAGCGCAAAGACTCACGTAAATCGGAGGAGGAGACCAACCGGCCGTGGAATATTGCTCATCTTCGGCCTTACTATACTTGAGCTATAGGCTCTACTTATGTACATATTATGACAATGTATATATTATGATCAATACAATAAACCGGAACCTCAGCTAAGGCGGGGCATCTGTTGTTTTTCCTTACATCATGTGTGGTTACATGGAGCTTGCAAAGCGGCGTCCGGTTTACCCCTTGATTTGGCTTCTCAAAACTTCATATTAGATCACTTGGGGGCTTGGTCGAACCCAAACCATAGTCTCGCCTCTTGATCGGCGTAATGCCACAGCATCACTTGGGGGCTTGGTCGAACCCGAACCATAGCCATGCCTCTTGATCGGCGTAATGCCACAACATCACTTGGGGGCTTGGTCGAACCCGAACCATAGCAACGCCTCTTGATCGGCGTAATGCCACAGTATCACTTGGGGGCTTGGTCGAACCCGAACCACAGCAACACCTCTTGATCCAATTTGGGGCCTGGCAGCCCGTGAAAAGCCTCGACTACAGCGGTTTTATTTGCCTTTTGCTAAGTTTCTTTTTCTTTTGCTAAGATTTGTGATGTTTTCAAACCGGTGTTTATCAACCCGGTTAGGCTGTCAACTACAAGTTGTCAGTACATGATCAAGTTATAATCTGGAGACTATCAGCCCGGTCTGGTTTTGACTCATAGTCACCAGTATGGAATAAACCGGTGTTTATCACAACCTGGAACGGTTTTATTGTAAACCGGCATTGTATAACAGGAGATACTTTTACTCCGGATTAGGGTTATTACCCTCATTACAAGGTTGGTCAGCCAACACTATGCCTAAAGATCACAGGTATCATATATTTCCATATTTGGTTATGTTTTGCAACCTTGGTTATAAACCTTGGTCCTATATATAGTTGGGTATCATGACCCGCCCGGTGGTAAACCGCCAGGGCGCTTTAAGCTTCTTATCTGCAGGAACAGCTTGAAGAAATAGCTATGGATTATGAACATCATATCTTAAGCATGGCGGATTAACACGCATCAATTGCAGATAAATATGCACGAAGGCATAACAGACCAAGTGTTTTAACTCACCTATTACAAGGCATTTTCAGTGCCCAAAGGAGTAATTGTCTCAATAAGCATTACAGCAAAAGAAAAAATAAACCGGCCCCCGGATTGTGATTGCTTATCAGCTTGACCTGATGGCTGCGGATCATCTTGCACCGGTTCATCTTCTTCGTCCCTACCCAGCGGCTGGAAGTCAATAGTTGCCCAGTCGATTCCAGTTAAAGCTTGGAACACAGCTTCGTCGCTTATAAGGGTGGACGGTTCAATATCAGGGGCATAAGTGTGCTTACGGATTGAAGGGATCAGGTTTTGAGCCTCAGGAGCTGGTGCAGCAACCCGCTTGTTATTGATATCATAACTCGCCTGATAATGTGAAAGATCATCTTCTTCAGCAAGTTGACAAGCCAGGGGACGCACTTCCCGGTTTATGGCACGGAGATCTTCAGTGCAAAATTCTGATCTGTCTTCTTTCAAGCTTGGGTAGCCTTTAGCCATGTCCGTCGGGTCGAGATCAGGCACCCATGCTTTTGCCCGAGTTAGCGCGGTCAGAGCGCCAGCCCTTGCAGCAGAACTCTTCAGCTCTTCTACCCTGGCAGGCAGCGTAGATAGCCTGTCTAAGGTATCTTTGATTAACGTCGGGGGCGGCTTATTGTGAGAAGCGGTGTAGATGATTCGTTGAGCGCCGGTATACAGTTGTTCTATCAGCGTATAGGCAGCCTTCAGCTTCTTCTGAACATCAGAGCCCAGATGACTAATGCGAGTTCCTGCATCATTGCAAACATCAGTAAACCGGCAACGCATGGGAAAATATGTTGACAGTATTAAGGACAAGATGCTTACCAAACACAGCAGCGGTCATCGCATGTACTTGCCGCTTTACCCCAGTCAGCTCGTCTACCACCGGTTTGAGAGCTGCTTCTGCATCTTCAGCTCTTTTTCGTAAAGCGGATTTCTCTGTGTTCCAATCCGCCTGCTCCTTGGCAAAGCCTTCCTTTAGCTTTTCCATAGCGGCTAAGGCGCTTGTCAGCTCATCTTTTGCTTTGGAAGTTTCGGCCTGCCGGGACTTGATGTTCTCTTGCAGGTCAGGGGTTTGGCTTTCCTTCTTACTCAGTTCAGCCTATAAGAGACAGATATATAATGAGTTGACAGTACATATTTGAAGTACCAAGCACATAACAAGTTATGCCCTTAGTACTTGGGGGCTAATGCATATTTGCTTTTACTCAGAAATTTTTACAAGTCCCAAGCACAATACAAGTATTAAGCTTGGCACTTGGGGGCTAATGTGTGTTTGCTCAAAAAAACTGTTGATATGGGAATTCTTCTACAGTCCCGGTTCATCTTTATAAAGTTAAACCGGCCCTTGGGGACTATACGGGCGAAAGAGCAGTATGGCAAATTTTAAGGAGCCGTTTCATCTTAACAAGGTAATCCGGTCCCTGGAGGCTAAATATGCAAAGTTAAGTTATGACAAAAGTCCCGGTTTATATGGTATCATAAACCGTCACTTGGGGGCTACTAGGAGTTGATAAACTGCAATTGGACAAAGGAGAAAAACAGTAGTTACCTCATATCGCTCCTTCATCAAGTTTACCAAACTAGCTTCATAGTCACGGCTGGTATACAGACGGTTCAGGAAGCCGGAATGAATATCTTGAACATTGAGGTGGGCGAAGCTTGATAAATCAGCATTCCATTTGCCTTTGCCGATAGCAGAGAAATCATCCTTGGCAGTATGCTTTGACAAAGCTACGGGATTGCCAGGAGTGGTGTGGCCAGTGCCAGTAATCATAACGTCATCATCTTGTTCATCAGCAGCTTTCGCCGGAGTTGGCGGTTTATCAGTGTCCTTAGCTGGACTGACCGGTTTGTCACCAGTTCGGACAGGGCTGGCTGGCCGGTCTACATGACTTGTATTAACTTGCACTTGTTCAGTAAGGAAATCATGGTCTTGAAGCGGCGGATCGTGAAGCATGGCGTCGGCGTCGGTTTCTTCCAGATCTGGAGTTGTTTCCGGTTCAGCAACTACATTACCATCAGCCGGTTTGTTCAGCCGAGCTTTCTTGCTGGGTCTTGGCTTGGCGCTGCGAAAAGATAGACATAAGGATCAGTATAGTATGAAAAGATAACATATCAAGAATAAAGACATGTGCATAACTCACCCAGGAACTGTTTTGAGGGGTGGAAGCTGTGTGGCCGAGGACTCGCCAGAGGATGAGTGAGAAGTACCCTGATAATTTGAATCAGACGGGTTAAGAGGCTGGCGAAAACAACCTGCTTTTGGGCATGAAGTATCAATGGGATAAGAGACCTCTGATCGGCGTTTCCAAACCGGACTGTTCGGTAAACCGGCGGAGGTAACTACCTGGCCGCTGTGCCGGGTTGTACGGTGAGCATCGTGCTGCTGCGTCTTCAAAAGAAAGTTTGGGTCCAAGTAAGCAAGAGGGTGAGAAAAATTTACTTTCTGGTTTGCTTGACGGATTTTTTATGTTGGCAGAGGATCTGAATCGGAGGAAAGAATAGTTACCTCTACGTCCTCAGCGTGACTGCCTTCAGCGTCGTCCTGATAATAATCATTGTCAATGAGATGTACGAAAAATGAACCAAGAGAGTCAAGTTCTACCTCTGGTTCCGGATTACGCACATCGTCATCAGCTGGTAGATCGGAGGATGCAGTGGTCCTTCTCTTGGCAGGTTTCTTAACAACCTTGGTCTTTGGACGAACTGGCTTGACTGGTTTGTCTTGCGGCTTTGCCGGTTTGTCTTGTGATGGTTTCTTGTTCCAGAACAGATCATCACCCTGTCAGAAAATAATCACACTTTCAGAGAATATTTGGACAGAAGCAAATTCAGATACAAAGGATTGTATGATTCTTACATCTGGTGGTTTGTTGAAGGTGCAGAAAGGGAGTAGTCCGGTTTGGGCACAGACGGCCTCCGGTTCATTCAGTATTTTCTTTACAGCCTCAGTGACTTCTTCGTCTGTAAGCTGAATATCAATATGCCGCTGAGCATCCTTCAAACTCCCCGTGTACTCACACATCAAACCGGGCGCCGGCTTAAAGGCAGAATGCTCCAGCTTATCCAGCAACGAGCAAGATAACCTCCTGTCAAACCGTTCTCCATGAAGGCTCTAAGCTTTGATAATTGGGGAGCATAGTTGGCCCGTTCTCTTGCTGTCAACCTCTGAGGAAAAGGATGTGTGTTGCTAAGGCGTTCAGGGCGGTAACCCGGCAAAGGATTCTCATCAGATGGAGATGTATCCATGCAGTAAAACCAAGTCTGGTTCCACTCTTTAGGATGACTGTGGAGTTTGGGATGAGGGAAGGTGACTTCCTTCCTTTTCTGAGCCGCCATTTTGCCCAGTTCCGTATTGGGTCCATCTGAGAACTCTGTGCGACGGTTTAGGTGAAAGAAATACCGAAACAGTTTGACTGAAGGTTCCTCTTGCAGATAAACCTCACAAAAGACTTGGAAGTGGCAGATGTTGGTTACAGAGTTAGGACCAATGTCTTGAGGGCGCAGTTGAAAACTAGCCAGTACATCCCGGAATTTTTTTGAACCGGGAGGGCTAAAACCTCGTCTGAGATGATCAGCAAAAACGACTACCTCTCCGTCCTTGGGTGTAGGAGGATTTTCCGGGCCAGGGACCCTCCAGTGGATGACATCTTTCTTGGCTAAAGCGCCCGTTTTAACAAGGTTGCTTAACTGTTCCTCGGTTACTCGAGAGGGAGCCCAATTGCACTCATAGACTTGCTTAGCCATGACAAGGAAAATCTGAAACAAGATTATTACCGGTTTAAGATTTACAGTGGACAACTATACAGCGGTATGAGGATACTAGCATATTGGTAAACCGGATTTGGTTATTCATAAACCGGAGTCTGGCAATGGAACGGTGTAATGCATTGGCGGTTCAACAGGGGACTAATGGTATCTACCGGGTCATCATTTTTTCTGTGAAGTTAAACCGGCCAATCTGGTATTCAAAGTGTGTAAGAGAAGGAAGAAACAAGTTTCACATCTTGCTATGGTAATTTCAGATCTACCGCGCGTAGGAAAAACAAAATATATTCTGACCTAAATTCCAGCGTACTGAAAGTTCACCAAGATGAGATGAGTTGGATATCAAACAGGTGCTGAAACTACTAAAGCGCGAGATCTATGTGGTTTAAACTACTACCGCACGAGGCCTATGTGGTTTTTGGATCTAATCCATGGATATAAATAAGGGGAAACAAGGGCGGCGACGAACACTCATGAACAACAGAAACCCTAAGTGCAGATCTATGGTAAGAGAAAGGGGAGACTTACGGAGGCTGTTGAGCAGCGGCGGCGCGCGGAGGAGCTCTAGTACGATCAGGTCGATGCAGCGGCCAAGGTTGGTGCAGCAGTCGAAGGTTGACGGCGGCGGCCGAGGTCGAAGGGTCGAGCGTCACGAGGATGACGATGAAGTGAAGAGGCATGAGGGGGAAAATGGAAAGACCCCCTGGCCCTATTTATAAGGGAGATAAACGACAGACACGAAAATCGAGGAGCCGAGTTTTTGGATATGAGGCGATGATGTCGCCTCGATTGTCGGAGGCTCGTTAATGACAGGTGACGTCACGTCGGTTTACCAAGATCCTAGAAGATGATGTCCTGGCGGTTTACAAGATTGTGTGAAGATGTTGAAGAAGAAATTTTCTTAAGTATTGAGGATTGACATGAACCAGTTCAAATCAATCTGGGCCTAATGTTGGGGATATTACCACTGGGCGTAAACCGGCCAGGAGAGGCCGGGTTAACCTCATAAGTAGTTCATCCGTATCTGAAGCCCATGAAGACAGACGGTGATGCTTCATAGAGGCCCAGGGCCCAAAGCCGGTTTAAGGCCTGTAGACACAAACCGGCATTGATATGTAAACTTGTGTTGTAAGATAGAAGTCGCAGAGACTGAGCCAGACACGATTATGAGCCGGCCTCGGAGTCTGTAAACCGACGGGCGTCAACCCATGTATATAAGGGGACGACCCGGCGGCGGTTCAAGGACAACAAACAACAACTCGAGACCCAGGCAAAGCGTATTCGCTCCCTGGTCATCGAAACCCCATCAATTCCATCACAACTAGACGTAGGCTTTTACCTTCATCGTAAGGGGCCGAACTAGTATAAACTCTCTTGCGTCCCTTGTCCGCTTTAACCCCTTTTAAGCTAACTCGTAGCGATGGCTCCACGACTAAGTCCTTTCTCTAGGACATCTGCCGTGACAAAACCACGACATTCCCCGTATGGCCCATTAAAGCCCACTACTTCCCCCGGCGAATTCCCGTAACTCTCTGGTACTCCGGAAAATACCCGAATCACTCGAAACCTTTCCGATGTCCGAATATAGCCTTCCAATATATCGATCTTTACGTCTCGACCATTTTGAGACTCCTCGTCATGTCCGTGATCTCATCCGGGACTCCGATAAACCTTCGGTACATCAAATCACATAAACTCATAATACCAATTCATCATCGAACGTTAAGCGTGCGGACCCTACGGGTTCGAGAACTATGTAGACATGACCGAGACACCTCTCCGGTCAATAACCAATAGCGGAACCTGGATGCTCATATTGGCTCCTACATATTCTACGAAGATCTTTATCGGTCAAACCGCATAACAAGATATGTTGTTCCCTTTGTCATCGGTATGTTACTTCCCTGAGATTCGATCGTCGGTATCATCATACCTAGTTCAATCTCGTTACCGGCAAGTCTCTTTACCCGTTCCGCAATGCATCATCCCGCAACTAACTCATTAGTCACATTGCTTGCAAGGCTTATAGTGATGTGCATTACCGAGAGGGCCCAGAGATACCTCTCCGACAATCGGAGTGACAAATCCTAATCTCGATCTATGCCAACTCAACAAACACCATCGGAGACACCTGTAGAGCATCTTTATAATCACCCAGTTACGTTGTGACGTTTGATAGCACACTAAGTGTTCTTCCGGTATTCGGGAGTTGCATAATCTCATAGTCATAGGAACATGTATAAGTCATGAAGAAAGCAATAACAATAAACTAAATGATCATAGTGATAAGCTAACGGATGGGTCTTGTCCATCACATCTTTCTTAATGATGCGATCCCGTTCATCAAATGACAACACATGTCCATGGTCAGGAAACTTAACCATCTTTGATTAACGAGCTAGTCAAGTAGAGGCATACTAGGGACATTCTGTTTTGTCTATGTATTCACACATGTACTAAGTTTCGGTTAATACAATTCTAGCATGAATAATAAACATTTATCATGATATAAGGAAATATAAATAACAACTTTATTATTGCCTCTAGGGCATATTTCCTTCAGTCTCCCACTTGCACTAGAGTCAATAATCTAGTTCACACCGTCATATGATTTAACACCAATAGTTCACATCTTTATGTGATTAGTTCACATCTCCATGTGACTAATACCCAAAGGGTTTACTAGAGTCAATAATCTAGTTCACATCGCTATGTGATTAACACCCAAAGAGTGATCATGTTTTGCTTGTGAGAGAAATTTAGTCAATGGGTCTGCCACATTCAAAGCCGTATGTATTTTGCAAACTTTATATGTCTACAATGCTCTGCACGGAGCTACTCTAGCTAATTGCTCCCACTTTCAATATGTATCCAGATTGAGACTCAGACTCATCCAAATTGGTGTCAAAACTTGCATCGATGTAACTCTTTATGACAAACTTTTTGTCACCTCCATAACCGAGAAACATGTCCTTATTCCACTAAGGATAATTTTGACCGTTGTCCAGTGATCCACTCCTGGATCACTATTGTATTCCCTTGCCAAACTTAGGGCAGGGTATACAATAGGTCTGGTACACAGCATGGCATACTTTATAGAACCTATGACTGAGGCATAGGGAATGACTATTTCATTCTCTTTCTATTTTCTGCCATGGTCGAGTTTTGAGTCTTTACTCAACTTCACACCTTGCAACATAGGCAAGAACTCCTTCTTTGACTGTTCCATTTTGAACTACTTCAAAATCTTGTCAAGGTATGTACTCATTGAAAAATATATCAAGTGTCTTGATCTATCTCTATAGATCTTGATGCTCAATATGTAAGCAGCTTCACTGAGGTCTTTCTTTGAAAAACTCCTTTCAAACACTCCTTTATGCTTTCCAGAAAATTCTACATTATTTCCGATCAACAATATGTCATTCACATATACTTATCAGAAATGTTGTAGTGCTCCCACTCACTTTCTTGTAAATACAGGCTTCACCGCAAGTCTGTATAAAATCATATGTTTTGGTCACTTTATCAAAGCATATATTCCAACTCCGAGATGCTTGCACCAGTCCATAGATGGATCGCTGGCGCTTGCACATTTTTGTTAGCTTCTTTAGGATTGACAAAACCTTCTGGTTGCATCATATATAACTCTTCTTTAAGAAATCCATTAAGGAATGCAATTTTTACTTCCATTTGCCAGATTTCATAAAACGTGGCAATTGCTAACATGATTCGGACAAACTTAAGCATCGATACGAGTGAGAAGATCTCATCATAGTCAACACCTTGAACTTGTCAAAAACCTTTTGCGACAATTCGAGCTTTGTAGATAGTAACACTACTATCAACGTCCGTCTTCCTCTTGAAGATCCATTTATTCTCAAATGGCTTGTTGATCATCGAGCAAGTCAACCAAAGTCCATACTTTGTTTTCATACATGGATCCCATCTCAGATTTCATGGCCTCAAGCCATTTTGCGGAATCTGCGCTCATCATCGCTTCCTCCTAGGTCGTAGGTTCGTCATGGTCTAGTAACATGACTTCCAGAACAGGATTACCGTACCACTTTGGTGTGGAATGTGCTCTGGTTAACCTACGAGGTTCGGTAGTAACTTGATCTGAAGTTTCGATCATCATCATTAACTACCTCACTAATTGGTGTAGGCATCACTAGAACTGATTTCTGTGATAAACTACTTTCCAATTGGGGATAGGGTACAATTACCTCATCAAGTTCTACTTTCCTCCCACTTACTTCTTTCGAGAGAAACTCCTTATCTAGAAAGGATCCATTCTTAGCAACGAATATCTTGCCTTCAGATCTATGATAGAAGGTGTACCCAACAGTCTCCTTTGGGTATCCTATGAAGACGCATTTATCCGATTTGGGTTCGAGCTTATCAGGTTGAAGCTTTTTCACATAAGCATCGCAACCCCAAACTTTAAGAAACGACAGCTTAGGTTTCTTGCTAAACCACAGTTCATACGGTGTTGTCTCAACGGATTTAGATGGTGCCCTATTTAACGTGAATGTAGCTGTCTCTAATGCATAATCCCAAAATGATAGTGGTAAATCGGTAAGAGATATCATAGATCGCACCATATCCAATAAAGTACGGTTACGACATTCGGACACACCATTATGCTATGGTGTTCCAGGTGGCGTGAGTTGTGAAACTATTCCACATTGTTTCAAATGAAGACCCAACTCATAACTCAAATATTCACCTTCACGATCAGATCGTAGAAACTTTATTTTCTAGTTACGACGATTTTCCACTTCACTCTGAAATTCTTTGAACTTTTAAAATGTTTCAGTCTTATGTTTCATCAAGTAGATATACCCATATATGCTCAAAACATATGTGAAGGTTAGCAAATAACGATACCCGTCGTGAGCCTCAACACTCATCGGACCACATACATCAGTATGTATTATTTCCAATAAGTCAGTTGCTCGCTCCATTGTTCCGGAGAACGGAGTTTTAGTCATCTTGCCCATGAGGCATGGTTCACAAGCATCAAGTGATTCATAATCAAGTGATTCCAAAAGCCCATCAGCATGGAGTTTCTTCATGCGCTTTACACCAATATGACCTAAACGGCAGTGCCACAAATAAGTTGCACTATCATTATTAACCTTGCATCTTTTGGCTTCAATATTATGAATATGTGTATCACTACGATCGAGATTCAATAAACCATTTATATTAAGTGTATGACCATAGAAGGTTTTATTCATGTAAACAGAACAACAATTATTCTTTGACTTAAATGAATAACCGTATTGCAATAAACATGATCTAATCATATTCATGCTCAACGCAAACACCAAATAACATTTATTTTAGGTTTAACACTAATCCCGAAGGTAAAAAGAGTGTGCGATGGTGATCTTATCAAAACCTTGGAATCATTTCCAATACACATCGTCACCTCGTCCTTAATTAGTCTCTGTTTATCTTGCAACTCCTGTTTTCATGTTACTACTCTTAGCAACTGAACCAGTATCAAATACCGAGGGGTTGCTATAAACACTATTAAAGTACACATCAATAACATGTATATCAAATATAGCTTTGTTTACTTTGCCATCCTTCTTATCCATCAAGTATCTAGGGCAGTTCCACTTCCAGTGACCATATCCTTTGCAGTAGAAGCACTCAGTTTCAGGCTTGGGTCTAGCTTTGGGTTTCTTCATGGGAGTGGCAACTTGCTTGCCATTCTTCTTGAAGTTCCCTTTCTTTTCCTTGCCCTTTTACTTGAAACTAGTGGTCTTGTCAACCATCAACATTTGATGCTTTTCTTGATTTCTACCTTCGTCAATTTCAGCATCACGAAGAGCTCGGGAATCGTTTTCGTCATCCATTGCATATTATAGTTCATCACGAAGTTCCAGTAACTTGGTGATAGTGACTAGAGAACTCTGTCAATCACTATTTTATCTGGAAGATTAACTCCCACTTGATTCAAGTGATTGTAGTACTCAGACAATCTGAGCACATGCTCACTGGTTGAGCTATTCTCTTCCATCTTGTAGGCAAAGTACTTGTCAGAGGTCTCATACCTCTTGACTCGGGCGTGAGTCTAAAATACCAATTTCAGCTCTTGGAACATCTTATATGCTCCGTGGCGTTCAAAACATTTTTGAAGTCCTGGTTCTAAGCCGTAAAGCATGGCGCACTAAACTATCAAGTAGTTATCATACCGAGCTTGCCAAACATTCATAACGTCTGCATTTGCTCCTGCAATAGGTCCATTACCTAGCGGTGCATCAAGGACATAATTCTTCTGTGCAACAATGAGGATAATCCTCAGATCACGGACCTAGTCCGCATCATTGCTACTATCATCTTTCAACATAGTTTTCTCTAGGAACATATCAAAAATAAACGGGGAGCTACATTGCAAGCTATTGATCTACAACATAGATATGCAAATACTATCAGGACTAATTCATGATAAATTAAAGTTCAATTAATCATATTACTTAAGAACTCCCACTTAGATATACATCCCTCTAATCTTCTAAGTGATCACGTGATCCAAATCAACTAAACCATGTCCAATCATCACGTGAGATGGAGTAGTTTTCAATGGTGAACATCACTATGTTGATAATATCTACTATATGATTCACGCTCGACCTTTCGGTCTCAGTTTTCTGAGGCCATATCTGCATATGCTAGGCTCGTCAAGTTTAACCCGAGTATTCTGCGTCTGCAAAACTGGCTTGCACCCGTTGTATGTGAACGTAGAGCTTATCACACCCGATCATCACGTGGTGTCTCGGCACGATGAACTCTCGCAACGGTGCATACTCAGGGAGAACACTTGTACCTTGAAATTTAGTGAGAGATCATCTTATAATGCTACCGCCGTACTAAACAAAATAAGATGCATAAAGTATAAACATCACATGCAATCAAAATATGTGACATGATATGGCCATCATCATCTTGTGACTTTGATCTCCATCTCCAAAGTACCGTCATGATCTCCATCGTCACCGGCATGACACCGTGATCTCCATCATCTTGATCTTTATCAACGTGTCGTCACATGGTCGTCTCGCCAACTATTGCTTTTGCAACTATTGCTATCGCATATCGATAAAGTAAAGCAATTATATGGCGCTTGCATCTTATGCAATAAAGAGACAACCATAAGGCTCCTGCCAATTGCCGATAACTTTAACAAAACATGATCATCTCATACAACAATTTATATCTCATCACGTCTTGACCATATCACATCACAACATGCCCTGCAAAAACAAGTTAGACGTCCTCTACTTTGTTGTTGCAAGTTTTACGTGGCTGCTACGGGCTTAGCAAGAACTGTTCTTACCTACGCATCAAAACCACAACGATTTTTCGTCAAGTGTGCTGTTTTAACCTTCAACAAGGACCGGGCGTAGTCACACTCGATTCAACTAAAGCTGGAGAAACAGACACCCACTAGCCACCTGTGTGCGAAGCACGGCGGTAGAAACAGTCTCATAAACGCGGTCATGTAGTGTCGGTCTGGGCCGCTTCATCCAACAATACCGCTGAATCAAAGTATGACATGCTGGTAAGCAGTATGACTATTATCGCCCACAACTCTTTGTGTTCTACTCGTGCATATAACATCTATGCATAGACCTGGCTCGGATGCCACTGTTGGGGAACACGGTATTTCAAAAAAATTCCTACGATCACGCAAGATCTATCTAGGAGATGCATAGCAATGAGCGGGGAGAGTGTGTCCACGTACCCTCGTAAACCGAAAGCGGAAGCGTTAAGTAATGCGGTTGATGTAGTCGAACATCTTCGCGATCCAACCGATCAAGTACCGAACGCACGGCACCTCCGCGACCTGCACACGTTCAGCTCGGTGACGTCCCTCGAACTCTTGATCCAGTTGAGGCCGAGGGAGAGTTCCGTCAGCACGACAACGTGGTGACGGTGATGATGAAGTTACCGGCGCCGGGCTTCACCTAAGCACTACGACGATATGACTGAGGTGTGTAACTGTGGAGGGGGGCACCGCACACGGCTAAAAGATCAACTTGTGTGTCTATGGGGTGCCCCCTGGCCATGTATATAAAGGAGGGGAGATGAGGAGGCTGTCCTAGGAGGGGCGTGAAGGAAATATGCCCTAGAGGCAATAATAAAGTTATTATTTATTTCCTTATTTCATGATAAATGTTTATTATTCATGCTAGAATTGTATTAACCGGAAACATAATACTTGTGTGAATACATAGACAAACAGAGTGTCACTAGTATGCCTCTACTTGACTAGCTCGTTGATCAAAGATGGTTATGTTTCCTAGCCATAGACATGAGTTGTCATTTGATTAACAGGATCACATTATTAGGAGAATGATGTGATTGACTTGACCCATTCCGTTAGCTTAGCACTTGATCGTTTAGTATGTTGCTATTGCTTTCTTCATGACTTATACATGTTCCTATGACTATGAGATTATGCAACTCCCGTTTACCGGAGGAACACTTTGTGTGCTACCAAACGTCACAACGTAACTGGGTGATTATAAAGGTGCTCTATAGGTGTCTCCGAAGGTACTTGTTGGGTTGGCGTATTTCGAGATTAGGATTTGTCACTCCGATTGTCGGAGAGGTATCTCTGGGCCCTCTCGGTAATGCACATCACTTAAGCCTTGCAAGCATTGCAACTAAAGAGATTGTTGCAAGATGATGTATTACGGAACGAGTAAAGAGACTTGCCGGTAACGAGATTGAACTAGGTATTGAGATACCGACGATCGAATCTCGGGCAAGTAACATACCAATGACAAAGGGAACAACGTATGTTGTTACGCGGTCTGACCGATAAAGATCTTCGTAGAATATGTGGGAGCCAATATGAGCATCCAGGTTCCGCTATTGGTTATTGACCGGAGTCGTGTCTCGGTCATGTCTACATAGTTCTCGAACCCGTAGGGTCCGCACGCTTAACGTTACGATGATAGTTATACTATGAGTTTATATGTTTTGATGTACCGAAGGTTGTTAGTCCCGAATGTGATCACGGACATGACGAGGAGTCTCTAAATGGTCGAGACATAAAGATTGATATATTAGACGACTATATTCAGACACCGGAAGTGTTCCGGGTGATTTCGGAGAAAACCGGAGTGCCGGAGGGTTACCGGAACCCCCCCGGGAGAAGTAATGGGCCTTATGGGCCTTAGTGGAGAGAGAGAGGGGCAGCCAGGAGGGGCCGCGCCCCCCTCCCCCTCTGGTCCGAATTGGACTAGGAGAGGGGGGCGGCGCCCCCCTTTCCTTCTCCCTCTCCCCCTTCCTTTCCCCCTCCTAGTAGGAGTAGGAAAGAGGGGAGTCCTACTCCTACTAGGAGGAGGACTCCTCCTCCTGGCGTGCCAACAAGGGCCGGCCGGCCTTCCCCTTGCTCCTTTATATACGGGGGCAGGGGGCACCCCATAGACACAACAATTGATCTATTGATCTCTTAGCCGTGTGCGGTGCCCCCCTCCACCATATTACACCTCGATAATATCGTAGCGGTGCTTAGGCGAAGCCCTGCGTCGATAGAACATCATCATCGTCACCACGCCGTCGTGCTGATGAAACTCTCCCTCAACACTCGGCTGGATCGGAGTTCGAGGGACGTCATCGAGCTGAACGTGTGCTGAACTCGGAGGTGCCGTGCGTTCGGTACTTGATCGGTCGGATCGTGAAGACGTACGACTACATCAACCGCGTTGTGTTAACGCTTCTGCTTTCGGTCTACGAGGGTACGTGGACAACACTCTCCCCTCTCGTTGCTATGCATCACCATGATCTTGCGTGTTCGTAGGAAATTTTAAGAAATTACTACGTTACCCAACAGTGGCATCTGAGCCTGGTTTTATGCGTTGATGTTATGCACGAGTAGAACACAAGTGAGTTGTGGGCGATATAAGTCATATTGCTTACCAGCATGTCATACTTTGGTTCGGCGGTATTGTGAGATGAAGCGGCCCGGACCAACATTACGCGTACGCTTACGCGAGACTGGTTTCACCGTTGCGAGCACTCGTTGCTTAAAGGTGACCGGCGGGTGTCTGTCTCTCTCACTTTAGTTGAACCGAGTGTGGGTACGCCCGGTCCTTGCGAAGGTTAAAACAACACCAACTTGACAAACTATCGTTGTGGTTTTGATGCGTAGGTAAGAACGGTTCTTGCTAAGCCCGTAGCAGGCACGTAAAACTTGCAACAACAAAGTAGAGGACGTCTAACTTGTTTTTGCAGGGCATGTTGTGATGTGATATGGTCAAGACATGATACTGAATTTTATTGTATGAGATGATCATGTTTTGTAACCGAGTTATCGGCAACTGGCAGGAGCCATATGGTTGTCGCTTTATTGTATGCAATGCAATCGCCATGTAATTGTTTTACTTTATCACTAAGCAGTAGCGATAGTCGTAGAAGCAATAGTTGGCGAGACAACAACGATGCTACGATGGAGATCAAGGTGTCACGCCGATGACGATGGTGATCATGACGGTGCTTCGGAGATGGAGATCACAAGCACAAGATGATGATGGCCATATCATATCACTTATATTGATTGCATGTGATGTTTATCTTTTATGCATCTTATCTTGCTTTGATGGACGGTAGCATTATAAGATGATCCTTCACTAAATTATCAAAGTATAAGTGTTCTCCCTGAGTATGCACCGTTGCGAAAGTTCTTCGTGCTGAGACACCACGTGATGATCGGGTGTGATAGGCTCTACGTTCAAATACAACGGGTGCAAAACAGTTGCACACGCGGAATACTCAGGTTAAACTTGACGAGCCTAGCATATAACAGATATGGCCTCGGAACACGGAGACCGAAAGGTCAAGCGTGAATCATATAGTAGATATGATCAACATAGTGATGTTCACCGTTGAAACTACTCCATCTCACATGATGATCGGACATGGTTTAGTTGATATGGATCACGTGATCACTTAGAGGATTAGAGGGATGTCTATTTAAGTGGGAGTTCTTAAGTAATATGATTAATTGAACTTGAATTTATCATGAACTTAGTACCTGATAGTATTTTGCTTGTCTATGTTAATTGTAGATAGATGGCCCGTGTTGTTGTTCCGTTGAATTTTAATGCGTTCCTTGAGAAAGCAAAGTTGAAAAATGATGGTAGCAATTACACGGACTGGGTCCGTAACTTGAGGATTATCCTCATTGCTGCACAGAAGAATTACGTCCTGGAAGCACCGCTGGGTGCCAGGCCTGCTGCAGGAGCAACACCAGATGTTATGAATGTCTGGCAGTGCAAAGCTGATGACTACTCGATAGTTTAGTGTGCCATGCTTTACGGCTTAGAACCGGGTCTTCAACGACGTTTTGAACGTCATGGAGCATATGAGATGTTCCAGGAGTTGAAGTTAATATTTCAAGCAAATGCCCGGATTGAGAGATATGAAGTCTCCAATAAGTTCTACAGCTGCAAGATGGAAGAGAATAGTTCTGTCAGTAAGCATATACTCAAAATGTCTGGGTATAACAATCACTTGATTCAACTGGGAGTTTATCTTCCGGATGATAGCATCATTGACAGAATTCTTCAATCACTGCCACCAAGCTACAAGAGCTTCGTGATGAACTATAATATGCAAGGGATGGATAAGACGATTCCCGAGCTCTTCGCAATGCTAAAGGCTACGGAGGTAGAAATCAAAAAGGAGCATCAAGTGTTGATGGTCAATAAGACCACTAGTTTCAAGAAAAAAGGGTAAAGGGAAGAAGAAGGGGAACTTCAAGAAGAACATCAAACAAGTTGCTGCTCAGGAGAAGAAACCCAAGTCTGGACCTAAGCCTGAGACTGAGTGCTTCTACTGCAAGCAGACTGGTCACTGGAAGCGGAACTGCCCCAAGTATTTGGCGGATAAGAAGGATGGCAAGGTGAACAAAGGTATATGTGATATACATGTTATTGATGTGTACCTTACTAATGCTCGCAGTAGCACCTGGGTATTTGATACTGGTGCTGTTGCTAATATTTGCAACTCGAAACAGGGGCTACGGATTAAGAGAAGATTGGCTAAGGACGAGGTGACGATGCGCGTGGGAAATGGTTCCAAAATCGATGTGATCGCGGTCGGCACGCTACCTCTACATCTACCTTCGGGATTAGTTTTAGACCTAAATAATTGTTATTTGGTGCCAGCGTTAAGCATGAACATTATATCTGGATCTTGTTTGATGCGAGACGGTTATTCATTTAAATCAGAGAATAATGGTTGTTCTATTTATATGAGTAATATCTTTTATGGTCATGCACCCTTGAAGAGTGGTCTATTTTTGTTGAATCTCGATAGTAGTGATACACATATTCATAATATTGAAGCCAAAAGATGCAGAGTTGATAATGATAGTGCAACTTATTTGTGGCACTGCCGTTTAGGTCATATCGGTGTAAAGCGCATGAAGAAACTCCATACTGATGGCCTTTTGGAACCACTTGATTATGAATCACTTGGTACTTGCGAACCGTGCCTCATGGGCAAGATGAGTAAAACACCATTCTCCAGAACTATGGAGAGAGCAACAGATTTGTTGGAAATCATACATACAGATGTATGTGGTCCGATGAATATTGAGGCTCGTGCCGGATATCGTTATTTTCTCACCTTTACAGATGATTTGAGTAGATATGGGTATATCTACTTAATGAAACATAAATCTGAAACATTTGAAAGGTTCAAAGAATTTCAGAGTGAAGTTGAAAATCATCGTAACAAGAAAATAAAGTTTCTACGATCAGATCGTGGAGGAGAATATTTGAGTTACGAGTTTGGTCCACATTTGAAACAATGCGGAATAGTTTCGCAACTCACGCCACCCAGAACACCACAACGTAATGGTGTGTCCGAACATCGTAATCGTACTTTACTAGATATGGTGCGATCTATGATGTCTCTTACTGATTTACCGCTATCGTTTTGGGGTTATGCTTTAGAGACGGCTGCATTCACGTTAAATAGGGCACCATCAAAATCCGTTGAGACGACGCCTTATGAACTGTGGTTTGGCAAGAAACCAAAGTTGTCGTTTCTTAAAGTTTGGGGCTGCGATGCTTATGTGAAAAAACTTCAACCTGATAAGCTCGAACCCAAATCGGAGAAATGTGTCTTCATAGGATACCCAAAGGAGACTGTTGGGTACACCTTCTATCACAGATCCGAAGGCAAAACTTTTGTTGCTAAATTCGGAAATTTTCTAGAGAAGGAGTTTCTCTCGAAAGAAGTGAGTGGGAGGAAAGTAGAACTTGATGAGGTAACTGTACCTGCTCACTTATTGGAAAGTAGTTCATCACAGAAACCAGTTTCTGCGACACCTACGCCAATTAGTGAGGAAGTTAATGATGATGATCATGAAACTTCAGATCAAAAGTTATTACTGAACCTCGTAGATCAACCAGAGTAAGATCCGCACCAGAGTGGTACGGTAATCCTGTTCTGGAGGTTATGTTACTAGACCATGACGAACCTACGAACTATGAAGAAGCGATGGTGAGCCCAGATTCCGCAAAATGGCTTGAGGCCATGAAATCCGAGATGGGATCCATGTATGAGAACAAAGTATGGACTTTGGTTGACTTGCCCGATGTTCGGCAAGCCATTGAAAATAAATGGATCTTCAAGAAGAAGACTGACGCTGATGGTAATGTTACTGTCTATAAAGCTCGACTTGTTGCGAAAGGTTTTCGACAAGTTCAAGGGATTGACTACGATGAGACCTTCTCACCCATAGCGATGCTTAAGTATGTCCGAATCATGTTAGCAATTGCCGCATTTCATGATTATGAAATTTGGCAAATGGATGTCAAAACTGCATTCCTGAATGGATTTCTGGAAGAAGAGTTGTATATGATGCAACCGGAAGGTTTTGTCGATCCAAAGGAAGCTAACAAAGTATGCAAGCTCCAGTGATCCATTTATGGACTGGTGCAAGCCTCTCGGAGTTGGAATAAACGCTTTGATAGTGTGACCAAAGCATTTGGTTTTATACAAACTTTTGGAGAAGCCTGTATTTACAAGAAAGTGAGTGGGAGCTCTGTAGCATTTCTGATATTATATGTGGATGACATATTGCTGATTGGAAATGATATAGAATTTCTGGATAGCATAAAGGAATACTTGAATAAGAGTTTTTCAATGAAAGACCTCGGTGAAGCTGCGTATATATTAGGCATCAAGATTTATAGAGATAGATCAAGACGCTTAATTGGACTTTCACAAAGCACATACCTTGACAAAGTTTTGAAAAAGTTCAAAATGGATCAAGCAAAGAAAGGGTTCTTGCCTGTGTTACAAGGTGTGAAATTGAGTAAGACTCAATGCCCGACCACTGCAGAAGATAGAGAGAAGATTAAAGATGTTCCCTATGCTTCAGCCATATGCTCTATCATGTATGCAATGCTGTGTACCAGACCTGATGTATGCCTTGCTATAAGTCTAGCAGGAAGGTACCAAAGTAATCCAGGAGTGGATCACTGGACAGCGGTCAAGAACATCCTGAAATACCTGAAAAGGACTAAGGATATGTTTCTCGTTTATGGAGGTGACAAAGAGCTCATCGTAAATGGTTATGTCGATGCAAGCTTTGACACTGATCCGGACGATTCTAAATCGCAACCGGATACGTGTTTACATTGAACGGTGGAGCTGTCAGTTGGTGCAGTTCTAAACAAAGTGTCGTGGCGGGATCTACGTGTGAAGCGGAGTACATAGCTGCTTCGGAAGCAGCAAATGAAGGAGTCTGGATGAAGGAGTTCATATCCGATCTAGGTGTCATACCTAGTGCATCGGGACCAATGAAAATCTTTTGTGACAATACTGGTGCAACTGCCTTAGCAAAGGAATCCAGATTTCACAAGAGAACCCAACACATCAAAAGACGCTTCAATTCCATCTGGGATTTAGTCCAGGTGGGAGACATAGAAATTGGCAAGATACATACGGATCTGAATGTTGCAGACCCGTTGACTAAGCCTCTTCCACGAGCAAAACATGATCAGCACCAAGGCTCCATGGGTGTAAGAATCATTACTGTGTAATCTAGATTATTGACTCTAGTGCAAGTGGGAGACTGAAGGAAATATGCCCTAGAGGCAATAATAAAGTTATTATTTATTTCCTTATTTCATGATAAATGTTTATTATTCATGCTAGAATTGTATTAACCGGAAACATAATACTTGTGTGAATACATAGACAAACAGAGTGTCACTAGTATGCCTCTACTTGACTAGCTCGTTGATCAAAGATGGTTATGTTTCCTAGCCATAGACATGAGTTGTCATTTGATTAACAGGATCACATTATTAGGAGAATGATGTGATTGACTTGACCCATTCCGTTAGCTTAGCACTTGATCGTTTAGTATGTTGCTATTGCTTTCTTCATGACTTATACATGTTCCTATGACTATGAGATTATGCAACTCCCGTTTACCGGAGGAACACTTCGTGTGCTACCAAACGTCACAACGTAACTGGGTGATTATAAAGGTGCTCTACAGGTGTCTCCGAAGGTACTTGTTGGGTTGGCGTATTTCGAGATTAGGATTTGTCACTCCGATTGTCGGAGAGGTATCTCTGGGCCCTCTCGCTAATGCACATCACTTAAGCCTTGCAAGCATTGCAACTAAAGAGTTTGTTGCAAGATGATGTATTATGGAACGAGTAAAGAGACTTGCCGCTAACGAGATTGAACTAGGTATTGAGATACCGACGATCGAATCTCGGGCAAGTAACATACCGATGACAAAGGGAACAACTATGCGGTCTGACCGATAAAGATCTTCGTAGAATATGTGGGAGCCAATATGAGCATCCAGGTTCTGCTATTGGTTATTGACCGGAGTCGTGTCTCGGTCATGTCTACATAGTTCTCGAACCCGTAGGGTCCGCACGCTTAACGTTACGATGACAGTTATACTATGAGTTTATATGTTTTGATGTACCGAAGGTTTTTCGGAGTCCCGGATGTGATCACGGACATGACAAGGAGTCTCGAAATGGTCGAGACATAAAGATTGATATATTGGACGACTATATTCGGACACCGGAAGTGTTCCGGGTGATTTCGGAGAAAACCGGAGTGCCGGAGGGTTACCGGAACCCCCCCCCCCCCCGGGGGGAGAAGTAATGGGCCTTATGGGCCTTAGTGGAGAGAGAGGGGCAGCCAGGAGGGGCCGCGCGCCCCCTCCCCCTCTGGTCCGAATTGGACTAGGAGAGGGGGGGCGGCGCCCGCCTTTCCTTCTCCCTCTCCCCGTTCCTTTCCCCCTCCTAGTAGGAGTAGGAAAGAGGGGAGTCCTACTCCTACTAGGAGGAGGACTCCTCCTCCTGGCGCGCCAACAAGGGCCGGCCGACCTCCCCCTTGCTCCTTTATATACGGGGGCAGGGGGCACCCCATAGACACAACAATTGATCTATTGATCTCTTAGCCGTGTGCGGTGCCCCCCTCCACAATATTACACCTCGATAATATCGTAGCGGTTCTTAGGCGAAGCCCTGCATCGGTAGAACATCATCATCGTCACCACGCCGTCGTGCTGACGAAACTCTCCCTCAACACTCGGCTGGATCGGAGTTCGAGGGACGTCATCGAGCTGAACGTGTGCTGAACTCGGAGGTGACGTGCGTTCGGTACTTGATCGGTCGGATCGTGAAGACGTATGACTACATCAACCGCGTTGTGTTAACGCTTCTGCTTTCGGTCTACGAGGGTACGTGGACAACACTCTCCCCTCTCGTTGCTATGCATCACCATGATCTTGCGTGTTCGTAGGAAATTTTTTGAAATTACTACGTTACCCAACAGGGCGCACCTATAGGGGGAGTCCAACTAGGATTCCCAATCCTAGTTGGAGTCCCCTTCCTTTTCCAATAGGGGAGAGAGGGAAGGAGTGGGAGAGAGGGAAGGAAAGAGAGGGGGGGTGCCGCCCCCTCCCTAGTCCAATTCGGACTTGCCATGGGGGGGCGCGGCCACCCCTTGAGGCCCTTCTCTCCTTTCCCGTATGGCCCATTAAGGCTCACTACTTCCCCAGGCGAATTCCCGTAACTCTCCGGTACTCCGAAAAATACCCGAATCACTCGAAACCTTTCCGATAATATAGCCTTCCAATATATCGATCTTTACGTCTCAACCATTTCGAGACCCCTCGTCATGTCCGTGATCTCACCCGGGACTCCGAACAACCTTCGGTACATCAAATCACATAAACTCATAATACCAATTCGTCATCGAACGTTAAACGTGCGGACCATACGGGTTCGAGAACTATGTAGACATGACCGAGACACCTCTCCGGTCAATAACCAATAGTGGAACCTGGATGCTCATATTGGCTCCTACATATTCTACAAGATCTTTATCGGTCAAACCGCATAACAACATACGTTGTTCCCTTTGTCATCGGTATGTTACTTCCCCGAGATTCGATCGTCGGTATCATCATACCTAGTTCAATCTCGTTACTGGCAAGTCTCTTTACTCGTTCCGTAATGCATCATCCCGCAACTAACTCATTAGTCACATTGCTTGCAAGCCTTATTGTGATGTGCATTACCGAGAGGGCCCAGAGATACCTCTCCGACAATCAGAGCGACAAATCCTAATCTCAATCTATGCCAACTCAACAAACACCACCGGAGACACCTGTAGAGCATCTTTATAATCACCCAGTTATGTTGTGACGTTTGATAGCACACTAAGTGTTCCTCCGATATTCGGGAGTTGCATAATCTTATAGTCATAGGAACATGTATAAGTCATGAAGAAAGCAATAGCAATAAACCAAACGATCATAGTGCTAAGCTAACGGATGGGTCTTGTCCATCACATCTTTCTCTAATGATGTGATCCCGTTCATCAAATGACAACACATGTCCATGGTCAGGAAACTTAACCATCTTTGATTAACGAGCTAGTCAAGTAGAGGCATACTAGGGACATTCTGTTTTGTCTATGTATTCACACATGTAGTAAGTTTCCGGTTAATCCAATTCTAGCATGAATAATAAACATTTATTGTGATATAAGGAAATATAAATAACAACTTTATTATTGCCTCTAGGGCATATTTTCTTCAGCCCGGGCACGCCCGCCACGTCGGCCTAGCGGCGTGGCCCCACGCGGATTCACCGGGGAACCCGATAGTCCGACGGGTGCCTCGACCGTCGCCGCAGTGTGAACGCCGCATGGCGCCACTCCTGCTCCCCGCTCCCCGCCCGAGGTCGTAGTCGGCTATTTAAGCTGGTCGGCGCCCCCAGCCCTAGCACATCCGCCTCTTCCATCCCCCCGCCGCCACTCAAGACCGTTAGCCATGCCCCCACGCCGCCGCTACTACACGATCCAGCACCGTCTCTTCCTCCTTGAGCAGGTCCGGATCCGTAGGGAAGCGGGGCTACCTCTGGAGTCGTAGGAGGATTTTGAGGAGGTGGAGGAGGAGGAGCCGGCGGAGGAGGAGGAGGAACTGGCGGAGGAGGAAGAGGAGGAGGAGGAGGAGCCGGCTTAGGAGGAGGAGGAGGAGCCGGCTTAGGAGGAAGAGGAGGAGGAGGAGGAGCCGGCGGAGGAGGAAGAGGAGGAGGAGCAGGAGCCAATGGGCGAGGAAGAGAAGGAGGAGCAGGAGCCGGCGGGCGAGGAAGAGGAGGAGGAGCAGGAGCCCGCGGAGGAAGCGCCGCCGCTGGATGTGGGGGAGGAGGAGGCGCTTGCGATGGAGGAGGACGTGGGCGTGTGGACGGAGCAACACGCCATCCTGAACTCCATCCGCGCGGAGTCGGCTGCGGAGGTCAGGCGTCGCCGTCGGCCGAGGCTCAGGTGGCGCAGGCGGCTCCGGCTCCGGCGCAGGCGACTCAGGCCATCTCCGACAACGACGAAATTTGAGTAGTATAGAACGTAGTATGTAGCTATACATTCTGCATGCTTTTTGTATGAATTTAAGGGATGAATATGAGGGAGTTATATGTGGAGAAGGAAATATGAGGCGTGCTCGGCCAGTGTCCGCGGACGAGCTCGGTCGTGTCCGCGTGCGTTTGAGGGGCCGGATTTGCTGAGTCCGACTGTAGATGCTCTAAGATGACCAACCTCCCTTCATTGGTACGCCAATGATTAACTGAATTTGTATGCATCAAATATATAGTGTAAATACTATCAAATATTGGAGAAAAGAATTCATAACAGCCAATAAATTACCATTCTTGTAGAACTAACATGACACTTTAGATCACTCCCAATTAATATATTCTGAATTGACTTCGCCTTCGTAACATCAATTTTTGCAGAAGCAAATGTCTGCATATCATTTTAGGTATGTTAACAACCATTAACATGCTATCTTGTTATATTAAATAAGAATGCAGAAAATATGCTTACAACAAACTCTGGTTTAAGAAATATCCTACTTTGTCGTAAATCACCATGTTTTGGATGCTCATCATCCAACTGATTAAGCCTTTGAACACATATAATATAAATCTCGTGATCCATACATTGTCTGCTAATCAGTTGCTCTACGATACTTCTTCCAGTGATATTTATATAGCGGGGATATAATCTTTATCCATGCACTAAAACAAATTTAAATTTTAAATAGTAAGCATTAGTCTGAAAATATTTCCCATAAAAATATACAAGAGTACCTTTAGCTATTCATACCTGTCAAGTTGTTCTTTACTTGTCTTTAATATCAGTTCCTCAAGAAACCGAGACAATTTTTCTAATGGCAGATCCAACCGTGAGGAAACATTTAAAATATTTGATTGAAATAGAACACATTTAACTTCTTTTCATATAACTTGAATATCGATAAGATGTCCAAAATCGATGTTGTGTTGTCCATTACTTTCAATCCCTTTCTGATGACAATTTACTTCATGTATAATTTGTAACACAAATTTCTCCACATTATCTTCAATACTACTTGACATGATTGAAGTATGAAGTACATACTTATCCACTGCTTTATGAGCTACAATAGAAGTAATTGTCAACTACTTGTACTACGATTGTTTAGTGAATATAGAAGCAATGTTAAATAACAAAATAGTTAACCATTATAACTCTGACAACACTTCAAAATAATAATTTATTTATCTTTTGAGCTGTTGAACATAAGTACTGGATTAGCATTATGGTGAGAATTTTTGGAATATATTAGCATGCACTATATTTTCATTTTCTAGATAGTTCCATATAGATAATTCATCTGATACGAAACAACTTGTCAATAACATCACTGCCGAAGACTGCATATAAGTCATGTTGATAAATATTTTTTACCTTCGGATGCTATTTGAACATCAATTGAAGGACGTGGTGGGACAGAAATGTTTCATACATGATCAACGTCTAACGTAGACTTTAAAACACAATTCGGATATTTGGTTGCTGCAACAGAAATTTCTCTTTTCCCAACATCACTGTATCCAGATGACATGTCGTTTGAACAACCTAATAAAATGTAAGATGAAAACATGAATTCACTTAGTAAGTTGTCTTAAACACAACTCACATAGCTTATTAACACTGACATCACTGATAGTTTTTAGAATAATTACTAAGTTAATTATTACTATTTAATACATTGCTTACAGTACATAAATAAATCTTTATATTTATTACCTCACTGAAGTACAGTAGATGGGCATAACAATAACTTTCAATGTTTCACACATGATATAATGATGCTTACACACTTGTATTACTCGAATCAATTAAGTTTCTAACCTAATAACTTTATAGCAAGAGCATCATATTATGCACTGAAACAAATTATTAAATCACAATATTCTACTTGTTATGCATTGAAACGGATTATTAAATCGCAAGCTTAATATATTAAGTTTCATCCATATGAACTTTTAACTTAAGACAACAAAATTAAGTATGACGAATGTAACTTAATCCAAAATTATTACATATATAAACATAGCGCTACTAATCATAGCATGTCACATACATGAAACATGTTTTAGTGGTAATGAAGTGAAAAAATCAACTAACTAGAACTCGAATCAATTACGTTTTGTTCCCTGTAACTTAAGAACATGCTTTCTTATGTACATTACATACATCACAACATATGCAACCATAATATGCCCCATGTAACAATCGGAATCGTAGCATCTCTCAGCAAACACAATTATGTAGGATTTCAAGTTAATACAGTCAATATATTTTAGGACTCATGAAGTAAAACAAATGTAATAAATAAAAGTTAAATAGATTAAGTTCCATCCTCAATAACTGAACCAAAAAAAATCATATATACATTGTATTGCCGCTAACCGTACTATTTCCATCGAAGTTTTAAAATGATAGTATTTGAGAGAAGACATAGTTAATGTATCCAATACATCGATTTAAGAAACCAAACAACCGAGTTGGATCATCAGTTTGCAAAACACAAAAAGAACGAGGACATTCGACGAAATATTATAGATTTCAACTGTGGTACAACAACAAAAAGTTATCAAGAAGAAATATGCAAATATAACTAACCTTTAAGACCAACTTTCCGATAGAACTCCACTTGTATTGCTGATAATTTGTATCTATTTCAGCAGATTCAGGTAATAACCAATTTTACTTTAGGATTCTATTTCTTGTAAGATGAGAGTGAACTAGAAAGAGAGAGATAACAACGAAGAAGAACAGAGGAAGAAGAGCTAGCTATATGTACTCTGAATGGATCGCTCTCATTGGGACTTGTATATGTGCAGCAGATTGACTTACCGTATATACCCCATGCGAACAGTTATCTGGCTCATGGAAAAACAGAGACATGGTTTATACATAACATTAGAGACATATACGAAGTGTTATACAACACAAAAAGAGTATATACACAAACATATGTGCGAATCTTGGCGCAGATCAACGGCCCACAAAGTGCATGCCCCCGCACTTGTGTGCCCTAAATCCTCTGTCGGCTCGTCGTCGCCATCCAAAAAGAGCCATGATGGCGTTTACAAAGTCGTGTTTGGTATTCCTCGGCCTGGATAATTTCTTCAAAACCTCTTCAATCACTCTTGAATGAAGATTTTGAGAAGGCAGGGCCCTTAACCACAAACTTGAAAGTTATTTAATACCATCCGTTCATGCAAAGAACAAGCAATGCAAAAAGGGCACTAAACAATAACCCCAATACAGTGCATATAGAGCGAGCTTGTCAAACACATGAACAACAAGAACAAGAAGAAATACATGCAAATAGCCAACACCCAACCAAAACAAAAGTACATAAGAATGTCGAGACAAGAACATGCACAATGGACAAACACCAACTGCTAAAAGGACCTAAAACCAAGACAAGGAAAGAAAAAAGATGACAAGTGACGAGAAGAGGTGCAAAACAAACCAGACATAACAAACCCTGCAGAAAGAAAGAGAAGACAACAGGAGCATCGTAGGAAAGAACTTACCTCAAACAATAGCCAAGTAACAGAAACAAGTACAGACGCCGCAAAAAGGAAAAGCTATGGCGATCTGTGATTAGCTGAGAACGGCTAACATGAAGAAAAATAAGCATGCAAACATGAACCTCAGTTGGAACGATGAAAGAACAACACGTCGGCGGACTCCGACGGTGAACAATGCTTGAAATGACAAACGAACGGCAACGTCGGCAGACGCCGACGGCAAACAAAGCCCCCGCGCCAAGAAAATTGGAATAAACCCTAGCTGCAACTCAAAGAGAACTGTGCAAGTGGAAAGGAGTGTGTGTGTGAGAGAGAGTATATAAGAACGCACACCCCATGTATGAAAATACCCACACTCCTACAAATCCATCGATGCAAAACACAGCGAGCCAAACCGACACAACACAAATAAGATAATGTACCCGGACGTGGGCAACCCAACACACGGGCGCAACCGGGGCACTGGTGCAGACGGCACCAAGTGCAATAGGGTGTCCCACCCACAGCCCGGACCTATAGGGGCATGTTTGGTTGTCCATATTAGGCCCAGTCTGGCCCGTGCGGGAAGAAAGTGGCCCGTTTGGTTGCCTGCGTTTATTGTGCGGCCCGCATGGCACGAACCTTAAAGCACACTTGGGCCTGGCTCGCTGGAAACGCTCAGATCGGCAGTTTCTAGCGAGCCAGGCTGAGGCGAGCGCACAAGGTGGGCCACTTGCACAAGGGAAGATGGGAGGGATACGAGCTGGTATGCAGCCTGTGCGTGCGTGCTTATCTTCTCCTACCTCCATTAACCTTCCCTCTAATTCTATTCTTCCTAGACCCTTCTAATCTACACAATGGTGCTTCGATTCGAGGTAAGCTCTACACAAAAAAGATGCACCTCGATGCTACGGTTCCATTTAGGCGATCGGTTGGTAGTTTCGTCGGTCGTAAGTTCTTAATTTCGTCTTCCCGTTTGAAGCTATTCTTGACGAATTTTGTCAGATTCGTCGTGCACGATCGATCGTTTGAAATTTCCTTTGACCAGCAGCCTAATCTCGTAGTTCCTCACAACATTCGTGTTGTAAGTTTTTGGTTTCGACGATCGTAGCTTCATCTCTCTTTGAGCATCAGTCTACTGCACTGCCGCCGTCGAGCTCATCTTTCCTCTGCTCAGAGTCCTCCTATTCGTCCCTCTCGACGCCGGCTCCCCTTGATCTCCTTGCCCACGTCCTACTACACTAGATTCGTTTACGACATCGCTCATCTCGGCCTACTCTCTGCCGTCCTCCTACTGCACTGACGTTGTAATGGCGTGCACACTGCTTTCTTGTGTCTTCTGCCTCCGTGCACACTGTAGTTCGGCGACCGCCAACGGGGTCAATCATCTTGGCCTCCTCTCTCTCGCCCTACTACACTGGAGTCATTTCCGGTGTCGATCATCTCGGCCTCCTCTCTCGTCCACTGCACTGATGATACCATGGCGCGGGCACTGCATTCTCCTCCTCTGTCGACTGTCTTTGCGCGAGCACCGTAACTAGTTTGCCGACGGTGTCGCTCGCCGTGCCGCCGACGGGGTCGCTCGTCCACGACTCCATGCTCGTCATGTCGGGCATGGCGCGACGACCACTATCCACCGCAGTCGCCATGGTCCGGCGCACACTGCATTTCTTCTCCCACTTCCTCTGCTATCTCTTAACCCTGTGTGCTAAGTGCAAGTGATAGCTCTTAATTATACCCCATGTGGGCAACCAAAGATCATGTAGTTGTATGCGTCGAGACAATGCAGGCAACCAAACAACGTGCCAAAGTTGATCTCCTAATGCAGGCAACCAAACAAATCACAGATGTCGTATATGAGGCTGTTTTTCTAGAGCCAGGCTGAGTGGAGATGTGTATGCAACGCGGATACTATAGGCGACGACAACCAAACACGCCCTAGGTGTATGCATCACGCGCTTGACCGTGTAGGCACACCCGGCGGGTGACCCGACACACGAGTGTAGCCGACGCACGCGAACGAAAGACCAGCAGGGGCCTCTAGGCAGCATACCCAACAACGATCTACCCTGTGATGCCCATCAACCGAACAACTGTCTATCGCGAGATGTCGTGCATGCACGCACAATCGGGCATGGGCACACGCGCCTATCCGGCTCGCACATAGTGATCTAAACGCTTTTATATTAGTTTACGAAGGGAGTAGCTCGCTGCATGCGTTATCATCCGCGGATGCTGACAGGGTGAGCCGGCTTCCCCCTCGCGTGTGGTCCGGGGCACCACACCGGGAAGGGGGGGGCTCACAAGGGCACGACCGAAATCACAACACGATGGTCGCCTCGGGCGCGCCCATAGTCCACCCATCATGGACCCTCGAGACAAGCTGCCCGGGTGCGCACCGTTCGGGCAGATCAGACGACACAGAGAGCCCCAAGGAGCCAGTCACAGGAGGCCAGCTTGAAACTGACGGCGTGAATGGCCTCCTCGCCGAGCCATGCACACACATTTGGTCGGTTGGCGCGAGCGATGCACACCGCACAGGAAAAAATAATAATATATGGCGTCGTAAACACCGGGGTCTTATCAGATCTTTTGACATCCATGTGAAAATAATATATGTTGCATACTTTTGGGGCATAAAGTCAGACATCGATTTTGTCACTTTTTTGTATTGAATGCAAGAGTGCTAGACTCGATGATACTGGTCGTCAAGACCAACAATGAGGAGTTCTTGGCAAAACAATGCTAGAAGCTCCAGCTAGAGAACAAGGCTTCAAATGGTGGTCAATTTAATTTCTACTCGAGGTGGACGCAAATTTTTTGGGGCATAACATAAAATATGTCCGTGATCTTGATTCAATTGATCTTTCTAAAATATTCCATTGAAAATACTTCGTTTGGTCCACTGAGATATATGTCGAGTTAGTGTATCTCATTTTGTGCCTCATACAAACCGTTTGTTTTGTTACTTTTATTTGATGTTTGTATTATCTAGAACCTTGCAAGATTCAAACAAAGCTATCAATAATTATGATGTTAACTTGCATTTGATGTTTCTTAAGAAACATCAAATGCAAGTTAACATCATAATTATTGATAGCTTTGTTTGAATCTTCCAAGGTTCTAGATAATACAAATATCAAATACAAGTAATAAAACGTATGCTTTGTATGAGAGACAAAATGAGATACACTTATTGGATATACATCTCACTCGACCGAATGAAGTACTTTCAACGAAATATTTTGAAAAGATAAAATAAATCTAGATCATCAAACATATTTTATATTTTGTCCAAAAAAAATTGCGTCCACCTTGAGTAGTGAAATTAAACTGAGCACCATCTGAAGCCTTGTTCTCTAGTTGAAGCTTCTAATGTTGTTTTGCCACGAACTCTTCATTGTTGGTCTTGACTACCAGCATCATCGAGTCTAGCAGTCTAGCGTTCAGTACAAAAAACTGACAAAAATTGGTGTCAAATTTTATGGCCCAGTAATAATCCAATGTAAATTGTTTTCAGAAGGATGTCAAAAGATCTGATAAAATTCCGGTGTTTACGACGCCATAGATTCCTTCTCCCAGTGATAGGGCACTGACATGTGCTACCAAAACCACCACATGATGTTGGCCCCGATCGCACCCGCTGAGGGAGTTCTGGATTAGGGGGTCCTCGGACAGCCGGACTGTTGGACTATGAAGATACAAGATTGAAGACTTCGACCCGTGTCCGGATAGGACTCTCCTTGGCGTGGAAGGCAAGCTTGGCAATACGGATATGTAGATCTCCTCCCATGTAACCGACTCTGTGTAACCCTAGCCCCCTCCGGTGTCTATATAAACCGGAGGGTTTAGTCCGTCGGACAACAACAATCATACCATAGGCTAGCTTCTAGGGTTTAGCCTCTACGATCTCGTGGTAGATCAACTCTTGTAATACTCATATCATCAAGATCAATCAAGCAGGAAGTAGGGTATTACCTCCATCGAGAGGGCCCGAACCTGGGTAAACATCGTGTCCCCCGCCTCCTGTTACCATCCGCCTTAGACGCACAGTTCGGGACCCCCTACCCGAGATCCGCCGGTTTTGACACCGACATTGGTGCTTTCATTGAGAGTTCCACTGTGTCGTTACCAAAAGGTTTGATGGCTCCTTTAATCATCGCCAATGATGCGATCCAGGGTGAGGTTTTCCTCCCCGGACAGATCTTCGTATTCGGCGGCTTCGCACTGCGGGCCAACTCGCTTGGTCATCTGGAGCAGATCGAAAGCTACGCCCCTGGCCATCAGGTCAGGTTTGGAAACTTGAACTATACTGCCGACATCCGCGGAGACTTGATCTTCGACGGATTCGAGCCCATGTCAGGTGCGCCGCACAATCACGACGAGCGTGATTTAGCTCTGCCGTCGGACAGTGTTCGGGAGATCACACTTGCAACTACTCCGACCCTCCATCCGGACCAAATTGCGCCATCCGAGGATGGGTGGATGGACCCCACCACGGAGGCCGCACACTCAGTGGCGATAGAGCCGAATACTAACTTCACCTCCTACGAGACCCGTGTTGCCGAACTGTTGGATTCGTCCCCGGCCACGGGCTCCGAGCCGCCTGCGTCCGTGCCCGTCGAATCCGATTGGGCACCGATCATGGAGTTTACCTCCGCAGATATCTTTCAGCACTCGCCTTTTGGGGATGTGCTAAATTCGTTGAGGTCTCTCTCCTTGTCAGGAGAACCTTGGCCGAACTATGTCCGGCTAGAATGGGAGGCGGACGACGAAGAAATTTGCTCCCCACCCACCACCCACTTAGTAGCCACTGTCGACGATTTAACCGACATGCTCGATTTCGACTCCGAAGACATCGACGGTATGGACGACGATGCAGGAGACGAACAAGAACCACCGCCCATAGGGCGCTGGACTGCCACCTCATCGTATGACATATACATGGTGGACACCCCCAAAGAAGGGGATGGCGATAAGACAACGGAGGATAACCCCTCCAAGAATCAATCCAAGCACTGACGTCAGCGGCGCCGCTCTAAGTCCCGCCATAGCAAAAGTAGTGATACCGGCACAAGAGACGATAACGCTCTGGATAGTGCCGAAGACGGCGATGATCCCCTCCAGCCAGATCTTGAGCGGGAGGATGAACAAGCTAGCCCTCCGGAACAGGCAGCAAACGGAGAACCAGAGGATGACAATTACATGCCTCTCTCCGAAGACGAGGTAAGCCTCGGCGACGAAGAATTTATCGTGCCTGAGGATCTCGTCGAACAGGAGCGCTTCAAGCGCCGGCTTATAGCCACAGCAAACAGCCTGAAGAAAAAGCAACAACAGCTTCGAGCTGATCAAGATCTGCTAGCGGATAGATGGACTGACGTCCTGGCGGCCGAGGAATACGAACTCGAGCGCCCAACCAAGAGTTACCCAAAGCGCAGGTTGCTACCCCAACTCGAGGAGGAAGCATTGAAACCTACATCACCAGCGTATGATGCGGCTGATCGGCCACCTCATGGCCGAGACAGAGAGGCATATCAGCCCGAAGTCCAGCCCGCACCCCGCCGCCATTCAAACAAAAATACCAAGGCCCGGGGCAACACGCGGGACCTGCAAGACCCATTGGAAAACAAAGCAAACCATGCAAGATCGATCTACGGATCACGGGGGCGCGCCCTAATGCGGGACGATGACCGTCACGCCGGATACACTAAAAGCAAATCCGGCCGGGCCGAATACAGCAGACAAGACTCATACAAACTGCGTCGTGATATAGCCCGGCACAGAGGCTCCGCACACCCCCTATGCTTCACTGATGAAGTAATGGATCATGAATTCCCAGAGGGTTTTAAACCCGTAAACATTGAATCATATGATGGTACTATAGACCCCGCGGTATGGATAGAAGACTTCTTCCTCCACATTCACATGGCCCGCGGGGATGATCTACATGCCATCAAATATCTCCCACTAAAACTCAAAGGGCCAGCTCGGCATTGGCTCAATAGCTTGCCGGCAAACTCCATCGGGAGCTGGAGAGCCTGGCAGATGCATTCCTGGACAATTTTCATGGCACTTATGTGCGACCGCCGGATGCTGACGATTTAAGTCATATAACTCAGCAGTCAGGGGAATCGGCCAGGAAATTCTGGACCCGGTTCCTAACTAAGAAGAACCAAATTGTCGACTATTCGGATGCAGAGGCCTTAGCGGCATTTAAGCATAACATCCGTGACGAGTGGCTCGCCTGGCACCTCGGTCAAGAGAAGCCAAAATCCATGGCAGCCCTCACGACACTTATGACCCGCTTTTGCGCGGGCGAAGATAGCTGGTTGGCTCGTAGTAACAATACAGCAAGCAAACCTGGCACATCAGAGGCCAGGGATAGCAACGGCAAACCACTACGCAACAAACACAAGCGTCGTAAATATGGTGAAAACGCCGAAAATACGGCAGTTAATGCCGGGTTTAGGGACTCAAAGTCCGGTCAGCGGAAAGGGCCACCCAAAAATAACAATTCGGGTCCATCCAGTCTGGACCGCATACTCGATCGCCAATGCCAAATTCATGGCACCCCAGGAACGCCAGCCACCCACACCAACAGAGAATGCTGGGTCTTCAAACAGGCCGGCAGGGCAGGCGCCAAAAACGGAGAAGGGGGGTCTCAAAGTGATGACGGCGACGAAGAGCCCAGATCACCGAACACAGGAGGGCAAAAGAAATCCCCCCCGCATACTCAATCAGCGAATGTGGTAAATACCACCCAAGTTCCCAATTCGGACCGGATATGCACCCTTAGGGATGCCAACTTAACGGAACCAGTCGTCCCACAATATAAACTAGTGCCGGTCACCTTCAACCACATGGATCGTCCGGTTAACGCCAATCAGGGCAATCCAGTCGCACTAGTCCTCGACCCAATAATTTACGGGTTCCACCTCACTCGAGTCCTTATGGACGGAGGCAGCAGTCTAAATCTGCTTTACCAGGACACAGTGCGCAAGATGGGCATCGATCATTCGGTGATCAAACCCACTAAAGCCACTTTCAGAGGCATTATACCAGGTGTGGAAGCCAGGTGTACAGGCTCCATCGCCCTTGAGGTAGTCTTCGGATCACCAGAAAATTACCGTACCGAAGAGTTAATCTTCGAAATCGTCCCTTTACGCAGTGATCATCAGGCACTGCTCGGACGAACCACGTTCGCTCGATTCAACGCGGTGCCACATTATGCCTACCGTAAGCTCAAGATGCCCGGTCCACGTGGCGTCATCACGGTTAATGGCAAGGCCGAACCTTCCCTCGGCACCAACAAGTACACCACTGCCTTAACAGCAGAAACAATGAGTAGCACCTTGCAGCCGAACCTCGAGTCGACGTCCAAGCTCCCGGACACCGTCAAGGGACTCCGAACTACTTCACGGAAGGATAGCCCGGCTCGTCCAGAGCTCAATTAAAAACTCCTGCGAAGGCCAGGACAGGCCGTATTCAGCGGCTCAACCGCTCTCCGGCACGCAAACATTTCTTACATTTCCTTCGCAGGTTCACCCTTGCGACGACCAGGACGGGCGATGCGGAGGCAGCTCGAACGCGCAAGAGAATCCTTAGACATTCCCCGCAATGACCATCCGGCTATATTACGGATCCGCACTCAGCTTCTTCCCCTGGTCTCAGCAGGTTCCGCATTCATATTCCTTTTTTATCACATTACCTGTACTCATACGCGTAGACGTACTATTCAAATACAACATGTGGATTTATATGGCGCTTACCTGCTATTATTTCTTATTGAAATTCTTTTGTCAAGTGGCATCCGTACACAGCGATATGCCTTAAAATATGCCAAGGGCTTCGTTTTACCCATAACACGGCAATAAAGTCTGAACACCTTTATGGAAGTTCGGCACCCCGAACTTATAGAACTATATGCATCATCTCCGAATCATGTCTTGGGTCAATAGTTGGGTTTGCCCGGCTCCCATGTTTTGGTACCTTACGTTCCGCTATATCGGCTAAGGTAGCACTGGGAGAACTACTGCGGTTGTGTCCCGATTCTTCCGGACGAGCACCTTAGTAGAGAAAGCCGAAAACTGACTGCCATGATACGGCGAGAGCTGGTCAGCTGTTCGAGAGGTCGTAAAATCTTTAAGGATTTCTCCCGCATAATGCCATAACCAATGCAGCGTGCGACGAATCGGTTTTTCCTCCGATCAGGTGCTTATAGAGCCCCTAGTACGGTCTTCCGAACACCAGGGGCTGCGCCTACCTTACTAAAGCTCCTATGGCTAAGTGAGAGTGATAAAGCCCTATAGTCCGATTGCCTGGTTCGTTGTGCTGAGCACCTCCTTCGAAGGACCCAAAACTGGGATAAAGAATGCTCAGGTTTATCCCGAACACCCCCGTACTTTTTACGTGGGGGCAGAAGCCGACGACTGGCCAACTCTCAGTTTTAACATATAAAACGGCCGCACAGGAGGGTAAACTTTTATATAACAGGCAATAAACAAATTACCTTGTTCAAATATTACAAAGGACAACATGGTTGTCATTCATGGAAATATAATGTCCTTGGTGCATAGCTCCGCTGCAAGGTAGGATCCTTTTAGGACACTTTCATAATATAATTCGGGCTTGCGGTGCTCCTTCCCCTCTGGCGGCCCTTCGGCCATCAGCTTCTCAGCATCCATCTTCCCCCAGTGCAGTTTTGCGCGGGCGAAGGCCATTCGCGCACCTTCTATGCAGACCGACCGCTTGATGATGTCAAGTCGAGGGCAAGCGCTCACAAGCCGCTTCACGAGCCCAAAGTAGCTGCTTGGAATCGGCTCGGCAGGCCATAGCCGGATAACCAAATCCTTCATGGCTAGTTCCACCGCCTTATGCAGTTCGATTAGCTGTTTCAGTTGATCGGCAAAAGGCACCGGATAATTCGGTGCCAAATACTGCGACCAGAAGAGCTTATCCGCAGTGTTCCTTCCTTCGACTCGGTAGAATTGGGCGGCATCTGATATGCTGCGGGGCAGCTCGGCAAATACCCCTGAGAAATCCGAGTTGAAAATTAGAAACATAATTTTCCCTAAAATACTTGCTTTACATGGAAAAAGCCTTACCCGCCGCGATCTTTCTCGCCTCTTGGATCCCCTGCAGGGCGCTTTGGGTTTCCCCCCGGGCATCGTTCGTGGCCTGATGCACCTTGGTGAGTTCGGATTCTTTCTCCGTTAAACTCGGCTCCAAGGTCTCGCATTTTCTCACGGCCTCTTGCAGCTCCTGCTCAGCTTTAATAACCCTGGCCTCGTGCTTCTCACGAAGAGCCTACTCTGTGGCTGCCTTTTTCTCGGCCTTGGCCACAGCCTCCTTAAGAGCCTCGACTTCGGTCACCATCGCTAGCGTAAATCATGACGCTTATTTCATTATACTGAAAATTCATTCGCAACAAAACGCGAACAAGACTTGTGCATACCATGTCTATCCCTCAACTGCATTTTCAACTGGCCAAGTTCTTCTTGGGCCCGCTCCAGATTTTGATTCAGTCCGGAGATCTCCACAGTATGAGCGGCAGCAGCCGCTACGGACGCCTGCTTATATAGAAGAGAAACAGATGTCATTCAATGAGTCTTCCTGCGAACATAAATTTGATCCTCTGTCCGGTTCTTTCCTTTCACCGGACAGTGTATCAGGGGCTACTATCCATACCATGACACTCTTCGAAAAAACATACCTCAAAACCTTTTATAAGGCCGATACAGGCTCCATTCAATCCATTCTCAGCGAACTGAATCTTCTCAATCACCGCACCCATAAGGGCACGGTGTTCATCGACGACGGAGGCGCTCTTCAGCGCCACCAGCAAAGCATCCGACACCTCTGGTTGGACAGAGGTTGCCGATATGCCCCCTCCAGCTGGGAGAGGCCGCTTGCCTGGTTCGGGAGCCGTATTGGTCTCCGGAACCGCACCCGGCTGGGAGCCGAATTCAAGATGGCCTCCGCCGTCAGCTCCCATGGGAATTTCCTCCCTCATGTGTTCGGCCCCTGAAGTTTGACTTCCAGGCGCCGCCTTCACGATCTTTTCCTCTCCTCCTTGGCCGGGGTCCTTCTGGGACGAAGCCTCGGTGTTATGCACCTATTTGAAGGGAGGAGTCTTTGGGGGCGTCCCGCTCTCCATAGCATCCGAGTTCAGCGAATCCTCCGATGAGGATTGTTTGGTACGGGACCTCGCCGGACTGCAAAAAATATGGCCTAGGTTAAAATAATATGCCATGATAAGTCCGGACGCATAAACGTACTCGGATTTTATATACTCACGAGTTCACCAGGGGCTGGGCCCTGGGATCCCACGCCGGGCCGCTGTCGGCGGCGCCAGTGGACTCCTCCGGAAGAGGAGCCTTTCCCCTTTTGGGCGGCTCGACCTCCAAGTGTACGGAGGCCGTCCTCTTCTTTCTTCCCCCCGCAGGGGATTCATCTTCCTCCTCCTCCTCTTCAAAGGCAGAACGGGCATCAGAGCCTTCGGATATCGTGTCCGAAGTGCCACGGCGATGAAGGCCGCCCCGGGTCTTTTTGGCCTCCTTCTCGGCCGTCTTCTTCGGCACCTTGTAAGGCGCCGGGACCAGCATCTTCGTCAGAAGTGGGACGGCCGGTTCTTCGGGCAGCGGGGTCGGACAATGGATCTGCTCCGCCTTCTTCGTCCAGCCCTGGGAGAGTTACATAAAACGCATTAAGCGCTTCCTTTGGGTTATGCGGATAAAAGGTATGATAACTTACCGAACTTGCAGGGTGGGACAGTTGGTACCCGCGGTCCTCGGCGGAGTCCGGCCATGATTTGCTGGACTTGAAAAGCACCTTCCAGATGTCCTTGTGCGAAGAACCGAAAAGCTCTCGCAAGGTCTGGTGCTTGGCCGGATCGAATTCCCATAGATTGCAAGTCCGGTGTTGACAAGGAAGGATCCGGCGAACTAGCATCACCTGGACCACATTGACAAGTTCGATGTTCTTGTCTCCTGTATCTTTAACGCGCATCTGGAGCACCGACAGTTCATCGGACGAGGACCAGTTCAGGCCCTTCTTGACCCAGGATGTAAGCTGCAAGGGGGCACCGGATCGAAATTCGGGAGTAGCGGCCCATTCCGTGCCGCGCGGCTCAGTGATATAAAACCACTGCTGTTGCCACTCCTTGACAGAATCATTAAAGGTGCCTGTTGGCCATATGACATTGGGCATCTCGCTCACCATAGCGCCCCCACACTCGGCGTGCTCGCCGCCCACTACCTTGGGCTTCATGTTAAAAATCTTCAGCCATAGGCCGAAGTGTGGTGAGACACGGAGAAAAGCCTCACACACGACAATAAATGTCGAGATGTTGAGGAAATAATTAGGGGATAGATCGTGAAGATCGATCCCATAGTAGTACATGATGCCGCGAACGAACGGGTGGAGGGGAAACCCTAGCCCGCGGACAAAGTGAGGGAGGAATACAACCCTTTCGTGGGGTTCCGGAGTAGGGACGACCTGTCCCGCCGTCGGGAGACGGTGGCTGATTTTCTTGGCCAGATACCCCGGCCTCCCGAAGCTTTTTGTTATCCTTCTCCCGGATGGTAGAGGCGATCCATTTGCCTCCTGCTCCGGATCCGGACATTTTCGGAAGGCCTTTGTGGGCAGAAAGGATGAACGCTTGGGTGCTGGAGCTCAAGCGGAGGGGAATGGATCGGGAAGAAGGAAGGCGTGGGCGCAAATGGGCGTTCTTATCCCCTTATAAATGCAGCAGGTATTCTGCGCCTCCCCACTTGCCTGGTAAAACCGCTCATTCCCCGAGAGCCGTAATTGATGGCGCGGTTGGGTTACCCACGCCCGTATTGATGAGAATCCCGTGATAAGGGGACACAATCTCTGCTTCGACAACACGTGCCAAGAAAACCGCCTCGCGATATGTGCAGTGGCTGGTTGTAAAAAACAGTTCGAATAATGACCGGGCCGTGATGTGATGTCACGCTACAGAATGTGTCAGCAGATTAGATTTGTGGAAATATTATTCTCTCTACAGTGGTATGTGGAATTTGTTTTGCAGAGCCGGACACTATCCTTGTGTTCAAAATCTTCTATGGAGTATTCGGAGGAGGAACCCGCCTTGCAATGCCGAAGACAATCCGCGCGCCGGACTCATCGTCATTGAAGCCTGGTTCAGGGGCTACTGAGGGAGTCCTGGATTAGGGGGTCCTCGGACAGCCGGACTATATCCTTTGGCCGGACTATTGGACTATGAAGATACAAGATTGAAGACTTCGACCCGTGTCCGGATAGGACTCTCCTTGGCGTGGAAGGCAAGCTTGGCAATATGGATATGTAGATCTCCTCCCATGTAACCGACTCTATGTAACCCTAGCCCCCTCCGGTGTCTATATAAACCGGAGGGTTTAGTCCGTAGGACAACAACAATCATACCATAGGCTAGCTTCTAGGGTTTAGCCTCTACGATCTCGTGGTAGATCAACTCTTGTAATACTCATACCATCAAGATCAATCAAGCAGGAAGTAGGGTATTACCTTCATCGAGAGGGCCCGAACCTGGGTAAACATCGTGTCCCCCGCCTCTTGTTACCATCCGCCTTAGACGCACAGTTCGGGACCCTCTACCCGAGATCCGCCGGTTTTGACACGGACACTCGCGGTCCACCCGTCATGGACCCCTAAAGCCATCCGTCTGGGTGCTCACCATCCGATCAGATTGGGTGGCACGAAGAGCCCAGGGAGGTGCCTGCGGCACGCAAGCACTAAACGGACGTTGTAGAGGGCTTCATCACCCGTGAAGGCTCCTAGGAGGCGGGGTACTCCAACATACTTTGTAGGAGTAAAGACCGAAATACATGCCCCAATTAACATTTGATGTTCAGCGATATCCATAAGACACTCAACTCCAGTCATGATATTCGAGGCAACCCTAGTGAATGGTTGTTGCTGTAACAGCAATATAAGTCCAAATATTGATGGCAAGTATTTAAATATTATGTTTTCTTCATAAATTTATCTCGTGATGACGATGATCTGATCATCTGCCTCATCAATAGACACTTTTATCACATTTATCACACAACGGAGCACACACATATATCGTTCTACTTGTGTGACAAGCGTGATAAAAGGGTGTGCTAATGAGGAAGATCATCATCATCATGATACAAATGTATGAAGATTGCAAAAGAATTAAATACATGTCACCGATGTTTAGCTTTCAGTATTATTGAACGAATTGATTAAAACTATTCATGGAAAGACAATTCGTTTAGTGTTCAACTATCACATATGAAGATCATTAGCATCAGCGTGACACATATAAATTGATTTTTCCCACCAGATTCCAACAATATTTCCCCAAGGTGTTTATTGAACTACAAACATTTCCAATGCCGAGGAAAACTATATCTTAAAAAACTTGTGTTTGGACAAATTTGTAAATTGTGACAACAATGGGCAATGTTTCAAAGATAATATAATGCATACATGGAAACACAAATGTAGCGGAAAACAAAAAAATCCTAGCCATGCAAATGCGAGGGTCATCCTGCTAGTTTAGGACATCACATTTTTTGCTAGTACATCCATATATTATATGAATATTCCTGAAAACTAAAACTCCTTCAGTGTTCCACCTAGGTCCTTTCAGAACTTGTTGTGCAGGAGGGAAATATCAAGTGATGACACCACTTTGATGCTCCCATGATACGAATTTGAAAATTTAAACTTTATTTTTTTTTCTAAAAAACATGAATGTTCACAACACATGTGTCTATACTGCTAAAGAATTCAGATCCAAGTTCGATATACACATTGAGAAACAAAAAGACAAATCGAGATGTGAATAGTGTAGTTTTTACACTATTCATGTTTTTGTCTTTATTGACACTATTCATGTTGAATTTGCCTCTCTATGTGTACTTTGAATTAGGATCTGAATTTTTTAACATTCGTAGATACATGTGTTGTAAATATTCACAAACTTTATTGGAATTTTTTGAATCATTTAAGTTTGAACTTTTTGAATTGGTAGCATGAGAGCATCTAGCTGGAGGTATCACCTCTATCCTCCCTTGTGCAATGTTATATAGAAACTGACTATATTTTGTAATGGAAGTTGAAGAATGACTCGCGGTCTCAAATGAGGCCCATAGTGACTAGCAAGTATCACATGCCACTATGGTTGTGTCATATATTGGTCATCGATAAAGAAGAATGCATGAATTATACAGTTGTGATAAAACATTTTGATTCACTAAACATTAAAAAATGGAAGCCCCACACAACCGATAGGTAAGTAGCATGGCCTAGTTCATAATATGGTAGCATTTCATATTTTGAGCCTTTGAAAAAACTACGAAGTCTCATATAGGTTTTTCAAAGGAATACGAAACTACTCATGAAATTTACAGGAATTTCAGAGGAAACAGTTCAACATCTACTAGATGCTGCAAAGAAGTTTGTCTTCCAACACATGGTGTATTCCTATTGACTAGAAAAGCCATGGTCAGGAAAAACTCTTTCAGTTCGGTAGACATTGAACTGTTTCCTGTGAAATACCTATAAGATTCAAAGTAACACCATATTATGCATGAAAACTATAGGATTTTTTAATCATTTCCTAGCTCATCTAGGATCATATTATGCATAAAAACACATGTGAACTGGCTCCATGCTTTCTACTAGCATTATCTCGTCATAACTGGTGGTCAAGTTATCTGTTTTATACATATTTTAAACAACACGACAGTGTTTTGGTTATCGATTTCTATGAAGCAACGAATAATGCATAATGTTTTGACAAAAGAATTTGATTTGTTGAACATTGGAAAAAATTGAAAGCCCCACTAAGCCAACGAGTAGCTAGCAAGGCCTAGCTCATATTCTAATATGGTAATATTTCGTATTTCGAGCATTTGAAAACCATCAAAATTGTTGTGTCTCATATAGTCGTACAGGCTTTTCAAATGAACACGAAACTACTATTGATATTTACAGGAATTTCAGATGAAACAGTTCAACATCTACAAGATTCTGAACTTTTTTTATATCTTTCAAACATGGCTTTTCCTTTCAACTAGAAATGCCTTGTTAGTAGAAACAACAAATAAAAAAATCCAGCTTGGCAGACATTGTGTAAGATTCATCCAACCATAACTAGTGTATTGGTCAAGTTATCTGTATTGCTTTCTAGTAGTAGTACCAGGAATGCAGCAATACCGTTGAAATTCCTATCGAAATCCCGGTAGAAGATTGAGAAGGAGCACGGGGAAAAAGAATTCGTGACGTCGTAAACACCGGAGTCTTATGAGATATTTTGACATCCATATGAAAATAATATACATTGGATTATGACTGAGGCATACAACCTAACACCGTTTTTGTCATTTTTTCTGTACTAAACGCCAGAGTGCTAGACTCGATGACACTAGTAGTCAAGACCAACAATGAGAAGCTCATGGCGAAACAACATTAGAAGCTTCAGCTAGAGAACAAGAGTTCAGATGGTGCTCAGTTTAATTTCACTGCTCAAGGACCATGGACATATTTCATATTATGTCCCAAATTTTTTGCGTCCCCCTTGAGTAGTGAAACTAAACTGAGCGACAACTGAAACCTTGTTCTCTACTACCTCCATCCTGGTTTATTTGTCTTCTTTGTATTTAGTGTCAAATTTTGACCATAGATTTAACTAACAAAATGTTAATGCATGTCATAAAAAATTATATCATCCAACAATATAATTTTTTATGACATGCATTAATATTTTATTAGTTAAATTTATGGTCAAAATTTGATACAAATTATGAAGAGAACCAATAAACCAGGACGGAGGTAGTACCTGAAGTTTCTGACGTTATTTTGTCAAGAGCTCCTTATTGTTGGTGTTGACTATGAGTGTCATCAAGTGTGCCACTCTTGTGTTCAGTACAAGAAAAATGACAAAATCGGCGTCAAACTTTGTGCACCAATAATATTTCAACTTATATTGTCTTCATATGGATATAGAAGATTTGATGAAATCTTAATGTTTATAACGTCACAAATTCTTTTCTCCATGAGAGGGCGCGCGCATGCGCGCGTAGCCGAAACCACCACAGGACGGTGGCCCCGGCTGCGTCGCGGTTCATCTGTCATGGACCCATGAGGCCATCTACTCGGGTGCGCGCCGTCCGGGCAGATCGGACTACACGAAGAGCCCCAGAGGCGCCCTCTAGCGTAATCTGATTTTGGCAATGTGAACTGGCTCCATGCTTTCTACTAGCATCATCTAGTCATAATTGATGGTCACGTTATCTGTTTTCTACAGATTTTAAACAACATGGTAGTATTTTGGTTATCGATTTCTATGAAGCAATGAATAATGCATAATGTTTTGACAAAACAATTTGATTTGTTAAACATCGAAAAAAATTGGAAGCCCCACTAAGCCAACGAATAGCTAGTAAGGCCTAGTTCATATTCTAATATGGTAATATTTCGTATTTCGAGCATTTGAAAACCTTCAAAATTGTTGTGCCTCATATAGTCGTATAGGCTTTTCAAAGGAACACGAAACTACTATTGATATTTACAGGATTTTAGATGAAACAATTCAACATCTACAAGATTCTGAACTTTTTTTTGTCTTTCAAACATGGCTTTTCCTTTCAACTAGAAATGCCTTGTTAGTAAAAACAATAAATAAAAAAGTCCAACTCGTAGACATTGAGCTGATTCCTGTGAAACACTTGTAAGATTCATCCAACCATAACTAGTGTGCTAGTCAAGTTATACGTATTTTTTTTAGTAGTAGTACCAGGAATGCAGCAATATCGTTGAAATTCCTACCGAAATCCTGGTAGAAGATTGAGAAGGAGCACTGGGGAAAAGAATTCGTGGTGACGTGAACATCGGGATCTTATGAGATATTTTGACATCCATATGAAAACAATATACGTTGGATTATGATTGAGGCATAAAATCTAACACCGATTTGTCACTTCTTTTGTACTGAACGCTAGAGTGCTAGACTCGATGACACTAGTAGTCAAGACCAACAATGAGGAGCTCCTGGCGAAACAACATCAGAAGCTTCAGCTAGAGAACAAGAGTTCAGATGGTGCTCAGTTTAATTTCACTACTCAAGGACCATGGACATATTTTATACCATTTCTCAAATTTTTTGCGTCCACCTTGAGTAGTGAAACTAAACTGCACAACATCTGAAGCCGTGTTCTCTACCTGAAATTTCTGACGCTGTTTTGTCAAAAGCTCCTTATTGTTGGTCTTATCTACTAGTGTCATCGAGTGTGACACTCTTGCTTTCAGTACAAGAAAAATGACAAAATCAGCGTATAATTCAATGTATGTTGTTTTCATATGGATGCAAAGGGTCTGATAAGAACCTGATGTTTATGACGTCACAGATTATTTTTCTCTCATGGGAGGGCGCATGCGAGGGTAACTGAAACCACCACATGGCGGTGACCCCGGGTGTGCTGCACCCGCGGTACACCGTCATGGACCCATGAGATCATCTATTCGGGTGCGCCGTCCGGGCAGATCGGACTGCCCGAAGAGCCCCGGGAGGCGCTCTCTAGCGCAATCTGATTTTCGCAGGTGGTCTATCCAGGAACGCAGCAACACCGTAGAAATCCGGACTGATGAAAAATCCTGGTAGAAGATCGCTGTCCCATCCGCCAAATGTGATGGGACCTACAGTCGCTAGCACCACTCGGGGAAGCAGCGAGCGGCGCAGAAGAACCTCTCGCCCGCGTCAATCCAATTTTAATGCTGCGGCAGCCCCCCTCCCCATCCTCGGAATTCAATACAACTTTCGAAAAACAATCATTTTTCTAATGCGCCCCAGCTACCTAGATCCAGCCAAAGGCTCCAAGCCCCATCAGCCAGCACTGTTCGGCCTCCATTAGCGGCGCACGAGCGAGCTTCTCCGCCCCCTCGCCTCCGCTGATTACCGCTGGTGCGATTAGCGGAGCGCTCACGAAGAGAGAGACCAGCAGTGAAGGCGAGGCCTTCGAGCTCGCGATCCCTTTTCCTCTGCTGCTGCCCGCAAGATTACAAAATCCCGCGTTTGTCCTGTTGCCGCTGCTGCCGCTGGCGCTGCTCTCGGGAGGGCGGCCATAGAAAGGAGATAAGGAGAGGAAGAAACGGAAAAAAGAAAATAAAGGCTGGAGGCTTTTGGAGCTCATAATTTTTGGCCTTTCTCTGCGCTCCCCGGGGAGATTTTCCGGCGCTTTCTCTCTTTCTTTCCGGAGGTGGGAGAGAATCCAGCCTCTGAATTCGGTGAGTGAGTCCTTTCTTGCCCCCTGCTGCTTTTCGTGTGCAGAGTAGTATTTGGTTTGATTCGCTTCTGTCCCTTATTTTAATGTGCTGATGTGAGGCCTTTTTGTTGCCTTTTCTATTTCTTGCATCCTTTTCACTGCATTTTCTTTGGAGATTCTTCTTGGGACAAACTTGCAGGAATCACCCAAGTGAGGCTCTCATCGGCCATATCTTGTTGATGTTTCTCTTTCTCTCTGCCTGTCACTTTCCTCCCAACTGTAGGATAATACTACTACACTTTTTTCCCCTCAAGATTTGCATCTTTGCTTGTGAGTGAGTCGCCCATGGAGTCGTGGTCAATTCTTGTGAGCTAGGGTAAGATACAAGCAGCAGCTGCAAGGCTGGAGTGTCTGTGTTCTCTTCTCCTCTGCAACCTTTCTGCTGCTGGCAAAGTGGCCGTTTTTTCATCCCCTTGTGAGAGGCGAGAGCTGCAATCTTTGGAGTGTAGTTACTCCCACCCTCCAATTCCTGGCACTGGTTTACTCTACTGATTAAATGCCCTAAATTCCGTTTTGTGCACTGCTAAAAAATTTGTGCAATCAATGCGAAGCCCCCCGACTGCGCGCATAAAAGGGGGCCAAAGGTGTGAAGACCCAAGAGCATCCCCTGATTGTTTTTCCTTCCTGTGCAGCAGTTTCTGGTCTGGTCCAAGGCGAGAGAGTGTTCTTGCTTGAGTCGGTGTTGATCCAATGGGCGAGATGAACCACCAGCCCGGGGTGCCGCCGCCGGTGGGCGTGCCACCGCCCATGGGGATGCAGCCCATGATGAACGCTCCGGTCGGCGCGGGCGCCATGCACCAGCCCTACGAGCAGTTCAACCAACTCAACTACTGCGTCCACTCCAATCCTTCTTGGGGTACGGAATCCAATCCTGGCTCCCCTCTTTAACTCCCCTGCCCGCTTTTACTTTCTTTTGCTTCCTCGTGTACAGTTCGATTGTGCGCAAACAGGACGATGTAATCTCAGATTTCTAGTACTACCTACAGATTCAGGCATCTTTAATTTTGGTTTGCAGATGGCTCTTGGTCATTCTTTTGTTCAAGGCCTATCTCAGATTTCGGTTTGGTTGCGTTCAATAATGCTCTGTTTTGTGAAGTCCCCATACATAATCGACTTCATTCATGTATTGATTTTGTTGAATCTCCTGTTCATGTAGAATTATGGCCTTTGTTATTGCATACTTTGTTGATCTGTGAAGGGCTGTACCTACTATTCGTGATGTGAATCTGGGATGTTCAATTAGACAGCTAGCAACACTTCTATCAGGTGCTGCTATAAGAGGCAATGTTTTTTCATGGAACAAAAAGAGGAATTGTTGTGATCTGCCACTTTGAAGTATAGAAAAGAGAAGTCTATGCATACCTAATCTTTAAAAAAAGTCTTTGTCTGCATATCTCCTGTAGTCTTTTATACTTCTCCTTTGCATATATTTAGGTATGAACGGTACTGCTGGAATTGGTTTACTTGTTTGGATATGATTAGGATATATGTAAAACTTGCACTTACCCTGTTCTATTATGCCATCATCTACAGTTCAGGTAGCAGGGCTTGCATTCCTCCACTACCTAGTGATGTTGGGCTCGACTGTCATGCTTGTGTCAATTATTGTTCCTGCAATGGGTGGTGGTCCTGTAAGTATATCAATTTGTTTTACTATTCATAGCATTTAGCATTTTGTTATGCATCGATGTAATTTCCTTGAGGATTTAATGTTGATTCCCTGCTGCTTTTGTTGTTCTTACTGACAGGGTGAGAAGGCTCGTGTTATTCAAGCGTTCCTGTTTGTGAGTGGCATTAATACTCTGCTCCAAACACTCGTTGGGACACGACTTCCAACAGTTATGAATGCCTCCTTCGCATTTGTTGTCCCAGTGCTGTCAATAGCCAGACAGTTTAACACAAACGACTTTGAAAGTAATCACGAGGTAGAGTGGTGCTAATTTGCTCAGTCATAACACTCTTTTATCTGTAATGTTTAACCATGCTCCTTGTCTCGTTTTGGCAAATGTTATTTGGAATGATAGTTCTTTCGAGGATTCATTGATAAATTATCTTTCACATGGTAATATTTACACTTCTAACTATTGAGGCATCTGCAGAGATTCGTTCACACAATGAGAGCAACTCAAGGGGCTCTAATTGTTGCTTCAATCCTCAACATGATTCTTGGATACAGCAGAGCATGGGGGGCATTTGCCAAGTATGCATCCTGTAGTACTAGTTCTTAGACTTCATATAGTATTATTTTCTTTTCAAGCTATTAATATTCATGTAATTTACTTTGCAGGAAATTCAGTCCTGTAATAATGACTCCTGTTGTTTGTGTCGTTGGTCTTGGACTATTTCAAATTGGCTTTCCTCAGGTATGATTTCTATATTTTAGCAGAGGACTGAACATTGAGAAAGAAAGAATGGAAACATATAATGTTTATTTTCCATGGTAGGTTGGAAAATGTGTTGAGATTGGGTTGCCAATGCTAATTCTTGCGATTGTTGTGCAACAGGTAACAACTTAAAATCTCCTTTTGTATTTTCTGATCGAAATATTGATTAATTTCCATTTTAGTTATGCTATGATTTGTGAAGCTGGCTAGGAACCAACTGTTCAATTTGCTCTATGCAGTATGCGCCACTTTACTTCAGACATATCCATGAGCGAACAACCTTCTTGTTTGAGAGGTATTCGTTGCTTCTTTGTATCGGCATTGTGTGGGCCTTTGCAGCTATCCTTACTGCTGCTGGTGCATACAACCATGTTTCGCTCAAGACACAACAGCACTGCCGCACTGACAAGTCTTTCCTTATATCATCTGCACCATGGTATAGCTCTTGAAGATATTTCTTATGAACTAACTTTACGAATCATAAATGTTTGGAGCAGCCATTTTTAATCCACTCTTTGCATGCCTGCACTTTCAGGATCAAAATTTCATACCCCTTCCATTGGGGTCCACCAATCTTCACTGCAGGTCATTCATTTGGAATGATGGGTGCTGTGCTTGTTTCATCTTTTGAGGTTAAAGACTAATTGGATTTCCTTTTGTTCTATCTTCTTTCGTGCATTCTTTCTGCTAGAGTCTAATTGTGCTATCTTGTGTAGTCAACCGGTGCACACTTTGCAACTGCACGTCTAGCCGGTGCAACACCACCCCCAGCTCATGTTCTTACTCGAAGTATTGGTTTACAGGTGACTGTCATTTCAGAAGTTGTCTTATAAGGGCTAGTGAAATATGGTTATCCATGAATACTAGAATTTGAATGCTTTCCTTCTCCTTACAAATGCTTTGACTGGATGTATATGCTAGAGCACAAATAGTTTCAAGTACTTTCTATGTGATGTGATGATTGGTTGTGCCATACTTTCTTTGATTCGTGTGCGGATTCTTCTGGGCTGCTATTAAAGTGTCTACGTGCAGGGCATTGGGATATTCCTGGCAGGACTGTGTGGTGCTCCAGCCGGTTCATCTGTATCAGTGTAAGGGAACAACTCCTCCCCTGCCCCCTCGTGCGGCACAGTCACAAGTCACGTGTAGGGTTTTACTTTTATAGAATAGTCTCACGCGTAAATGAAATGTATTCCTGCATTGTAGGTATGATGATCCAACATTGTAGCTAAGTTTATCTTGGGGCTGGTTGTTGACTTATTATTAGCAACCGTAATTGCCTTAAAAACAGCTTTTTTCATGCCATCAGAACTTATCACGTAATCTCGAGGCTGTTCGTGTCGGAAATATACTTCCATCTACTGTTTAGGTGCTAGTCTGGTGATAACCTCACACAATGAAGAAAGGAAGAGGATGCAAGCAAGAAAAAAGAGTGGAAATGGCATACCTGTCTAGGCCAATAGCACCAGAGCCTCCATCCATGGCGCCCACCACTCCCAACTCTTTCGCTACCAGAGTGAGTGATGACGATGACTTGAATTATCTGATCCAAGGAGGAGGTGCTTAATGTTGCCCGGACCTCGATGGATCTGGTGGTGGAGGACAGACATGACAAAGGTGGGAGATCTAGCAAGGAGGAGCACGTTCTTTATCGGAAGCCTTAGTTGCCATCTGGCTAGTAGGACCAATTCCAACTCACCTACAAAATGTGCCAAGACTTCAAATCCAAAAGTTCCACCTCAAAAATCAACTTTGGAATTTAAGATTTGAACTTTACAAGAGTTAAAAGCAAAAGTTCTAATCACGAGCTCTGGTTGTTGTATGCCAAGCTCAGAAGAGCTTGGGACAATGACACTTAGCACTTTAGGAACACCAGACGCACACACTCTTTCTTGCTTGCTCCTTGTTATCCGCCTGAAGTCATGTTAAGCACACCTAATTGGTCATCCTCCCCATGATGGTGACGGAGGCAGAGCAGACTGAGGAACTGCCTCTACCCTCCTCCAATCGACTTGGTCTTGTCTCCTAGATCAAGGTATTTGTTATTCTTCGTCTAATCAACACGGTCTTATTGGTATCTAGTTTACTATTCTAGATCTTCATCTAGCTGTTCTCTTTATTTTGCTACTCCTTCCTAAACGTTCCTCTAATCGACTCGATCTTGTTGCTTTGTTCTAGATCAAGTTATTGGTTATTCTTCCTCTTCTATCCTAGGTAGCAGCAGGAGGAGGCGACGAGTAGAATAGTACTCCCTCTGTAAAGAAATATAAGTGTTTAGACACTAAAGTAGTGATCTAAATGCTCTTGTATTTATTTACCGAGGGAGTAGCAGAGAATAGTGAGATCAGATCTATAGTAAAACAGAGAAATGAGACGGGAAACTAACCGGGAGGTGGATTCAGCCATCACAGCACGCCATCCTAGATCTGATTCTTGGGTGGGCCACAAAGGTGCTTTACCGGTAGCGAGTTCTTCTGATCTGGACAAAGCAATAAGACCAAATTGATTAGAGAAAGGACTAGCAAATCAAAGAGAACAACTAGATCGAGATCTAGAGTAGTAAAACAGATACCTTTATCTAGAACAAAGTAATAAGACCGAGTCAATTAGAGGAATATTAGCCGATACCTTGATCTAGAACAAAGCAACAAGACCAAGTCGATTAGAGGAAGGTAGAGGAAGGAGTAGCAAATAAAAGATAACAGCTAGATCGAGATCTAGATTAGTAAAATAGATACCTTGATCTAGATCAAAGCAATAAGACCCGAGTCGATTAGAGGAAGAATAGCCGATACCTTGATCTAGAACAAAGCACCAAGACTGAGTCAGATTAGAGGAAGGAGTAGCCAAAAAAAGAGAGAACAACTAGGTTGAGATCTAGTCTGGAGTAGTAAAATAGAGGAGATGGGAAACTAACTGGGAGCTGGATTCAACCCTCAGCACGCCATCGCCATCCCCGCCTAGATCTGCTTCTTCGGTGGGCCACAAAGGTGCTTTACCGGTAGCGAGTTCTTCCGATCGAGAACAAAGCAATAAGACAAAATCGATCAGAGGAAGGATTAGCAAAACAAAGAGAACAACTAGATCGAGATCAGTTGTAAAACAGATACCCTGATCTAGAACAAAGCAACAAGACTGAGTCACAACCCACCATCGCTATCCCCGCCTAGATCTGCTTGCTGGGTGGGTGACAGAGCCTTTACCGATAGCGAGTTCTTCCGATCTAGAACAAAGCAACAGGACATAGTCGATTGGAGGAAGGTAGAGGAAGGAGTGGCAAAACAAAGAGCTAGACTGATATCTAGAGTAGTAAAATAGAGGAGACGAGTGACTAACCAGGAGGTGGAGTCAGCCATCACAGCACGCCATCGCCATCCCCGCCTAGATCTTCTTGGACTGGCGACAAGGGTGCCTTACCGGTAAGAGGTAGTGAGCTTCCCTAGGACGTCGCTGCCAGGTTAGGCTGCTGGTGGCGATGGTTTGCGGTTCTCCGTTGGAGAAGTTCTACGGGAAGGGATGAGTTGGGGGCGGTGGCTCAAGGAGGTGGAGTCGCCATCACAACACGCCATCACCATCCCCGCCTAGATCTGCTTCTTGGACTGGCGACAAGGGTGCCTTACCGGTAAGAGGTAGTGAGTTCTTCCCTAGGACGTCGCCGCCGCGTTAGGCCGCTGGTGGCGATGGTTTGCGGTTCTCCGTTGGAGAAGTTCTACGGGAAGGGATGAGTTGGGTGCGGCGGCTCAAGGAGGGGAATGGAAACCTAATTTCTCTTTGTGTGTGGTGGCTTTATAAGGAGCGGAGCGAAAACGTAATAGCCCCACCTTCCGAGGCGGTCGTCTGGGCTAGTTGGGCCGGCAAAGCAGGCCGACAGCCAAGTGAATCAGCGACGGCAAGGAAGTACGGGTAGAATGTTTCGGCTCGACTGCTGTCTCGTGCTTCTAACATTTCCTTCGCGATGCCGATGCTGTTCACACGTGCTTCTCCTCTCACCGTAGTCTCCCACTCCACGGTGGTGCCAAGTTGCCAAAACTGCCCACCTTGTTGTGCAAAGAGTTTTGCCCAGTTTGTGAACCTGAAATTTAGGCTGCTTGACTTACCATTTGTGCCGAGCTGCAGGCTCCAGTTAGCAGCCCTCAATGACTGGGAAGCTAAATGCAACTAACCATTTTTTAGGGATAAATGGAACTAGTCTTCATCTGGTCAATGACTTCATAACTATGGTGCAATCCAACGTTTAAAAAAAAGTAGTAGTGCAATCTGACGGTGGTTCATGCACGCGCTGTAATATTGCGACAGGCGTCCATATATTAGGCCGGGGATTTCTAGTTAGAACTTGGGAATACTATACTGATGATCTTTTAGCACATCACATCTGAATATAACCCAGTCTATTGTTTCTCAAGACAAAGTTTTCCTTTAGAACTATTTATGCTATGCCTTGTCATCTGCAAACACTAGACTTATCTTCCTATATAAATGCAGCGAAAACATCGGGCTACTTGGATTAACAAAAGTTGGAAGTAGGAGAGTGATCCAGATATCAACTGGCTTCATGATATTCTTCTCCATATTTGGTAATTCTCTGTTCCCACCTTGTGTTACTGAAGGAAAGAAAAGTAAATTCTGGCTCAAATTTGGGAACTTTCATTCTTGCAGGGAAGTTTGGGGCGTTCTTCGCATCAATCCCGTTGCCAATCTTCGCAGCAATTTACTGCATCTTGTTTGGTATCGTAGGTGAGCCAGAACTTCCTTTTTGTGCTCTTGTATATGTGTTTTTTCACTATATTTGGCCTAACCAATGTATTTTGCTGATACCAGCTGCTGTGGGAATCTCGTTCAGCCAGTTTGCAAACAAAAACTCCATGAGGAACATCTACATCATTGGACTATCCTTGTTCCTTGGCATCTCGATCCCTCAATATTTCGCAGAGTACACCGCTTCTGCTGGCCGCGGACCTGCCCGAACAAATGCAGGATGGGTATTTTAAGCAACCCCCTTTGCATCATTGTTTAGTTATCATCTCAGTTCGAGCCTCGAGTTCCTGGTGTGTGAATTTTTATTTCTAAAATTCATCTCTACGTTCTTTGTTGCCGCAGTTCAATGACATCATCAACACAGTTTTTGCCTCCGGCCCAACGGTGGCGCTGATCGTCGCGTCGCTTCTGGACAACACGCTGGAGCCCCGTGCCAACGAGAACGACCGAGGGCTCTCATGGTTCACGCCATTTCTGCGCCGCCGTAAAGGGTACTCGGACCCCAGGAACGAGGAGTTCTACAGCTACCCGATACGGGTCCATGACTTTGTTCCGCACCGGTTTCTCTGATTCTAGAAGGGGTGCTGCTAATTATCCTGTGCTGCTGTGCAATGTAAATCCCCTTTGTTCTTGTTAGCCTTTTACCCCCTGTGGCCCGTAGCGATTGGTGCGGTCACAGGTTTCAGCTTAGTGGGATATATGGTACAAGGATGCTAGGACTTCCGTCGTTGCTGTTGTTGGCCGTTTGGGCCAAGGAGTTGGTTACATGGTTGACGTAGAGTTTTATTGTCCGGGTGTAATGCTGTCTCTGGGGAAAAATGAATGCAAAAGGATGATAGTACCTCAATTATTGGTTACCGAGGCAGTGATGTGTTGATGAACCTTCAGTGCGTGCGTTGGTTTATGAAATCTTTGCAAGTAAACTGGCCTGATCTTTTGCATTTTATCACAAGATGCTCAAAATCAAAGGTTGGTAGGTATGCGTACTCTGATGAACTTGCAGTCGGCGTGTGCCTAGTAATTGCATGGATTCACATGGTCGATATCTTTTGGTCTATAAAAGAGCAGCCTGAAGAGACGGCCTATGCCAGGAAAACGAAGCGCGGTTTTCGTTCGTGGAGGCCACGGCAAAGGCCGGCATTTGCTATTGTGAGATTGTGAGGCGTTGGGAATATGGAGCTATTGTGTCGCCCTGCCCACAGCGCTTTCATGTGGGAAGAAACGCTTTGCTTCTATGGTCGGGGCAGCTGAAATTGCAGGGCTTGCTTTTACATCCACCCGGGAAGTTGAATCCCGGAGCTCTCCTGTCAACTGGAGTGCTTGAGCAGCCGGCTGGCACTGTTTTGTAGCCTATAGTGCCTTTTTCTTTTCTTTCAAGAACAGCAGCCTATAGTGCCTGTGTTATGGTGAATGTCCCGTTACACCCGTATGCGAGGCTCCTAGACCCAGTCTCAGTATTGTGCATACTCTAGTACCCATTTGCAGAGTTGTGATGTAACTATATCATCATGTTCGAGCATGGGTGCTATAATGTATTGCAAGAGATCACATAGTGCCTCACTAGGAGTAGTGGTGTGAGATCTTCTAGTCTACTATACAAGAGTGGTCGCCCCCCTTTGGGGTACACCTTCATTTCTACGATATTGCTGGAGAGATGAACATTCTATTAAATTTCTGGCTTTCTTAGTCTGTTAGGGGAGAGAAAGCAAGCTTATGGTGCTTTGGATGTTGATGAAACAAATTCGCTGTGGAGCCTCACTTTTGTGGGCTTGGCAGGCCAAGAATTTTTGGAGCCCTCGTGTTCTTTCCTAGCCATCTCAGGTAGTCAATTGTAATTGTTTGTTGCCCCTTATAAACTGGAATGCCTGAGTTCGTTGTGGAGCTACTAGATCGTTTCATATGACTACACCCAACTTGAGAGGTTGGGGCAATTAAACATGACCCTAAACACAGTGTCATCAATCCACTAGTTATGCAAGAGGCACCTTCCAGACTTATGATGGTCACCTCCTCTTTTTCGACAAGGGGAATATAGTAATATTGCGGAGATACAAATTACACCCAGCCCCTGCAACAATGCAATGTGGTAAAGACATTACGGATGCACACAACCAAAAAACAAAAAGAAGAAGGAAAAAAATCCCGCCACAGTGATCAATTCCTTGTAGCTGCAGCATGAACCACCACCTAAACTAACACCCGAAGTCCAAATTCTCCAAAAGCGACGCCTTAAAAAAAGGAAACAGTGCACAAGCATCGTCATCGCTCGATCCTAAATCTTAGGTTTTCACCCTGGAGAAGATCCGCACTCTCAAAACAATGCCTTCAATGTCAGCCAAGCACAACCAATTAAGGACAGGCCTTGGGTTTTCACCCTGAAAGCTAAGATCTATACTCCTCATGTGCTGCCACCCCCACTTGCCGATGCCGCTGTTACGAGTCACGAATCACCAAGCAAAGTCCTCATCGCCATGAAGACCCGATCCGCCATTACAAGGCCTGAGACCTCAACCACCATGACGTTCTCCGCCATTGTCTTCACTATGGAAATCGAAATACCGAAGTGTCCCATAATGTCAACATATACCCAAGCTTCGTGTCACACCCTCCTGAAGCCACTCGGGCTGAAATAGGGCCGCACACGACCGAATCCCATTCGATCCAGCAATCTACAGGCGTCAAGCACCCAATGAAGATCTCCGGGGGAGCATTCCGGAACTCGTCAATGGCCAGATCCATGAGGGCCGGTAACCGGCAGAACACCATCTTAGAGCAAAAAGAACCCAAGGACCGCGCCACCCGCCGGTTCCCTACAGCAGGCCGGAGATCTCAGCGGGCACCACCGCCACCACCCGCACCACACGGAGATGAGTAACCGAGCCGCACCGAGCACCCCGAACCAGTCGTCGTGCCGTCCTCGCGGCCACAACGGCAGTCGAGGTCGCCGAAGAGATCCGGGGTCGTCGCCCCGACGCCCATCTCCGTCGGATGAACCACGTCGTCCAGGGCCACCATGAAGCTCCGAACGGAGATCCCGCAACACGAGAAAGTATGGGGCCCCCACTGCAGTCAACCGCACAAGGAGGATGAGGACCCACCGCCGCCGTCAGCCTCACGGCCTTTGACTTGGGGGGGAGCAAGATCGGAGGGGGAAGGGGTTGCAACTGCGCTAGGGTTCCGCCCGACTCGTCCCTCATGGGAGCGATGCGGGGGCGTCGGGGGTGGTTTCGGATCCGATCAGTCTGATAGTCACCTCTTCTTCCTGAAACTTTTCCATTCTTCCTGAAACTTTCGACCGTGGATTCAATTGGGCATAATTTATTCAGTACTTATATAGTTGTATTGCTTCACGATTTTACATCTGTGCTACCAAATAATCCTGATGATAGTCACCACCTTCCATCGTTATGGACATTTGAATCATGTGCAATTGTCTGGAGAGTCGACGAGGTGGCCAGCCATCTCAGTGCAAGTGGAGGCTGGAGGCTCGAGCTTCGGCTTGCCCGATGGGTGTTGACACCAGATTTTGGCATGGTCAAAAACATAATTAAGATGGCCTCAAATGGAAAAGTGCTCAAAGTGAGGAAGTTCCGTATCATCAAAAGGAGAAACTTTGATATTTGGGCCATAGCCATCCGGTCTCATCTCTAAGGCCGAAATTGTGTTCAAAGTATTGAGATTTACTATCCAGAACACTATTCGGCCGATTACCACCCAAATATGGCCTCATATGAGAAAAGGTTCTACACGAATTGTCTTCGTCTCGTCGAAATGGCTGATTTTGATATAAAAATCGTCTCAATCGAAGTTCGTATGTAAAAGTTACAGCTGATACGTCTCCAACGTATCTATAATTTATGAAGTATTCATGCTATTATATTATCTGTTTTGGATGTTTATGGGCTTTACTAAACACTTTTATATTATTTTTGGGACTAACCTATTAACCGGAGGCCCAGCCCAAATTGCTGTTTTCTTGCCTATTTCAGTGTTCCGAAGAAAAGGAATATCAAACGGAGTCCAAACGGAATGAAACCTTCGGGAGAGTTATTTTTGGAACGTAAGCAATTCAGGAGACTTGGAGTAGACGTTAGGGAAGCTTCGAGGAAGCCACGAGGCAGGGAGGCGCGCCCTACTCCTCTGGGCGCGCCCCCACCCTCGTGGGCCCCTCGTGGCTCCCCTGATAGACTTCTTTCGCCTATATATGTCCATATACCCTAAAAACATCGGGGAGCACAATAGATCGGGAGTTCCGCCGCCGCAAGCCTCTGTAGCCACCAAAAACCAATCGGGACCCTGTTCCAGCACCCTGCCGGAGGGGGGATCCCTCACCGGTGGCCATCTTCATCATCCCGGCGCTCTCCATGACGAGGAGGGAGTAGTTCACCCTCGGGGCTGAGGGTATGTACCAGTAGCTATGTGTTTGATCTCTCTCTCTCTCTCGTGTTCTTGAGGTAGTACGATCTTGATGTATCGCGAGCTTTGCTATTATAGTTGGACCTTATGATATTTCTCCCCCTCTACTCTCTTGTAATGGATTGAGTTTTCCATTTGAAATTATCTTATCGGATTGAGTCTTTAAGGATTTGAGAACACTTGATGTATGTCTTGCATGTGCTTATCTGTGGTGACATTGGGATATCACGTGATTCACTTGATGTATGTTTTGGTGATCAACTTGCGGGTTCCGTGACCTCATGAACTTATGCATAGGGGTTGGCACACGTTTTCGTCTTGACTCTCCGGTAGAAACTTTGGGGCACTCTTTGAAGTTCTTTGTGTTGGTTGAATAGATGAATCTGAGATTGTGTGATGCATATTGTATAATCATACCCACGGATACTTGAGGTGACATTGGAGTATCTAGGTGACATTAGGGTTTTGGTTGATTTGTGTCTTAAGGTGTTATTCTAGTACGAACTCTAGGATAGATCGAACGGAAAGAATAGCTTCGTGTTATTTTACTACGGACTCTTGAATAGATCGATCAGAAAGGATAACTTTGAGGTGGTTTCGTACCCTACCATATGATACGTCTCCAACGTATCTATAATTTTTGATTGCTCCATGCTATACTATCTACTGTTTTGGACATTATTGGGCTTTATTATTCACTTTTATATCATTTTTGGGGCTAACCTATTAACCAGAGGCCCAGCCCAGAATTGCTGTTTTTTGCCTATTTCAGAGTTTCGCAGAAAAGGAATATCAAATGGAGTCCAAACGGAATGAAACCTTCGGGAACGTGATTTTCAGAACGAATAAGATCCAGGAGACTTGGACCCTACGTCAAGAAACAAAGAAGGAGGCCACGAAGTAGGGGGGCGCGCCTACCCCCCCAGGGCGCGCCCTCCACCCTCGTGGGCCCCCTATTGCTCCACCGACATACTCCTTCCTCCTATATATACCTACGTACCCCCAAACGATCAGATACGGAGCCAAAAACCTAATTCCACCGCCGCAACCTTCTGTACCCACGAGATCCCATCTTGGGGCCTGTTCTGGAGCTCCGCCGGAGGGGGCATCGATCACGGAGGGCTTCTACATCAACACCATAGCCCCTCCGATGAAGTGTGAGTAGTTTACCTCAGACCTTCGGGTCCATAGTTATTAGCTAGATGACTTCTTCTCTCTTTTTGGATCTCAATACAATGTTCTCCCCCTCTCTCGTGGAGATCTATTCGATGTAGTCTTCTTTTGTGGTGTGTTTGTTGAGACCGATGAATTGTGGGTTTATGATCCAGTTTATCTATGAACAATATTTGAATCTTCTCTGAATTCTTTTATGTATGATTGGTTATCTTTGCAAGTCTCTTCGAATTACCAGTTTGGTTTGGCCTACTAGATTGATCTTTCTTGCAATGGGAGAAGTGCTTAGCTTTGGGTTAAATCTTGCGGTGTCCTTTCCCAGTGACAACAGGGGCAGCAAGGCACGTATTGTATTGTTGCCATCGAGGATAACAAGATGGTTTTTTTTTATCATATTGCATGAATTTATCCCTCCACATCATGTCATCTTGCTTAAGGCGTTACTCTGTTCTTATGAACTTAATACTCTAGATGCATGCTGGATAGCGGTCGATGTGTGGAGTAATAGTAGTAGATGCAGGCAGGAGTCGGTCTACTTGTCTCGGACGTGATGCCTATATACATGATCATACCTAGATATTCTCATAACTATGCTCAACTCTGTCAATTGCTCAACAGTAATTTGTTCACCCACCGTAAAATACTTATGCTCTTGAGAGAAGCCACTAGTGAAACCTATGGCCCCCGGGTCTATCTTCATCATATTAATCTTCCAACACTTAGTTATTTCCTTTGCTTTTTTACTTTGCTTTTATTTTACTTTGCATCTTTATCACAAAAACACCAAAAATATTATCCTATCATATCTATCAGATCTCACTCTCGTAAGTGACCGTGAAGGGATTAACAACCCCTTATCGCGTTGGTTGCGAGGATTTATTTGTTTTGTGTAGGTGCGAGGGACTCGCGCGTAGCCTCCTACTAGATTGATACCTTGGTTCTCAAAAACTGAGGGAAATACTTACGCTACTTTGCTGCATTAACCTTTCCTCTTCAAGGGAAAACCAACGCAGTGCTCAAGAGGTAGCAAGGAGGATTTCTGGCGCCGTTGCCGGGGAGGTCTACGCAAAAGTCAACATACCAAGTACCCATCACAATCCCTTATCTCCCGCATTACATTATTTGCCATTTGCCTCTCGTTTTCCTCTCCCCCACTTCACCCTTGCCGTTTTATTTGCCCGCTCTTTTCCGTTTGCCTCTTTTTCGCTTGCTTTTTGTTTGCTCATGTGTTGGATTGCTTGTTTGTCACGATGGCTCAAGATAATACCAAATTATGTGACTTTACCAATACCAACAATAATGATTTCCTTAGCACTCCGATTGCTCCTCTTACCAATACTGAATCTTGTGAAATCAATGCTGCTTTGTTGAATCTTATCATGAATGATCAATTCGCCGGCCTTCCTAGTGAAGATGCCGCTACTCATCTAAATAGCTTCGTTGATTTGTGTGATATGCAAAAGAAGAAAGATGTTGATAATGATATTGTTAAATTGAAGCTATTTCCTTTTTCGCTTAGAGATCGTGCTAAAGCTTGGTTTTCGTCTTTGCCTAAAAATAGTATTGATTCTTGGAACAAGTGCAAAGATGCTTTTTTCTCTTAGTATTTTCCTCCCGCTAAGATCATCTCTCTTAGAAATGATATTATGAATTTTAAGCAACTTGATCATGAACATGTTGCACAAGCTTGGGAGAGAATGAAATTAATGATACGTAATTGCCCTACTCATGGTTTGAATTTGTGGATGATTATACAATTTTTTTATGCCGGATTGAATTTTGCTTCTAGAAATCTTTTAGATTCGGCCGCGGGAGGCACTTTTATGGAAATCACTTTAGGAGAAGCTATTAAACTCCTAGATAATATTATGGTTAATTATTCTCAATGGCACACTGAAAGATCTACTAATAAAAAAGTGCATGCGATAGAAGAAATTAATGTTTTGAGTGGAAAGATGGATGAACTTATGAAATTATTTGCTACTAAGAGTGTTTCTTCTGATCCTAATGATATGCCTTTGTCTACTTTGGTTGAGAATAATAATGAATCTATGGATGTGAATTTTGTTGGTAGGAATAATTTTGGTAACAACGCGTATAGAGGAAACTTTAATCCTAGGCCTTATCCTAGTAATCCCTCTAATAATTATGGTAATTCCTACAACAATTCTTATGGAAATTTTAATAAGATGCCCTCTGAATTTGAGACTAGTGTTAAAGAGTTTATGAATTCACAAAAGAATTTCAATGCTTTGCTTGAAGAGAAATTACTTAAAGTTGATGAATGGGCAAGGAACGTTGATAGAATTTCTCTTGATGTTGATTCTTTAAAACTTAGATCTATTCCTCCTAAGCATGATATCAATGAGTCTCTCAAATCCATGAGAATTTCCATTGATGAGTGCAAAGAAAGAACCGCTAGGATGCGTGCTAAGAAAGATTGCTCTATGAAAGCGTGTTCTTCAAATTTCTATGAAAATAAAGATGAAGATCTAAAAGTTATTGATGTGTCCCCTATTAAATCTTTGTTTTGCAATATGAATCTTGATAATGATGTGACTGAATATGATCCACCTTTACCTAGAAGGCGTTCCAAAAATTCGGAGTTTTTAGATCTTGATGCTAAAATTGATAAAAGTGGGATTGAAGAAATCAAAACGTTAGATGTTGATAAACCCACTATTTTGGATTTCAAGGAATTTAATTATGAAAATTGCTCTTTGATAGATTGTATTTCCTTGTTGCAATCTGTGCTAAATTCTCCTCATGCTTATAGTCAAAATAAAGCTTTTACCAAACATATCGTTGATGCCTTGATGCAATCTTATGAAGAAAAGCTTGAGTTGGAAGTTTCTATCCCTAGAAAACTTTATGATGAGTGGGAACCTACTATTAAAATTAAGATTAAGGATCGTGAGTTCTATGCTCTATGTGATTTGGGTGCTAGTGTTTCCACTATTCCCAAAACTTTGTGTGATTTGCTAGGTTTCCGTGATTTTGATGATTGCTCTCTAAACTTGCACCTTGCGGATTCCACTATTAAGAAACCTATGGGAAGAATTAATGATGTTCTTATTGTTGCAAATAGGAACTATGTGCCCGTAGACTTTATCGTTCTTGATATAGATTGCAATCCTTCATGTCCTATTATTCTTGGTAGACCTTTCCTTAGAACGATTAGTGCAATTATTGATACGAAGGAAGGGAATATTAGATTCCAATTTCCATTAAAGAAAGGCATGGAACACTTTCCTAGGAAGAAAATAAAATTACCATATGAATCTATCATGAGAGCCACTTATGGATTGCCTACCAAAGATGGCAATACCTAGATCTATCCTTGCCTTTATGCCTAGCTAGGGGCGTTAAACGATAGCGCTTGTTGGGAGGCAACCCAATTTTATTTTTAGTTTTTTTTGCTTTTTGCTTCTGTTTAGGAATAAATATTAGTTCTAGCCTCTGGTTAGATGTGTTTTTATGTTTTAATTAGTGTTTGTGCCAAGTTAAACCTATAGGACCTTCTTGGATGATAGTTATTTGATCTTGCAGAAATTTCCAGAAACTTTCTGTTCACGAAAATAATTGTTAAAAATCACCAGAACGTGATAAAATACTGATTCCAATTGCTGCTGATCAATAAACAAATTGTCTAGGTCGTCCTTAGCTGATTTTTTGGAATTCCATAAGTTTGCGTTAGTTACAGATTACTACAGACTGTTCTGTTTTTGACAGATTCTGTTTTTCTTGTGTTGTTTGCTTATTTTGATGAATCTATGGCTAGTAAAATAGTTTATAAACCATAGAGAAGTTGGAATACAGTAGGTTTAACACCAATATAAATAAAGAATGAGTTCATTACAGTACCTTTGAAGTGGTCTTTTGTTTTCTTTCGCTAACGGGGCTCACGAGATTTTCTGTTAAGTTTTGTGTTGTGAAGTTCTCAAGTTTTGGGTGAAAGATTTGATGGATTATGGAACAAGGAGTGGCAAGAACCTAAGCTTGGGGATGCCCATGGAACCCCCAAGATAATCTAAGGACACCATAAAGCCAAAGCTTGGGGATGCCCCGGAAGGCATCCCCTCTTTCGTCTACTTCCATCGGTAACTTTACTTGGAGCTATATTTTTATTCACCACATGATATGTGTTTTGCTTGGAGCGTCTTGTATGATTTGAGTCTTTGCTTTTTAGTTTACCACAATCATCCTTGATGTACACACCTTTTGAGAGAGCCATACATGATTTGGAATTTGGTAGAATACTCTATGTGCTTCGCTTGTATCTTTGAGTTATATAGTTTTGCTCTAGTACTTCACTTATATCTTTTAGAGCACGGTGGTGGATTTGTTTTATAGAAACTATTGATCTCTCATGATTCACTTAGATTATTTTGAGAGTCTTAAAAAGCATGGTAATTTGCTTAAATAATCCTAATATGCTTGGTATTCAAGATTAGTAAAAACTTTCTTATGAGTGTGTTGAATACTATGAAAAGTTTGATGCTTGATAGTTTTGAGATATGAAGATGGTGATATTAGAGTCATGCTAGTTGAGTAGTTGTGAATTTGATAAATACTTGTGTTAAAGTTTGTGATTCCCGTAGCATGCACGTATGGTGAACGTTATGTGATGAAGTCGGAGCACGATTTATTTATTGATTGTATTCCTTATGAGTGGCGGTCGGGGACGAGCGATGGTCTTTTTCTACCAATATATCCCCCCTAGGAGCATGCGCGTAATACTTTGCTTTGATCACTTGTAGATTTTTGCAATAAGTATATGAGTTCTTTATGACTAATGTTGAGTCCATGGATTATACGCACTCTTCTTCCTTCCACCATTTCTAGCCTCTCTAATACCGCGCACTTTTCGCCGGTATCATACACCCACCATAAACCTTCCTCAAAACAGCCACCATACCTACCTATCATGGTATTTCCATAGCCATTCCGAGATATATTGCCATGCAACTTTCCACCGTTCCGTTTATTATGACACACTCCATCATTGTCATATTGCTTTTCATGATCATGTAGTTGGCATCGTATTTGTGGCAAAGCCACCGTTCATAATTCTTTCATACATGTCACTCTTGATTCATTGCATATCCCGGTACACCGCCGGAGGCATTCATATAGAGTCATATTTTGTTCTAAGTATCGAGTTGTAATTGTTGAGTTGTAAGAAAATAAAAGTGTGATGATCTTCATTATTAGAGCATTGTCCCAAGTGAGGAAAAGAATGATGGAGACTATGATTCCCCCACAAGTCGGGATGAGACTCCGGACGAAAAATAATAATAATAAAAAAAGAGGCCATAAAAAAAGAGAGAAAATGCCCAAATAAAAAATGAGAGAAAAAGAGATAAGGGACAATGTTACTATCCATTTACCACACTTGTGCTTCAAAGTAGCACCATGATCTTCATGATAGAGAGTCTCTCATTTTTTCACTTTCATATACTAGTGGGAATTTTTCATTATATAACTTGGCTTGTATATTCCAATGATGGGCTTCCTCAGAATGCCCTAGGTCTTCGTGAGCAAGCGAGTTGGATGCACACCCACTTAGTTTCTTTTGTTGAGCTTTCATATACTTATAGCTCTAGTGCATCCGTTGCATGGCAATCCCTACTCACTCACATTGATATCTATTGATGGGCATCTCCATAGCCCGTTGAGACGCCTAGTTGATGTGAGACCATCTTCTCTTTTTTGTCTTCTCCACAACCACCATTCTATTCCACATATAGTGCTATGTCCATGGCTCACGCTCATGTATTGCGTGAAGATTGAAAAAGTTTGAGAACGTCAAAAGTATGAAACAATTGCTTGGCTTGTCATCGGGGTTGTGCATGATTTAAATACTTTGTGCGGTGAAGATAGAGCATAGCCAGACTATATGATTTTGTAGGGATAACTTTCTTTGGCCATGTTATTTTGAGAAGACATAATTGCTTTGTTAGTATGCTTGAAGTATTATTATTTTTATGTCAATATTAAACTTTTGTCTTGAATCTTTCGGATCTGAATATTCATACCACAATTGAGAAGAATTACATTGAAATTATGCCAAGTAGCACTCCGCATCAAAAATTCTGTTTTTATCATTTACCTACTCGAGGACGTGCAGGAATTAAGCTTGGGGATGCTTGATACGTCTCTAACGTATCTATAATTTTTGATTGCTCCATGCTATATTATCTACTGTTTTGGACATTATTGGGCTTTATTATTCACTTTTATATTATTTTTGGGACTAACCTATTAACCGGAGGCCCAGCCCAGAATTGCTGTTTTTTTTGCCTATTTCAGAGTTTCGCAGAAAAGGAATATCAAACGGAGTCCAAACGGAATGAAACATTCGGGAACGTGATTTTCAGAACGAATAAGATCCAGGAGACTTGGACCCTACGTCAAGAAACAAAGGAGGAGGCCACAAGGTAGGGGGGCGCGCCTACCCCCCCAGGGCGCGCCCTCCACCCTCGTGGGCCCCCTGTTGCTCCACCGACGTACTCCTTCCTCTTATATATACCTACGTACCCCCAAACAATCAGATACGGAGCCAAAAACCTAATTCCACCGCCGCAACCTTCTGTACCCACGCGATCCCATCTTGGGGCCTGTTCCGGAGCTCCGCCGTAGGGGGCATCGATCACGGAGGGCTTCTACATCAACACCATAGCCCCTCCGATGAAGTGTGAGTAGTTTACCTCAGACCTTGGGGTCCATAGTTATTAGCTAGATGGCTTCTTCTCTCTTTTTGGATCTCAATACAATGTTCTCCCCCTCTCTCGCGGAGATCTATTCGATGTAATCTTCTTTTGCGGTGTGTTTGTTGAGACCGATGAATTGTGGGTTTATGATCCAGTTTATCTATGAACAATATTTGAATCTTCTCTGAATTCTTTTATGTATGATTGGTTATCTTTGCAAGTCTCTTTGAATTATCAGTTTGGTTTGGCCTACTAGATTGATCTTTCTTGCAATGGGAGAAGTGCTTAGCTTTGGGTTAAATCTTGCGGTGTCCTTTCCCAGTGACAACAGGGGCAGCAAGGCACGTATTGTATTGTTGCCATCGAGGATAACAAGATGGGTTTTTTTTATCATATTGCATGAATTTATCCCTCTACATCATGTCATCTTGCTTAAGGCGTAACTCCGTTCTTATGAACTTAATACTCTAGATGCATGCTGGATAGCGGTCGATGTGTGGAGTAATAGTAGTAGATGCAGGCAGGAGTCGGTCTACTTGTCTCGGACGTGATGCCTATATACATGATCATACCTAGATATTCTCATAACTATGCTCAATTCTGTCAATTGCTCAACAGTAATTTGTTCACCCACCATAAAATACTTATGCTCTTGAGAGAAGCCACTAGTGAAACCTATGGCCCCCGGGTCTATCTTCATCATATTAATCTTCCAACACTTAGTCATTTCCTTTGCTTTTTTACTTTGCTTTTATTTTACTTTGCATCTTTATCACAAAAATACCAAAAATATTATCCTACCATATCTATCAGATCTCACTCTCGTAAGTGACCGTGAAGGGATTGACAACCCCTTACCGCGTTGGTTGCGAGGATTTATTTGTTTTGTGTAGGTGCGAGGGACTCGCGCGTAGCCTCCTACTGGATTGATACCTTGGTTCTCAAAAACTGAGGGAAATACTTACGCTACTTTGCTGCATCACCCTTTCCTCTTCAAGGGAAAACCAACACCGTGCTCAAGAGGTAGCACCATAATCTCTTTGTTTGTTCTCCGCTATTAGTGACTTTGGAGTGACTCTTTGTTGCATGTTGAGGGATAGTTATATGATCCAATTATGTTATTATTGTTGAGAGAACTTGCACTAGTGAAAGTATGAACCCTAGGCCTTGTTTCAACGCATTGCAATACCGTTTACGCTCACTTTTATCGCTTTCTACCTTGCTGTTTTCAGATTACAAATACTCCTATCTATCATCCATATTGCACTTGTATCACCATCTCTTCGCCGAACTAGTGCACCTATACAATTTACCATTGTATTGGGTGTGTTGGGGACACAAGAGACCCTTTGTTATTTGGTTGCAGGGTTGCTTGAGAGAGACCATCTTCATCCTACGCCTTCCACGGATTGATAAACCTTAGGTCATCCACTTGAGGGAAATTTGCGACTGTCCTACAAACCTCTGCACTTGGAGGCCCAACAACGTCTACAAGAAGAAGGTTGCGTAGTAGACATCAAGCTCTTTTCTGGCGCCGTTGCCGGGGAGGTGAGTGCTTGAAGGTATATCTTTAGATCTTGCAATCGAATCTTTTTGTTTCTTGTTTTATCACCAGTTTAGTCTATAAAAGAAAACTACCAAAAAAATGGAATTGAGGTTGCCTCATATGCTTCATCTTTTTAATGTCTTCCGTGAAAATAAGGATTCCGATAATTGTGCTCAATTGCTAGAGGAAGAATGCATTAAAATGTTTGGCACTAAATATTTGAATGATGAGCATGATTGCAATGTTGTTAGTATGAATTCTTGGAATACCCATGATGCTAATGATATGCAAAGCCACAAGCTTGGGGAAGCTATGTTTGATGAAGATGATATTTTTTGTCCCCCAAGTTTTGATGAGCAAATTTTTTATGATGAAAGCATGCCTCCTATTTATGATGATTATTGTGGTGACACGTATGCTATAAAGAATAAAGATAACCATGAAACTTGTCATCATGATTTTAATTTTCAATTGTATTATGCTTCACATGATAGTTATTTTGTTGAGTTTGCTCCCACTACTATTGATGAGAAGAATTTTGCTTATGTGGAGAGTAATAAAATTTCTATGCTTGTAGATCATGAAAAGAATGCTTTATGTGATAGTTATATTGTTGAATTCATTCAGAATGCTTCTGAAAATTATTATGAGGGAGGAATATATGCTTGTAGGAGTTGCAATAATATCAAGTTTCCTCTCTATGTGTTGAAAATCTTGAAGTTATGCTTGTTTTGCCTTCCTATGCTAGTTGATTATTGTTCCCATAAGTTGTTTGCTCACAAAATCCCTATGCATAGGAAGTGGGTTAGACTTAAATGTGCTAGTAATATTATTCATGATGCTCTCTTTATATTTCAATTCTTATCTTTTATGTGAGCATCATTGAAATCATCATGCCTAGCTAGGGGCGTTAAACGATAGCACTTGTTGGGAGGCAACCCAATTTTATTTTTGTTTCTTGATTTTTGGTTCTGTTTAGTAATAAATAATTCATCTAGCTTCTGTTAATATGTGTTTTCATGTTTTAAATTAGTGTTTGTGCCAAGTGGAACCTTTGGGAAGACTTGGGTGGAAGTTAATGTGATCTTGCTGTAAAAAACAGAAATTTTGCGCTCACGAGTTTAGCTGTCATTTTTTTACAGAAGAGTGATTTTAAGTTGATTATTTTTGCAGAAGATTAATAGACAAATTCCTCAGGTCCACCAATTTATTTCAGAATTTTTGGAGTTACAGAAGTATATGTTTGATACAGATTACTACAGACTGTTCTGTTTTTGACAGATTCTGTTTTCTATGTGTTGTTTGCTTATTTTGATGAATCTATGAGTAGTATCAGAGGGTATGAACCATAGAGAAGTTGGAATACAGTAGATATTACACCAATATGAATTTAGAATGAGTTCACAACAGTACCTAAGTGGTGATTTATTTTCTTATACTAACGGAGCTTACGAGTTTTCTGTTAAGTTTTGTGTTGTGAAGTTCTCAAGTTTTGGGTAAAGATTCGATGGACTATGGAATAAGGAGTGTCAAGAGCCTAAGATTGGGGATGCCCAAGGCACCCCAAGTTAATATTCAAGGAGAACCAAGAGCCTAAGCTTGGGGATGCCCCGTATGGCATCCCCTCTTTCGTTTTCGTTCATCGGTAACTTTACTTGGAGCTATATTTTTATTCACCACATGATATGTGTTTTGTTTGGAGAGTCATTGTATTTTGTTAGTATTTGCTTGATGTTATTTATAATAATGTTTTGCATCTCTATTTTCAATAAAAATGTCAAGGATAGCCTTTACCATGCTTATTTTGCAAGTATACATGTTGCTGTTTCAAAATAGAAAGTCTACCGCTGTTGCAAAAATTCCCTAGAAAAGTCAGAATATGATAAAATGTTGAAACTTTTTGCATATTGAGCTCTGATAAATTTTCTACAGTGTGGTAGAATTTCATAATATTTGGAGTCAGGGAAGTATGATGAATCTTGCATTCTTTACAGACTGTACTGTTTTGGCAGATTGCTGTTATGTTTGCATTGTTTGCATATGTTTGCTTGTTTAATGATTCTATTTGAGGATAGGAGTATTAAATATGCAGAGGCATTTATTATGAAATTTTGAATAATAATTTTAGTGATTTGTTACAGTAGAAAATGATAAGGTTTTTGCATTGGTTTATACTAACTTATCTCACGAGTTCTTGTTGAGTTTGGTGTGGATGAAGCTTTTGAGATTTAGGAAACCGTGATATGAGAGGAATTAAGGAGACACAAAAGCTCAAGCTTGGGGATGCCCAAGGCACCCCAAGATAATATTTCAAGAAGTCTCAAGCATCTAAGCTTGGGGATGCCCCGGTAGGCATCCCACCTTTCTTCTTCAACAATTATCGGTTAGTATCGGTTGAGCCTAAGTTTTTGCTTCTTCACATGATGAGTGATATCCTTGAAATGTCGTTTTATTTTGTTTTGCTTGCTGTTTGAATAATATCCCAAGATCTGAAATTCTTAAATGAGAGAGAGTCTTCACAAAGCTACATAATTATTTAACTATTCATTGATCTTCACTTATATCTTTTTGGAGTAGTTTGTCATTTACTCGTGTGCTTCACTTATATCCTATGATTAAATGGTTGAATGATTTGAATGTCATAAAACTGAAATTATATATGTTTCATATGCCTTTCCCATGGGGAGTAATGCCTTCACATATAAGAGGTAGAGGTGGTAAATTTATTGAAGGTTAGCAAACATTGTATTGGTCACTTGAACAATTCATGAAAGAATATTGAAGGAAGAGAGATTTCACATATAAATATACTATCTTGGACATCTTCTATGATTGTGAGCCCCATTAATTATTTTCAAACCTGAGCAAATTATTTGAAGTTGGACAAGGAAGACAACATAATGAGTTATGCTTGGGTATATTTGTATAGAAGTTATATTGTTATGGATCCTCTAACATGTGGTGCTTGCTATTTAGAATCCTTTGCTAGCCAAAATATCTGTACTAAGCAGGAATACTGCTTGTGCATCCAAATTCCTTGAACCAAGTTTATTCCATGAGTGTCCACCATATCTACCTATATGCGGTATTTACCTGCCGTTCCAAGTAAATTTGCATGTGCCAAACTCTAAACCTTCAAATAATATTTTGTTTTGTATGCCCGAATCGCTCATGTAGTGACTAGGGGCTGTCAGTATCTTCCATGCTAGGTGGGTTATTCTCACGATGAGTGGACTCCGCTCATCATTCACGAGAAAATGGCTGGTAACTGGGATGCCCAGTCCTATGATCAAAAGATCAAAAACAAATTCGCAAATAATTTAAACAAACTCCCCCAGGATTGTTGATAGTTGGACGTCACCCGTTGTTTCGGACAAGCCGTGGAGTGTGATTGTTGGTGGAGGGGGAGTAAAATCTTTACCTTTTTGTTTGGGAACTGCCTATAATGTATCTAGTATGGAAGATATTGGGAACTCTTGGTCGTTATGTTGACAATGAAAGCATACCTCTCAAAATTATTTTCATCTCTGTTTTAGCTTCGAGCTTTGGCACCTCTGCAAATCCCTGCTTCCCTCTGCGAAGGGCCTATCTTTTACTTTTATGCAAGAGTCAGTAGTATTCATTCCAACCTACTCTTTAGTTGGCAAGCATCATGTGATGGAAAGATCTAAGCATATATGGCCATTCAAATATATTCGATCATGAATTATTATTGTTGACATTACCCTTGAGGTAAAAGGTTGGGAGGCGAAACATTAAGCCCCTATCTTTCTATGTGTTCGATGAATGCTATTTGTTCTAAAAATACGCTTTGAGTGGTAGCAATCATGGAAGACTATATGATAGTTGAGTATGTGGGATTTGCTAAATCAAAGCTCTTACATAGACCCTTCCTGAAAATAAGATGAATTGCAATTGTTTGATGACTGAGAACATAGTTTGTTAGTTTTCAAGAAAGTTTAGGGTCTATGCTCTAACATGTGAATAGCTTGTTACTTGATCAAGAAAAGTTTTATGAGTTGAGCTACTGTTATGACATATAATGATGCTAGAAAAGGTGATTAAAATTATCATTGATCAAACTTGTGCACCATCTAGCATTCTCACTTCATAAATTATTTCTTTTTATCATTTACCTTCTCGAGGACGAGCAGGAATTAAGCTTGGGGATGTTGATACGTCTCCAACGTATCTATAATTTATGAAGTATTCATGCTATTATATTATCTATTTTGGATGTTTATGGGCTTTACTAAACACTTTTATATTATTTTTGGGACTAACCTATTAACCGGAGGCCCAGCCCAAATTGCTGTTTTCTTGCCTATTTCAGTGTTTCGAAGAAAATGAGTATCAAACGGAGTCCAAATGGAATGAAACCTTCGGGAGAGTTACTTTTGGAATGGAAGCAATCCAGGAGACTTGGAGTAGACGTCAGGGAAGCTTCAAGGAAGCCACGAGGCAGGGAGGCGCGCCCTACCCCCTAGGCGCGCCCCCACCCTCGTGGCTCCCCTGACTGACTTCTTTCGCCTATATATGTCCATATACCCTAAAAACATCGGGGTGCACAATAGATCGGGAGTTCGGCCGCCGCAAGCCTCTGTAGCCACCAAAAACCAATCGGGACCCTGTTCCGGCACCCTGCCGGAGGGGGGATCCCTCACCGGTGGCCATCTTCATCATCCCGGCGCTCTCCATGACGAGGAGGGAGTAGTTCACTCTCGGGGCTGAGGGTATGTACCAGTAGCTATGTGTTTGATCTCTCTCTCTCTCTCTCTCTCGTGTTCTTGAGGTGGTACGATCTTGATTTATCGCGAGCTTTGCTATTATAATTGGATCTTATGATGTTTCTCCCCCTCTACTCTCTTGTAATGGATTGAGTTTTCCCTTTGAAGTTATCTTATCGGATTGAGTCTTTAAGGATTTGAGAACACTTGATGTATGTCTTGGATGTGCTTATCTGTGGTGACAATGGGATATCACATGATTCAATTGATGTATGTTTTCGTGATCAACTTGCGGGTTCCGTGACCTCGTGAACTTATGCATAGGGGTTGGCACACGTTTTCGTCTTGACTCTCCGGTAGAAACTTTGGGGCACTCTTTGAAGTTCTTTGTGTTGGTTGAATAGATGAATCTGAGATTGTGTGATGCATATCGTATAATCATACCCACGGATACTTGAGGTGACATTGGAGTATCTAGGTGACATTAGGGTTTTGGTTGATTTGTGTCTTAAGGTGTTATTCTAGTACGAACTCTAGGATAGATCAAACGGAAAGAATAGCTTCGTGTTATTTTACTACGGACTCTTGAATAGATCGATCAAAAAGGATAACTTTGAGGTGATTTCGTACCCTACCATAATCTCTTCGTTTGTTCTCCGCTATTATTGACTTTGGAGTGACTCTCTGTTGCATGATGAGGGATAGTTATATGATCCAATTATGTTATTATGGTTGAGAGAACTTGCACTAGTGAAAGTATGAACCCTAGGCCTTGTTTCAACGCATTGCAATACCGTTTACGCTCACTTTTATCGCTTGCTACCTTGCTGTTTTCAGATTACAAATACTCATATCTATCATCCATATTGCACTTGTATCACCATCTCTTTGCCGAACTAGTGCACCTATACAATTTACCATTGTATTGGGTGTGTTGGGGACACAAGAGACACTTTGTTATTTGGTTGCAGGGTTGCTTGAGAGAGACCATCTTCATCCTACGCCTTCCACGGATTGATAAACCTTAGGTCATCCACTTGAGGGAAATTTGCTACTGTCCTACAAACCTCTGCACTTGGAGGCCCAACAACGTCTACAAGAATAAGGTTGCGTAGTAGACATCAAGCTCTTTTCTGGCGCCGTTGCCGGGGAGGTGAGTGCTTGAAGGTATATCTTTAGATCTTGCAATCGAATCTTTTTGTTTCTTGTTTTATCACTAGTTTAGTCTATAAAAGAAAACTACCAAAAAATGGAATTGTGGTTGCCTCATATGCTTCATCTTTTTAATGTCTTCCGTGAAAATAAGGATTCCGATAAGTGTGCTCAATTGCTAGAGGAAAAATGCATTAAAATGTTTGGCACTAAATATTTGAATGATTAGCATGATTGCAATGTTGTTAGTATGAATTCTTTGAATACCCATGATGCTAATGATATGCAACACAAGCTTGGGGATGCTATGTTTGATGAAGATGATATTTTTTGTCCCCCAAGTTTTGATGAGCAAATTTATTATGATGAAAGCATGCCTCCTATTTATGATGATTATTGTGATGACATGTATGCTATAAAGAATAAAGATAACCATAAAACTTGTGTCATGATTTTAATTTTCAGTTGGATTATGCTTCACATGATAGTTATTTCGTTGAGTTTGCTCCCACTACTATTGATGAGAAGAATTTTGCTTATGTGGAGAGTAATAAAATTTCTATGCTTGTAGATCATGAAAAGAATGCTTTATGTGATAGTTATATTGTTGAATTCATTCATGATGCTACTGAAAATTATTATGAGGGAGGAATATATGCTTGTAGGAGTTGCAATAATATCAAGTTTCCTCTCTATGTGTTGAAAATCTTTAAGTTATGCTTGTTTTGCCTTCCTGCAGGAGCGGTGCAAAAGGGCTACTTGATATAATTTTAGCCCGGAAGTTCCGGCCCTCGTAGTCCGAGTTAGGTTAACTTTTGATGTTTTGGAAGGGATTTGAGTCCTTTTCTTGTACGGAAAGTCCAGCCGCCTCATATATATGTAAGAGGTGACGGCCGATTGAACAACACACAATCAAACAATCATATACCACTTTTTATCTTTTATCCTTAACCCTAGTTCTTCTTCTCCTCGTTCTTCGTTCGTTCTTCTTGTTGCAGGGCGGCGAACCTCGAGGCCCTAGGGGCCATTAGGTCGACCTAGGGCAGCCCATAGCCGCCGCGCGCCCTGACGGGGTCCCTCCCAGGCGTGTGGGGTTTCGGGTGTACAAAAGCGCCCGCCGGATTGTCTTGCGTACCGCGCTTCCGGCGGGTCACCTTCAACGTGAGCTGCGGTGCATCACCCCCGGCGTCGAGGGTACACGGTGACGTGTTCGTGTGCGAACAATGGGGAGGAGAATGGAACATATTGTCATGCACTTCTGCTTCGGTACACCCCCCTTAAACACATCAAGGGCTGAGATTTGCCCATACCCCTTCGCTGTCAGGGGCAAGATCCTCTTATGTAAAAAATCTACCCCCGCGCGTCCACGACGATACCCCTGCGCGCCCGTGTATACGGGGCTGCGGGGCGAGCCGAGCCGCTTGGCAGCCGTGTGGATGCGAGCCGAGCCGAGCCGCTTAGCATTCATGGACCCACTGTGTCAGATGCAGGGCGTCCTTTTTTTACAAAAGTCAGCATTGACCGGTGGCGGCGTGCGTGTGGACGTGGCGCGGACGGCCGTATCCTCGTGCGGTAACTGCCCCAGTAATTGCGGCGTGCTTGCATGCGCCGACTGCTCGCGCCCAGTCTCCTGCAGCCCGCCGGCCACTGCCTCCCCTCGGAGCGCCCGCCTTCTGCCCTCGAAGGCCGCGCCCTCCACTGCCGCTGGTGCGGCGACCGCTGCCTGCCGCCCGCATTCTGCCTCGGGCTGGCCGATGACGCGACCGCTCGGTTGCCGCCGCTGCCGCGACTGGCCCGCCCGCCTTTAGACGCCACCGATGCCGCGCCTGCCGCCCGCCTTCCGCCTCGGGCCAGCCGCTAACGCGACCGGCCGTCTGCCGCGCCTGCCGCCCGCTCGCCTTCACACGCCACCGCTGCCGCGCACGCCACCGCTGCCTCTCCTGCCGCCCGCGTCGGGCCGCCCGCCTTCCCCTCGTGGCGCGCGTCACCGATGGCTCGCCCGCCCCTCTCCCTCCACCCGCCGGCTAGAAAAGGGCCGACCCGCCCATCTCTTCTCCACGGCAGGCTCTCTCTTCTCCACTCCACGGCAGCACCTCTCTTCTCACACCATCGACAAGCCGCACCCCGGCGATGTCTTCGAGCGACTCCGACGAAGGCGCGTGGCCAGGTAGCGTCTGGCCGTTGAGCCTCACCATCGGCGACACCAAGGACCTCGCCCGGTTCCGCCTGATGGTGCCGCCGGCTTCCAAGGTGCCGGGGCCATGGCGAATTGGCGCAGACGGCGTCCCCACCCTCGGCCCGCCACCGACGAGGGAGCAGCTCCGCGCATTCCCTAGCGGCCAGTACAACAGGAAGGCCTGCCACAACTTCTGGCGCGGCAAGGACTTCGATATCGTCCTCGACGCGTTCAAGAACGCGGCAGCCGGCCTCCCCGTCGGAGACATTACCGGCGAGGCCGGCTCTTCTCATCGCCGCCACCGCCACGGCCCAACCGCTCCCGGCCCAAGTGCCCCGGCACAGCAGGCGCCTCCTGCCTCGGCGCTGGTCCCGATCTCGCCGGAGCAGCCTGCCCTCGCGTAAGACGGCGACCTCGACGACAGGCCGGGGCTACTTGCGGCGCTGGCCCAGTCGGCAGACGAGGCGGCGGTGGCACGCGAGGAGGGGGACCGGCAGGCTGCCTTACCGGTGGTGCAGGCGCAACAGGCCCTAGAGGACGACGACTGGTGGGACGACATCTCCAGCGGCGACGGCGGCGACGACGGCGAAGGAGGTGCCGGAGGTATGGCGCCGGTCGTCGACCTCACCGGCGCCAGCGACAAGGAGTAGTTTAGTTTTAGGTTTAGATTTAAATTTTGTTCTAAGTTATGTAAAATATCTTCAACTATGAATGAACTCGGAATGGTTTATTTGGAAAAATATATATTCTTATGTTTAATTTGATATTAGTCGTGCAATAAAGCTTCGAAAATTAAATGGAAATACGCGCATTTGAACATTATGGGACGACAAGTGGTAAAATAAAACTGAGACAAAACGGCCGGTTTGCTCATACCCGAATGGTCTCCGGTAAACAATGTGAAATTTTCACCGCAAAAAGCATGTTGCATCACGTCCGGGGAGTACTATATGGTATTTTCACCGTAAAAATTGTAGAAAATTCATAGAGTGGGAAAAACCCACGAAACTTGTCATGCATACTAGTCATGTTGGTAGGACACTATGAAAATAAATTGGGATCATTTGAATGATGTTGAAAAAAAAGTCCTTTCAGACGGGCCTTTACTCCTACCCGAACGGTCTCCGGAGAACGAGGTCAATTTTTTGCCATCTTCAAAATGGCCTCAAGTTTTGCAAGTGAGTTCGTCCCCCACACTCAATCCAACAATTTAACGTATTTGGACACCAAAAGCATGTTGCGTCACGTCCAGTGAGTGCTATATGGTATTTTCACCGGAAAATTGTAGAAAATTCATAGAGTGGCAAAAAGCCACGAAACTTGTTATGCGTACTAGTCATGTTGGTAGGACACTATGAAAAAATTTGGGTTCATTTGAAGGATGTCGAAAAAAAGTCCTTTCGGACGGGGCCTTTACTCCTACCCGAACAGTCTCTAGAGAACGAGGTTAATTTTTTGCAATCCTCATAATGGCCTCAAATTTTGCATGTGAGTTGGTATGCCCACCCCCACACTCAATCCAAAAATTTAACGTATTTGAACACCAAAAACATGTTGCGTCACGTCCGGTGAGTGCCATATGGTATTTTCACTGGAAAAATTGAGAAAATTCATAGAGTGGGAAAAAGACACGAAACTTGACATGCATACTAGTCATGTTGGTAGGACACTATGAAAAAAATTTGTGTTCATTTGAATGATGTCAAAAAAAGTCCTTTCAGACGGGGCCTTTACTCCTACCCGAACGGTCTCCGGAGAACGAGGTCAATTTTTTGCCATCTTCAGAATGGCCGTTTGTATACCCACCCCCACACTCAATCCAAAAATTTAATGTATTTGGAGACCAAAAGCATGTTGCGTCACGTCCGGGTGGTGCTATGTTGTGTTTTCACCGAAAAAATTGTAGAAAATTCATGAAGTGGCAAAAAGCCACGAAACTTGTCATGCATCCTAGTCATGATGGTAGAACACTACGAAAAAAAATTGGGTTCATTTGAAGGATGTCGAAAAAAAGTCCTTTCAGACTCGGCCTTTACTCCTACCCGAACGGTCTCTGGAGAACGAGGTCAATTTTTTGCCATCTTCAGAATGGCCTCAAATTTTGCAAGTGAGTTGGTATGCCCACCCCACACCCAATCCAAAAATTTAACGTATTTGGACACCAAAAACATGTTGCGTCACGTCCGGTGAGTGCTATATGGTACTTTCACCGGAAAATTTGTAGAAAATACATAAAGTGGCAAAAAGCCACAAAATTTCTCATGCATCCTAGTCATGATGGTAGAACACTATGAAAAAAAATTGGGTTCATTTGAAGGATGTTGGAAAAAAACTCCTTTCGGATGGGGCCTTCGCTTGAACTAACCCAGACTGACGCAGTTTTCAGCAGAACTACCGTGGTATTGTTTTTTGTGCAGAAATAAAAGTTCTCGGAATTGGAGGAAACTTTTTGACGATTTTTTGGAACAAAAGAGACCCCCGAAGCTTTGTGGGAGGGCCAGAAGAGCCATGAGGAGGGCAAAACCCACCAGGGCGCGCCTGGTGGGCCGTCCATGCCCCGGTGGGTTGTGCTCACCTCGAGGTCCATCTTACCGTGAAACCGACGCCCAAAAATCCTACAAATAGAGAAACCATCAGAAATAACCCTAGATCAGAAGTTCCGCCGCCGCAAGGCTCTGTAGCCACCGAAAACCAATCTAGACCCCGTTCCGGCACCCTGTCGGAGGGGGGAATCATCTCCGGTGGCCATCTTCATCATCCCGGCGGCCACCACGATGAGGAGGGAGTAGTCCACCCTCGGGGCTGAGGGTTTGTACCAGTAGCTATGTGTTTAATCTCTCTCTCTCTCTCTCTCTCTCGTGTTCTTGAGATGTCATGATCTTGATGTATCACGGGCTTTGTTAATATAGTCGGATCATATGGTGCTTTCCCCTCTCTATCTTGTTGTGATGAATTGAGTTTTCCCTTTGAGATTTCGTTGTTATCGGATTGAATACTTTTATGGATTTGAGAACACTTGATATATGTCTTGCAATTGAATACTCGTGGTGACAATGGGGTATCGTATTGATTCACTTGATATATGTTTTGGCACTCCACTCGCGGATTCCCGAGGTGACATTGGGGTAATCTATGCATAGGGGTTGATGCACGTTCTTGTCTTTGTTTCTCCAGTAGAAATCTTGGGGCACTCTTTGAAGTTCTTTGTGTTGGATTGAGTATTATGAATCTGAATTTGCTTTGGTGTTATTTTAGTACGAACTCTAGGATAGATCAAACGGAAAGAATAGCTTTGTGTTATTTTAGTACGAACTCTTGAATAGATTGAACGGAAAGAATAGCTTTGAGGTGGTTTCGTACCCTACAAACAATTTATTCTTATGTTCTATGCTAGATAGGAACTTTGGAGTGATTCTTCATCGCACTTTGAGGGATGGTTATATGATCTGATTATATTAGCATTGTTGAGAGATTGCACTAGCGAAAGTACGGACCCTAGGCCTTGTTTCTAAGCATTGCAATATCGTTTTTGTGCCCGTTTACTATTTGCTACCTTGCTGTTTTTATTTATTCAGATTAGAAAAATATATTTCTACCATCAATATTACACTATTATCACCATCTCTTCGCCGAACTAGTGCACCTATACAATTTGCCATTGTATTGGGTGTGTTGGGGACACATGAGATTTCTTGTATTTGGTTGCAGGGTTGTTTGAGAGAGACCATCTTCATCCTATGCCTCCCACGGATTGATAAACCTTAGGTCACCCACTTGAGGGAAAATTGCTACTGTCCTACAAAACTATGCGCTTGGAGGCCCAACACGAGTCTACAAGAATAAAGTTGCGTAGTAGACATCAAGCTCTTTTCTGGCGCCGTTGCCGGGGAGGTGAGTGCTTGAAGGTATATCTTTAGATCTTGCAATTGAATCTTTAAGTTTCTTGTATTATCACTAGTTTGGTTTATAAAATAAAACTACATAAAAATGGAATTGAGGTTGCATCATATTATTGATCATCTTTATAATATCTTTCTTGAAAATGATGGATCGGAAAATTGTGCTCAATTGTTAGAAGAAGTCAATAAAATGTTTGGCACAAAATATTTGAATGATGAGCATGATTGCAATGTTGTTTGTTTGAATTCTTTGAATATCCAAAAAGCTAATGATGATTGCACAAGTCATGACAAAAATGTTTCTTATAAACATGTCAATTTTTGCGGAGTGAATTGGGAGTGCAAATGCACACCAATGAGGGAAGATAGATTTTGTAAGAAGCATAAATATTTGGAAACGAGAATGTTGCAAGAGAGGCTAGATGATTGTGCTGAAAGATTTAATTTTTTTCGCCATCCTTGTGAACTTTGCAATGAACATGGTCATTTAAATCTCCAATGAAAATTGTTTCATGATCAAATCGTGTCCAAAAATTGTGATAACTTGATTACCCTTGAGCATCATAAAGAGCCTAGTCTTCTCTTGGGGTATGAAGAAATGAAACGTATAACTAAGGGTATTCCAAAATTTAATCTCAAGAGACTTGATTTTGATCTAGAGCAAATTTATATGTTTTGTGCGGTAAATTGCATTGAGAATCCTTATATTGCCAACTATCTAAAGACAGGTGTAACGCCCGGATAATTAAGCTACAGTAAAAATCGGTTAATGATGCCATGTCAACTCGGTTACTGTTGATAGACCCGCGTTAGTTCAAACCTATTCAAATTCAAAATTTAATTAACGGCAAACATCAAAAGTTTTCAAATGTCAAAACTAAAATGTACAAACTGTGGCAAATATTCCAGAGGTAATTATGGTGGTGAACCAACATTTTGTAAAGTGTTTTAGTGCACTAAAATAAAATAAAACAGTAAAAGAAAACTAAAAACAAAACAACAACAAAAAATATAGAAAAAGGAGAAAAGGCCTCCCCTAGGCATCAGCCCACTTGTCCACTAGGCCGGCCCACCTACCCCACCCTCCTGCTCCTCCCTGTTCACGAGAGGTGGTGGCACGCATCCGACCACCATGGCCGCGGCTGTGAGTGCGTGGCGGCCATCCCGCGATTACCCGTCGTCTATAAGGCGGCCCCGACGCCCTCCTCCCTCCTCCCTCCTTGACGAACCCTAGCGCCCTACTCCCTCTCTCCTCTCCTCCTCTCGCCGCCACTCTCTCCCGAGCGCACAACCGTCCCGGCCATCATCGCACCTTCCTCATCCCCGTGGCGACCAGCCACCGCTAGCCATTCCAAGGCGTCCAGAAGAACCCCCGGGCTCGTCGCCGCCGTCTACAGCACCGGATCGGCATCGGGAACCCCTACAGTGCCACCATCGCCTTGTTCCCCTCTGCCTCGGCCGTCGACGATCCCCGGCGAACACCACCGCTCCGGTCCTCCCCGAGCCCACCTCGAGCTCCTCGGTCGTCCTCGAGCCTTCTCGTCAACGCTGTGAGCACCAACGCACGCTCCCCTCTGCTTCCCCCTCTGTTTTACTATCGTGGCTAGCCCCGCCGTCGCGCCCACGAGCTTGCCGCCGCCGTTCATGTCGCCACCGTTAGCCCCGCTCGCGCCCAAGCCGTGTATCGTACTCCTCGATCTCGTACAGGTCTAGCGAGACCACTGGCTCGCTCGCTCTCCCACTAAAGAGATGGGCTCGTCCAGCTCCCGCAGCCTCACTACTCGTCGTCGTCGCATCAAAGCTCAACTCCCGCGCCCTGCCTCGCGCCTCTGGCCGCCCCGGGTGGTGCCCTGCTACCTCTTGAGCACGATGTTGGTTTTCCCTTGAAGAGGAAAGGGTGATGCATCAAAGTAGCGTAAGTATTTCCCTCAGTTTTTGAGAACCAAGGTATCAATCCAGTAGGAGCCACGCACGAGTCCTCGCACCTACACAAACAAATAAATCCTCGCAACCAACGCGATAAGGGGTTGTCAATCCCTAAATGGTCACTTACGAGAGTGAGATCTGATAGAAATGATAAGATAATATTTTTGGTATTTTTACGATAAAGATGCAAAGTAGAGAAAGTAAAGTAAAAATGGCGTCAGAAATAGCTTGTTGTTGGGAAATTAATATGATGGAAAATAGACCCGGGGGCCATAGGTTTCACTAGTGGCTTCTCTCATGAGCAGAAATATTACGGTGGGTGAACAAATTACTGTTGAGCAATTGATAGAATTGAGCATAGTTATGAGAATATCTAGGTATGATCATGTATATAGGCATCACGCCCGAGACAAGTAGACCGACTCCTGCCTGCATCTACTACTATTACTCCACACATCGGCCGCTATACATCATGCATATAGAGTATTAAGTTCATAAGAACAGAGTAACACTTTAAGCAAGATGACATGATGTAGAGGGATAAACTCATGCAATATGATATAAACCCCATCTTGTTATCCTTGATGGCAACAATACAATATGTGCCTTGCTGCCCCTACTGTCACTGGGAAAGGACACCACAAGATTGAACCCAAAGCTAAGAACTTCTCCCATTGCAAGAAAGATCAATCTAGTAGGCCAAACCAAACTGATAATTCGAAGAGACTTGCAAAGATAACCAATCATACATAAATGAATTCAGAGAAGATTCAGATATTGTTCATAGATAAACTTGATCATAAACCCACAATTCATCGGTCTCAACAAACACACCGCAAAAGAAGATTACATCAAACAGATCTCCATGAGAGAGGGGGAGAACATTGTATTGAGATCCAAAAAGAGAGAAGAAGCCATCTAGGTAATAACTATGGACCCGAAGGTCTGAGGTAAACTACTCACACATCATCGGAGAGGCTATGGTGTTGATGTTGAAGCCCTCCGTGATCGATGCCCCCTCCGGCGGAGCTCCGGAACATGCCCCAAGATGGGATCTCACGGGTACAGAAGGTTGCGGCGGTGGGATTAGGTTTTTGGCTCCGTATCTGGTAGTTTGGGGGTACGTAGGTATATATAGGAGGAAGGAGTACGTCGGTCGAGCAACAGGGGGCCCACGAGGGTGGAGGGCGTGCCCCCCTACCTCGTGCCCTCCTGGTTGATGTCTTGATGTAGGGTCCAAGTCCTCTGGATCACGTTCGTTCTGAAAATCACGTTCCCGAAGGTTTCATTCCGTTTGGACTCCGTTTGATATTCTTTTTCTGCGAAACTCTGAAATAGGCAAAAAACAGCAATTCTAGGCTGGGCCTCCGGTTAATAGGTTAGTCCCAAAAATAATATAAAAGTGTATAATAAAGCCCAATAATCTCCAAAACAGAATATAATATAGCATGGAACAATCAAAAATTATAGATACGTTGGAGACGTATCAAGCATCCCCAAGCTTAATTCCTGCTCGTCCTCGAGTAGGTAAATGATAAAAACAGAATTTTTGATGTGGAATGCTACTTGGCATAATTTTCAATGTAATTCTTCTTAATTGTGGTATGAATATTCAGATCCGAAAGATTCAAGACAAAAGTTTAATATTGACATAAAAATAGTAATACTTCAAGCATACTAACTAAGCAATTATGTCTTCTCAAAATAACATGGCCAAAGAATGTTATCCCTACAAAATCATATAGTCTGGCTATGCTCTATCTTCACCACACAAAATATTTAAATCATGCACAACCCCGATGACAAGCCAAGCAATTGTTTCATACTTTTGATGTTCTCAAACTTTTTCAATCTTCACGCAATACATGAGCGTGAGCCATGGACATAGCACTATATGTGGAATAGAATGGTGGTTGTGGAGAAGACAAAAAGGAGAAGATAGTCTCACATCAACTAGGCGTATCAACGGGCTATGGAGATGCCCATCAATAGATATCAATGTGAGTGAGTAGGGATTGCCATGCAACGGATGCACTAGAGCTATAAGTATATGAAAGCTCAACAAAAGAAACTAAGTGGGTGTGCATCCAACTCGCTTGCTCACGAAGACCTAGGGCATTTTGAGGAAGCCCATCATTGGAATATACAAGCCAAGTTCTATAATGAAAAATTCCCACTAGTATATGAAAGTGATATCATAAGAGACTCTCTATCATGAAGATCATGGTGCTACTTTGAAGCACAAGTGTGGTAAAAGGATAGTAACATTGTCCCTTCTCTCTTTTTCTCTCATTTTTTATTTGGGCCTTTTCTTCCCTTTTTTATGGCCTCTTTTTTTTGTCCGGAGTCTCATCCCGACTTGTGGGGGAATCATAGTCTCCATCATCCTTTCCTCACTTGGGACAATGCTCTAAAAATGATGATCATCACACTTTTATTTACTTACAACTCAAAAATTACAACTCAATACTTAGAACAAAATATGACTCTATGTGAAGGCCTCCGGCGGTGTACCGGGATATGCAATGAATCAAGAGTGACATGTATGAAAGAATTATGAATGGTGGCTTTGCCACAAATACAATGTCAACTACATGATCATGCGAAGCAATATGACAATGATGGAGCGTGTCATAGTAAACGGAACGGTGGTAAGTTGCATGGCAATATATCTCGGAATGGCTATGGAAATGCCATGATAGGTAGGTATGGTGGCTGTTTTGAGGAAGGTATATGGTGGGTGTATGATACCGGCGAAAAGTGCGCGGTATTAGAGAGGCTAGCAATGGTGGAAGGAAGAAAAGTGCGTATAATCCATGGACTCAACATTAGTCATAAAGCAATCATATAATTATTACAAAAATCTACAAGTTATCAAAGCAAAGTATTACGCGCATACTCCTAGGGGGATAAATTGGTAGGAAAAGACCATCGCTCGTCCCCGACCGCCACTCATAAGGAAGACAATCAATAAATAAATCATGCTCCGACTTCATCACATAACGGTTCACCATACGTGCATGCTATGGGAATCACAAACTTTAACACAAGTATTTCTCAAATTCAAAACTACTCAACTAGCATGACTCTAATATCACCATCTTCATATCTCAAAACAATTATCAAGCATCAAACTTCTCATAGTATTCAACACACTCATAAGAATTTTTCTTTTTTCTTTACTAATCTTGAATGCCTATTATTGTTAAAGCAAACTACCATGCTGTTTTGTAGGACTCTCAAAATAATCTAAGTGAAGCATGAGAGAACAATAGTTTCTATAAAACAAATCCACCACGGTGCTCTAAAAGATATAAGTGAAGCACTAGAGCAAAAACTATATAACTCAAAAGATATAAGTGAAGCACATAGAGTATTCTAATAATTTCCGAATCATGTGTGTCTCTCTCAAAAGGTGTGTACAGCAAGGATGATTGTGGTAAACTAAAAAGCAAAGACTCAAATCATACAAGACGCTCCAAGCAAAACACATATCATGTGGTGAATAAAAATATAGCTCCAAGTAAAGTTACCGATGGAAGTAGACGAAAGAGGGGATGCCTTCCGGGGCATCCCCAAGCTTTGGCTTTTAGGTGTCCTTAGATTATCTTGGGGTGCCATGGGCATCCCCAAGATTAGGCTCTTGCCAGTCCTTGTTCCATAATCCATCAGATCTTTTACCCAAAACTTGAAAACTTCACAACACAAAACTTAACAGAAAATCTCGTGAGCTCCGTTAGCGAAAGAAAACAAAAGGCCACTTCAAGGTACTGTAATGAACTCATTCTTTATTTATATTGGTGTTAAACCTACTGTATTCCAACTTCTCTATGGTTTATAAACTATTTTACTAGCCATTGATTCATCAAAATAAGCAAACAACACACGAAAAACAGAATCTGTCAAAAACAGAACAGTCTGTAGTAATCTGTAACTAACGCAAACTTCTGGAACTCCAAAAATTCAGCCAAAATAGGAAGACCTAGACAATTTGTTTATTGATCAGAATCTATTGGAATCAATATTTTATCACGTTCCGATGAATTTAACAATTATTTTCGTGAACAGAAAGTTTCTGGAATTTTCAGCAAGATCAAATAACTATCATCCAAGAAGATCCTATAGGTTAAACTTGACACAAACACTAACTAAAACATAAAAACACATCTAACCAGAGGCTAGATCAAATATTTATTCCTAAACATAAGCAAAAAGTAAAAAAACTAAAAATAAAATTGGGTTGCCTCCCAACAAGCGCTATCGTTTAACGCCCCTAGCTAGGCATTGATAAATTTAATGATGCTCACATGAGAGACAAGAATTGAAGCACAAAGAGAGCATCAAATATCTTGTGACAAACACATCTAAGTCTAACATACTTCCTATGCATAGGCATTTTATAAGCAAACAAATTGTCAAGGCAAGCAAAAACTAGCATATGGAAGGAAGAAGAAAGAAACGATAGCAATCTCAACATGACGAGAGGTAATTTAGTAACATGAAAATTTCTACAACCATATTTTCCTCTCTCATAATAATTACATGTAGGATCATAAGCAATTTCAACAATATAGCTATCATATAAAATATTTTCAACACGATCCACATGCATGCAAAGTTGACACTCTTCCAAAATAGTGGGATTAACATTAACTAAAGTCATGACCTCTCCAAACCCACTTTTATCAAAAATTTCATAAGATTGAATATTCCCCAAATATGTGGGATCTAAAGTTGACACTCTCCCAAACCCACTTTCAATATTATTGCAAACAATATTATTAATCTCATATTCATCATGGGGATTAAATAAATTTTCAAGATCATAAGAAAAATCACCCCAATCATGATCATTGCAACAAATAGTTGACATAGGAAAACTAGCATCCCCAAGCTTAGGGTTTTGCATGTTATTAGCACAATTGACATCAAGAGAATTTATAGTAAAAGCATTGCAATCATGCTTTTCATCGAAGGAACTATCAAGCATGGGTGCAATATCAACGATCTCATTTTTAACATAAGGAACTATAGCAAATTCGTCTTCATAAATATTGGCATCATGGCCACAAGAATAGCAAGCATCATGTTCATCAAGGGATATTTCAACCAAATCATCGGAATCATCATTATCTATAGATTCATGCATATCATTATTTTCTTCCAAAGCAACGGTCATTCTTTCAATAAATTCTTGGACATAGACATTATGAGCAAAGTTTTCATTGCAATATTTAAGTATGACAGAATTTTCAGATTTGTTGAGAGTAAAATCATACTTTTCAATCAAAGAAGCAACTTCATGAGCACCCTTAAAAACGACAAATTCTTCAATTTGTTCGATATCATAGTAGCTATAAACACCCTTTGCATAAGAAGATAAGATTTCATTATCATTGAATTCACATAGGTAGGGAAGGTGTTTTTTAGGGTTCTTAGAGCAACAAGTAAAATCACAAATTTCACAAAGATTCCAAGCATAGCATAGCAAACTATTTATATGATACCATAAGAGCTTCCCTTTTTCAGACAAACGATGACGCACAAAATGAGCATGCTCATCTAAAGATTTCCCATCAACCAGGCTAGTTGGGGTTTCAGCACGAGCGCATAAGGATCGAAGATGATCCAAGTAGAACACTTTAAGTGGATCCATATCAATAGATTTTCAGCAAGCGAAGATGCAAGCATATAGAAGGCACATGGCAACACGAGCAAACAAAAGGACGAACGGAAAAGAGAGGGCAAATAAAATGGCAAGGGTGAAGTGGGGGAGAGGAAAACGAGAGGCAAATGGCAAATAATGTAATGCGGGAGATAAGGGTTTGTGATGGGTACTTGGTATGTTGACTTTTGCGTAGACTCCCCGGCAACGGCGCCAGAAATGGCTCGTTGTCGGGAGTCCAAATCTTGACTTGACCTTGCGTAAGCCTCCCCGGCAATGGCGCCAGAAATCCTTCTTGCTACCTCTTGAGCACTGTGTTGGTTTTCCCTTGAAGAGGAAAGGGTGATGCAGCAAAGTAGCGTCAGTATTTCCCTCAGTTTTTGAGAACCAAGGTATCAATCCAGTAGGAGGCCACGCACGAGTCCCTCGCACCTACACAAACAAATAAATCCTCGCAACCAACGCGATAAGGGGTTGTCAATCCCTACACGGTCACTTACGAGAGTGAGATCTAATAGAAATGAGAAGATAATATTTTTGGTATTTTTATGATAAAGATGCAAAGTAGAGAAAGTAAAATAAAAACGGCGTCAGAAATAGCTTGTTGTCGGGAAATTAATATGATGGAAAATAGACCCGGGGGCCATAGGTTTCACTAGTGGCTTCTCTCATGAGCATAAATATTACGGTGGGTGAACAAATTACTGTTGAGCAATTGACAGAATTGAGCATAGTTATGAGAATATCTAGGTATGATCATGTATATAGGCATCACGTCCGAGACAAGTAGACCGACTTCTGCTTGCATCTACTACTATTACTCCACACATCGACCGCTATCCAGCATGCATCTAGAGTATTAAGTTCATAAGAACAGAGTAACGCTTTAAGCAAGATGACATGATGTAGAGGGATAAACTCATGCAATATGATATAAACCCCATCTTGTTATCCTCATGGCAACAATACAATATGTGCCTTGCTGCCCCTACTGTCACTGGGAAAGGACACCGCAAGATTGAACCCAAAGCTAAGCACTTCTCCCATTGCAAGAAAGATCAATCTAGTAGGCCAAACCAAACTGATAATCCGAAGAGACTTGCAAAGATAACCAATCATACATAAAAGAATTCAGAGAAGATTCAAATATTGTTCATAGATAAACTTGATCATAAACCCATAGTTCATCGGTCTCAACAAACACACCGCAAAAGAAGATTACATCGAATAGATCTCCACGAGAGAGGGGGAGAACATTGTATTGAGATCCAAAAAGAGAGAAGAAGCCATCTAGCTAATAACTATGGACCCGAAGGTCTGAGGTAAACTACTCACACATCATCGGAGAGGCTATGGTGTTGATGTAGAAGCCCTCCGTGATCGATGTGCCCTCCGAAGGAGCTCCGGAACAGGCCCCAAGATGGGATCTCACGGGTACAGAAGGTTGCGGCGGTGGAATTAGGTTTTTGGCTCCGTATCTGGTAGTTTGGGGGTACGTAGGTATATATAGGAGGAAGGAGTACGTCGGTGGAGCAACAGGGGGCCCACGAGGGTGGAGGGCGCGCCCTGGGGGGTAGGCGCGCCCTCCTACCTCGTGCCCTCCTGGTTGATGTCTTGACATAGGGTCCAAGTCCTCTGGATCACGTTTGTTCCGAAAATCACGTTCCCGAAGGTTTCATTCTGTTTGGACTCCGTTTGATATTCTTTTTCTGCGAAACTCTGAAATAGGCAAAACACAGCAATTCTAGGCTGGGCCTCCGGTTAATAGGTTAGTCCCAAAAATAATATAGAAGTGTATAATAAAGCCCAATAATGTCCATAACAGAATATAATATAGCATGGAACAATAAAAAATTATAGATACGTTGGAGACGTATCATGCCCTCGCACGCGCGCCCCGGGCCAAGCCCCGCGTGAGCCTGCGTGCCTCGTCGCATCCCCGTGCCGCCTACCTCAGCGCCGCGCGGCCGCCTCCTCACTGACGCCCGCTGCTCCGTCCCGCCCTCGCTTGCGCTTGCGCGGCCGCCTGCAATGGCTGCCGTCGGCCACCCCTGCCTGCGCGCGTCGCCTCGCCATAGCCGGACGCGCTCGCCCGCTGTTGCGCTGCTTCTGCCTGCGGCCGCTGCCGCTAGCTACTCGTGCTGCTGCGTTGCTTGCTGCCTGCTGCTACTAGTGCATCGCTGCTACAGTAACATTCAGTTACTGTAGCAGTAGCTAGCTTTGTACTGCTGCTGCTCACTGACTAGCCCTTTTTGCATCAACAAAACAGACATCAAATCACTTCAAAAATAAATAAAAATGATGGGAATAGTTTGTACACTTGACCAACTCCATTTCATCTCACTGGAACAAGTCCAAAGGGTGCATGGATTAATTGCTACAATACTTACAAAAGTGCATCTTCTGTTAACAGAGAAAACTGAAGAAATGGATTACTAACTAAGCTAGTTTGAGGCTGTATTTGGACTAGCTATGTGCACTGTTCATGCCATCAGATGGCATGGATTGGTAGTACTCTTGGAGTAGAATAAATCATCTATAGGAATCCTCCCCATTAGAGCTATGAATAACCAATTATAGCCCTCACAAATTGGCTAGTCAATAAACAGATTCTAAAACTTAGTAGAATTTCAGGAATTCTAGAAAACTATTAAAACTTCGGAAAATCATAGAAATTAAACCGTAGCTCGAATCGAAAAAATTTCTACATGAAAGTTGCTCAGAATGGCTAGACAAATCCGGATACGTAGCCCGTTCATCCGCCACACATCCCTAGCATAGCAAACATGCAACAATCCACCTCTGGTTCATCTGACCGAAAATGCCAAACACCGGGAACACTTTCCCGGATGTTTCCCCCCTTCGCCGGTAGCACCTAGTACTGCATTAGGTCATCTCTAGCACTGCGTATTGCCATGTTATGCTTTGTGTTGCTTTGATTGCTCTATTATTTATTTGTGTTCCCGCTCCGTTACTTCTTTCTGGTAGACCCCGAGACCACTGCCGATACCCCTGTGATCGACTACGGTGTTGACGACCCCTCCTTCTCGGCTGAGCTTCCAGGCAAGCCCCCCCCTTGATCACCAGATATCGCCTATTCCTTCTCTCTACTGCTTGCATTAGAGTAGTGTAGCATGTTACTGCTTTCGGTTAATCCTATTCTGCCGCATAGCTTGTCATTGTTGCTACAATTGTTACCCTTACCTGCAATCCTAAATGCTTAGTATAGGATGCTAGTATTCCATCAGTGGCCCTACATTCTTGTCCGTCTGCTATGCTATACTATCGGGCCGTGATCACTTCGGGAGGTGATCACGGGTATATTACTTACATACATATTATATGTTACAGGTGGTGACCAAAGTTGGGTCGGCTCATAGAGTACCCGCATGTGATTCCGATGTGGGGGCTGAAAGGACAGGTGGCTCCATCCCGGTAGAGGTGGGCCTGGGTTCCCGACGGCCCCCGACTGTTACTTTGTGGTGGAGCGACAGAGCAGGTTGAGACCACCTAGGTGAGAGGTGGGTCTGGCCCTGGTCGGCATCCGCGGTTAGATCAATTAACATGCTTAACGAGATCTTGGTATTTGATATGAGTCTGGCCACTGGCCTATACGCACTAACCAACTACGCGGGAACAGTTATGGGCACTCGACGTCGTGGTATCAGCCGAAGCCTTCTTGACGTCAGCGACTGAGCGGCACGCGCCGGGTTGGACCGCGTAACCCAACTTCCTTTGTAATGGAGGTTGCTAGGTCTGCTCACCGTCCGCGTTCGCAACGTGCAGGTGTGCAATGGGCGATGGGCCCAGACCCCTGCGCGCATAGGATTTAGACCGGCGTGCTGACCTCTTTGTTGTGCCTAGGTAGGGCTGCGACGTGTTGATCTTCCGAGGCCGGGCATGACTCAGGAAAGTGTGTCCGGCCAAAGGGGATCGACCGTGTTGGGTAATGTGGTGCACCCCTGCAGGGAAGTTTATCTATTCGAATAGCCGTGTCCCTCGGTAAAAGGACGACCCAGAGTTGTACCTTGACCTTATGACAACTAGAACTGGATACTTAATAAAACACACCCTTTCAAGTGCCAGATTCAACACGGTGGTCACTCTCTCACAGGGCGATGAGGAGGGGATCGCTGGGTAGGATTATTCTATGCGATGATACTTGGTGAACTTACCATCTACTCTCTTCTACATGCTGCAAGATGGAGGCTGCCAGAAGCGTAGTCTTCGACAGGATTAGCTATCCCCCTCTTATTCTGGCATTCTGCAGTTCAGTCCAACGATATTGCCCCTTTACACAGATACCCATGCATATGTAGTGTAGATCCTTGCTTGCGAGTACTTTGGATGAGTACTCACGGTTGCTTTTCTCCCTCTTTTCCCCCTTTCCATTCTTCTCGGTTGTCGCAACCAGATGTTGGAGTCCAGGAGCCAGAGGATCCCGAGGATGATTCTACGTGAAGTTCGACTTCGAGGAGTAGATAGGAGGATCCCAGGCAGGAGGCCTGCGCCTCTTTCGATCTGTATCCCAATTTGTGCTAGCCTTCTTAAGGCAAACTTGTTTAACTTGTGTCTGTACTCAGATATTGTTGCTTTCGCTGACTCGTCTATGATCGAGCTCTTGTATTCGAGCCCTCGAGGCCCCTGGCTTGTAATATGATGCTTGTATGACTTATTTTATTTTTAGAGTTGTGTTGTGACATCTTCTCGTGAGTCCCTGATCTTGATCGTACACGTTTGCGTGCATGATTAGTGTACGATTGAATCGGGGGTGTCATAACAGGAAAACAAATAGAATATCAAGAGAGTACTAATGAAAGGAAAAATATTTCCCAATACCCTCCTAGTGTTTATTATGATGAATCAGGTAACAAGGAGGAACTTCCTATCCAATCAATCTCTTCAGCAAGGAGCTCGAAAAAAATTAATTGAACCCACACATGATGTGGTGAAGAAGAATAAAAGAAGAAAGAATAGAGGTAAAAAGGTATCTCTCCCAAATAATGTTGCTCCTATTATTGTTGTGCCCCATGAAAATGAATCAAAATTATTGTGGAAGATGATGAACTTGATGATGATATTGCTTCTATGTCTTATGGCACAATGTCCGAGAGCACTATTGATGATGATTTTGTTATGCCTAATGCTTGTTGTGATGATTATGATTGGGAAGATAATGATACTTCTTATAATCTTGGAAATCTTTTTGGCACTTGCTTGGAAGAATATGATAATAATATTTGATATACTATTGGTGCCATTCATGCTATTGATAAGAATGATTGTGATGATATGCAAAACCACAAGCTTGGGGATGCTATGTTTAATGAGTATGAAATGTTTGAAGATTTATTTGCTGGAAATAATGCTTGTCCTAAGCTTGGGGATGCTTTTCTTAATGAATATGATCCTTTGATTCCTTCTACTTTCGATAATAAAATTTATTATGACGATAGCATGCCTCTATTTATGATGATTACATTGATGAAAGTGGGTTTGGAAGAGTGTCAACTCTAGGTAGTAGTGATCCCACTATTTTGGAGGGTGTTGAATCTTATTACAATATTGATGAAAGTGGATTTGGAGAGGTCATGACTTTATTTAGTGATACATCCACTATTTTGGAAGATTATTCAATTGACTATGACAATAAAGTTGATATCTATGATGATTATTATGATGACATGTATGCCATATAGAATAATAATTTTTCTATGATTGTGCATCATGAAAAGAGTGTTGTATGTGATAGTTATATTGTTGAATTCATTCATGATGCGTCTGAAAATTATTATGAGAGAGGAACTTATGCTCTTACATATCTCAATAATATCAAGTTTCTTCTCTATGTGTTGATTGTTTTGAAGTTGTACTTGTTTTGCCTTCCTATGCTAGTTGATTCGTGTTTTCATGGGTTGCTTGCTCACAAGATCCCTATGCATAGGAAGTGGGTTAAACTTAAATGTCCTTGACATGTGTTTCATGATGCTCTCTTCATGTTTCAATTCTTATCTTTTATGCGAGCATCATTGAAATCATCATGCCTAGCTAAAAGGCATTAAAGAAAAGCGCTTGTTGGGAGACAACCCAACACTTTTACCTACTGTTTTTGTGTGTTCACATGATTATGCTACTATAGTAATCATGTTTAATTGCTTTTGTTCCAATAAAGTGCCAAGTAAAGCCTTTGGGATAGTGTGGATGATAGTTGACTTGAATCTGTGCAAAAACATAAACTTTTGTGCTCAGTCCAGGAAATTTGAAACTTCACTGGAACGTGCTTTTGATCTGATTTTTTTACAGGTGATAGATATACAAATTCTCTACGTTGTCCTAATTTTTCAGAATTTTTGGAGTAGCAGAAGTATGGTTGGAGTACATATTACTACAGACTGTTCTGTTTTTGACATATTCTGTTTTGAATGCATAGTTTTCTTGTTTCCTAGTTTCTATGGATTATATTGCTCAATATAAATTGTGGAAATTATATTCTATAGTAGGCATTGTGTGTAAACAATTATGAATCTTATCTTTGACAGTACCAAAGTGAAATGGTTTGCTCTTTATCATACTAACCTATCTCACGAAGTTCCGTTAAGTTTTGTGTGATTGAAGTTTTCAAGTTTTGGGTGAAATGTCGATATGAGGAGAATAAGGAGTGACAAGACGCTATGCTTGGGGATGCCCAAGGCACCCCAAGTTAATATCCAAGGAAGATCCAAGCAACTAATCTTGGGGATTCCCCGGAAGGCATCCCCTCTTTCGTCTCCAACATTATCGGTAACCTCACTTGGAGCTACATTTTTATTCGTCACATGATATGTGTTTTACTTGGAGCATCATTTCATCTTGTTAGGATTTTCTTCTTGTTATTTAGAATAATGTTTTTCATCTTTATTTTCAATAAAAATGTCAAGGATAGCCTTTACCATGCTTATTTTGCAAGTATACATGTTGCTGTTTCAAAACAAAAATTTTATCGCTGTTGCAAAAATTCCCTAGAAAATCAGAATGTGATAAAATGATGAAAAGCTTTTGCATAATAAGATCTGATAAATTTTCTACAGTGTGGTTAATTTTCAGAATTTTTGGAGTTTGGGAAGTATTGATACTCTTGCATTCTTTACAGACTGTACTATTTTGGTAGATTGCTGTTATGTTTGCATTGTTTGCATATGTTTGCTTGTTTAATGATTCTATTTGAGGATAGGAGTATTAAATATGCAGAGGCATTTAGTGTGCAATGTTGAATAATAATTTTAGTGATTTGCTACAGTAGAGAATGATAAGGTTTTTGCATTGGTTTATACTAACTTATCTCACGAGTTCTTGTTGAGTTTTGTGTGGATGAAGTTTTTGAAGATTTAGGGAAACCTTGATATGAGAGGAATTAAGGAGACACAAAAGCTCAAGCTTGGGGATGCCCAAGACATCCCAAGATAACATTTCAATAAGTCTCAAGCATCTAAGCTTGGGATGCCCCGGTAGGCATCCCACCTTTCTTCTTCAACAATTATCGGTTAATATCGGTTGAACCTAAGTTTTTTACTTCTTCACATGCTGTGTGCTATTCTTGGAATGTCATTTTTTTGCTTGCTGTTTTAATAAAATACTTAGATCTGAAACTTTTAAATAAGAGAGCGTCCTCACATAGCTATCTATTTACTTAAATACTCGCATGATTTTCACTTATATCTTTTTGGAGTAGTTTGTCATTTACTCTTGTGCTTCACTTATATCCTATGAGTAAATTGTTGAATAAATTAAATGTAATGAAGTTGAAATTATATGTTCATATCATGCCGAGTAGTAGCTTCACATTGGGTTTAGAAAGTGAAATCTTTTGAAGCTTGACAATCACAATATTGGTCATACAAGCAATTCATGAATGATTAGTAGAAGGAAGAGAACTTTCACATGCAAATACACTATCTTGGAAATTTTTTGTGATTGTGAGCCCCCATCAAAATATTATATGCCAAAATTGTTGACGTTGGACAAGGAAGACAACGTAATAATTTATGTTTGTTCGTATTCACACAGAAGTTATATTGTCATAGATCCTTCAAAATGTGGTGCTTGCCCCCCATCTTTGCTAGCCAAAAATTCCGCACCAAGTAGAGATTCTACTTGTGCATCCAAAAACCCTTAAACCCAAATCTTATTTTCAAGTGTCCACCATACCTACCTAAGGATTGAGTAAGATCCTTCAAGTAAGTTGTCATCGGTGCAATAAGGCAATAAAAATTGCTTCTAAAAGTGTGAGATCATTTAGTGTAAGAGAAAATTGAGCGTTGTACGAACTTGTGATGGTAAATAATAAAAGCGACAGACTGCATAATAAAGGTTACCATCACAAGTGGCAATATAACGTGGCATTCTTTTGCAGTAAGGGGTTGAGCATACAAACAAATAATCGCATGGCAACCTCTGCTTCCCTCTGCGAGGGCCTATCTTTTACTTTATGTATTTACTTTTATGCAAGGGTCAAAGTTTTTTTCTCTCTTCCTTTTTATTTTTCTCCTTTGGCAAGCATCATGTGGTGAGGAAAGATCTAGGCACATATGTCCAGTTGAATATGGGTAGCATGAGTTATTATTGTTGACATCACCCTTGAGGTGAATACGTTGGGAGGCGAAATTATAAGGCCCTATATTTCTATGTGTCCGGTTGAAACATTTTGCTCATGTGTATGCGGTGAGTGTTAGAGCAACTCCAATGGGGCGACCCATTTCGTCCGCCGCCGTCCGTTTGGGTCGGCGCAGACAGAAAATTCAGCCCAACACGCCGACCCAAACGGACGTGCGTCTGCTTTTCGTCCGCGGGCGACCCATTCCCGACCCATTTTTGAGCCGGATTTGCGTCGGCGCGGACACGCGACGGACGCGCGCACACTCGCCTTCTCCTCCCCCGGGCCCGCTGGTCGGTGGCACATTGGCCTCCCCCACCCCAGCCAACAGCAACCCTCGCCCGCCTCCTTCGTCGCCGACGCCGCCGCCCATTTTTGCCGGTGACTCTGCCAGCCGCCGCCGCCTCCAAATCTGCCCGGTAACGCCACCCACTCCTCCGTTGCCCGCCACCGCCGTCTTGCCGCCGGGGAGCAAACAGCTTCCCACCGCCGCTCCCCCCACCGCACAGCTGCCCGCGACCAAGAAGCCGCCTCGCCGCCCCGGCCAGATCTGACCGACACGCTCGTCGGACGCCGGCCCACTCGTTGGACGCCGGCAGGGCAGCTAGCTAGTCCGTGCATGCCGCGGCTCCCCTCGCCGGCCGTCTCCTTTTTCGACGCCTGCAAGCTGTTCGACAGTTTGCCAAGGTATGAAATGGACTTCGCCAACGAGTTATTTTCCACAATTTCCTTTGCGACTCCGACGATTCGTCGTCCGACGAGGAGGAGGAGATATTGGCTGCCGTGTTGGTCCATCACCACCTCAACAGCCAGCGGCCGTTGTTTCGTGCCTCCATTCCGGGCCACCTTCCAGCGTTGAATCGCAACCAAGAGATCGGGCATTTCCTTCTTTGGAAGGACTACTTTGATACAACAAACCCGTAGTTCAAACATCAAAAATTCTGCCGCCGTTTCCATATGAGTAGGCATCTTTTCAACCGTATTAGAGAGGGGGTGGTCGGCTATGATGACTATTTTGAGTGCAAAGAGGATGCCGTCGGCAAGATCGGTTTCTCCTCTTATCAGAAATGCACTGCTGCCATCCGAATGCTTGCATACGTTTGAATAGTTCACCCAATTTTATCAAGACATGCGTGATTGGGAAACTCACGTGCAACTGCAAAATGATTTGGTTGAGCATATGTGGGCTCATATTGGCAACCAATAGATGTATCTTTTTTTATTCGTTTGCAAAACTATGTGAAACATTTTTATTTGTATTCGGCTTGTAAAACTATACTATTTTTATTCGGTTTATTTGAAAATATGTTTGAATGCAAATCATCAATGTAAAAATGGGCGGCCAGCCGGCCACGCTGGCACATATGGGTCGGCGCGTTGGGTGCACTGCCGACCCATATCAAAAACGGGGCGGACGCCGGGCGGGCGGCCGACCCAAACGGACAAAAAGCGGAGGAAATCACCGTCCGTTTGGGTCGCCCCATTGGAGTTGCTCTTAGCAATCATAGAAGACTATATGATGGTTGAGTATGTGGAGCTCTTACTTAAACTCTGTTGAATAAGTTGAATTACAATTGCTTAGTTACTGAGAACATAGGTTGTTGAGTTTCAAGAGAATTCATTGTTTGAACCTTAACATGTGAATTGGTTGCTATTTAAACATGAGAAATTTTATAAGAAAGAGTTGTTGTCATGATGCTAGGAAAAGTGATTGAAATTATCATTGATCAAACTTATGCACTTTGCTAGCATTCACATGTCATAAATTATTTCTTTTATCATTTACCTACTCGAGGACGAGTAGGAATTAAGCTTGGGGATGCTGATACATCTCCAACGTATCTATAATTTATGAAGTATTCATGCCAATATATCATCATTCTTGGATGTTTTACAATCATTTTATAGCAACTTTATATCATTTATCGGAACTAACCCGGACTGACGCTGTTTTCAGCATTGTTTTTTGTGGAGAAATAAAAGTTCTCGGAATTGGACGAAACTTTTTGACGATATTTTTTGGAACAAAAGAGACCCCCAAAGCTTTGTGGGAGGGCCAGAAGAGCCACGAGGAGGGCACAACCCACCAGGGCGCGCCTGGTGGGCCGTCCGTGCCCCGGTGGGTTTTGCTCACCTCGAGGTCCATCTTATCATGAAACCGACGCCCAAAAATCCTATAAATACAGAAACCATCAGAAATAACCTAGATCAGAAGTTCCGCTGCCGCAAGGCTCTGTAGCCACCAAAAACCAATCTAGACCCCGTTCCGGCACCCTGCCGGAGGGGGAATCATCTCCGGTAGCCATCTTCATCATCCCGGCGGCCACCACGTGAGGAGGGAGTAGTCCACCCTCGGGGCTGAGGGTTTGTACCAGTAGATATGTGTTTAATCTCTCTCTCGTGTTCTTGAGATGTCCCGATCTTGATGTATCATGAGCTTTGTTAATATAGTCGAATCATATGATGTTTTCCCCTCTCTATCTTGTTGTGATGAATTGAGTGGAGATTTCGTTGTTATCAGATTGAATACTTTTATGGAATTGAGAACACTTGATATATGTCTTGCAATTGAATACTCGTGGTGACAATTGGGTATCGTATTGATTCACTTGATATATGTTTTGGCACTCAACTCGCGGATTCCCGAGATGACATTGGGGTAATCTATGCATAGGTGTTGATGCACGTTCTTATCTTTGTTTCTCCGGTAGAAATCTTGGGGCACTCTTTGAAGTTCTTTGTGTTGGATTGAGTATTATGAATCTGAATTTTCTTTGGTGTTATTTTAGTACGAACTCTAGGATAGATCGAAGGGAAATAATAGCTTTGTGTTATTTTATTACGAACTCTTGAATAGATTGAACGGAAAGAATAGCTTTGAGGTGGTTTCGTACCCTACAAACAATTTACTCTTATGTTCTCCGCTAGATAGGAACTTTGGAGTGATTCTTCATCGCACTTTGAGGGATGGTTATATGATCCGATTATATTAGCATTGTTAAGAGATTGCACTAGCGAAAGTACGGACCCTAGGCCTTGTTTATAAGCATTGCAATACCGTTTTTGTGCCCATTTACTATTTGCTACCTTGATGTTTTTATTTATTCAGATTATAAAAATATATTTCTACCATCAATATTACACTTTTATCACCATCTCTTCACCGAACTAGTGTACGTATACAATTTGCCATTGTATTGGGTGTGTTGGGGACATAAGAGATTTCTTGTATTTGGTTGCAGGGTTGTTTGAGAGGGACCATCTTCATCCTACGTGTCCCACGGATTGATAAAACTTAGGTCATCCACTTGAAGGAAAATTGCTACTGTCCTACAAAACTCTGCGCTTGGAGGCCCAACACGAGTCTACAAGAATAAAGTTGCATAGTAGACATGAGGCGTGACGTCGTTCAGCGGGCGAGGTGGGACTAAACTTTAGTCCTCACCCATGCGGAACTTGCCCCCGCACCACCAGGACCGTGAATGGGCCGCGGCCCACGGCGACGTCCATCGCAAGGCGTGGCGTCACTGGGCCGGCTAGTGCGCGCCGTCCAGAGCATTTATTGTTTGTGTCAAAAGATTAAAAAAAAGAAAATTTATTTGTGCCAAAATAATAATGAGTTTGTTGTAATAATTGATAAATAAAAACTCATGTATTTCTAGTTTTAATGTAGAATTTATTAGAAACACACTATTTAATGTAGAATTTATTAAGTATTTAAATTATATTCTTAATTCTATTTTTTTATTATTTATGTAATTTTTATAATTTAATATTTTTAATGTGATTTCAATTATATTTAATGTTCCATAATTATATTTAATGTTCCACAATTATTAAAAACACACTACTTAATGTAGAATTTTTTAAGTATTTAAATTATATTTTTATTATTTCTGTAATTTTCATTATTTGATATTTTAAATCTACTTTTCATAACGGTTTAAAAATGTTCCATCATTATTAAAGACACCCCACGCAAGATTAGAACGAATTCGGGCACCAAACGCATGTTGCGTCACGCCCGGTCAGTGTTTTAGGGGGTTTTCGCCGAGAAAGCCGTACGAAATTTGTACGGTGTGGAAAAATGATAAAAACTTGCACGCGTGATGCCCCTAGTGATGCGGGCGTGTGGATAAAGTTTGGGGTCATCTGGCGGAGTCAGAAAAAAATGCACTTCGGAGCTGACCTCCTTCAGATCCGATGACTGCTGGTTGCACACGTGGTACGAGGTGGCATGCATGACATGACACCCAATTGGGTTCATTAGAAGGTTGTTGAAAAATGCATGGAGTGACAAAATGATACAAAAAAATAAGGTCAAATCTCATTATTACTAGCTATCTTTTCTGGCATAGTGCACGAACGCGGCTATTTTAGCCGGTCGGCTCCTTTGACGCGCGAGGTGGGACTAAACAAGCGCCCTTCCCACTTCTCCCTGCGTCGTGACTGCTTAAGAGGCGAAAAAAATGCCCAACCATCCTTGTAGGCCGCAACTGTACGTAATCGGTCCGGCCCGATCAAGCCGGGCGGCGAAAGGGCCGGCCTTTCGGCCCAGGTATGGCCGGCAGGACGGTCACAACAGGGCAGTGGCGGGACGCGGCGAGTTTCAAATGTGTTCGATTGGGTGGTGGGAGGCAGCTATATAAGCTGGTCGCGGCGTCGTTCGGTGGGTGAGGTGGGACTAAACTTTAGTCCTGACCCCCGCCGACCCTGCCCCCGCACCATCGACACCGTCAATGGGCCGGCCCACGCGCGCAGTCGCGCACCGTCACTGGGCCGGCCAACACGTGCCGTCCAGGACATTTTATTTTAGTTATCTGTGTCAAAAGTAGTATTAATGTTTTAGTTAATTTCACCTTCCGTTATCGTTTAATAAATGTTCCAGAATTATGAAAAGACACTATTTAATCTAGAATTTATTATTTATTTATATTATATTAGTAATTCTATTTTTTATATTTATGCAATGTTCATTATTTACATTTTTGTGCTTTTCTTTATTGGCTAAAAAATGTTCCATAATTATAAAAAATAGTATTTAATCAAGAATTTATTAAGTATTTAAATTATATATATATATATATTATTTATGTAATTTTCATTATTTAATTTTTTAGCTCCGTTTCGCCAAGAAAACCCTACGAAATTCGTACGGTGTCAGAAAATGATGAAAACTTGCACGCATGATGCCCTTGGTGATGCGCGCGTGTGCAAAAAGTGTGGGGTCAACTGGCTGAGTCAGAAAAAAAATGCACTTTGGAGCTGACCTCCTTCAGATCCGATCAGTGCTGGTTGCATAGGTGGTACGAGGTGGCATGCATGAAATGTCACCCAATTTTGGCAGGCAGTGGGCATGCCCATCGTAGGACCCCACGCAAGATTAGAACGAATTCGGGCACCAAACGCACATTGCGTCACGCCCGGTCAGTGTTTTAGGTGCGTTTCGCCGAGAAAACCCTACGAAATTCGTACCGTGTCGAAAAATGACGAAAACTTGCACGCATGATGCCCCTGGTGTTGCGGGCGTGTGCAAAAAGTTTGGGGTCAACTGGCTGAGTCAGAAAAAACACACTTCGGAGCTGACCTCCTTCAGATCCGATCAGTGCTGGTTGCATAAGTGGTACGAGGAGGCATGCATGAAATGTCACCCAATTTTGGCAGACAATGGGCATGCCCATCATAGGACCCCATGCAAGATTAGAACGAATTCGGGCACCAAACACACGTTGAGTCACGCCCGATCAGTGTTTTAGGTGCGTTTCGCCGAGAAAACCATACGAAATTCGTATGGTGTTGAAAAATGATGAAAACATGCACGCATGATGCCCCTGGTGATGCGGACGTGTGCAAAAAGTTTGGGGTCAACTGGCTGAGTCAGAAAAAAATACGCCCTTCGGAGCTGACCTCCTTCAGATCCGGTCAGTGCTGATTGCATAGGTGGTATGAGGTAGCATGCATGAAATGTCACCCAATTTTGGCAGGCAGTGGGCATGCCCATCGTAGGACCCCACGCAAGTTTAGAACGAATTCGGGCACCAAACGCACGTTGCGTCACGCCCCGTCAGTGTTTTAGGTGCGTTTCGCGAGAAAACCCTTCAAAATTCGTACGGTGTCGAAAAATGATGAAAACTTGAATGCATGATGCCCCTGGTGATGTGGGCGTGTGAAATTTTTTTGGGGTCAACTGGCTGAGTCAGAAAAAAACGCACTTCGGAGCTGACCTCCTTCAGATCCGATCAGTGCTGGTTGCATAGGTGGTACGAGGTGGCATGCATGAAATGTAACCCAATTATGGCAGGCAGTGGGCATGCCCATCGTAGGACCCCACACAAGGTTAGAACGAATTCGGGGACCAAACGCACGTTGTGTCACGCCCGGTATGCGTTTTAGGTGCGTTACACCGAGAAAACACTACGAAATTCGTAGGGTGTCGAAAAATGATAAAAATTTGCACGCATGATGCCCTGGTGATGCAGGCGTGTGCAAAAAGTTTGGGGTCAACTGGTTGGGTCAGAAAAAAACGCACTTCGGAGCTGACCTCCTTCAGATCCGATCAGTGCTGGTTGCATAGGTGGTACGAGGTGGCATGCATGAAATGTCACCCTATTTTGGCAGGCAGTGGGCATGCCCATCGTAGGACCCCACGCAAGATTAGAACGAATTTGGGCACCAAACGCACGTTGCGTCACACCCGGTCAGTGTTTTAGGTGCGTTTCACCGAGAAAACCCTACGAAATTCGTACGGTCTTGAAAAATGATGAAAACTTGCATGCATGATGCCCCTGGTGATGCGGGCGTGTGCAAAAAGTTTGGGGTCAACTGGCTGAGTAAAAAAATGCATTAATATTTTCTGTCGTTAAAAAACATCAGAGATAATGGCTCTTTTTTTGAAGAATATGCATGATCCTTGTGAACCTACACAAGCTCTGAGGACTCACATCGATCCTGCATATCCTCCAAACAGAGTCCCACAAACATAGATGTTTGTTCATGTCAAAAAACAAAAGTATATAAAGGAGTCAACAGCGCGCCGGCTTAGCGATGTGGTATTAAACCAGGAGATGTTAAAGTACAATGCATAGTGTTATGTGTTTTGAAAAAAAGCATCATGGGCCTGCCGGCGAAAGTTTTACGGGACAGGCCTACGGGCCCAGTATGGCGTAACCACGTGTATGACGCCGTACGTGCGTGCATGGGCATGGGAAATGACGCCGCCATTACCTCACCCCACGACCGCCTAACCCCGCCGCCTCCATGCACGACCTCACCCCGATCCCACGGTCGCACCGCCGTCGCCGTCCCAACTCCCTTCCCTGCCGCCCTCCCGACGGCCATACACTCCGGCATATACACACGCGGCCCGGATCTCGGCCCGGCCGGGCCGTCTCGGCAAAGTCGCCCGCACCCAGAACCCTAGGGTGGGCCGTCGGCCACCGCGGTGGTGTTGGCAGTGGGCGGCTGCCACGATTAACCCACACCGGGTGGGCATAGCCAACGGGGGCTGCCGGTGCACGTCGCGTCGCCGAAAGGTATGGTACTAAACAACATGTAATGTTTTTTAAATCTCGTAACTAGTCAAATAACATTCATCTTATTTAGAATGCAAGAATACGGAGACGTGTACTGTTCAATTGAGAAGTGGTGTGAATTGGTGGGAAAATTCACACCTAGACAGCGCATGAGGCTACGTGGCACCAATTTGGACAGTATGTTGAGAATTCCTTCGGTGAAAATGAGGAAAAATTTATTGGAATTTATGATTACAACGTATGATAGTAGCAGAAAGCGATTTATTATTCGGCCAAATAGTGATGGCATCACTTTGCTTAATGAAGATGTTTATGACATATTCTGGCTACGTAACGAGGGTGATGATGTGATTAGCATGATAGCAACAGTACAACTAGACGCCAAAAAAATTGTTCCGAATCGGTTTCTAGATAAAAGAACAGGCCTAATCCTGATAGATGACTTGATTAAAAATATTGTTGATAGTTAGTTATATGATGATGATTTTATGAGAAGGGTCGTACTGGTTCTTATGGGTACAGTCTTAGTATCACAATCCACCAAGTTTGTTCCTTATCATTATTACAAAATGGTGGAGGACGTCAACGCTATCAAGTCATACAATTGGAACGACTTCACGTTGGGGGTGTGCATGGATGCTATTAAAAAAGTGGTCGAAGATCTTGAGATTTTTCATTGGCCTATCGGGAACTTGGCGCTTCTTCAGGTACAACTCATTTCGTAATAGTTGTATGTACATATATTTTATATGTGATATATGTGTCTGACTAATTGTGTTTACTATCATGCAATACATATACTGGGAAAAACTTGAGCCAATTGGTCTGGATGCATTTGATCCTTTGTCTCGTGAATACCCACTAATGCTTAACTGGCCAGAAACAGAAGGAAAAAAGCGAGACGACTATGACAACATACACGGGCGGGGTACCGGCAATGTAAGTCAATAAGTATAGTCCTTATTTGTTCCACATAGTAATTAAGTATATTCGTTATTTAATTCATTTTATTGTTTGTTGTAAAGATTGAAAACTGCATTAGCGAAGAGTACAGATGCACTAAGGTTGCACATGAAGGGACTGTCCCAGAGGAAGAAACGAAGAAAGCTAAATGGGAAGGTGGTGGCAGGAGTAGAAAGCCAAGTACGTCGGCGGTTTCATCGAACACGAATTATAGTATGGACCGTGTGATCACATACATAAAACTGCTTCACAAGGAGGTTCTCAATATTCCTGAAAGATGTGCACAGGTAATTTAGAAGTTGTATTGAATGTGCTTTAATTATTCAACTACTTATCATGTTTCATTTGTGTTTGTAGATGGTAATGGAAAGGTTGAACACGGAAGGTGTGATGTACAAGCCCAATAAGCGGGACAACGTTGAAGAATTTGATGATGTAGGTGAAGGAGTTGGGATGGAGAATGGCAAGTACAAGTCAAAATATTGGCCAGAAGTTGAATCACGTACCGACGTAAAGATAGGAACATCTTTCACGGGTATGAATGCTACCTCAGTGCCCGTTGATGACACGGGTGCTCCGGCCACAACACCGGGTAAAGGTGAAGCTACTCATCCTTTCATTATAGAGGATACTGGAAACTCTCCGTCTTCGGCATCAACTATACGGACAAAAGACTTTCCGTCTATCTCCCGAACCCCGCAGAATGCTGATATTTATGGTGAGTCTATGGGTGGTTTGTCACCAACAAAGTCTGAAGAAACGTTTGAGAGTTTCCCGACAATGAGCAACATAGCTAATGGTGATGGCAGTAAGGAGAATGAAGGTAAACGCAAACGAAATCTGTCAAAATATTATCAATCCCCCTACGACCGTCTGATTACCCGCAAGAAACACGTTAAAAAAAGTAAGTCAAATACTACTTTACTATGCATTCATGCGTTATGTAATTTTTATTATTAATTAACTGACCGTAACTGCATTGCTTTAGATTTGTTTGCTTCACCACATTCAATTCTAGCAAGTTCACTTAATATGACTCCGGATCACATAGAGGCAGCCAAAGTTTTTGTTGAGACTCTTGCATCGTCAAAGAAGCATGCGCACCGAACTATGGTAAACGTGCCGCCACCAGATGGGGACATATGCACGCCAGCTATGCTTCATGATGTCCTCGCGTTTAAATGGTTGAATGGCACTCTAAGTATGAGTTTGTTTTTAATAAAACTATCATTTGTACTGCAGAAGTTGATAGAAATTTTATACTAATGTATGCAGGTCATCAATGCATATTGTAAACACCTACAAGCCTGTGGTTTTGCTGATCGTCACATATCAACAACGTGGTTTCCCAAATTTATGTTGAATAGGGCAAGTTGAAAGAACAAGTCAGTAAATAATATAAACTCAAAGAAGCATACAAAGAAAACGAAAGTCCTCACGAGAGTGATGGATGAGTATTTCGCACGGGACAAGGTATTGCTTTCATATTTATTAGTTTTTCTTATTCAATAGTGATTAATTACACTAACATCATTTTGTTGTTATGTAGGCGTATTTTCCTATTCACGTTAACGAGAATCATTGGATAACCATACTGATGCACACCGTCAAGGAGGAGTTTCAAGTTCTTGACTCAAATTCTAATGGCACAATTAGCCAACGAATTCACAATAAGATTGCCACACTGGTACACTATAATTTTCGCACTCACATGAAAGAAAATATTGGGACATACATTATTCTGCTTTATATTGGGACATACATTATTCTGGTTTATATCGGAACAAAAATATATTCTCGTTTCGTTAATTTGTTTCAGAGAGCTGAAATTTCTAAGGATGTTATGGAGGCCAAGTCAACTCTTCAAGCAAAAAAAAAATCCAAATGTGTCATCATGGCCAATAAATGAGTACGAAATGCCGAGACAAAAAGATGGGTAAGTTCATACTCCATACCACGTACAAGCAAGTGCATGTTACATCCTAAGCTGATCACACGTGTTTATTGCAGAGTGTCATGTGGACTTTTTGTGATGTGGTGCATAGAACACTGGGACGAAGATCGCTGGACATATGAATTTGACCAGGAAGAGATTAATGCGTCAAGGCCACGTATTGTCACGGAAATTATTTTTTCCGAGGTGAACACATTAGAGAAGCTCAAGATGAAAATTGTTAAAATCATGGAGAAGAAATAGGTATTAGCATCGGTAGGGTTTTAGTCCCGCAGAAGGTTTCCCTGCCGTTGTTGGGTACTTATCACTTTGTTGGATTGTAATGTAACATGGCACTTTCAGTTTATTCGTTATGCTACTTTGTTAAAGGATATGCGACATGGCATTTTAGTTGTTATGCGTGAAATATGGTATATTTGTATTAATGTGTTACTGTTGTCATGACTTTAGTTGACTGTTTGTAATATATCAAAAAAATTAATCTATGTGAATAAAACGTATTTCAAAAAAGAGGCCCAGTCGTGGCCGGGCGCGCACATGGAGACTTTACTAGAACCGTCTCGATCGAGCCCAAAGGCGAAAGGGACGGCCTTTCGCCCACCGAGCGGCCCAGCGACGGTGTACAACAGGGCAACCATGGTAGTTTTTTGTAGTGAGCTTGTGGGAAGGGCGACGACGCAGGTATATAAACCGGTCATGGCGTCGCTCGGCGGGCAAGGTGTGACTAAATCTAGTCGGCGCAACGCGCCAGCGTCCCCAGCCGCACACGAGAGGACCTTAAAGGGCCGGCCCACGCGCCTGACGCGCGTCGTTAATGGGACGACGTACAAACAGTGCCATCTCCCCCATCGCTGTCCACAGAAGATCCCAAGGGAACCGCTGCATCATCAGTCCCCCGATCCAAGGGAAACAGATCGCCAGAAATCACCCTCGGGATCGTTGCACCAGCAGGCGAAGGCCACGTGGCATCCTCGGTTGGTGCCCGCTCGGTCGGGCGGGACGAGACATCTACGACCGGGCCCACGGCTGTCGCTCAGTCGGCGGCTGGGCCACCAGACGCGCGCGTGGCGCACGACGAATCGCGCCGGACCGCACTAGCTGGACTGGTGGGCCCGCCACTGCCTGGGCTGTCGGCCAGTGCACGGGCTGGGCTGGAATCTTTGTGGGATCGCGCGCCAATCATGCTACTAGGCCGATCTCCATCGGATCCAGCGCCGCCGCTGCCACCAGAATCATTCTGGGATCCTGTGCACGTTTTGTCCACAGTTGGTTGCATAAAATGATGCCCTAAATCTGCACACTTAGCATCAAAATTAGAACTTTCTTTTTGTGGGGAGTCAGTCACATGATCAACACTAATTAACTCGCCTCCGTGATCTGGACTAGCCATGTAGTCCGCATTGAGTAGGGCGACCAACGCGGTGCACCAAGAGGCCCGCGCAGCCGCGAGTGCAGCTTCTGTAGTTTAGTCCCATCTCACCTGCGGAGGGACGCACGGACCGGCTTAAATAGCCGCCTCGTCGTTCCCTCATAAGCTTCAAAGCTGTCCTGATGCCTTGGGTTCGCTCGTCGTTGCCGCCGCGCCACTGTGCCTTGTTAGCGCCAACTCTGGAAGGCGGGGGTATTTTTTATATAAAAAAATATGACTGCCGCGAATACAAACAACAACAGTACGTATCAAAAACATTGCAAACATCACAGCCACAAAGTAATACATTTTAACACAGTAAAAATATTACTTTCACAGTACAAATAACACTAGTTGCGCACACTTATAACATTCCGTCTCACAAAATAGTACCAATGATAGTTGGACACGCATTTAAATGTTTAGTCTCACACGAAAGCGACAATAAAACGTAAAAAAATTGTCTGAAAATATAGTACGTCTAGCAACACAACGACATGCGAATTGAACTCTGCCCAGTGCCTTCCATTGATTAATAATACTTCATCTTTATGCCCGGTTCCTACATAACAAATTTTAAACAACTCATCAGACAATTGTAAAGAGAGGAACAAAAGATAATTAAAACAATGTAAAACTTACTTTTTATTCTGGGGGCACGTTTGCCGTCTATGGCCCTCTTTGCGACATAAGCCACAAAGAGGACTGGGTTTTATCTCAGAAAATGATTTTGGTCTTCCATTTTTTGTAACATTTAGATCTTTCTTTACCCGCTCTGTCTTGCTCTGTTTAGGGGCGCCCTTCGTGGAAACTTTCACGGGATCACCTATGACATCAACATGTTGTTCCGACTCACGTGGCTCCTCATGCACATTCCTTCTACTACCAACAACATCATCATCAGGGAACTTTTTCTTAGCTATTATATTCTGCAGACACTGCATCAACTCATCAAAGACGAATGGATCATTTCATGCAACATGGAAAGCTTCTGCTCCTGTTATACTGAGTTGACTATAGCGAGCACGCTGCTTTGCCCCTATCCAACCCCAGCCAAACATGTCACTCTTCCGCTGTGCTGGCAGCCCACCTCTCGCAACTTTCGACATGCTCTTAAGGATGCAACACTTAGGTATTTCAGATATTTTCAGATGAACCAACACATACAGAATGTGTTTGCAAGGCAACCCTTTTTGAAGCATTCGTCCACAACTGCAGTCTATAGTATTCTCAGAGTTTTCAGCTCGATAATTCACGCTGAACTGAAATTTGCGGTTATTTCTCCATGTCACGATGAAGGTGTGACAGTCAACTCCAACTAGCGTCTCAAAAATCTCAAGCTCTCCCATCTTCTTCAGATCTTGTTGAAGAATATAAAAATTGGCATGAGTGAATACTTTGGCAGCATGCTTCTCAATGTCCTTATATTCAGTGACTGCTGGTGGCGATGATTGATTAGAAACACAGTCATCATGCGCCTTGTTATCACGTAGTCGAACTATGCAATTATGATAATGCACAACTAGATCAACAATAGTCATACCGCCGTCCAGGTGAAGGTGAAGACAAGAGTTAATGCTTTCACTCCTCTGATTACTGCGCGTACCTAGAAAAAACCATCTGACAGATATGATGCTGCCCACAGACTCCTCTTCCTGTACATCCTACACAGCCACTCTTCTGTTTTATCAATCTTCCATTTAAGGACAAAAGCGTGCCATCTTGCCTCAAAGTTGGCAGGAGAGGTGGAGTAGTACAAGTGTGCCCTGAACTCATTTAGTGATTTGTAATTAAGGTGCTTCTGCATATTTTTTCCACATGCCATGAGCAGAGACGGTGCAACACATCAGCCAAAACCAACCGAATAGCTCGTATCATTGCAGCGTCTCCATCTGTGATGATTGACCTTGGCTTCTTCTGACAATTGGCCTTCAAGAATGTCTGGAGCAGCCACACGTACGTCGCTTCGGTCTCGTCGGACACAATGGCACAACCAAACACTGTGGTGCAATGGTGATTATTTACACCAACAAAGGGGACGAACGGCATACCATATCTGTTCATCTTATACGTGCTGTCAAACACAGTCACATCTCCATACAACTGATAGTCCTGCCGCGACTGTGCATCACACCAGAACATGCTCTTTAAACAACCCTCCTTATCGAGCACGTACTCAAAGAAGAAGTCTGGATTCTTCTCCTTTCTGCTCCTCATAATCCTGATTGCCGTGTTAGCATCACCCTTCGCAATCAACTTCATTTTTTCTCGGCAACATAGGTTGTAGACATCTCGTCTCAGAAACCCACACTTATCGTACAAACCATACCTACTAATGAAGTTGTCCATGATGATATGCTTTCTGATCCCAGCTCCTTCCATCGCCAAGATCTCAGCTATCTGGTGATCTCCCATCACTCTATGTGACCGCAGAAATACCACCTCATCTGCTCTAGCCAACAAATGGTTGTGATCATCCATAAAAGCTGCCACGAACCAAACTCCACGTCCTTTGTCCAACTTCACGACCAAATGTGCACCACACTCGCAATGAGTCTCAGGTCTTAGCCTACGGGTACTGTTGGGGAACGCAGTAATTTCAAAAAAAAATCCTACGATCACGCAAGATCTATCTAGGAGAAGCATAGCAACGGGCAGGGAGAGTGTGTCCATGTACCCTCGTAGACCGAAAGCGGAAGCGTTATATTAACGCGGTTGATGTAGTCGTACGTCTTCACGATCCTGCCGATCTCAGCACCAAACGTACGGCACCTCCGTGTTCAGCATACGTTCAGATCGATGACGTCCCTCGTACTCTTGATCCAGCTGAGGCCGAGGGAGAGTTCCGTCAGCACGACGGCGTGGTGACGGTGATGATGAAGTTACCGGTGCAGGGCTTCGGGTAAGCACTACGACGATATGACCGAGGTGGAATATGGTGGAGGGGGCACCACACACGGCTAAAGATCAACTTGTGTGTCTATGGGGTGCCCCCTGCCCCCGTATATAAAGGAGCAAGGGGGACGCCGGCCGTCCCTCATAGGGTGCGCCCAAGGGGTGGAATCCTACTCCTACTAGGAGTAGGTTTCCCCCTTTCCTAGTCCAACTAGGAGAAGAAGGAAGGAGGGGGGAAAGAGAAGGAAGGCCCCGTCCCCCTAGTCCAATTCGGACTAGGCCCATGGGGGGGGGTGCGGCCAACCCTTGGATGCCCCTCTCTCTCTCTCTCCCCTAGGCCCAATAAGGCCCATTACTTCTCCGGTGGTTCCGATAACCCTTCCGGCACTCCGATATTTATCCGGTGACCCCCGGAACTCATCCGGTGTCCGAATAACATCGTCCAATATATCATTCTTTATGTCTCGACCATTTCGAGACTCCTCGTCATGTCCGTGATCACATCCGGGACTCCAAACTACCTTCAGTACATCAAAACACATAAACTCGTAATACCGATCGTCATCGAACGTTAAGCGTGCGGACCCTACGAGTTCGAGAACTATGTAGACATGACCAAGACTCATCTCCGGTCAATAACCAATAGCGGAACCTGGATGCTCACATTGGTTCCTACATATTCTACGAAGATCTTTATCGGTCAAACCGCATAACAACATACGTTGTTCCCTTTGTCATCGGTATGTTACTTGCCCGAGATTCGATCATCGGTATCTCCATACCTAGTTCAATCTCGTTACCGGCAAGTCTCTTTACTCGTTCCGTAGTGCATCATCCCGTGACTAACTCATTAGTCACATTGCTCGCAAGGCTTATAGTGATGTGCATTACTGAGAGGGCCTAGAGATATCTCTCCGAAACACGGAGTGAAAAATCCTAATCTCGATCTATGCCAACACAACAAACACCATCAGAGACACCTGTAGAGCATCTTTATAATCACCCAGTTACATTGTGACGTTTGATAGCACAATAAGTGTTCCTCCAGTATTCGGGAGTTGCATAATCTCATAGTCATAGGAACATGTATAAGTCATGAAGAAAGCAATTGCAATAAACTAAACAATCATAGTGCTAAGCTAACAGATGGGCCTTGTCCATCACATCATTCTCTAATGATGTCATCCCGTTCATCAAATGAGAACACATGTCTATGGCTAGCAAACTTAACCATATTTGATTAACGAGCTAGTCAAGTAGAGGCATACTAGGGACACTCTGTTTGTCTATGTATTCACACATGTACTAAGTTTCCGGTTAATACAATTCTAGCATGAATAATAAACATTTATCATGATCTAAGGAAATATAAATAACAACTTTATTATTGCCTCTAGGGCATATTTCCTTCAGGTACGGCCCTCCGGGTTTAAAAATTTACTCAGTCGTTTTCCTGCCCTCGAGCAAATGTACCGCCTATACCGAATAGTGGTTGAAAGACCTTTTCCTTGTTTCACCTTATGTTTTCTGATACTGAATCCATGGTCTTTGGCGTAGTTATTGTAGAACGTGTAAGCCTCCCATTGTGATGCAAAGGTCATACCCATAACCTTCAACTGTGTCTCCAGCGCCCGTTGCTGGATTTCAGCCTCCTCAATGTCCATATTAGCTGCATCCTCATGCTCATAGCCATCATCACCACTCCAACCATCGAAGTTAGCCTACAATATTACACATAAGCAAGTGTAAGTTGTCATTAATAAGTTTTTATTATTGTATGACATCTAAAAGTTTGGACCGATCCTGACTTATGTTATCTGTGAAAGATTCAACACCATGATTTTCCTTGTTTTGGACGTCAATATCCTCCTGCACATAAAAAAATCATATGCACATGTAAGTACCCATATGGTTCTTCGTCCGACGAAATGAATGTACACGTCACTTACGTTTTCACTAGAAGCACCATCCTGCTTCTTTTGAAAATCCTCCTCAGGTAAATTATCGTATGATGACCAGGATTCATTGTCGCTGCTATCATCATCATCATCTTTACTTCCATTAACATTCGTACGATCAACACTATCGCTACCATACCACTCACTCGTCTCCAAGAACACATCTGTAAATCCAGTTTCTTTCTCCATTGAATGATGTCACTACAAACACTTCAACATTTAAGATAAAAATTGATCTATCAATTCAAAATCAAACTAGATGTACTACGGTCATACCGATGAATAGTTCATAACAAACAAATGATTGCAGATAATTATTTGCAGCTACCAATTTTTTTGACAATCTAGACGGCTTACTGATACGTCTCCAACGTATCTATAATTTATGAAGTATTCATGCCAAGTTTACAATAGTTTTATATGATTTTGGTATGATTTGATTAGAACTAACCCGGACTGACACTATTTTCAGCAGAACTACTGTGGTGTTGTTTTGTGCAAAAATAAAAGTTCTCGAAATGCGATGAAAATCAACGAAGAATTTTTCTGGAAAATATAAAAAATACTGGAACAAAAATCTACCGGAGGGGAGTCCCGTGGGCCCCATGAGGTGGGGGCCGCGCCCACCCCCCTGGGACGCGCCCCCTATCTCGTGGCCGCCTCGGGAACCCCCATGACTTGTTCTCGACGCCATCCTCTCCTATAAATACAGACACCTCCAGAAATTAACCTAGATCGGATGTTCCGCCGCCGCAAGCCTCTGTAGCCACGAGAAATCAATCTAGGCCCTCTCTGGCACCCTGCCGGAGGGGGCCATCATCACCGGAGGCCATGGAGGAGGATCCCGGAGGGACCATCATCGCCATGAAGGCCAAGGACCAGAGGGAGAACCTCTCCCCATCCAGGGGGAGGCCATGGAGGATGAAGCACAAGGGGGAGAACCTCTCCTCCTCTCTCTCGGCGGCGCCGGAGTGCCATCGGGAGGGGAATCATTGCCGTGGTGATCGTCTTCATCAACATCATCATCACCATTATCATCTCTTTTACGCGGTCCACTTTCCCGCACCCTGCTGTAATCCCTACTTGAACACGGTGCTTTATGCCACATATTATGATCCGATGATGTGTTGCCATCCTATGATGTTTTGAGTAGATATCCTTTGTCTTTGGGTTGATTGATGATCTAGATTGGTATGAGTTGTATGTTTTATTTTGGTGCTGTCCTATTGTGCCCTCCGTGTCGCACAAGCATGAGGGATTCCCGCTGTAGGGTGTTGCAATACGTTTATGATTCGCTTATAGTGGGTTGCTTGAGTGACAGAAGCATTAACCCGAGTAAGGGGGTTGCTGCGTATGGGATAAAGGGGACTTGATGCTTTAATGCTATGGTTGGGTTTTACCTTAATGATCTTTAGTACTTGCAGATGCTTGCTAGAGTTCCAATCATAAGCGCATATGATCCAAGAAGAGAAAGTATGTTAGCTTATGCCTCTCCCTCATATGAAATTGCAATAGTGATTACCGGTCTTGTTAACAATCGCCTAGGATAATTCCGCACACCGACCCATCATTATTCCACACTTGCTATTTATAATATTTAGTAGTATATTCTAACTTTATGATAACCGCACCTACTTTTATATTTTAGCTCTCCGATATCATGCAAAGTTATCCTCTTCATACCCACAACGTAGTTTTATTTCTCGTTTCTAGTTGGAAGCAAACGTTCGGTGTACGTAGAGTCGTATCAGTGGCAGATAGGACTTGAGAGAATACTGATCTTACCTTTAGCTCCTTGTGGGTTCGACACTCCATACTTATCACTTCCACCTTTGGGAATTGCTACGACGATTCCCTGCACTTGGGGATTATCAAGCTCTTTTTTAGCGCCGTTGCCGGGGAGCAATAGCGTGGGGTTGATATTCTCGTGTGTGCTTGTTTGCTTTCTTCACTAAGTAGATTTTGTTTTTCCTTTTTAGTTTTTCTTAGTTGTGGGAGAAACACACAAACAATTTAAAATAATGAAAATACAAAAAAAAAATTACTTGCCTCTCATGCCTAAAAAGTTTTTCAATAAGAGAAGTGATTGGAAAGTTATGCATTGAAGAAGTGAGGGTCGACCTTGAACACTTGTGTTCATGCTCATGGAAACAATGTAGAATTTTTCATGGAAGTTTCTCTGTAAATAATTATCCCCTTGTGTATATCCACTGTATTATAAAAATAATGTGCCAAGCTTTGGTTTTAGGATGATTAGATTGCTTGTTTACTATGTGCAGAACAATAACAAAAACTTTGGCTGTAGCGCATGATTTTACATTTTTACTGGAAGGTCAAATGGGCCTGACACTTTTTGCACATTACTTCTGTACAAATTTTTCAAATTTTCAAATTTATTTCATTATTTTTGGAGTTACAGAACTTTACTAAACTTCCAGATTACTACAAACTATCCTGTTTTTGACATATTCTGTTTTTCGCGTGTTGTTTGCTTATTTTGATGAATCTATGGCTAGTATCGGGGGGGGGGGGGGGGTATGAACCATAGTGAAGTTGGAACACAGTAGGTTTAACACCAATATAAATAAAGGATGAGTTCATTACAGTACCTTAAAGTGGTAGTTTGCTTTATTACACTAACGGATCTCACAAAGTTTTTGTTAAAGTTTTGTGTGGATGAAGTGTTCGAAGATCGAGGAGCTATCAATATGAGAAGAATAAAGAGAGGCAAGAGTTTAAGCTTGGGGATTCCCAAGGCACCCCAAGTAAATATTTCAAAGGATACTCAAGCATCTAAGCTTGCGGATGCCCCGGTTGGCATCCCATCTTTCTTCTTCAACAAATATCGGTATACCTCGGTTTTTGTTTTGTTCACATGATTTGTGTCCTTTGTGTTTTTGTTTTTCCTTTAAGAACCATGCTAGCATGAGATAGCCCTTCATTGATTTATAGAATACTTCATGTGCTTCACTTATATCTTTTAAGTATAATTTTATAGAATTGCTCTTTGTGCTTCACTTAAATCTTTTGAGTATGGTTTTATAGAATGCTTCATGTGCTTCACTTACATATTTTGAGCTTGGATATTGGTTAGTATATATTAATTATAGAATGATCCATGAAATTCACTTATATCTTTTAGAGTATGAATAATACTATCACCTAAAGCGGGTTTGGAAAAGTGTCAACTTTAGGAATTAGTGATCCCACTATTCCGAATGAGAAGAATTTTGCTTATGTGGAGAGTAGAAAAATTTCTATGCTCATAGATCATGAAAAGAATGCTTTATGTGATGGTTATATTGTTGAATTCATTCATGATGCTACTTAAAATTATTATGAGTGACGAATATATGCTTGTAGGAGTTGCAATAATATCAAGTTTCCTCTCTATGTGCTTAAAGTTTTGAAGTTATACTTGTTTTGCCTTCCTATGCTAGTTGATTCTTGTTCCTATAAATTATGTGCTCACAAATCCCTAGGCATAGGAAGTGGGTTATATTCAATTGTGCTAGTCATATTCTTCATGATGCTCTCTTTATGTTTCAATTCTTTTCTTTTATGTGAGCATCATTGAAATCATCATGCCTAGCTAAAAGGCATTAAAGAAAAGCGCTTGTTGGGAGACAATCCAATATTTACCCTTACTGTTTTTGTGTGTTTACATGATTAATATACTGTATTAATCATGTTTTATAGCTTTTTTTTCAATAAAGTGCTAAGTAAGACCTTTGGGAAGACTTGGGTGAAAGTTAATGTGATCTTGCTGTAAAAAAACAGAAACTTTGCGCTCACGAGATCAGCTTCCATTTTTTACATAAGAGTGCTTTTGAGTTGATTCTTTTTAAAGAATATTAATAGACAAATTCCTCACCTCCACCAATTTATTTCATAATTTTTGGAGTAGCATAAGTATTGTTTCTGTTCAGATCATTACAGACTGTTCTGTTTCCGACAGATTCTGTTTTCATTGCATGTTTGCTTGTTTTCTAGTTTCTATGGCTTATATTTCTCAATATAAATTGTAGAAATGATATGGTACAGTAGCCATTGTGTGAGAACAATTATGAACCTTGTCTTTGACAGTACCAAAGTGAATGGTTTACTCTTTATCATACTAACCTATCTCACGAAGTTCCGTAAGTTTTGTGTGATTGAAGTTTTCAAGCTTTGAGTGAGATATCGATATGAGGAGAATAAGGAGTGGAAAGACCCTAAGCTTGGGGATGACCAAGGCACCCCAAGTTAATATTCAAGGAAGACTCAAGCGCCTAAGCTTGGGGATGCCCCGGAAGGCATCCCCTCTTTCGTCTTCAAAACTATCGGTACACCTTACTCGGAGCTATATTTTTATTCGTCACATGATATGTGTTTTGCTTGGAGCGTATTTTCAATTTTACTTGCTGTTTGAATAAAATTATTGGATCTGAAATCTTGAATGAAAAAGAATCCTCCCATGGCTAGTTAATTTTTTTGACTACTCAATGTTCTTCACTTATATCTTTTTGGAGTAGTTTGTCATTTACTCACGTGCTTCATGTATATCCTATGAGTAAATGGTTGAATGAATTGAATATCATAAATCTGAATTTATATATGTTTCATATGCTTATACCATGGGGAGTAATGACTTCACAGAGAATAAGTATAGGTAGTAAACTTATTGAAAGTTAGCAAACGCAGAATTGGTCACTTGAACAATTCATGAAAGAATATTGAAGGAAGAGAGATTTCTCATATAAATATGCTATCTTGGACATCTTTTGTAATTGTGAGCACTCATTAAAATATGACATTCTAAAAGGTTGATGTTGGACATGGAAGACAACGTAATGGGTTATGTTTTCTTATATCCGAAATAAAGTATATTGTCATGGATCATCCAACATGCTGAGCTTGCCTCCCCCCTCATGCTAGCCAAATTCTTTGCACCAAGTAGAAATACTACTTGTGCTTCCAAACATCCCTTAAACCAGTTTTGCCATGAGAGTCCACCATACCTACCTATGGATTGAGTAAGATCCTTCAAGTAAGTTGTCATCGGTGCATGCAATAAAAATTTCTCTATAAATATGTATGATCTATTAGTGCGAAGAAAATAAGCTTTATACAAACTTGTGATAGGGAAGAAATAAATGTGACGGACTGCATAATAAAGGTCTCTATCACAAGAGGCAATATAAAGTGACGTTCTTTTGCATTAAGATTTTGTGCATCCAACCTTAAAAGCACATGACAACCTCTGCTTCCCTCTGCGAAGGGCCTATCTTTTATTCTTGTCTTAGACCTTATACAAGAGTCATGGTGATCTTCACCTTTCCTTTTTACATTTTATCCTTTGGCAAGCGCATTGTGTTGCAAAGATCCTGATATGTATATATATATATATATATATATATATATATATATATATATATATATATATATATATATATATATATATATCTAATTGGATGTAAGTTATCATGAACTATTATTGTTGACTTTACCCTTGAGGTAAAAGGTTGGGAGGCGAAACTATAAGCCCCTATCTTTCTCTGTGTTCGATTACAACTTTGAACCCATAAACATCACGTGATTGCTAGCAATTGTGAAAGATTAAATGATAGTTGAGTATGTGGAGTTTGCTAAATCAAAGCTCTGACATAGACCCTTCCTGAAAATAAGATGAATTGCAATTGTTTGATGACTGAGAATATAGTTTGTTAGTTTCAAGAAAGTTTATGATCTATACTTTAACATGTGAATAGCTTGTTACTTGATCATGAAAAGTTTTATGAGATGAGCTACTGTTATGACATATAATGATGCTAGAAAAGGTGATTGAAATTATCATTGATTAAACTTGTGCACTTGCTAGCATTCACACTTCATAAATTATTTCTTTTATCATTTACCTACTCGAGGACGGGCAGGAATTAAGCTTGGGGATGCTGATACGTCTCCAACGTATCTATAGTTTATGAAGTATTCATGGCAAGTTACAATAGTTTTATATGATTTTGGTATGATTTGATTAGAACTAACCCGGACTGACGCTGTTTTCAGCAGAACTACCGTGGTGTTGTTTTTGTGCAGAAATAAAAGTTCTCGGAATGCGATGAAAATCAACGGAGAATTTTTCTAGAAAATATAAAAAATACTGGAACAAAAATCTACCGGAGGGGAGTCCCGTGGGCCCCACGAGGGTGGGTGGCGCGCACACCCCCCTGGGCCGCGCCCTGTTGGAAATATGCCCTAGAGGCAATAATAAATGGTTATTATTATATTTCTTTGTTCATGATGATTGTCTGTTGTTCATGCTATAACTGTGTTATTCGGAAATCGTAATACATGTGTGAATACATAGACCACAACGTGTCCCTAGTAAGCCTCTAGTTGACTAGCTCGTTGATCAATGGATAGTCATGGTTTCCTGACTATGGACATTGGATGTCATTGATAACGGGATCACATCATTAGGAGAATGATGTGATGGACAAGACCCAATCCTAAGCATAGCTCAAAGATCGTGTAGTTCGTTTGCTAGAGCTTTTCCAATGTCAAGTATCTTTTCCTTAGACCATGAGATCGTGTAACTCCCGGATGCCGTAGGAGTGCTTTGGGTGTGCCAAACGTCACAACGTAACTGGGTGACTATAAAGGTACACTACAGGTATCTCTGAAAGTGTCTGTTGGTTGACATGGATCGAGACTGGGATTTGTCACTCCGTGTGACGGAGAGGTATCTCTGGGCCCACTCGGTAATGCATCATCATAATGAGCTCAATGTGACTAAGGAGTTAGCCACGGGATCATGCATTACGGTACGGGTAAAGAGACTTGCCGGTAACGAGATTGAACAAGGTATTGGGATACCGACGATCGAATCTCGGGCAAGTAACATACCGATTGACAAAGGGAATTGTATACGGGATTGATTGAATCCTCGACATCGTGGTTCATCCGATGAGATCATCGTGGAACATGTGGGAGCCAACATGGGTATCCAGATCCCGCTGTTGGTTATTGACCGGAGAGGCGTCTCGGTCATGTCTGCATGTCTCCCGAACCCGTAGGGTCTACACACTTAAGGTTCGGTGATGCTAGGGTTGTAGAGATATTAGTATGCGGAAACCCGAAAGTTTTTCGGAGTCCCGGATGAGATCCCGGACGTCACGAGGAGTTCCGGAATGGTCCGGAGGTGAAGAATTATATATAGGAAGTCCAGTTTCGGCCACCGGGAAAGTTTCGGGGGTTATCGGTATTGTATCGGGACCACCGGAAGGGTCCCGGGGGTCCACCGGGTGGGGCCACCTATCCCTTAGGGCCCCATGGGCTGAAGTGGGAAGGGAACCAGCCCTTAGTGGGCTGGGGCGCCCCCCATGGGCCTCCCCTGCGCCTAGGGTTGGAAACCCTGGGGGTGGGGGGCGCCCCACTTGACTTGGGGGGGGGGAGTTTCCCCCCCTGGCCGCCGCCCCCCTTGTATATGGGTTCTAGGGCCGGCGCCCCCCTTCCAAGGGGCCTATATATAGTGGGGGGGAGGGAGGGCAGCAGCACCACAGCCCCTGGCGCCTCCCTCTCCCTCTGCAACACCTCTCCCTCCCGCTTGCGCTTGGCGAAGCCCTGCCGGGATCCCGCTACTTCCACCACCACGCCGTCGTGCTGCTGGATCTCCATCAACCTCTCCTTCCCCCTTGCTGGATCAAGAAGGAGGAGACGTCGCTGCTCCGTACGTGTGTTGAACGCGGAGGTGCCGTCCGTTCGGCACTCGGTCATCGGTGATTTGGATCACGGCGAGTACGCCTCCATCAACCCCGTTCATTAGAACACTTCCGCTCGCGATCTACAAGGGTATGTAGATGCACTCCTTCCCTCTCGTTGCTAGTAAACTCCATAGATGGATCTTGGTGATGCGTAGAAATTTTTTAAATTCTGCAACGATCCCCAACAGTGGCATCAGAGCCAGGCCTATGCGTAGTTACTATGCACGAGTAGAACACAAAGCAGTTGTGGGCGTAGATGTTGTCAATTTTTCTTGCCACTACTAGTCTTATCTTGTTTCGGCGGTATTGTGGGATGAAGCGGCCCGGACCGACCTTACACGTACGCTTACGTGAGACAGGTTCCACCGACTGACATGCACTAGTTGCATAAGGTGGCTAGCGGGTGTCTGTCTCTCCCACTTTAGTCGAAACGGATTCGATGAAAAGGGTCCTTATGAAGGGTAAATAGAAATTGGCATATCACGTTGTGGTTCTACGTAGGTAAGAAACGTTCTTGCTAGAAACCTATACAAGCCACATAAAAACTTGCAACAACAATTAGAGGACGTCTAACTTGTTTTTGCAGCATGTGCCTTGTGATGTGATATGGCCAGAAGATGTGATGAATGATATATGTGATGTATGAGATTGATCATATTCTTGTAATAGGAATCACGACTTGCATGTCGATGAGTATGACAACCGGCAGGAGCCATAGGAGTTGTCTTTATTTTTTGTATGACCTACGTGTCATTGAATAACGCCATGTAAATTACTTTACTTTATTGCTAAACGCGTTAGCCATAGAAGTAGAAGTAATCGTTGGCGTGACAACTTCATAAAGACACAATGATGGAGATCATGATGATGGAGATCATGGTGTCATGCCGGTGACGAAGATGATCATGGTGCCCCGAAGATGGAGATCAAAGGAGCAAAATGATATTGGCCATATCATGTCACTATTTGATTGCATGTGATGTTTATCATGTTTTGCATCTTATTTGCTTAGAACAACGGTAGTAAGTAAGATGATCCCTTATAATAATTTCAAGAAAGTGTTCCCCCTAACTGTGCACCATTGCGAAGGTTCGTTGTTTCGAAGCACCACGTGATGATCGGGTGTGATAGATTCTAACGTTCGCATACAACGGGTGTTGACGAGCCTAGCATGTACAGACATGGCCTCGGAACACACGCAATACACTTAGGTTGAGTTGACGAGCCTAGCATGTACAGACATGGCCTCGGAACACGGAAGACCGAAAGGTCGAGCATGAGTCGTATAGAAGATACGATCAACATGGAGATGCTCACCGATCTTGACTAGTCCGTCTCACGTGATGATCGGACATGGCCTAGTTAACTCGGATCATGTTTCACTTAGATGACTAGAGGGATGTCTATCTGAGTGGGAGTTCATTGAATAATTTGATTAGATGAACTTAATTATCATGAACTTAGTCTAAAATCTTTACAATATGTCTTGTAGATCAAATGGCCCACGTTGTCCTCAACTTCAACGCGTTCCTAGAGAAAACCAAGCTGAAAGATGATGGCAGCAACTATACGGACTGGGTCCGGAACCTGAGGATCATCCTCATAGCTGCCAAGAAAGATTATGTCCTAGAAGCACCGCTAGGTGAAGCACCCATCCTAGAGAACCAAGACGTTATGAACGCTTGGCAATCACGTGCTGATGATTACTCCCTCGTTCAGTGCGGCATGCTTTACAACTTAGAATCGGGGCTCCAAAAGCGTTTTGAGAAGCATGGAGCATATGAGATGTTCGAAGAGCTGAAAATGGTTTTCCAAGCTCATGCCCGGGTCGGATATGAAGTCTCCGACAAGTTCTTCAGCTGTAAAATGGAGGAAAATAGTTCTGTTAGTGAGCACATACTCAGAATGTCTGGGTTACACAACCGCTTGTGTCAGCTGGGAGTTAATCTCCCGGATGACGCGGTCATTGACAGAATCCTTCAGTCGCTTCCACCGAGCTACAAGAGCTTTGTGATGAACTTCAATATGCAGGGGATGGAAAAGACCATTCCTGAGGTATATTCAATGCTGAAATCAGCGGAGGTGGAGATCAGAAAGGAACATCAAGTGTTGATGGTGAATAAAACCACTAAGTTCAAGAAAGGCAAGGGTAAGAAGAACTTCAAGAAGGACGGCAAGGGAGTTGCCGCGCCCGGTAAGCCAGTTGCCGGGAAGAAGTCGAAGAATGGACCCAAGCCTGAGACTGAGTGCTTTTATTGCAAGGGCAGTGGTCACTTGAAGCGGAACTGCCCCAAATACTTAGCGGACAAGAAGGCCAGCAACACCAAAGGTATATGTGATATACATGTAATTGATGTGTACCTTACCAGTACTCGTAGTAGCTCCTGGGTATTTGATACCGGTGCGGTTGCTCATATTTGTAACTCAAAACAGGAACTGTGGAATAAGCGGAGACTGGCAAAGGACGAGGTGACGATGCGCGTCGGGAATGGTTCCAAGGTCGATGTGATCGCCATCGGCACGCTGCCTCTACATTTACCTACGGGATTAGTTTTAAACCTCAATAATTGTTATTTAGTGCCAGCTTTGAGCATGAACATTGTATCTGGATCTCATTTAATTCGAGATGGCTACTCATTTAAATCCGAGAATAATGGTTGTTCTATTTATATGAGAGATATGTTTTATGGTCATGCCCCGCTGGTCAATGGTTTATTCTTGATGAATCTCGAACGTGATGTTACACATATTCATAGTGTGAATACCAAAAGATGTAAAGTTGATAACGATAGTCCCACATACTTGTGGCACTGCCGCCTTGGTCACATTGGAGTCAAGCGCATGAAGAAGCTCCATGCAGATGGACTTTTGGAGTCTCTTGATTACGAATCATTTGACACGTGCGAACCATGCCTCATGGGTAAGATGACCAAGACTCCGTTCTCCGGAACAATGGAGCGAGCAACCAATTTATTGGAAATCATACATACCGATGTGTGCGGTCCAATGAGTGTTGAGGCTCGCGGAGGATATCGTTATGTTCTCACTCTCACTGACGACTTAAGTAGATATGGGTATGTCTACCTAATGAAACACAAGTCTGAAACCTTTGAAAAGTTCAAGGAATTTCAGAGTGAGGTTGAGAATCAACGTGACAGGAAAATAAAGTTCTTACGATCAGATCGTGGTGGAGAATATTTAAGTCACGAATTTGGTACGCACTTAAAGAAATGTGGAATCGTTTCACAACTCACGCCGCCTGGAACACCTCAGCGAAATGGTGTGTCCTAACGTCGTAATCGCACTCTATTGGATATGGTGCAATCTATGATGTCTCTTACCGATCTACCGCTCTCATTTTGGGGCTATGCTTTAGAGACTGCCGCATTCACTTTAAATAGGGCTCCGTCGAAATCCGTTGAGACGACACCGTATGAATTATGGTTTGGGAAGAAACCTAAGCTGTCATTTCTAAAAGTTTGGGGATGCGATGCTTATGTCAAGAAACTTCAACCTGAAAAGCTTGAACCCAAGTCGGAAAAATGTGTCTTCATAGGATACCCTAAGGAAACCATTGGGTATACCTTCTACCTCAGATCCGAAGGCAAGATCTTTGTTGCCAAGAACGGGTCCTTTCTGGAGAAAGATTTTCTCTCGAAAGAATTGAGTGGGAGGAAAGTGGAACTTGATGAGGTGATAGTCACCCCTTCCGAACCGGAAAGTAGCGCAGCGCGGGAAGATGTTCCTGTGGTGCCTACACCGACTGGGGAGGAAGTTAATGATGATGGTCATGAAGCTTCGGATCAAGTTACTGCTGAACTTCGTAGGTCCACAAGGACACGTTCCGCACCAGAGTTGTACGGCAACCCTGTCCTGGAAATCATGTTGTTAGACAACGGTGAACCTTCGAACTATGAAGAAGCGATGGCGGGCCCGGATTCCAACAAATGGCTTGAAGCCATGCAATCCGATATAGGATCCATGTATGAAAACGAAGTATGGACTTTGACTAACTTGCCCGATGATCGGCGAGCCATAGAAAATAAATGGATCTTTAAGAAGAAGACATACGCGGATGGTAATGTGACCATCTATAAGGCTCGACTTGTCACTAAGGGTTATCGACAAGTTCAAGGGGTTGACTACGATGAGACTTTCTCACCCGTAGCGAAGCTGAAGTCTGTCCGAATCATGTTAGCAATTGCCGCATACTATGATTATGAGATATGGCAGATGGACGTCAAAACGGCATTCCTTAACGGCTTTCTTAAGGAAGAATTGTATATGATGCAGCCGGAAGGTTTTGTCGATCCTAAGAATGCTAACAAGGTATGCAAGCTCCAGCGCTCCATCTATGGGCTGGTGCAAGCATCTCGGAGTAGGAACATTCGTTTTGATGAGATGATCAAAGCATTTGGGTTTACACAGACTTATGGAGAAGCCTGTGTTTACAAGAAAGTGAGTGGGAGCTCTGTAGCATTTCTCTTATTATATGTGGATGACATACTATTGATGGGAAATGATATAGAATTCTTGGAAAGTATAAAGGCCTATTTGAATAAGTGTTTTTCAATGAAGGACCTTGGAGAAGCTGCTTATATATTAGGCATCAAGATCTATAGAGATAGATCAAGACGCCTCATTGGTCTTTCACAGAGTACGTACCTTGACAAGATATTGAAGAAGTTCAATATGGATCAGTCCAAGAAGGGGTTCTTGCCTGTATTGCAAGGTGTGCAATTGAGCACGGCTCAATGCTCGACCACTGCAGAAGATAGAGAAAAGATGAGTGTCATCCCCTATGCCTCGGCCATAGGGTCTATTATGTATGCCATGCTGTGTACCAGACCTGATGTAAACCTTGCCGTAAGTTTGGTAGGAAGGTACCAAAGTAATCCCGGCATGGAACACTGGACAGCGGTCAAGAATATCCTGAAGTACCTGAAGAGGACTAAGGATATGTTTCTCGTTTATGGAGGTGACAAAGAACTCGTCGTAAAGGGTTACGTCGACGCTAGCTTCGACACAGATCTGGATGACTCGAAGTCACAAACCGGATACGTGTATATTTTGAATGGAGGGGCAGTAAGCTGGTGCAGTTGCAAGCAAAGCGTCGTGGCGGGATCTACATGTGAAGCAGAGTACATGGCAGCCTCAGAGGCAGCACAAGAAGCAATCTGGATGAAGGAGTTCATTACCGACCTAGGGGTGATTCCCAATGCGTCGGGCCCGATGACTCTCTTCTGTGACAACACTGGAGCTATTGCCCTTGCCACGGAACCCAGGTTTCATAGGAAGACCAGGCATATCAAGCGTCGCTTCAACTCCATTCGTGAAAGTGTTCAAAATGGAGACATAGATATTTGTAAAGTACATATGGACCTGAATGTAGCAGATCCGTTGACTAAACCTCTCCCTAGAGCAAAACATGATCAACACCAGAACGCTATGGGTGTTCGATTCATCACAATGTAACTAGATTATTGACTCTAGTGCAAGTGGGAGACTGTTGGAAATATGCCCTAGAGGCAATAATAAATGGTTATTATTATATTTCTTTGTTCATGATGATTGTCTGTTGTTCATGCTATAACTGTGTTATTCGGAAATCGTAATACATGTGTGAATACATAGACCACAACGTGTCCCTAGTAAGCCTCTAGTTGACTAGCTCGTTGATCAACAGATAGTCATGGTTTCCTGACTATGGACATTGGATGTCATTGATAATGGGATCACATCATTAGGAGAATGATGTGATGGACAAGACCCAATCCTAAGCATAGCTCAAAGATCGTGTAGTTCCTTTGCTAGAGCTTTTCCAATGTCAAGTATCTTTTCCTTAGACCATGAGATCGTGTAACTCCCGGATGCCGTAGGAGTGCTTTGGGTGTGCCAAACGTCACAACGTAACTGGGTGACTATAAAGGTACACTACAGGTATCTCTGAAAGTGTCTGTTGGGTTGACATGGATCGAGACTGGGATTTGTCACTCCGTGTGACGGAGAGGTATCTCTGGGCCCACTCGGTAATGCATCATCATAATGCGCTCAATGTGACTAAGGAGTTAGCCACGGGATCATGCATTACGGTACGAGTAAAGAGACTTGCCGGTAACGAGATTGAACAAGGTATTGGGATACCGACGATCGAATCTCGGGCAAGTAACATACCGATTGACAAAGGGAATTGTATACAGGATTGATTGAATCCTCGACATCGTGATTCATCCGATGAGATCATCGTGGAACATGTGGGAGCCAACATGGGTATCCAGATCCCGCTGTTGGTTATTGACCGGAGAGGTGTCTCGGTCATGTCTGCATGTCTCCCGAACCCGTAGGGTCTACACACTTAAGGTTCGGTGACTCTAGGGTTGTAGAGATATTAGTATGCGGAAACCCGAAAGTTGTTCGAAGTCTCGGATGAGATCCCGTACGTCACGAGGAGTTCCGGAATGGTCCGGAGGTGAAGAATTATATATAGGAAGTCCAGTTTCGGCCACCGGGAAAGTTTCGGGGGTTATCAGTATTGTACCGGGACCACCGGAAGGGTCCCGGGGGTCCACCGGGTGGGGCCACCTATCCCGGAGGTCCCCATGGGCTGAAGTGGGAAGGGAACCAGCCCTTAGTGGGCTGGGGCGCCCCCCATGGGCCTCCCCCTGCGCCTAGGGTTGGAAACCCTAGGGGTGGGGGGCGCCCCACTTGACTTGGGGGGGAAGTTTCCCCCCTGGCCGCCGCCCCCCCTTGTAGATGGGTTCCAGGGCCGGCGCCCCCCCTTCCAAGGGGCCTATATATAGTGGGGGGGGGAGGGAGGGCAGCAGCACCACAGCCCCTGGCGCCTCCCTCTCCCCCTGCAACACCTCTCCCTCCCGCTTGCGCTTGGCGAAGCCCTGCCGGGATCCCGCTACTTCCACCACCACGCTGTCGTGCTGCTGGATCTCCATCAACCTCTCCTTCCCCTTGCTGGATCAAGAAGGAGGAGACGTCGCTGCTCCGTACGTGTGTTGAACGCGGAGGTTCCGTCCGTTCGGCACTCGGTCATCGGTGATTTGGATCACGGCGAGTACGACTCCATCAACCCTGTTCATTAGAACGCTTCCGCTCGCGATCTACAAGGGTATGTAGATGCACTCCTTCCCTCTCGTTGCTAGTAAACTCCATAGATGGATCTTGGTGATGCGTAGAAAATTTTAAAATTCTGCAACGATCCCCAACACGCCCTGCTATCTCGTGGTCGCCTCGAGAGCCCCCCTGACTTGTTCTCGATGCCATTCTCTCCTATAAATACAGAAACCTCCAGAAATTAACCTAGATCGGAAGTTTCGCCGCCGCAAGCCTCTGTAGCCATGAGAAATCAATCAAGGCCCTCTCTGGCACCCTGCCGGAGGGGGCCATCATCACAGGAGGCCATGGAGGAGGATCCCGGAGGGACCATCATCGCCATGAAGGCCAAGGACCAGAGGGAGAACCTCTCCCCATCCACGGAGGAGGCCATGGAGGAGGAAGCACAAGGGGGAGAACCTCTCCTCCTCTCTCTCGGTGGCGCCGGAGTGCCATCGGGAGGGGAATCATCGTCACGGTGATCGTCTTCATCAACATCACCATCATCATCTCTTTTACGTGGTCCACTCTCCCGCACCCCGCTGTAATCCCTACTTGAACATGGTGCTTTATGCCACATATTATGATCCAATGATGTGTTGCCATCCTATGATGTTTTGAGTAGATATCCTTTGTCTTTGGGTTAATTGATGATCTAGATTGGTATGAGATGTATGCTTTATTTTGGTGTTGTCCTATTGTGCCCCCCGTGTCGCGCAAGCGTGAGGGATTCCCGCTGTAGGGTGTTGCAATACGTTTATGATTCGCTTATAGTGGGTTGCTTGAGTGACAGAAGCATAAATCCGAGTAAGGGGGTTGTTGCGTATGGGATAAAGGGGACTTGATCCTTTAATGCTATGGTTGGGTTTTACCTTAATGATCTTTAATACTTGCGGATGCTTGCTAGAGTTCCAATCATAAGTGCATATGATCCAAGAAGAGAAAATATGTTAGCTTATGCCTCTCCCTCATATGAAATTGCAATAGTGATTACCGGTCTTGTTAACAATCGCCTAGGATAATTCCGCACACCGACCCATCATTATTCCACACTCGCTATTTATAATATTTAGTAATATATTCTAACTTTATGATAACAACACCTACTTTTATATTTTAGTTCTCCGATATCATGCAAAGTTATCCTCTTCATACCCACAACATAGTTTTATTTCTCGTTTCTAGTTGGAAGCAAACGTTCGGTGTACGTAGAGTCGTATCAGTGGTAGATAGGACTTGATAGAATATTGATCTTACCTTTAGCTCCTTGTGGGTTCGACACTCCATACTTATCACTTCCACCTTTGGGAATTGCTACGATGATTCCCTGCACTTGGGGATTATCACTTACATGTCAAAACTAGACGCTGGCAGGTCCCAATGTCCGGCGTTCAGGTACGCGCACTCCGGCCTGCCTGCGGACGGCGAGGACGTTCCAGGAGAGGTTGATCACGCCGTTGCGGATGACAACGGCGTCCGCGTAGGCCACGTCACCGCGACGACCTGCACGGAGGCCAGATCGCGTACGGCGGCGACTCCAACAACGTCCACGGCGGCCAGATCCCGGGTGGTTGGCGATCAGTGGGGAAGGGCGGCGATCGGCTGGACGGGGAGACGTTGGAATGGTCAGCGTGATCGCGGCTAGGTTGTGAGAAAACTGACGGCGACTCCAACAACGTCCACGGCGGCCAGATCCCGGGTGAAGACGGGGAGAAAACTGAGATGGTCGGCGATCGGCGGGGAAGGGCGGCGATCGACCGAGCAGGGCGACGTTGGAATGGGCCGCGTGATCGCCGCTAGGTCGTGGGTCTTTCTTTTCGCTCGGCTCTACGTATATGCGCACGTCGCATACGGCGCGGGATACGTTAAGCACCATATGCCCAAAATGCATGCGGCCATGACCAGATTGCTAGTGTCGGCAGGATTCCTATTCCTCGACCCATGCGGTGGAAAGCGAGCCAACGTACCCTCCGCTCCCCCCCCTTACTTTAGAGACGGACCATGTGTGGGGCAGGGCAACACTGCTTTTGTTTTTGTTTTTCTTCTTTAAAAAGTATCCGGGATTTTTGAATTTCAAAAACTATTCAGGAATTTCAAAAATATTCTAAATTCCCAGAAAATGTTTTGAAATTTGAAAATATTTTTGGATTTCAGGAAATGTTTTAAATTTCAGAAACATCAATGTGTTTCAAATGTGTACTCGGATTTAGAAAAATAATCTTGAATTTTAAAAATGTATATAAATTTGTAAAGTGTTAACAAATTCGATAGATGTTTGTCGGTTCAAAAAAAAAGTTTACGAATTTCTAAAATGATCGCCGATCCAAAAAGTATTCACAAATTCAAGAAATGTTTCTCAATTTTAAAAAAATGTTTAAAAAATTTGAAAAAAAATCCCAATTGCAAAAAATGTTTGCAAATTTCCAATTGTTATCAAATTTCAAAAAAATGCTTACAAATTTCAACACAGTTTTTGGCTCTGGCCCAACATTAGTGCTGATGGTCGCGTCGCTTTTGGACAACACGCTGGAGCCTCGGGCGAACGAGTCGCACCGAGGGCTCTCATGGTTCACACCATTTCCGTGCCACCGTAATGGGTACTCGGATCCTAGAAATGAGGAGTTTTACAGCTACCCAACCCGGGTCCATGACTTGATTCCGAACCGATTTATCTGATTCTAGAAGGGGTGCTGTTAATGCTCTGCAATGTAAATCCCCTTTGTTCGTGTTAGCCTTTTACCCCCATGGCCCGTAGCGATTAGTGCGGTTACGGGTTTCAACTTTAGTGGGATATGGTACAAGGATGCTAGGACTTCTCGTGGTTGGCCTTTTGGGCTGAGGAGTTGGTTACATGGTTGCTGACTTGCCGTAGTGTTTTATTGTCCGGATGTATGTTGTCTTTTGGGGAAAATGAATGCAAAAGGATAATACCTCAATTATCTGTCACTGAGGCTGTGATGTGTTGATGAATTCCCAATGAAAATCTTTGCACGTAAATGTTTTGTTTTTCTTCTGGATTTTATTACTGCAAAATGCTCAAAAGGATAGGAAGCTATGATAGTTGTCAGTTGGTAGGTGTACATACTGAAGTGGGCTTTGCAGTCCGTCGTCTATAAAAGAGCAGTCCAAGCAGAGGAAGCGCTGCAACAGATTATTGGGAAATGAGACACGACTTTCATTCATGGAGGGCAATGCAAAGGCCTGCATGGGAGTATTGTGAGCTTATGAGGCATCGGGAATATGGAGCTCTCCTGTTGCCCCTCCCATAGTACGGAGTACTTCGGAGGACCAAGCATTGCTTTGCTGGAGAAAGTATTAAGTGATACCGAAGGTTAGGTGCTCCCATGATATGAGACAAGGTGGGTCTTTGTATCTGGAATCCAAGGGCCACTGGATGAGTTCCTGGACTTGTGCCTGAATATCATATCTCTAGAGGTCTTTCTTAAAAAGTTTCAGTAGCCTATCCTCTAACCTTTGGATTTCATATCCAACGGCTCGCGTCATCTCGTATCATGGGAGCACCTAGCCTCCCATATCACCAGATACTCTCTCTGCTTTGCTGCTATGGTTGAGGATGTCGAACTGTTCAAGACATGTCCTAAAAACTGAAGGGTTAATTATCCTTTTGCCCTCAGTGGTGTCCATGTGCTCAGTTTTGCCCTCAGATGCGAATTGTGCTCAGTTTTGCCCCTAGTCCGTGCGCACCGACTCGTTCCGTGAACTCTGCCGTCTCCATCAGGTCAACCTTTTGACTCGGCCCATATAGGTGGGACCAGGTGGCAGAGACGGCCAATTCTATTCAGACCGTTGCACGCGTGGCTTGTGGGACCCAGCAGAGAGCCGTTGAGCAGAGAGCCGTTGCGGGAGTGCTATATAAGCGGGCGACACACAACGGCGGTGACCACGGCGACAGAGAGCACGGCGGTGACCACGACGAGAGAGAGGGAGAGCACGGCGGTGGGAAGCTAGCTGTGGAGGGCGCGGCGGCGTTGAGATCCCCTCGGCTCCGAGCTCCATGTCTTCCTCAAGCTCCCGCGCCACCTCGCGGATGCAGAGCCGGGCGCGTGTGGACATGCCTGTCTTCGTTTGTCCGCGGTGCCGGGCGGGCGTTGTCCGGAGGGTTTCTCACACACCGAGGAACCAGAATCATCCGTTCTACGTGTGCAGCGAGAATGGGGTAAGAATCGGGGCAATTGCACCATTTTCGTGGTCGAGATCTTTGAGCAATGGGTTGATCTGTTTGGTGTTCATGCAGGTGACATGCTTCTTTCTTTGGGTCGATGCTCTGGCCAAGACTCTGATGAATGAAATGCAAGAAGAGCATGAAGAATGGTTGTGCATGCTGCCACGAATGACAGTGGCCGCAGCACGAGCTCCGGAAGAAGAGATGGAGGGCGAAGCATGCACTGACAGAGAGCTAGCTGTTGAACTTAGGACGTTGAAGAAGAAGGTTAGGAAGCTTGAAGATCAAGCACTACCAATACCCATTTGCAAATACTTTTGGGCATTTGTAGGTATGGTAATCGCGCTGGTTGTAATGTTGAAAATGTATGGAAAGGCATAAATTATGGAGTAATTTGTAAGCTTGAATTTGTAACCTAGTTTTAGTCAAAGTTGTTTAAATGTTGAAAAAAAAGAAGAAGTGACCAACATTTAAATATGTTGAAAAAAGGAGAAGAAATGAGGAATTCAGAAACTTTTTATCAATGAAAATGCAGCTCTCTGCTCTAACTTCCTGTCAAAAAAAAGGTTCCTCTGTGGGCCAAATTCAGAGCGTAGAGCCAAGTGCAGGCTAGACTAATGGGCCAACTGCATCCAATTAGGCCCATTCGGGGGTTCTCTTGCGTGCTTTTCTGTTTTCTGTTGTGATTTAATTTAGGCGGTAAATCATAATGCTGAAACTTTTTGTGGAAGCTAATTGAATTATTCCAGAGCCAAACAATTAAGGTTAGAATTTTTTTGGAGCTGTTGAATATTTAATAGCAATTTAATTACTCCAATTCAAATACACCGTGATTTAAATCAAAGACCAAAATGTCACGGAAAATGTGCCTCAGCTCTAGTAGAGGTTTACACCTGGTGCCAAAATAAATAAACATTTTTTAAGGGCATTACATTGAGAAAAAAATAATTTGTCTAAAAAAAATGAAGGGTGGAAAATGCTCAAAAAATTGGTGCGGCTGGGGACTCGAACCCAGGACCGCGTGGGTTTGTGGCGTTTAGGGCTGTGCTGGTAACCGCTAGGACAGATATAAAGACTTTGACATGGGTAGGAAGGAAGGTATACATAGTGAGACCGTGAATGTTTGCACACGCGTGAGAGTGGTTTTCCTTTGTTTTGCACTCAAATTTTGGAGGGTTGGAAACATATGTTTGCACTGCCACATGATTTTGGTTAGAGTGGCACTTGGTTTAGGGTTAGAGTGGCACTTGGTTTAGGATTTAAAGGGAATAAATTTGCATGTTAGTTCATGATTTGTTTTTTTTTGAATGAAAGAGAGGGCTTCTCACCCCCTCCAATTTTCATTAATGAAAACCACAAGTTCTCGAACTTCATGACTTGGTTTAGGGAAGAAATGATATGTTTGGGCACGGATATTTTTTAACACACATAATAAACCCTAATAACTTAGATAAGATGCAACACACTGTACCCTTACATTAAGCAAGGGATAATTATATTTATGCCCCTAGTTGTGTCCCACTCGGCTGTTTTACCCCTAATTTCCAAAAGTCACCGCTTCTGTCCAAGTCACTTCGCTCCTCTTATGCTTTTGCCCTTTGACCGTTTGACCGTCAGTTTGAAAACTTCATAACTAATTCATACTAAATCAGAAAAATGCAAATAAGATATCAAAATGTTCGGAAAAACATCACCTATATGTCAGTGTCATTTGCATTCATGAAAAATATGTTTGAAAGTGCCCATCCGAGTTTTAGCTCTTATGCTACCACCATGAATAGTAAAATCTAAAAAAAATCTAAAAATTCAAAAAAATATTGGTGGTAAAGAACGACAAATGTTTTAAGTGCTTGCCAAGTTTCATCAGGGAATGACATTCGTGGGTGCCCCAGCAAAAAAAAACAATCAGCACTCCAAAATAGATTAATTTTTTTCCACGACTTCCACGAATGTCGTTCCCTGATGAAACTTGGCAAGCACTTAGAACATTTGTCGTTCTTTGCCACCATATTTTTTTTGATTTTTTTTGATTTTTTTTTGATTTTACTATTCATGGTGGTACCAAAAGAGCTAAAACTCGGATGTGCACTTTCCAACACTTTCTTCATGAATGCAAATGACACTGACATATAGGTAATGTTTTCTGAATATTTTGGTATCTTATTTGCATTTTTTTGATTTAGTATGAATTAGTTATGATGTTTATAAACTGGCGGTCAAACAGTCAAAGGGCAAAAGCATAAGAGGAGCAAAGTGACTTGGGCAGAACCGGTGACTTTTGGAAATTAGGGGTAAAACAGACGAGTAGGACACAACTAGGGGCATAAATCTAATTATCCCATTAAGCAATAATAATAAGTTCACGGACACATGACGAAACATGACACAACACGACACGACATAGAAAAGCAACAAAATAAAATAAAAATGAAACATGACGAGCTTGACTCCGGGCTTGAACATCTTCATCTTGACCTCCTTCTTCCACCTTGGCCGTGCACCCCTTCAACACCGTCTTCAACTTCAAACCTCCTCCTCATCGTCGTAGGGTAGGGAGTGCATCTGGCCTGGAGTAGGGAAGATGCTCTCGTAGTTGGTGTAGATGTTGTACACGGTGAAGAAGATGGCCTCGCAGCCGCACCAAAAGACTTGGCCGAGGAGCTCGCGTGCATCAAACGGGTTGGTGAAGGTGACCGTGAGCAGTAGGAGCATACCGCCGCGGTCACGAACCTCATTGAGGGTGAACATCCTAGGTGAGCCCCGTGGGAGGTGGGCATAGCCGGCTCTGAGGAAGGCGCGGGTGAGTTCGACGGAACCCCTCCACCTTGAAATAGCCCACACACGGAGCTCCCTCTCCATGAGAACGCCCAGTGGGTAGCGCAGCTTCGGCATGACAGGCGGACGGTTGAAGGTCGGCCTGTTGAACTGCATCTTCACTTGGTCTCGCTTGGGGAGGGCTCGGTCGCTTGGGTGTTTGAAGTTGGAGAAAATGGATCGGATCTGGCTTGTGGGTGGGAGAGGATGAGAGGCACCCCATTTATAGGCCTGTGGGTGGGAGAGGAAGAGAGAAAGGATGAGAATGGTGCGTGTGTGAATCCGGACGCGTGTGTGTATCCGTTACGTTTTGCACTCTTTAATTTTTGCACGAGAACGATGCGTGGGGCGCGTGCGTGCATCTGAATCGCTGCATAGCTCTTTGACCGGGCCCGTGCATCTAACTCGCTGCCCTGAACCACTGCCATAATGCCTAACTCTGAATCAATATGTGCATGGCCACCTAGCTCACCTCGCTAGCCTAGCTCGCCTCGCTAGCCTACGCGCCTCGCTCGCCTTGCTCGCATGCATGCACGTCCGCCTCCCGCGCATGCAAACCCACGTCGCCGCCCTTCCCATGCATGCAAGGCCTGGAAAGGCCGAGACGGGCTATTTACTGCGGTCTCAGGCCCAGACAACGAGACGACCAATGGTCCATCCAACATGCCCGGTATTTGTTAAAAAAACAATCTCCCAGCCAATCAGATTGCATCTCGCGGATCGCCCCCTCCTCCCCGCAGATTCCTTCTAGAAGGGTTAGATCGACGGCCCTTGATCCCTACTAGGGTTAGATGGATGGTCCTTGTTCAGCACTAGGGTTAGCGGGGTTTGGAGCAGTCAAAGCTATGTTTGACCAGATTTCAAATGAGCATACTAAATTAAATAAAAATCAGAAAAATGAAAAACCTGCGCACATAGTCTTCTTATGTCATATACTAACGATTTAAGTTGATAAACAAGGTTTACATACATTTAAACGATAAGTTCATGTGTATTATGTGATATCTCGAGTATCTCAAACTCTCTTGTATGAAGTGAAGAGAAGTGTTTTGGGGAAATGAACATGAAAATTTCAAAAAACTCACCACAGCTTCATTTTGGAGTGACTAAGAAGGATCCAGGCTTAGTTTTTCATTTTGATGTTTTAGACTTGTTTAAATCTTGGTCAAAGTTAAGTTTCACCAGAATTCAAATGAGCAAAACAAATTAAAAAAAATCAAAAAATGGAAAAACCAGCGCACATAGTCTGTGTATATAGAATATATGTGTAGGAAAGTTATTTGGCTAATTTAGACAAGGTCGAAAAAAACCTTTCTTAGAAATGAGGCAGTTTACCCTACCTTTGGACCCCTCTTTTTAGCACATTTTTCATGAAAATTTCAAAAACCTCACCACAGCTTCATTTTGGATTGACTAAGAAGGATCGAGGCTTAGTTTTTCATTTTGATGTTTTAGACTTGTTTAAATCTTGGTCAAAGTTAGGTTTGTCCAGAATTCAAATGAGCAAAACAAAATTCAAAAAAATCAAAAAAAGGAAAAACCATGTGCTCATTCAAACATCATCCAACAGATTTAAACATCATGTCAAACATAGTTCTAACATAGGTCCAACATCATCCAACAGAAATACAACATTATTCATAATGTTTCATAATTATTCATTAATAACGTTGGGGCTTCTGTCTGTTCCTTGAGCTTCTTGCCATCACTTTGCTCCTCGTGCACCTTGTGCTCATTGCTTCTTCTCTTCTCCTCTTGGTTGTCGGTACCTTGCGCGTCTTATTCAAAGCTACCATAGAGCTGTGCAAAACATAAAAGGTAATGAGATCATGTCAAGTGATAAATGTACAGTAGTATTTGACCCTTGCAAGATTTACATACCTAGCAGAACTCACAACAACAGAAGGTTGGTCACCATTTGGAGCCACACTTGGATCATCATTTAGAGCCTCACTTGGATCACCATGATCACCATTTGGAGCCTCACTTGGATCACCATGATCACTATTTGGAGCCTCACTTGGATCACCATTTGGAGCCTCACTTGAATCATTATTTGGAGGATATTTTGGATCATCGTCAAAATCATGCGGCTGTTGACCATCATCATTTGGAACCTCGTCAAAATCCTCATCTGATGCAACCGGCTGTTGACCATCATTTTCATCATGTAGCGACCAGACCTCAAACAGTCTGTGCTCTGTGCTTTAGTGTCATCCCTGGATCAGTAATGCTGACACACACAGTACAAATGGAGGATTTATAACAGAGTAACAATCACACACTTATTACATCGAGTATCTCAAAAGAGAAATAAGTATGATAAATATGGCTGAAGGCCATCTAATACGATAACAGCGGAAGACTTGGAAGATAAGTGAGTCCATCAACTCCAATGGCATCACTGAGTATAAGACCACGACCTAAGGCACCTTACTCGTCGTCTGAAAAGTCTGCAACATAAAACGTTGCAGCCCGAAAACGGGTCAGCACATGGAATATGCTGGCAATGTAACACATAGAGAGTAATGAACATAGTAAAGCTATACTACATGCATATATGGCTGGTAGAAGGCTCTATGGTTACAGTTTTGCGAAAAGCCAATTTTTCCCTACTACAAAGGAATAAATTTTATTTAACTATCATGGTGGTTGTTAAACATTGAGATGGTTGACAGCATCTCAATCCCAATTATGTATCATCATTAACCCAACAAAATTTATTTAAGTAACATGGTGATGAGATTCACATGATAATCCAAGTACTAGATACTCAAGACGTCCATAACCGGGGATACGGCTAACCATGCTTAGTTTGTACACTCTGCAGAGGTTTGCGCACTTTTCCCCACAAGACTCGATCGCCTCCGCTTGATTCTCACACTACATGATGTTTGAGAAACGGATGACCGAGACACAGTCTTTCAGAAACAATAACTCTTTACTCCGGGTGGACAGTTACACCTACTTTCCCCTACATCTGCTAGCCCACCTCTTCAAGAGATCATGTAACCTACTCAACTATGCTAGAGCAAATAATAGCTTGTGGCTGCACATGGAAGTTTCTAGCATGAATAATCTTATGATCCCTTTGAGCCTGGGTGGCGGTCCTTAGAAAAACAGGCAACACTGGGTTCTCGAGGTGCCTCAATCCACCCAGATGTGAGTTTTAATTGCCACCTTAAGTAAACCATTTATTAACAATCTCACATCTGTCGTGAATATCTCTCAAACCCAATCCACGTCTACTAGCATAGCATAGCAATATAAGCAAACATAGAAGTAACTCCCAAGGGTTTGATAATAAACAGGGCAATAGGTACTACCTCAACTACTTCCCAATACCCACAATTTAATTAGATCCTAACCATGCAATGTTTGAGGGTTGGTCTAATGCAATAAAACTAGGTAGTAAAAGAGGTATGATCAACGTGTTACTTGCCTTGCTGATGATCCGTGAAACTTAGAGATTCGAAGTAGCAAGCGGCGCATTCCGGGTACTCTATCGCAAACAAACAAGCATACAATAAGCACTCATCAAATGCACAGGTAAAACTCAAATGAAAGATCTAACCAGAAAGTTCAACTTAAGAACTCCGGTTTGCAAAAAGAATCAAATCAAACGAAGCAACGAAAGTCAAACGGCGAAAGAAACAAGCTTCGTTTACTAATCTGGATCTAGGTCAAATTTTACAGTAGCAAAAACTTGTTTGAGTAGGTTAAACGGAAAGAGAATTTTGAGACGAAACTCTAGGCGCTTGAATCGCCTGATTCCGATAAACGAGCGAAAAGATAAACTAAAACGAAAATCTAATCGGAAATCGCGATCTGGAATAATCGCGGAAAATCCGACGAAAAAGAAAACTGACGAACAGTTAAACGAACGGACGTTCGTTAACAGCGACTAACCGACGAACACGTTCGTTAAAACGAACGGATCGGTGAACGTTCACTAATTAATTAAACAAAAAAATAAACCGATCTATAAAAAAACTAGGGTTTCAAAAAAAACTAATGGTTTTATTTATTTAAAAAAACCGGCATGGCTACCTTGGTCCGGCGGAACTCCGGCGGGCTCGGGAGGGGGCGGCGAGGGGCGGCGGGGCTGCGGGCGTCGTCGGGAGGCGGCGGGGCGACGAGGGCGGCGGCGTTCGGGACTTCCCGCGGTGGCGGCGGCTCGGCTCCGGCGTCGGGCTTCGGCTCCGGCGTCGGCGGCTTCTCGGGGTGGGGAACGGGGTGAGGGAGAGGGGGCGGGGTCGGGGTACTTATAGGAGGGGAGGGGGGCTGGCGTGGGGGAGGGGGCAAGGCGGCGGCGGCGGTGTCCTAGCGGGACACGGTGGCGGCGGTGTCCGACTCCAGGAGGGAGACGAGGCGCGGGGCTGGCTGGGCCGTCGGCTGGGCTTCGGCCCAGTCGGCGCGCTCGGCGTTTTTTTTAATAATTTCGCCGAATCTAAAAAAATGATAGAAAAATAAATAAAAATCCAAAATTGCCAAAACAAATTTTCACCGTCTAATTAAAATAATTAGAACAAGACGAACATTTTCTTGGCCCAAAAATGCAGTTTTGAAAACGTGCAATTTTTTTAATGCAATTAAAAAAGCAAATAAAATCCGAATAAAATCAAATATTTGAATTTAATATTTTTCCTCCAATATTTCAATTTTTTTTGGAGAAGTCATATTTTCTCCTCTCATTTAATTTTAATATGAAATATCTTTCGAAGAGAAAAATAATTAAAACCAAAATTCTCGTTTCATTATTTGATAAAAATCAAATATGAACACCACGAAAATCCCCAACTCTCTCCGAGGGTCCTTGAGTTGCTTAGGATTTTCGAGGATTTGCCAAAATGCAATAAAATATGCTATGCAATGATGATCTAATGTATAACATTCCAAATTGAAAATTTGGGATGTTACAAACCTACCCCCTTAAGATGAATCTCGCCCTCGAGATTCGGGTTGGCTAGAAAATAGGTGAGAGTGGTTCTTCCGTAGATCTTCCTCTCGTTCCCAGGTGGCTTCATCCTCAGTATGGTGACTCCACTGAACCTTGCAGAACTTGATAACCTTGCTGCGGGTGACTCGGCTGGCATACTCAAGAATCTTAACTGGTTTCTCCTCATAGGTCAAATCACTTTCCAACTGAATCGCTTCCAGCGGCACGGTATCTCTCAGTGGTATCTCAGCCATCTCTGCGTGGCACTTCTTCAACTGGGAAACGTGAAATACATCATGAACTCCTGACAATCCTTCAGGCAATTCCAACTTGTAAGCAACTTCTCCCATACGATCCAAAACTTTGTATGGTCCGATAAAACGGGGCGCTAACTTTCCTTTAACTCCAAAGCGCTTCACTCCTCGAAGTGGTGATACTCGAAGATAAACTCTGTCTCCAACTTCATGAACTGTCTCCTTATGTTTAGAATCCGCATAACTCTTCTGCCTGGACTGGGCTACCTTGAGCCTATCGCGAATCAACTTCACTTTCTGTTCTGATTCCTTAATCAAATCTGGTCCAAACAACTGACGGTCTCCAACTGCGTCCTATAACAATGGTGTTCTACACCTCCTTCCGTACAAAGCTTCGAAAGGGGCCATCTTCAAACTGGTTTGATAACTGTTGTTGTAAGAAAACTCTGCATATGGCAAATTGTCGTCCCAACTAGATCCATAATCTAGCGCACAAGCTCTCAGCATATCTTCCAAAATCTGATTGACTCTCTCGGTCTGTCCATCTGTCTATGGATGAAAGGCTGTACTGAACTCTAGCCTGGTACCCAAAGTTTCATGTAACTGATTCCAGAACTTCGAGGTAAACTAGGTTCCTCTATCTGATACATTGGTCCTCGGAATTCCATGCAAACGTACGATCCTGGTCATGTATATCTTTGCCAACTTAGCACTGGTGTAAGTGGTCTTCACTGGGATGAAATGAGCTACTTTCGTCAAATGATCGACTACAAACCATATTGAGTCATAGCCTGAGCGAGTCCTGGGCAATCCCGTGATAAAATCCATGCCTAGTTTATCCCACTTACATTCGGGTATCGGCAATGGCTGTAGCAATCCTGCTGGCTTCTGATGCTCTGCCTTCACTCTCTGACATACATCACAAACTGCTACATACTCCGCAATATCCTTCTTCATTCCGGTCCACCAGAAAGTATCCTTCAAATCCAAATACATCTTGGTATTTCCTGGGTGAATCGAGTACGGTGAATCATGGGCCTCTTGCAAGATCAACTTCCTGATCTCCGGATCATTGGGCACATAAACGCGGTCCTCAAACCATAAGGTATCGTGCTCATCCTCACGAAATCCCTTGGCTTTTCCTTTGCTCATCCTTTCCTTTATCTCGTCAATCTTCTTGTCTGTCTTCTGAGCTTCTCTGATCTTTTTCATCATGGTAGACTGAATCTCCAACGTTGCTAAATAGCCTCTTGGAACTATCTCCAAACATAGCTCGCGAAGATCCTCGGCTAGTAATTTCGGTAACTCTCCGGTCATGAGTGTGTTAACATGGCTCTTGCGGCTCAACACATCAGCTACTACATTAGCCTTCCCTGGGTGATAATGCAATCTCATATCATAATCCTTAATGAGCTCCAACCATCTTCTTTGCCTGAGATTCAACTCCTTCTGCGTGAAAATGTACTTCAAACTCTTGTGATCCGTGTACACCTCACAATGGTTTCCGATGAGAAAATGTCTCCATGTCTTCAACGCATGCACTACGGCTACTAACTCCAAATCATGCGTGGCATAATTCTTCTCATGGGGTTTAAGTTGTCGTGAAGCGTATGAAACAACTCTTCCCTCCTGCATTAGTACTGCTCCAAGTCCTCGACGTGAAGCGTCGCAATATACTTCATAATCCTTGCGTTGATCTGGCAGAATCAACACTGGTGATGTAACCAAACGTTTCTTCAACTCTTGGAAACTAGCTTCACATTCCTCAGTCCAATTGAATTTGATGTCCTTCTTTAACAGCTCTGTCATGGGCTTAGCAATCTTCGAGAAATTCTCAATGAACCTCCGGTAGTATCCTGCAAGTCCAAGAAAACTCCGGATCTCTCCAACTGACGTGGGTGATTCCCAGTTTGTTACTGTGTCAACTTTGGTGGGGTCTACTGCTATTCCCTCTCCGGATATAACATGTCCGAGGAATCCAACTTCCTTCAGCCAAAACTCACATTTGCTGAACTTGGCGTATAACTGGTGTTCTCTGAGCTTCTCAAGTACCAAACGCAAATGCTCCTTATGTTCCTCTTTGTTCTTTGAGTAGACCAAAATGTCAGCAATGAACACCACGACGAACTTATCCAAAAACTCCATAAACACTTTGTTCTTCAGGTTCATGAAATAGGCAGGTGCGTTAGTGAGACCAAATGACATAATGGTATACTCATACAGCCCATACCTAGTGGTAAAAGCCGTCTTAGGTATATCCTGCTCGAATCCTTAACTGATGGTATCCTGATCGTAGATCGATCTTGGAAAATACCTTAGCTCCTTGTAATCGGTCAAACAGATCATTGATCATCGACAGTGGGTACTTGTTCTTGATGGTCACTTCATTCAATCCATGATAATCAACAACCATCCTCAACAATCCATCTTTCTTCTCCACTAGTAGTACTGGTGATCCCCAAGGTGACGAACTTGGGCGAATATAGCCTTTATCCAGTAACTCCTTAATCTGCTTCTTAATCTCCTCCAAATCTTTTGCGGGCATCTTGTACGGTCTCTTAGATATTGGCCCTGTGCCTGGCAAAAGTTCAATCAAAAACTCGACGTCTCTATCTGGTGGCATGCCTGGCAACTCTTCTGGAAATACATCCGGGTAATCCTTCACCACTGGTACTTCCTCCTGTACAACTCCTGATAAGGAATTCACCTGAGTTCTCTTCGGCATATGCCGGGATACATACTTAATCCTTCTTCCTTCTGGGGTGGTAAGCAAAATCGTCTTACTGGCGCAATCGCATTCATACATATCAAGGGGATTTGTGGATAAGTTTAAGTTGCCCACCAAAGTTCTCAGAACACCTATGTTAGTAACCTCGCCAGGAGCAGAGTATATGGCAAGCCAAGGATGTTTTCAGATGCCATTGGCCATAGGTAGGCACGTTTTCCCCTCAGACCTAATAGTTTTGGAGTCGCAAGGTTTGGATGTGATTTTGGGAATGGATTGGCTATCGATGTATGGAGGAAACATCATCTGTTGAGGCAACCGAGTGCTGACCAACATTTTCATCGAAGCCTCCATCGGAACTCTCTCCGTGTTGGAGATCGTTGCAGAAATTAAAACTTTTCTACGCATCACCAAGAACAATCTATGGAGTCTTCTAGCAACGAGAGGGAAAAGAGTGGATCTACATACCCTTGTAGATTGCGAGCGGAAGCGTTCAAGAGAACGAGGTTGATGGAGTCGTACTCGTCGTGATCCAAACCACCGATGATCCTAGCGCCGAACGGACGGCACCTCCGCGTTCAACACACGTATGGAGCGGGGACATCTCCTCCTTCTTGATCCAGCAAGGGGGAAGGAGAAGTTGATGGAGATCCAGCAGCACGACGGCGTGGTGGTGGAAGTAGTGGGTTCCCGGCAGGGCTTCGCCAAGCGCAAGCGGGGAGGAAGAGGTGTCACGGGAGGGAGGGAGGCGCCAGGGCTTGGGGTGCTGCTCCCATGTGCCTCCCCACTATATATAGGGGTGGAGGGGGCTGGTTTCTTGCCCTCCAAGTCCATTGGGGCGTTGGCAAAGGTGGGGGAAATAAATCCCATCATTTCCCTTCCCCACCGATTGTTATGCCCCTTTTTTAGGGATCTTGATCGTATCCCTTCGGGATATGATCTTATTCCTTCTAAGGTGGGATCTTGGTGCGCCTTGACCAGGGGTGTGGGGCCTTGCCCTCACTACCCACGTTCATGTGGGTCCCCCCATGCAGGTGGGCCCCACTTCGGAACCTTCTAGAACCTTCCCGGTACAATACCGAAAAATCCCGAACATTTTCCGGTGGCCAAAATAGGACTTCCTATATATAAATCTTTACCTCCGGACCATTCCGGAACTCCTCGTGACGTCTGGGATCTCATCCGGGACTCCGAACAACTTTCGGTTAACCGCATACTAATATCTCTACAACTCTAGCGTCACCGAACCTTAAGTGTGTAGACCCTACGGGTTCGGGAGACATGCAGACATGACCGAGACAACTCTTCGGTCAATAACCAACAGCGGGATCTGGATACCCATGTTGGCTCCCACATGTTCCACGATGATCTCATCGGATGAACCACGATGTCGAGGATTCAATCAATCCCGTATACAATTCCCTTTGTCAATCGGTACGTTACTTGCCCGAGATTCGATCGTCGGTATCCCAATACCTTGTTCAATCTCGTTACCGGCAAGTCACTTTACTCGTACCGTAATGCATGATCCCGTGACCAAACACTTGGTCACATTGAGCTCATTATGATGATGCATTACCGAGTGGGCCCAGAGATACCTCTCCGTCATACGGAGTGACAAATCCCAGTCTCGATTCGTGCCAACCCAACAGACACTTTCGGAGATACCCGTAGTGCACCTTTATAGCCACCCAGTTACGTTGTGACGTTTGGCACACCCAAAGCACTCCTATGGTATCCGGGAGTTGCACAATCTCATGGTCTAAGGAAATGACACTTGACATTTGGAAAAGCTCTAGCAAACGAACTACACGATCTTGTGCTATGCTTAGGATTGGGTCTTGTCCATCACATCATTCTCCTAATGATGTGATCCCGTTATCAATGACATCCAATGTCCATAGTCAGGAAACCATGACTATCTGTTGATCAACGAGCTAGTCAACTAGAGGCTCACTAGGGACATGTTGTGGTCTATGTATTCACACATGTATTACGATTTCCGGATAACACAATTATAGAATGAACAATAGACAATTATCATGAACAAGGAAATATAATAATAACCATTTTATTATTGCCTCTAGGGCATATTTCCAACACTCCGAACACTGGATCTACTGTGTTATCACAGTACTCACCGAAATGACCAGACCCACCACACCTTGTGCACTTAAGCTTCCTCGCTCCAAGTCCAGATCCTTCGCAGCGAGGTCTGATTCGACTCTTCCTTGGTCTACCTGCTGCTCTCTTCAGAACTGGAGCGCAAAGCTTGAATCCAGGTTCCACCATGTCCCATTGTTGTTTTCCCTCCATAGCAGGCAAGGCATAAGCATATGTGGCTTTGTACCTTGCAACAGAGTAGTAATCATGCACATACTACTGTATGTTCCCTGCTGGACCAGGGAGAGAAGTGATGAAAAACAAGGCATGAATGCATGGCAACCCAGTTATCTGCCATTGCCTACAACTGCAAGTTCTAGCTTCTAAATCCACTGGATATCTCCATCCCTCTTCTCTTTATCCAAATATGATATCTCTGCTGTGGTACCCGAGCAAAGAGTCATGTTCATTTCCAAGCCTGTTGTTTTCTGCTTCAGTTCATTCATCACGGCAGGGATGATAATGTGGCCCATGAATTTTGCCTTGGCTATTCCTGCACGATAATGAAATTTCTGCATGTATTCTATCCTTATCATGTCAAGCAAATCCACCACATAATGACCCTTTAGTTTCTGGATCGTTGAGTTGAAAGACTTTTCTAGATTATTGTGCACATAGTCAACTTTGCCCAGTTCACTGAATTGGCTTCTGGCTCATAACTTGGAGTGGTGTGTTTTCAAGTATTCTTTCACTTTGGGATTCATGTATAACTGCCTCAAATGGTAGTTGTGCTTCTTCACACTGCAAGTCAAAGATGCTGGCCATAAATTGTCGGTATACACCTTTCCTTTGAATTTCTTCATGAAATTTGCAGCAAGGTGACGCATGCATTCCCTATGCTCTACTCCAGGGAACACATTGTCCACGGCCACTCAGGCATCTGTATGAATGACCAACCCATTGGGATGTGCAATAGCCCGACGCAGATTATGCAAAAACCAAGTCTAGCTCTCCTCAGACTCTGTCTCCAGCACACCGTAGGCAGCTGGAAATACAAAACTATGTGCATCAACTGCACAAGCTGCTACTAACTCTCCTTTAAACCTCCCTGTGAGAAAAGTGGCATCAATAGCCAAATAAGGCCTGCAGCCTGCCAAAAAACCCCGGCGACAAGCCTCAAAGTAGACAAAAACCCTCCTAAAGCATTCCTTGGTCTTTGTCACTCCCCTGAATGTGTACTCCACGGTGTGGTGATCAATATCTACAATACTACTTGGGCTTGTCCTCTCCACTTCACCTTTGAATGAATACAACAATTGAAAACTTTCCTGTCAGTTACCATAAATAGAATCCATAGCATGTTGTTTACCATTGAACAACCTCATGTATGGTAAATCTATCTTGAAATTATCTTTGATGTTCTTCTGCAATTCCTTTGGACCCACTTGCTGGTTTTCTTTCACCCACTTCTTTACTTCTTCTGCCACCCATCTTGACTTGGCTCTACTGATTGTATCCTTCCTAAGGGTTGATTCCTGGCATGTGTGCTTAAAAGGGTTCACTTTGACCTGAACATTAGTGCTATTTCGCATTTTAGATGCGAGCAGCCTCCATGGACAACCCTCAGTCGGACAGTGCACTCTGTAACCTACTTGATCGCTCTTGTCAACTTTGAAAGTACGTTCAACCTTGATGTAGTATGTCACAGGTGCATTTCTACACTCAGTCATGGATGCAAAAACGGTACCTTCTTCCATATGAGGGTTCAAAGGGTCCCATTCAACAGCTGCAAGGTCTTCGTCCTCACCCACGGCGTCATCATCCACACGGACTGCATTGTGAGCCTCATCTTGGTTTTCAGCCCGAGGTGCCCGTCGTAAATTCCGAATAACATCAGAATATAGCTTCTCTTCATCAACCCCAGAATTGTAGTCATCAAGCTCCACTTCAAGGGGGACCCTACTGCCGTTGCCCACACTTGTCGAGCCACCACGTCGCCGTGCACCAACTGAACTGTTCTGGCTAGAGATGCCATTACGATGACTTGGTTCTTCCCGAGATGTTGCACCCGTCATCCTAGGTCCAAATGCCTGCTCAAGCACATCAATTTGGAGCCTCACATGAAAATTGTCTTTCTCTTTATGCCTAGCAAACATGGTAGCCAGCTCTTCATCATTACTAACTATCACCCATTTCTTTTCCCCATCATAGTAATTGTATACCACTTCATCAAGCAAACCCCAAGGATATTGGCTACAAATTACCTGCCCAAATTGTCTGAAACTCCAATTACTAGCCATTGGCAAACGATAATCGAAACCTCCTTGGTATTTCTTCTTATCCTTTGCATCGAACATGTACCGGTCCCTTCTAATGTGCACCAAGAAAGCAAACCGCAACTCCATCCTAACCGGCGAAAAACAGAGACGCAATCAGCACACTAATTGGGCAAACCTACTCGAATCGACTTTTCAAATGCACAACTAAGCTCAATCTAAAAAGGATGCGTGACTTACCCTTGGGGAACCCAGTCGTGGATGCGGTGGATCTCCAGCCCGATGTCTGCCTCGCCAAATACTCCGGGGTCGCCGCTGCTCGCCATTTCGCCCTAGGGTTCTTCCTCCTAGTTCAAACAGCTCCAGCAGCCACCCTCCTTTGAGCGCTCCGGCCGGGCGCACGGAAGGAGGCCGCACCGCGGATCGAGCAAGTGGCGGGCGCCCCACCCGTGGTGTCGCAGGAAGGTGGCGGGCGTCGCAGGTAGCGGTGGAGCGTCGGCGCAGGATGGTAGCGGCGGAGCAGGCCGTGCAGCTGGTGGTGGGGCAGGTGCTGGCTGCGGTGCAGGTGGCGGCGACGGCACAAGACGGCTGGCCGGCGGATGGGCAGAGTGAGCTAGAATCCTACGAACCTAATGATTTGGGGATTTAGTTGCACGGGCCTACATGTCAGCTCCGGACCCACGTCCACGCGGTCCCACATGTAAGCTCCGGACCCACAACCACTAACGCCGGCGGACGGTATGGACTCAAATATGGCCGTTTGGCCTCGTCATAGTAGCTGTGCATGGACTAGGGGCAAAACTGAGCACAATTCGCATCTGAGGGCAAAACTGAGCACATGGACACCACTGAGGGCAAAAGGATAATTAACCCAAAACTGAAATGCTTGGCCAGATGGCTGTCTGCTGGCGTCCCACAACTCCGCTACTATTACCGTAGAGCTAGTCTTGATGATCATACTTGTTAGGACTTAGGACCGCTCTCTATATCCATTTCTCAACCAGTAGTTGTCGGGATCCTAATGGTAGTATTTTTTGGTAGAGAGTGGATTTTATTGACTCAAAATGAAGCATCAAGAGGATACAAATACAATGAGCACGCACTTGGCATCTGCATAGTTAGGATGCACACGGTCAACACTAACGCACACGCATAGAAAACAGGCCGGCAAATAGCAAAGTCATAGAAGACCAAAGTCATGCGCAAGCGAGAAAAGAAAATGAACTAACCAAAACCGCCATCGACAAACTATAGCTATGGCCATATCCGCATCAATCATCTCATGACACTACAAAGGACAACGAGGTTTTTCAACAACAACGCCTTTAGGAAGGGAGCGTCGTTCAAGTGCCGCCGTTATTGGATCCAACCATTAAATGCTAGATTCTAGATTTTCACCCTGGAGAACAATCATGAGCATATCCGAGCAATGCTTTCAACAAGGTAACGACGCAAAAACATCACCACTGCGAGTTAACCAACTTGAGTCGGACCTAGGTTTTCACCCCGGAGCTCGTCGAAGTCAATATGTGTTGTCGCCATCACTTTTTCACAAACCCAGCAGCTACGTGCGTTGGGCTACAAAACCGTCCCCTGCTATGGCACTACCATACCCCTCTGTGTCAAGCCGTCGTCTGTAGTTGCATCATACCGCCAAAGACAACCACCAAATCTGGAGAGAGGAACTCTCACGAAGATCTCGCCACTACAATCTGCAACGGGTCGACCGGCATAATTTGGTGCAGCCACCATTGCCGGTACAACAGCCGGAGATGGAGAAGCCGGATCTGGAAAATCATGCCCTTCAAATGGTCGTACCGAGTGAAAAAAACTTAGCTGCTGGAAGGGCAAGCTTATGTCATATGGAGGTCGGCTAATTCTGATCAACTCAGTACTGACTAGTATGCCGATGTTTCTACTTTCGTTCTTCGAAACTTCGAAAGGGGTTCGAAAGCGACTTCATTTCTTTAGATCTCGTTTCTTTTGGCAGTCTGACGAGGTCAAGAGGAAATACCGTCTCGCGCGATGGGATATCGTTTGCCGACCTAAAGACCAAGGGGGTCTCGGTATTGAGAACTTAGAAATTAAGAATAAATGTCTTGTGAGCAAATGGTTATACAGATTAGAGACAGAGCCGGAGGGCATGTGGTCTCAAATCCCGCGCAATAAGTATTTGCACTCGAAAACACTAGCCCAGGTTACCATGAGACCAACTGACTCGCCGTTCTGGAAGGGACTTATGCGAACGAAGGACCTGTTCTTTCGTAGGGTCAAATTCTTGGTTGGCAATGGGATGTCAACAAGATTTTGGGAGGATACGTGGTTAGGAGAGACGCCCCTGGGCGTCCAATATCCTACCCTCTATAATATTGTGCAACGTAAGGAGGATTACGTAGGCACGTCCTTCAAACAATTCCCTTGAACTTCTAGTTCAGACGTGTGTTAGTTGGTGAGAGATGGACCGCCTGGATGCACTTGGTTCGGGAGATTGATAGAAGTTCAACTCACCGACCAACCGGATTCAACACAACGGAAGTTAACTACGAATGAGATGTTTACGGTCAAATCATTCTATATGGATCTGATTAACTTTGGCCCCCTCTCAAGGTCGCTGCATATTTGGAAGGTTAAGATTCCTTTGCGTATTAAAATCTTCATGTGGTTTGTCCACAAGCAAGTGATACTCACAAAGGACAACTTAATTAAGAGGCAATGGGTAGGTAGTTCGCGGTGTTTTTTTGTGATCATGATGAAACAATACAACACTTATTTCTTGAATGCCCACTTGCCAAGTTACTTTGAAGAATGATTCATATAGCTTTTAATATTAATCCTCCAGTAGATATTGCGTCTTTGTTTGGGACGTGGTTAGCTGGGGTTGAACAGATTACTGCGGCTCGTATTCGGATTGGAATATGTGCGCTACTATGGGCTATATGGAACTGCAAGAATGATATGATTTTTAACAGACAACACACTTTAACTTTTTTGCAGGTTATCTTCAGAGCTACAGCTTAGATCCGTACGTGGTCTTTACTTACTCTGCAAGAATGATATGATTTTTAACAGACAACACACTTTAACTTTTTTGCAGGTTATCTTCAGAGCTACAGCTTAGATCCGTACGTGGTCTTTACTTACTCCTATGGACTCCAGGGAGCCTTTGGTTACTGGGTGCAACCAATGGGAGATGGTAGCTCGGGTTATATTCAACCGGTTCAGATGGCGCTCGCATAATAGGATATGAATCTAGGGAGCTTATCCTTCTTATTACGGTATCGGTTGTCCTTGCCCGCATGTAATTTTCCTTATTTTACTTTGTTCTGCTCCGTTTGCGAGCTGTAAGACTTTTATGAGGATACTTTATGGATTGTTAATAAGATGGCTGCATGCATCATCATGATGCAGAGGCCAGGGGCATGCCTCCATTTAAAAAAAAATGGTCGTACCGATCCTGCTCGTAGCCACACCTCTTCAAACAAGTTATCGTTGTTGCCGTTGTGTTGTTGTTGCCGCCAACCAAACCATCAGATGATCCGCAATCCGCCGCCAACCGGCGCAGCCCTTCATCGGCAACCACTATAGCTGACCACCGCCTAGGTGTCCTGGTAGTCAAACCGTAGCGGATCAGGAAAGAAAGCAGCCAGCAGATCCAAGGGTGCAATACATCTAGTGTGGCCTTGTGCATGTCCGGGAGCGGCTAGACGCATCCTTCTAAGCATGCACGCGCACATGGAGATGACGCCAATCACCCAGATCAGGTAATGGATGACCAGACGACTCAATGTGCCGATTTAGGTCTAGGGAGAGCACACCACAATAGCCGATGTCCGAGGATCTGACGGCCATCGCTTGTCGCCCGCCACGTGGGTTTTACATACCGCCAGCCTCCGAAAACAGGAGCTGCCATCCACCACCACACCACCAAAAAAAGAGGAAGAAAGGCCCCGCCGCCGCCGCCACCGCACAGGCTTCGCCAGGCTGTGGCCTCCGACGGCGACAAGGGGAAGGAGCAGGCAACATGATTCATGGGTGTTGAAGATTGGGCCGCCGCTCGTGTCGCCTAGATTAGCGATGCGGGGGCCTGTTTTCTCGTTCTGGGTCGTTTTTCCGGTAGATGGGCCATCTTAGAGGGTAGTGTTTACACCGTCAAAACGCGGAGGAGGAAAATGCGGAGGAGGCCCAACCACATGCGACTTAACTTTTTTTTAAAGGGGCGGATGTGACTTAACCTAAGTAGCCAGTGGTTGAGCCTCTCCTCTTGTACTCATGAATATGTTTGATTTTGTAACCCACTAGGGCTCGTGAACTTGTGGTTGGGCCTGCTTCCCTTTCTCTCCGCGTCGTGTATTTGGCGGCTTGCTAGGGGAGAGGTTGTTGACAACTTGACATGCGAGCTCCTATTGGAGGCTCATTGCATCCAATAGAGGGTGTGACGCATACGGCGAAGCCAGCCTTGGTCGGCCCATTGACATGCACTGTAGCACATGATTTTTGGAAGCACGCGGTTCAAGAATTTTCGAATAAATTTCTACCTTATATCCCTATATATATTATTTTTAATATTAAAGGGAGGTTTGTTTCTTAGTTCTCCAATACAGGCTACAAGTCTTGATGGCCGGCTTTCTTTTCTTCAAGTCATGCTGCCATACTGCTTGTTTTTGCATCTTTTATTAAGCCTCTGTCCTCGACGATAGCCTCAAATCCAAGGGAAGGGGAAGGACGTGGTGCTTGGTTTTAGGGACATGCAGGTCATCATCATTGGCACAAGCAACATCATTGTGGTCATATGTGGGACAACACCTCGCGCACCTCGACGCCCGCCTCCTCTCCAAGGACAACCTCTTAGCCAACAACAGGCCGAGAGCACGCTCGTGATGGCCGGTCAGGGCTAGTGCAGAAGCAATGATGGACTACACTAGGAGATCACCAAGGTCGACCTCCATCCATTGGAGCCTTGGGGGCCAAGTTGGTGGTAGAGTGTGAATCGGCATTCGCATCCATGGTGGGACATAGCTTCGTCATTCCCGCCGCTGAGCGTGGGGACACCTTCTGTCATGGATCAAGCAATCCGGACATGGTATCGAGTTAGACGCCCTGTCGCGACTATGTTGTTGGGCTAGGTCTCTCCACATGGAGGTGTATTGGTAGCACAACATCAACCCATAAGTTCAACATGCATGAAGTTGATCTTTGTTGTCTACAACAGTTGTGAGTTCTTCATAGTGTAGTGAAGGAAGAAAAAAAATCTAGCCACTCCACCAGATGGTGGTGGCTGCCATTATGAGAGAGAGAGAGAGAGAGAGAGAGCACAACAAGAACATAACCTTTGAGAGAGAGAGGAAGGAGGGAGGTTTTGTCCAGATTTGCTGCATCTCACTAGACAATGTTAAACCTGGTGATTGGAGGCTCAAACGTGTTTGGATTGACACCAAACTTGATGAGCTCATTCCTTAATTTGAGTACTTTGATCTGGTTAGCTGGTTTGAGTATTTGGTCAGTGGAGCATTTGATTTGAGAGTGATTTTGTTAGTTCGAGTCTTGAGTTCCTGGTGTGAGATTTTTATTTCTAATTTAATCTCTATGCTCTTTGGTGTCGGAGTTCAATGACATCATAAGCACAGTTTTTGGCTCCGGCACAACGGTGGCGCTCATGGTCGTGTCGCTTCTGGACAACACGCTGGAGCCCCTGGCCAACGAGTACACCAGAGGGCTCTTATGGTTCACTCCACTTCTACGCCGCCGTAAAGGGTACTCGATCCATAGAAACACGGAGTTCTACAACTACCCGATCTGGGTCCATGACTTCGTTCTAGACCGATTTCTTTGATTCTAGAAGGGGTACTGTTAATTATCCTATGTTGTTGTGCAATGTAAATCCCCTTTGTTTCTTGTTATTATTTTACCCCCTGTGGCCCGTAGAGATTGGTGCGGTCACATATTTTAGCTTAGTTGGATATGGTACAATGAGTCAAGGATGTTAGGACTTCCGTCGTTTCTATAGTTGGCCGTTTGGGCCAAGGTGTTGGTTACATGGTTGACGTAGAGTTTTATTGTCCGAGTGTATGTTGCCCGTCTCTTGGGAAAAAGGAATGCAAGAGGATAGTACCTCAATTATGAATTTACCGAGGCAGTGATGTGTTGATGAAATTTCAGTGCATGCGTTGGAACATGAAATCTTTGCAAGTATGGCCTGATTTTCTTCTGCATTTTGTCGGAAGATGCTCAAAAGCAAAGGTAGGGATGGTAGTTGGTAGGTGTACGTACTTGCAGCCCTAGTAATTGCATGTATTCACATGGTCTTCTTGCGATATCTTTTGGTCCATAAAGGAGCAACCCAAGGAGCAGAAGCCCTTGAAGAGACTACTGATGACAAGAAAAAGAAGCATTTGTTTTCATTCGTAGAGCTGAGACAAGATCTCCATATTCCCAATGCCTCACACTCTCGCAATAAACTATTGCGAGAGTGTGAGGCATTGGGAATATGGAGCTCTTGTGTCGCCATGCCCACATCATTTCTATGTGGCAAGAATCGCTTTGTTCCAATGGTTGAGGCTACTGAAACTGCACAACTTGCTCTTGCATGCACCAGGGAAGTTGAATCCTGTCAACTGGAGTTCTTGAGCAATGGGTTGGCACTTTTTTGCCACCTAGTGCCTGTGTTATGGAGAATGTCTTGTTACACCCTTATGCCATGCTCCCTAGACCTAGTCTCAGTGTTGTGCATACTGTAATACACATTTGCAGCGTTGTGATGGAAGTATACCATCATGTTTGAGCATGGGTTGCTATAATGCATTGCATGAAATCACATAGCGCATCACTGGTGTAGTGCTATGGTATTTTCTGGTCTATAAAAGAGTGGCCGCCCCCTTGGGTTACACCGTCATTTCTATTGTATAGTTAGAGAGATGAACATTCTGTTAGATTTCTGGCTTTCTTGGTCTCTTAGGGGGAGAGAAAGCAAGCTTACAGTGCTTTGGACGTTAAAAATGAAACCAATTCGTTGTGGAGCCCCCACTTTTGTGGGCTTTGGATACCATGGGATTTTGGAGCTCTCGTGTTCTTTCATTGCTAACTCGGGTTGGTCAATTGTAATTGTTTGTTGCCCCTTATAAACTAGAGTGCTTGAGCTGGTTGTGGAACTACTGGGTCGTTTATGTGATAATCCCCAACTTGAGAGGTTGGGGCAGTTAGACATGACCCTAAACATAGTGTCATCAATCAACTACTTGTGGAGGAGGCACAGTCCAAACTTCTTTCCGTTCTTCCTATAACTTTCGGTAGTGGATTCGATTGGGCATAATTTATTCAGTACTTGTATATTGCTTCACGATTTACATATGTGCTACCAGATAATCCTGATGATAGCCGCCACTTACAATCGTAATAGACATTTGAATCATGCGCAATTGTCTGAAGAGTCGACGAGGTGCCGGTCATCTTGGCACCAATGGAGGCTCGAGCTTCGACTTCCCCAATGGGGAGGAGTATGGAACATATTTGCCTTGCCCCTGCACGTAGACGCATACGACCATGCACTGTCCGGATTGAGCCCCGCTTTCGCCACGACGAGATTGACGGTGTTGGCGGGAGCTTCTATTCCCCGATCCGTGCGGTGAAAAGCGAGCCAACACGTACCCCTCGCTCCCCCGCTCCTTTGAGCTGGCCCATGTGCGGGGCGGGGCGTCACAGTTTTTTGTCTTTTTTTACCTTTAGTTTTTTTTCTTTTTTGTCTTTTTTTTTGCTTCTTTAAAGAATGTTTGAAATTTCAAAACTGTTCTGAATTTTAAAAAATATTCACTAATTTTAAAAGAATATCCACAAAATTTTGAAAATGTTCCTGGGTTCCAATAAGTCTTCTGAATTTTAAAAAATGTTCATGAATTTGAAAAATATACTCATATTTTAAAACATAGATGCATTTTAAAATATTTATAAACATTTTAAAATGTTTTAAATTTCAAAAAATGTTATAGTAACAAACTTGAAAGATGTTCTTGAATTCAAAAAAATGTTCCAAATTTCTAAAAATGTTTTCCGATGCAAAATATTTGCGTAAATTCAAGAAATGTTTATGAATTTCAAAAAATGCTGCCCATGCAAAAGTATTCTAAAAAAATGTTCACCAATTTCAAAAATGTAACTAATTCAAAAATGTACGTAAATTTCAAAAACTGTGCACACATTTTTAAATAATTTCCTAAATATTAAAATGGAAAAATAAGAAAAATGAAACCGGAAGAAAAACATTTTAAAAAATAAAAACGGATTTAGGGAAGGTTCAAGAACCTACCCAGAACCGGTGCAAGAAAGGCACGTGAAATTTCCGAATATGGGCCAACACATATCTGTTCGAGCAATGGGTGTGTGTGGGTGGGGGGGGGGGGCTATTGCCTGACCTATGCGGAAAATAGGATCCACCGGTGTTGGCAGCGAGGAGTTATGATTTTCCACCGGATGACACAATGTTAGGACTTCTGCAGTAATATTTTCCATCCTTTGGGGCTAAGGTGTTGGTTGCATAGTTATGTAGACTTTGGTGTCCAAGTGGTGTATGTCTCTCAAAAAAGGAATGCAAAATGATAGTCCCTCAATTTTCAATTACTAAGCCAGTGGTGTTGATGAACTATTAGCGCATGCATTGGTTTTATGAAATATTTGTAAGAAAATTGGCTTGTTTTTCTTCTACGCTTATTACAACAAGATGCGCAAAATTAAATGCAATGATGATAGTTGGTAGGTGTGCATACTGAAAGATACTTGCAGTATAGGTGTCCCTAATAATTGCATGGATTCACATTGTGTTGTTGTGATATCTTAGAGCACCTTCAACAGATGATGTATAATAGGGCACCAAAAATGGTTCTAGGGCACGAGAAGATTTTCTGTCGTAGAAAATGATGTAAATAGGTCACCCAAATAAGTTTATCTTCTTCACCATTACATACCTATTGAAACAAAAAGATAGCAAACTCATATCAAATGAATCCAAAACAAATATAACACAAATAGTACTTACTTATTACATTTTTCATCAATTGCAACATCAAATTCAACAGAAATTATTCATCAAACATAACACAAAGTTCATCACCACAGATACATTTAAATACATTAAAACCGAGCACATTTCCTGCCCTCTCAGGCCATTAGCATTCCAATCCGTTGGATTGTTACTTTTAGGCCTCCTTGGCCGTTGGATTTGCTCTTAATCCCACCTAAATCTCGCGTATAGGCTAACTCGTGCGTCACGTTGTGCTAGCCTTCTCGGGCCGCTACTCTGGTGGTTTTTTTTGGGCGCCTGGGATTAAATTGGGCCGCTTGTAACAGCTTCCCGTCCGTGAAACCCAAAAAGAAGATTGACGCTCGCTACCCTGGCTTTCGTTCCCAAGGTCGGGCTCCTAGCCTTCGCGTGGCGGCGCCTCCGAGGAGCTCGATCCCTTCATCCTCCCCGAAATCTTGACCGACCAAATAGCGCAGCGACCAATCGATCCCCTCGCCTTCTCTTTCTACCGCTGCATCGCCCATCCTTCGCCCAATTTTTTTTGGGACGCGTCTAGGGAGCGGCCAGCTGCTCCCTAGCGTTCCTGAGCGGCCACCACCAGAAAAGGAAAGATTCGGTCCCCTGGTCCTAGAAAAGGAAATCCAGCTACAGACCCACGCCAACCCAACAAACCACACACAGGACGCGGTCCCCAGGCCATCACATGCCCTTCCCTCCCCTCCTGAAGCACTCAAAGCTCTCACGCCCTCTTGGCCACCAACCTTCTCCCCATATGCCCCTACCTGCCCCCACCTAGCTTCTTCTCCACGAAACAAGGGGTTCCCAGTTCTGGATCTCCATCACCAGAGCTGCCATGGCAGATGAATCAAGGTGAAATAACAATGCTATGGAACAATTTGCTGTGAAAAAAAGAAGAAAGAGGGAGGACAGATTAGAAAGTACCAGGCAGCACCAACAAGGGTGAAAAAAGAGGTTGATCCTTTCTCCTCATGTCCAGATCCTCACTCCTTGACTTTCCCTTTCACCCCCACACCAAATTTCTCTTTGAAAAATAGCTTCTCCATACTTAAAAGACAACACAAACAAGGATAAAAAATGGGGAGATCTGGTACCTGTGCAATTTTAACTAATTATTGTGCAACTAGATCATAAGACAAGTCAATTTTTGCAGCAATGTGTGCAACAAAACACAGAAAATATGCAAATATATATAAGGGAGCACATATAGTCTTATTTCACACATAATGCAGAAGAACCAGTGTCACTGTAGCAAAAAAAGAAAAGAAAAAAGCATATTGTAGGTACAATGAAAATATAACTACCAACTAGACAAGAAGTATATGTGTTTTTTCCTTTGATCTTTCCACACAGTAGTATATGTGACTTTGTAGCTTAGAATTGTGTGCAAAAATCTACATCAGTTCATGCACCCCCATAGCTTGTAAAACCTGCACATGATGCAAAAAAAGAAGCTTGAGAAAAAAATGAACGAACGCTAGCTTGTATTTGTGCAACTTAACGGGTACAAGTGTGCAACCGACAACACTCCCATATCCATCCACTTGTGGGGTTTGAATTTCATTAGTTGGCATCTTCAACTCATATAAAAGTAAAAGATGCCAACTCAGATAATTTCAGATTCATTTTGGTTTTAGCTAAAAATATGTATGCAGAATTCCAAAACTAAATTTTATGTTGGCTGTTGTGCAACTACATCATCTATTTTGTGCAACTACAAGTACTCCTGCATGCAAATCATGTTGCGTGTTTATGCAGCTATGTCATGAATTTTGAACTGAGGAACATGATGAGTTTAGCCTATCTAAACACAAGAAAATAGATAAAATAGTGAATTTAACAGATTATAATCTTCCAAATAAGTAGTGCAACTATAGTCAAGTGCATTTGCAAACCTAGAAAATCATATGCATGTGAACACATGAGGATGCCAACTACTGAATGGTTCTTGTGCAACTAAAGAAGTTGAAGATGCCAACTCATGTGGCACTGTTGCGTAACTATTAAAAAAGTGGTGATGCCAACTCCTGATTGGTTCTTGTGCAACTTAAATAGTTGCGGATGCCAACTCATGTGATATTGTTATGTGACTATTCAAAAAGTTGAGACTGCCAACTCCCAAATGGTTCTGGTGCAACTATGAAAGTCGAGGATGCCAACTCGTGTGATACTATTGTGCAACTATTTGAAAAGTTGAGGATACCAACTCTTAATTGATTTTTGTACAACTATAAAAGTTTCAGGATGCCAACACCTAGCTGGTTCTTGTGCAACTGTGTAAAAAATAATATCCCATGTTTCTTTGTGTAGGAAAAAAAATCCTAATGCCATTTTATGTTACCTCGCAGCTGCTGCAGACGATGTGCCAACTCCAGCTACAACTCCAACCTGTGTGGTCGCCTTCCATTTCCGCCGTTTCACGAAGAGGAATGGGTCACCAACCTAAAGGATGCATGGAAAAAGTAACTTGTGTGTGTGCAAAAAAGGGAAATGCACCCTCACTGCTTGCTCAGTACCCCTGTTTTTGAGTTGAACGAATAGTCACGACTAGTCGATGAGTCGTAACTAGAAGTCGACTCAGACACCTCGACTAGATCGGCATGGCATGACTCGTCAAGAGTCGCTACCCCAGAATGACTTGTCGAGTCGAAAACCTTGCACGATACTTACCTCGTCATCCTCTGCCTCCCCATCGATATCAGCACGACGTGGCTGCCGCTTGGCGGGCTGTTTCGAGTTCCACCGAGAAGAATTGTTTACATGCCCCTGCATAGAACAAACAAAACACATAACATGGTCAGGAACCCCCACCCCCAAATAGTTATTATAATTGCAAAACAAAACTGCCACAAGGATAAATGAAAAATGATGAAAAAAGCAAACATACCTCTCCTTCACTAGGAGACGCATATCCTTCTACAACCATTTTTGGTCTGTGAAAAGAAAAGCGAACAAACAAATTAGTCGAAGCAACCAAATGTATTAAAGAGAAAAAATGAGCAAAAACAATTGATATAAAAAAAATGCCATGAGGTAAGCAAGTAATGTTGATTTTTCAAAGCACACCTACAAAACAAAACAAAAATGTGTGCAACTTGATGCACTGTATGGCCAACAGGTCACACATGAGTGTGCAACCAAAAAATCAGCATACACACTGCATGGTCATGATTTAGGCGTTGAAGCCAAAACTAAACTAGTTGTCAACCATGCAACTATATAGCCCTTCCCTGTACAACTGCATAAGTGTGACTAAGCCAGCTAGAATATGTATTGCTTTGATTTGCAAACTCATGTATGAATGCATACCCTTGTGACAACAGAGCACACATGAGTGTGCAACCAAATGAACACATATACTGCTTGAAGATGGTTTACACAATGCATCCATCTGAATACTATCGTTTGTGCAACTGATTAGCTCTCACTGTGCAACTCATAAGTTGGCTAGCCAACTGAGATTTGTATATGCATGATCCAACTACATTTGCGTTTCTGTGCAACTATGACAACAAATAGCCAACTGGTTATTTATATGCATGGAACTTATTAGAAAATAGAGAAACCACACAAATACATTTTGAGAGGGTTGAGCAATAACATTAGAACTATCCTCTCGGTACTCTTATGTACTTCCCTCCTTTTATTCCAACTCAAACCGCCGCCCAAAAATCAAAACATACAAACGTTACAGCGTTAGCTGACTAAAGAAAACACTTATTTCACCACCCAATCATTCAGTTTCTGCAAGGACGATGGAACACACATAGAATTGGACTATTTTGCTTCAGTCATGTACTGAGTAGCAGACTAGCACTCAATTAGAAAAAGGAAAACAAACATTAAAAATATAAATATAAACTAGACTCGTGTGCCAGAACTACTAGCAAATACTACTACACTGTATTGACATGCAGACACCCAGAATCGCTAGGCTATGATGGTCCAGTCAACGAATTTCAGACGAGAAGGTGTCAATGCTCTCCCACGGGACCCTTCTGCCAGAATCAGGCCAGAATCGCTGCCGGCGCTGGGACCTGACACTGCTACACCTCCGCTTGACAGATCATGACCGGAAAGATCACATCAGACACCACCACCACCGGAGGCTGCTCCATCTCCACCATCGCGTGACACAAACATCAAACGCCACCGTGACCAGAGAATCCTCCACCTCTGCCATCACGGTGTCCAGGCACGTGAAGGAGATCATCAAAGAGCAAGCAGATGGGGGGAGTGGGCTCAGTCGGAGCCGGAGGGAAGGAATCTCAACCAACCTCGGGCAGACGAAGGAGACGACAGCCGCATCCCGTCGACGACGGCGGGGCACGGCGGCGATGGGGCTGGATCTGGTTGCGCAGGGAGGAGCGGGGCAGTTGGAGAGGACGCCATGGTGGAGTGGGCTGGTGGTGGTGCGGCCAAGCCAACCGTCGTCGTGGTGGTGCGACAACGACCTCGGGGCAGAGCCACGCGGGGGTGGTCCTCCCCTCCCTCGATCCGCCGGTGGAGCGTGTGGTGGCCGGTTAGTGGGAGACTCCTGGTGGTCGGCGTTGAGGGGAGAGGCCGGTGAGCCCCGTCTGATCCAGATCCGTGGGGAGAGTGAGAGAGAGAAGCGGGTGCTGCGGGGAAGACAGAGAAAGGCTGTCGGTGGGCCGGGAACTTGTCAGATAGCGGTTGTGATGGCCGGATCGTGCGACCGCGAGCCGGCCGCTCGATGTGTCCAAATAGTGGCGTATGCACTTTTTAGATTTTAGGTTTTTTTTGATGCAGTAGCCCAGTTTAGGGCCAGATAGGTAATGGGTGGAGAGGCCAGACGACCGAGGTGATGCAGGCTGACGCATCATCCCAATCTGGGACCAACTCCATGCGGTAAAGTTTGTTCGTGCGGAATCCTTTTTCATGAGTTTGTTCGGGTTTCCGGACTGCAGCCGATGCAGGCCAAGGCCAATCGTGGTTTTGTTGTTCAGTAGTTCGTCGTGCGAAACGGCTCCGCTGTGGTTTGAAGGAATCAATCACTCTTCAGGTTTTGGAGGCATTCATGGCGGATGACGTGCTGCCCTTGGGGGCGGTTATTAATGAATTTATCCCTGTATGTTTTTGCACTCTTCTGCTGCTTCAGTTAACGCGCGTGTATATATGTTTCCTCACCTAGGCCTCTTTGATCACCGCTCTATCTTTATTTTTTCATGTACGATTTCTTCTTCCACCAAAAGATGGCATTGTGTTAATATCCTCCCAATCCCAATTTTGTACAGGGATATTCATAATGGCTCTGGTTAATTGGTTAGGGGCAGATCTCAGAGAATGGTTCTCACCTTTTTATGTATTTGGGAATTCTTCAATTCATAATCTACAATGGCTTCTGTACAGGTAATTGCATCAATTTGGCCGCCAGATATCCTACTTTCATGTTTTACTTCCTTAGATTACATGTTGTTTCTGAGTGATTCATACCATGGTGTTTTTTGCTGCTCTATGCAACATCTTACCTGGAAGTTGGAATAATATAGTAAAATGCACAGAAAATGTAACCATGCTGTTCTAGAGATGGCAAACCAACATCTACTACTTCTATCCACAAACGAGCAAAGCCCAATAATTTTGGGCCACTGCTAGGCGTCATCCGGCTGACGCGAGAGAATCATAAACCGCCTCATGAGCCATTGGATGAGGCGATGCGCAGCCGTCCGATATGTGCCAGTTGGTCCACGAGCGTAAGTGCTTAACCCAGCAGAAATTGACTCCGTCGTCTCTCTAGTGCAGCACTCCTCCATCGCTCTTCATCATCCCGTCTTGTACTGCTGCGGTGCTGCCTGTTGACGACCCGCGAAATCAGCCGGTCATCTCCGCCACATCAAACACCCCCGTTGCATTGAAGCTTCTGCGTCGTCTAGCTCACAGGCTTGACAAGATTCACCTAAGATGACCGGTGCATCCTGTTGCGTGCGTTGGGAGAGCTGCATAGCAGCGCCGGTGCCTCATGCCGAGTGCGTCGGGAGAGCTGCATAGCAGCGCCGACGAGGTTGCATAGCAGCGCCGGTGCCTCATGACGAGTGCGTCGGGAGAGCTGCATAGCTAGCACCGACGAGGTTGCATCGCAACGCCGGTGCCTCATGCCGCGTGCGTCAGGAGAGTTGCATCGCAGCGCCGGTGCCTTATGCCGCGTGCGTCGGGAGAGCTGCATAGCAGCGCCGGCGAGGTTGCATCGCAGCTCCGGTGCCTCCTGTCGCGTGCGTCCAGAGAGCTGCACAGCAGCGCCGGCGAGGTTGCATTGCAACTCTGGTGCCTCCTGTCGCATACGTGGGGGGAGCTGCATAGCAGCGCCGGTGCCTCCCGTAGCTCCGCGCCCCATCCAACTTGCAACGCCAGCAACGTCGATGAGGTTGCATCGCAGCACCGGTCCACAGCACGTCGCACTCCGACTAACAGCGGCTTGAATGCTTTATCAGAGCACTGGCTGGCACCGGCGAGTGCGCAACACCACAAAACGGCCATGGTGGAGAGGCGCACTGGCTTGGGGACAGCGCGTCCATGGTGGAGAGACGCATGGCCTTGGGGCAATGGCTTGGGGACAAACACGTCCATGGAGGAGACACGCACGGCTTGGGGCATTAGCTTGGTGACAACACGTCCATGGTGGAGAGGCGCGGAAATCAGCAGTGGAAGGAATCGAGAGGTTAGAGACGAGGGATCACGGGGATGGCTCGCCTGTTTCGCTAAGAAATAAGGTTTGGCGGTGGCGATGGGCAGGGCCCACAACGACGCGTGGCGTGCAGAGCGGGCGGTTTATGCGAGTTGTGTTATCAATCGGTTGAAACAAAGAGATTTCCATAATTTTGTGGATACTTTGGTTTTTAAATACACGGTGTGACATGCAAAGGAAAATTGTTTGACCCATATTAGTTACAGAAAACATGAAAGATTAATGTCGCTGTTGGCATTCTTCATCGGACCGGAGGTATAAGGCGAGCATACACAACATGGGAACATAAAAGTTGCAGAGTAACATGTGTGTTCAACACGATTTCCCCATTATTCATGTTGAGGTAATCCAATGAACATAAATATGATTACCTTTTGTTGATTGCTATTCTCCTAGGTATCAAAGAAATTGAATGGTTAGTTTCTCTACTGCAGTTTGTTAGCAACTACCATTCTTCAATAATTTCTAAAATAATATATAAACAGTTACCAAATGATGGATACACTTTCCATGGTTCACAGTGTGTTAGCCACTTGATCGTACTAATGTATGTTCCATAATTAATTGGACCTGTTGTGTTTAGAACATTGTACCTTTCCTATTTGATTTACTCCTTGAATAGATAGCTTATATAATTTGACGCTACCATGCATTTTATCTATGATGGGATGGGATGAATGTCGGTCTGCTGTTTCATAGGTCACATGTTATTTAGATTTTACATGGGAGATAGCTTATACAATGTGACTCTACAATAGGTTATCTTTGATGGGATGGGATGAATGCCAATCTGTTGTTTCATAGGTCACAGGTTATTTAGATTTTGCATGGAAGATATAGCTTATAAAAATGTGACTCTACGATACGTTTTCTATTTGATGGGATGGGATGGGATGAATACCAGTTTGTTGTTTCATGATCACATGTAAGGCATTATTCTACTGTGGTAGGTTCTTCTATTTTTACACAAAAGTATATGTGTACTTTTTCTTGAAAATAAACTATCCATATACTTGAATGAAAAAAAATTCAAAACTTTTGTTGTGAGCATACTAGCACATCCATATCTAATACAGATGATATCCATGGGGCCTACAGAGTATAGACTATATAGTACTTCCTCCGTTTTGAAATAATTGTTGCTCAAAAGGATGTATCTAAACGTATTTCAGTACTTGATACATCCATTTGAGCGACAGTTATTTTCGGACGGAGGGAGTACATGATTGATAATGAGTATTGACTGCAAAGAGAGGGCCAACACAATGTGAGATAAATATATAGCTAGACTACAGTGCACGCTTGCTAATCCGTAAAGATATGTGGTGTTATAGCTTAGGTAGTGCAGTTATTATTATTGTCAGAAACCCATTCCCTTTCCTGAATATGCAGGTTGGAGAAGAGATGTTTTGGTATTTTAAAGCTCATCTTCAGGTTCATTACATGTGCCAGACGCATGGTTGCAATAATTTTCATTTCGAACGCGTTGGTGTTTCTGTGCTCTCGAATTGGATGATATCTTTCTATAGGGATATATACTTGAACCGTTGTAATTTGTATTGTTCAAATTATACTATCTCGATGCTACAAGGCTCCATATTTATGCTATAGATAGCTTCAGGGCATGAACATATTCTCCTATAAGAAAATTTGCACCTATTAGAAATAATAAGGCCCTTACTCTGTATGAGATAAATCCTTCCCACATTTTGAAAGTGTTCATGTAAGAATTGTTTTGAATGACAGATTATCTCCTCTCTTTATATGAACATATCTAAACCATGAAACAACGTACAACTTTTGGTGAACTCTATTCCATTCACATCTTCTCATGTATATCTACTGTATGTTCATCAATATAGAAGAGTATGGCAACAAGCGACAATTCATTCCTACTACCACATTACTTTCACTACAAATCAATTAAATTTCCCAATTTGACAACTTACAAATATAATAGTTGGTTTATGTAAATTTAGCTTGTGTGTTTTGTATCACCATATGTTATGAAAATGCATACCAATCTACTGCCAAAATAGACGGGCGCGGCAACGCGCGCCATCAATGTTCTAGTTAAACATAGAGATGAAACTAATGGGCTTGCTGCCCATACCATGTCCACCATCCTCGATGAGATCTCTTTGTAGATCTTTGTGTGTATCAAAATATCATGTTATTGTACACTTCAAGAAAGAGACGGATGTAGTCTTCCCTTCTACGTGGCCAAACTACTTGTGCCATTAATTCATAGAAGGTGTAAACCAAATATTTCCCATGCTCGTTTTCAATGTTCATGTTGTGCATGATCACGACAGCCATGATCATGTATCAAAGGATCTCTTGATCCCAAAACCTAGCCGTTCCTCGCACAATAGCAAATTGGGATTTCAAATTCCAAAAGCCCTCTTCACATCTTTCCTAGTAGCCGCTTGAGCATCATGGAAGTAAAGTTCTTTCTTAATTACGTTGGGGGCTTGAAATTGGCTTCAAAAAAGTGGACCACTTCGGATATATATCCCATCTGCAAGGTAGTAGCCCATGTTATATGGACGGCCATTTGCTTGAAACTCCACTGGTGGTAATTTGCCATTGACTAACATTGCAAAGAGTGGTGACCGATGAAACACATTGATGTCATTGCAAGATCCAGGCATCCCAAAAAATGCATGCCAAATCCATGTCTCTTGATCGGCCGCGGCTTCGAGAATGATGGTGGCATCCTTCTTGTGTTATTTGAATCATCGATGTCATGCTGCATCGCCGAGTCGATAGACGATGGCCAGCATCGTCGCCTGCCAAACGCAGCTTCCACCTCCGTCTTGCACGTCACGACAGTGCGGATGTGGACCTGCGACAGAGTGCAATGCCTGTGGGGCGGGAGCGTGGGACTGTGACGGCGGGTAGGGCAGGCGCTGTGGTGCTTGGAAGGGGACATGAGTTGGTGACGCGAGTCACATGACCTAGGTTTCATATGCGGGGGCTAGCAATGGAATTTCGTGTTGGGTCATCTCTATGCGGGATTTTTTACTTGGCTGCCAAATTATTTTGGGCTATGCAGGCAATTCGTGTACCATGGCTTGTAACCCAAATTTCCCGAATTAAATTTGGGTTTCCAAAACTGTTACCCAATGTAGTGCTTAGTTTTTCGGGTCCGGGTTATACGTGGTCGATTTGGTTTTTCGGCTTGGGGCTTCGGACATCGGGTTTTATGCCCGGCGTGAGATTAAAATATTCAAATTACATAGCACTGACCAATGAAAAAAGAGTTTGCACATTTACTTGTTCACTAGAAAACACACGCCTTTTTGACACATACAAGTTTTTTTATTGCGAAAGACACATACAAGGTTACCAGTATAAGATACCACATTCGGTTACCAGTTTATGGGACTGCGCATATGGCACTTTTAACATCCTCTTACATGCATACTGCTAATCAAAGCTTAGTGCGACAAGTACACATTCAAATCACAAAACAACAATAAGACCGAGCACAATGCCTTTTAAGTGCTCCTCCACTTATTTAGTCATAAAGTGTAGATGCATATGTACACCCACACTCTGACACACACCTAGATGCTTATGGATAGTACTTCACATCATCAAGGGCAGTTGCTTGGCATGGTAAGGCCGCACTTGCCTGGCAGTGCCATGGCACGGCGTGCGTCAATATGGTACATTTTCAGCCATATGCCGGCCATGCCTTTGTAGCGACAGATGCACCATAGGTTTGCCTTTCCTAGCGCGGCACAACACTCGGCAGATGGACTGCCTGTTGGGTTATTCACTGCCGCTGCAGGCTGACAAAGCTTGAATTCATCATTCGACATGCCGCAAACGCCATGAACACTCTCTATTGCGGCGAGGGACACCACCAGGACAAGCAACAATGTTGCAGCCAATGCCTGTGACTTGGCCATTGATGCTGGTGATGTATTTAGTTTTCTACTGGATTGCTATTGGAGTTTTCGGTCTTAGCAGGTTTACCTTGAGGGTGTGTGAGATGAATATTTGGTCTGGAGCTCTATTTATAGGGGCATTTTCCCCTGTGTTCATTAAGCGTGTATTCTGCATCAAGCAGGAACAACACCAAGTGCTCCAACGTGTAGAAGCACTAACGTGTTATCATGCCAAAAAATAAATCCGCACTTGAACCTCCTGTTTAACGATAATGACTACCGTAGTGGGGACAAAAAGATATACAACGAAGCAAATCTACTGATTTCTGTTGAAATATTCATGCGAAATCTCCATAGTGCAACGCCGTAAAGACTAGTTCTCCGCAATGATAGAAAGTGATTCAACTTTTTGCCATTTACAAGGAAAAAGTAAGATGGCTCATGCCAACATTTTGAAGATTGAATTGTTTAACTGACCAAATCCATTCAGACATCCACTGAACTCTCAAGTGTTCTATGTTTCACTGCCGAATTATATGAATGATTTCACTAGCTATCGCATGCCAACCTGCTAACAAGTGTTTTATCTCGGGCCATGTGTTCAGAGTTATTTTTCTTCTTCTAAAAACATGGTCTGTGTTCATAGGTAATGAAAGAGGATGATAGTACATTTAGTGTCGTTTGATAAGTATAGAGAAAAATCACTACAGTTCGGCCACAACGTACGACTTTCGCTAGCTTGAAGCATTACACACCGGAACTGGACGCATGCACCTACTGTAGCTTGAGATTGGCATGATCTTGGGGTGTTAGCTTTTGCCGACTTAACTCAGTAATGCTGCCAGTGCAGGGGAACAGCTAGACTCAACGCATGACTGATTGCGGCGGCCGGCGGGTGTGGAAGTCGAGCTCAGCGGCTCAGCCGGGTCTTGCTTAGCATGATAACATTCTTCAGGGCATGGAAATTTGGCGGGGACGTCGACCGGCACTCGAGACTATATGAAAAGCGTCTATTGTTCATGCCAATCTGCCGACTATCACTTTGGTAAGCATAGGCATCATTCGACTCCATTCCATCATAGGCATCTCCCTCTCGCATCGCTCCCCCCGCGAGTGACCGAGGGGGCAACCTTAGCCGCCGGCGCCTCAGGTCCCCCCGCCCCTCTTCTCCCCTCGCCGCCGTCGGTCCGCGCCGCCGGGCAAAGCCCGTTAGGTGCTGGCAGCGGCGGGGCCCCATCTCCTCCTCGCGCGAGGGCTCGGCGCGGGCGGGCGTCCTCAGGCGGCGGTGCTGCGGTGCCTCATCCTGCACATGGAGGGCCGGACACGGCGGGGGCTGCGGGATCACCCGGAGGCGACAGGGGCGACTCCGGTGTTGGATCCGCGAGCAGCAGGTAGTGCGGTATCCCTTGCCTATGCGGCGGCGGCCAGATCCATGGCCGGCATGGTGCTCTTCCCCTCGGTGGAGTCTATGCCTCGAGATGGGCGAGAAGCCGCGGATCTGGCGTCCCGTCTAGATCCGCCCTGGCGTGGCAACCGGTGGCGCGTGGAGGACCAGTGAGGGGCGGTTGGAGGCTCCCTGCCGGCGTACCGACGGCGGCTTTGGTCTTCACGGCGAAGCTCCGTCCGGTTTTAGTCAGCTGCGAGATCGCGCGGGGGGGGGGGGGGGGGGGGGGCGTCATTTCCGGTGAAAATCGCGCCGACTACAGTCGTGACGGATGATGGCGGCGTCTATGACGTCGTTCCCTTCTTGAGGCATCGTCGTTGTAGGTCATGGCGCCCCACTCGTGACGCTCCGGGGGAAACCCTAGATCTGGGTCTACCGGATCGGATGATGATGGCACCTTCGATGCCGCTGTCCATCCTAGGGGCATTGTTTTGGAGCACGTGTTGGCTGGAGGGGACAACAGGAGGAGCGGTGTTACATCTACTGCAAGGCCGACGGCGGATCCCGGCGGCATGCGCCGCGGAGGTTCGGCGATGGGCGCGTATTGGAGATGGACTCGCGCACGAGGAGGAAGCTGTCCGGCGTCATGGTGGCGTTGATGGCAGAGAGGCCTGGCAAGGTCGGTGCATCAGTTCTGCTCTGAGGATGGACCGAGGGAAAATGGAGGTGACGACCCTTGCAGCGTGCGGTGCTCACTGGGAGTGTGCCAGACCGATGTGGGACCCAATCCAGGTTGTAGCTTGGATGGGACACCCGGTCTTAGATGTTAGGCTTTGGTGCGATATCTGTTTGATATTAGACCCGGACATTCGGCACGCCTTCATCAAGGGATAGGAGTAGCAACAGCGTTGCCAAGATGTTGGCTTCAGGCTTATTGATGTATCACCTTATATGGTCTTTGTGAATAACTAATAATATGATTACATGCATCGTTTAGATGCAGAGGCTAGGGGTACATCCTCCTTTTTCTAAAAAAATTTCACTTTGGTAAGCATATTGCGGGACATCTACTGATTCAGGACGAATTGTTGCCGAGCTATTAAGGTCAACTAAATTCTCTCTTAGTCAAAGTAGGTCGGCAATCTGGAGCGCAACGGTTCAGTCGTGCTCTTATAAGTCCAATTTTTGCTGGTTAATCCTAAATTTGGCGCTGGCGAACTCAGGCCGAACCCGGTGCGCCGGGGGCGCCCGGGGAAGCGTTTTTGGCGCCAATGCTCGGTGGGGCCGTCGAGTCAGCGACCAGTCTCGTCTCGTCTTCCTCATCGCCTCGTTTTCCCGCCGGGAATCAATGCCAAGGCTGCCGCCGGTCAGCCTTCCATTGATTCCTCACAGGCGGCGCAGTGCGGCGACGCGCCCCCCTCCAGCCACGCATACACATGTTTGCCGCCCCCAGCCGCTATAAAAGCCGCCCCTCCCTTGTCGGTGGACGCACTCGCCCGCAGCCCCTCTCTCGCCGCCGACGCCCCCGTCTCGTCCACCTCTCTCCCCGTCTACAGCCACTGCGTGTACGCTCGCCGATGGGAGTGCGGTTCCCCGGCGACGGAGTGGCGGCCAACGGCTTCGGCCGCCGCCACCTGCACGAGTGGGAGGCTCACCTCCTCCATGAGGTAACTACCCGGCGCCGTCTGACATGCGCGTGCCGGGGCGGTGGAGGCTCAGCGCTGGAGGCGTCCCAGTCCCCTCGTAGCCGATCGACGCCGGCCACTTCCACGGCGAGATCGAGCGCGTTCAGGCCTCCCTGACGGAGGAGGTGCGGGGCCGCCCGGAGTACGCCGCCAGCAACCACGCGCACTGGGCGGCGTACTTCCGACGCCGCCATGAGGAGCAGCTCGCCTCCACCAACAACGTGCCGGTGATGGGGGCGCCACAACACCGACAGCTGCCGTCTGTGGTGGGGCGTCCCCGGGTGCACGCTCCACTTCGTCCTCGAGCACCTCGAGGGCGGCAACGAGCTGCCGCTCGAGTACCCGGCGGCCCCAGCCTCGGTCCCTCACCAGAGTGGCGGCCCTTGGCTGCCGAGGCGCATAGCGGGCAGGTCCTCTTCCTCCTCCTCCTTCTCCCGCTTCTCCGATTCGCCGGCGCTCGCCAACGTCAATGCCGAGCTCGTGGAGACGCCGCTCGGGCGGCGCACCCGCGGTGGCGCCCTCGTCATCAACGAGGGCGGCCGTGTCTCCTCCGGTCCTTCCTCCCGCCTCGTCAAGACGAAGACGGAGCCGGGCCTCGTCGCCATGAAGAGCGAGCACGAGGACATTGCACCGCCAACGAGGCCGCCATCAAGTGGGCGCGCAAGGACTACGTCTGGCTGGAGATGGAGCGCCAGCGCCGCGCTATCGAGGAGATCGCCGCTCGGCGCCGTGGCGTGACGAGGGTGGCGTCATCATCCTCGAGGAGAGCGACGACGAGGCACCGCCGCCAGTAAAACCCGTCCGCCAAGGCGACCCAGGGCAGGGGTGCAGCAGGGACGGCGGCGACGTGAAGAAGGAGGAGGACGACGACGGCGGCGGCGTCTACAGCGCCTTCGGCCTGTAGGCGGCGCGGTGGATGGTGCGGCGGGCGGCCGCGGTGCGGCAGTAGTAGTGGTAGTTTTTTTTATTTGTTTTAGATTATGTTTTCAATATGTAAAAAACAATGGAATGCCTAAATTTCGCCGAATCTGTGTCATGTTTGGCTGAGTATATTTTTATTTTTATTTTAAAACGGAGCCTGGGGGCGACCTGGGGACGGCGGCTGGGAAACCGATCGCCCCACGCCGATTTTTCAGCTAGCGCACCCCCTAGGCGGCGCTATTTCAATCCTCTGGGTGGCCGAACGGCTGGAGATGCTCTAACCAAGCTGCACCCAAGTTCATTGCACCCACGATGAACAGTAAAATCAAAAAAAAAATAGCAGAAAAATTCTGAAATTTTGTGGCTTCGATTATGACGAAATGTTTTAGGTGCTTGTAAAATTTGGTGACCAAATGACATCCGAAGAACTCTGTACAAAAAATAACAAAATGTTTTGTGCACTGTTTGAGCAGAATTTTTATGTTGCGTGTATTGAGCTCATTTGATGTTATATGGCCACCAAATTTTGCAAGCACCTCAAATTTTGGTCATAATCAAAGCCACCATGTTTTAGAACCTTTTGCTATTTTTTAATTTTACTGTTCACCATGGGTGCAATGAACTTGGGTGTAGCCACTACTTTGGTGATTCAATTTCTTTTGCTTTGTTTATTTTCCATTTATATACCAGATGCCTTTAGTATACTTCTTATTTTGAAATGGAAGTGTTCTACTCATTTATTTCCATATATCAAACTGATATCACCATTAAAGAGTTCAAGTCCTTATCCTCCACACATTTGGATTACACTCCACCTAAACCCTAAACCCTAAAACGCCAGCAAGCGGGTAAGATACTGACAAGATTCTCAAACAACGCGATTAAGATTTATATTACATGAATATAAGTAAATCAAGCAACATATACCAGACATAATGAAATTTCATGTTAGACTCTTCATAAAGCATATGGTAAACAAGATCCTTATCATGAGCATGGACAATGGACAAGAATTTTTCATGAACCGATAGAACCAAGCAAAGTGATTAACCGTTGCATGGTTGGGAGTCGAGTAAAGGGCCAACTTGCAGGACCTAGCAATCATGCTCCTGAAATGCACTGAAGTTTATATGGTTACAATGATGGAAAATGAAACCAAAGTCAACGGAATTGCTCCACTGAAGGTTCTAAAAAAAACTATTGAGGTTCATGCAAACCAATAGATATACATATGGTTGATCCAGGAAGGAACTCCATGAAGGACGAACCCGAAATTCCATCATAAGGGGAGGTTTGCAAATCAGCAGTAGGACCTGAAGATATACTTGCACTGGTTGACATACATATTCCTGTAGAAATCTATGAGGAGATTGAAGACAACATGTTTGAGTTATATGATGCAACATGCTCGAATAATTCTCTCACTAAGGGGTAGGAACAGAAATTTGATCGATATATTGTTGCCTTCATGATGGAATGGTACCTAGTAGGCTAGCAGTACTTTGTCATATTATGTCTCTAAATTTTAATTGTTCTTGAGTTATTAACATTTTAGCAAAATGGTTCAGTTGAAGCTCAAGGAAGAGCATGCATTCTCAAGTTATAGTCAAGAAGACTTAATATTCTAGTAAGATGTAACCTCGCAACAGATATTTATTATGTCGTATTCATCTATCCCATCTAAAATATTGGAATATTTGAATTGTGGAAGCATGTGTAGCACCCAACATGAAGGAATCAAGTGTATCCTACAAGATAGCAAGTCCATAGAAAACGAAAATCTCCCACGAAAGAAGAACACCACACATGTGCGATCCATGTATTAGAAGCTCTGGGAATCTCGTACTTTGCTAGTGTAACAACAACGATCAATGAAAGAATCAAATGTTGTGTCCCAAGTCAATGCATATTCAACTGCAAAATTATGTACCAACTGTTTCCCTGAAGGAACACGTGAAACAATGTGGTAGGAAATAGTTGCTCATGAATATGTGTGATAAAATAAAGTTGTATAATTTCCTTCATACAAACTTGGTGGTAACACGACCGAAAGGCGCTACACCCATTTTTCTACATGGGGATGAATTAGGCCACCCAAAGTGTAAAATGATGAGAAATCCTTGTGGTTATAGCATAAGTGTAAAAAAATCCTTACAGCAGTAAAATTCGAGTGGCTCAGCATGCACCATTGGAAATTGATCATATTGCCCTGTTCTTGTAGAATGGAAATGAGCATCTACATCTTATTCACATGAAAAAAATATGTAAGTAAATGAAAGACAATAGGAACATGATCCGTAAGGACATATACATGACGACATGAGAGGCAATCTATTGGTCTTTTCAGATTGTACATCTTGGTATTTGCACAGCCTTATATTGACGGTCACATAATATATAAGGCGGTGAAGTATAGAGAGGCATGACAATGTACCAATCGAGGAACGCCAGTAAACTGTGAATAAAGATTTAAATTTGTTCACGTACAAGCTCTCAAATGTTTAGATTTAATACTTGCTTTTCTTCTCAAAGATTATTGGTGCGAAGATGACGCCGGATTTCATGGATTTGAAGAGGGAAAGTTGGTGATCAATGTAATAACCATGGTCATGTATAACCAACCATATGTTTCTGTGCAGTCGGTCTTATGTTGTTGTGGAACAATCTAGTACACTTCAATGGAAATATTTCAACCAATGTGGATTCATGTCTTTGTAGGGCATATATTTGGAACAATAGGCTACTATGAGACTTAATAACTTGAAGAGAAAACAGAATCAACTATAAGGATGTCTATGGGTCACCTTGATAGTTGATTACAATATTTAAATTACCTTGTGATCACTTTTTACTTGTTCATTGAAAACACACAACTTTTGGGCAATAAGAAGCTCACCAATTAATATATCAAATATATGGGACTACATGCAAGGAACTTTTGTCCTCCTTACACTTCCAGTATACATACATGCTACCATTTATCACAGATTAATGAGATAGGCGGAGAATTCAAATCACACAACAACAATAAGACCTTTCAACTGCTCCTCCACTTATTTAGCCGTATTAATGTTGATGCATATCTAGACCGACAAACGGTTTGATGCTTATGGATAGTGCACCCGATCATCAAGAGCAGTTGCTGGGCATGGTGAGGCCGCACTTGCCGGCAGCACCATTGCACGGTCTACGTCGATGTGGTACATCCTCAGCCATATGCCGGTGATGCCTTTGTAGCGACAAATGCACGACAGGTTGTCCTTCCCAAGCGTGGCACAACACTCAGCCGACGGACTATTTGTTGGGTTTTCCACTGCTGCTGCGGGCTGGCAAAGCTTGAATTCATCATTTGACATGCCACATATGCCATGAACACCCTCTATTGCGGCGAGGGACACCACCAGGACAAGCAACAGTGCTGCAACCAATGCCCGGGACTTAGCCATGGATGCTGGTATTTTATTTGTTCTTAGCTAAGTTTTACCTTGGTGTTCTGTGAGATGAATATTTGTGCTGGGCTCTATTTATAGAGGAAGGCAGCTATGTTCATGAAATGTGTATTGTTCAGCAAGCAAGCAATTAGACACACCAAGTGCTCCCCACATGTAGAAGCACTACCGTATTATCATGCAAAAAATCTGCATGAATTCTGTGTTGAACGATAACGACTACTGTAAGTGCAACTAATTCCCGGGTGGTTTTGGTAATTCATAACAACATATAGCTCATTGAACTAATATCCATTCAAGTTATATATTTCAGAAAGTTCAATGATTGGCATGGCATGGACTAGAGATGAAGACCCCTCAAAATGCTAAGGACAAAGATTGGCAAAAGCTCAAGACTCTTCATTTCCTTTTAGTGATCCAAGATGTCGGTGTGGAACGACACCTATGGGATCACAAGAATCCCTACTACGGTTGCCGGGGCGCAGGGTTGCGAGAAGAGCAGGATTAGTAGCCAGCACAAGGGTCGTTTACCCAGGTTCGGGCCGCGAGGATGCGTAAAACCCTAGTCCCGCTTTGGTGGGTGTTTTAAAGAGTTCTTGAGCTCTCGAACTAGCTGTGGTGAGCGTGTGGTTCGAAAGAGCCGAATCCCTCTCCAGTATGCCATGGGCCTCCTTTTATAGGCGAAAGGGGCTGCCGCAGTGGCATACAGGAGGTGGAAAGGCGTACAGTATTGCGAGCTTATCGCTCGTATTACAGGACAAGACACATTCAATGCGCCGCTGAGGTGTCCCCTAGCTTTATCGGGGACGGGGGCGAGGCCCATCCCGTCCGTCGCTGCTCCTCCTCGCTTCGACACGCGCCCTGACCAGCGATGCGTGCGGCGCCATGTAGTCACGCAGGCAGCTGAGGTGGCGCGGTGGTGGAGCCTCCACGAAGATCTGCATGCCGCCACGCAGGTGCTTGACGAGTTGGCCTGGGAGCTGCATGTCGCCATGCAGTGGCCCTGCTAGCGTCCTTGGTGAGAGCCTTCCCGGGTGGCCTGGCAAGGGTCTTGCCGTGGCGCATAGTCATCCCCGGCAAGGATCTTGCCGGGGGTCTTGTGGCTCTCCTCGGCAAGGATCTTGCCGAGAACCGTTGTCTTTTAATCCTCATCTGATCTTGAACATTCCTTGGTCTTGACAAAGATCTGCATGCCACCATGGAGGTGCCTCCCTAGCCCTAGTTCCAACGTGGTGGGCTGGGTTGGAACCCGTGGGCTCAAGGGTGGATCACTCCGCTGGTGTGGGCGAGCCGCCCCGGCAAGGTTCTTGCCAGGGCCGCTGAGGCTGCCCCGACAAGGGTCTTGCCGGGGGAACTTGCTTCGTCCCTCTGCTCTTTGTAGTCTTGGTCTTGGCGTTGCTCTGGCTGCCTCGGGCTTCGGTTTTACCTTGGTTCACCTCCCCTGCTCTGCTTGGTGTGGCCGTGGGCGCGGCTCCGACTGCCCGTGCACAAGTAAAGGGGTACAAAGATGCGCTCCTTCGTTTGTACACCGATAGGAGCCCCCGGGCCTGGGCCACACATAAGCGTGACATGTTGTTGGGCCAGGCCCAAAACGGTGCGCGGGCAGGCGAGGCGGTTTTTTACCGCGGTAAAACTTTTCGCGCGCTGCGCCTCCCACGACCCGCGCGCGGCGTGGCACGGCGTGGAGGGGTGCGCATGATGTGGGCGGCATGCGTGGGGCAGTTCCCGCATGCATGCGTCACATCACAGTAAATGGGCAGCGCGACCCGCGGCTTCCCCATAAAAAGGGATAACCGCGAGCGCACTGTTCCTTTTACCCTTCGCGCAATCCCAATCTCGAAAGCCTCCGCTCGTCTTCCTCTTCTTCCCCAAGCTTTGCCCCTGCTCGACGCCGTTGTGTTTCCGTCGCCCTCTGCCTTGCCCTTCTCCCCCAGCCGCCATGGCGCCGAAATCTGTCAAGGGCAAGGGGGTGGCCAAGGATGCCGGAGCGGCGGAGACGCCGGAGAGTGCGCTGGCGGTGCAGCGGACGCACCCCGCCTTCTTCCCCTCGACAGTTGACGTGTTCGAGCTTCGGGAAGCCATCAAGCCCCTGTGGGGGGTGAAGACGGGGGGGGAGAGAAGTCGGGGCATCCAGCCACGCGTGTCATCCCCGCCAACTGCGCCGAGGCTGACCCAAATCGGTACCCCTTCTTTGTCGACTATTTTCCTGCGGGCTTTGTCCTCCCTTCTCCGATTTCTTCAGCGACATCATGCACACCTTTGGCTTCCGCCTCTTGGATTTTACCCTGAATGCAGTGGCGTGCATGGCCCTCTTCGCGCACCTCTGCGAAGGCTTCGCCAGGGTGCACCCCAACATGGCGCTCTTTCGCCATTACTTCTCCCCTCGGATCCAACCAGGGGGCGCCATCTCCGGTTGCATCGCCTGGATCTCAAGGTCCAAGGGAGCGTATCCGGAGGGCGCCATGAAGGAGAGGTGGGAAGAATGGCGGGGCCGGTGGTGCTGGATCGAGGAGAAGGACCCGCCGGCGTTCTGCGAAGTTTGCCGGGCGCCGTCGGTTCGCAGAAGCGATTGGAGTGACGTCGATGCTGATGACGAGAAGCTCACGGTCGCCACCACCAGGATCCTTCAGCTCACCGAGGCCGGGCTCACCCTGGAGATGATCGGGGCGGACTTCATCCGCTGCCGGATCGCTCCACTGCATAACAAGGGGAAGCCAGCCTGGCTCTTCACGAACCCTGCCGACATCATGCGGCTTCGCCCCGGCCTCGACCACAACTTCACGGTGATGGGTCATGCCCACTTCTGCCAGCGAATCTTCCAGCTCGATGTGGGCCATGACGGCGAGGTCGAGCGGACCGGCAAGGTCGCGAGGGCCGCCGCGAAGGCCGGCAAGGTCTTCAAGGGGCCCTTGTTCAAGTTGCCGGCGGGAGTTGTCCCGTTGTGCAACAATTCACGCCGGACCGACATCATCGCCATGATGCTGGACTGCAACTCGCATGGCCCTGACCCGAGCTGGGCCGAGCGGGAGGACACCGAGGTGCAGCAGTTCTTTGACACCCTGCACGAGGGATATGTCAACGCCGATGCCGAGCGGCTGCTCGTCCAGGACACCACCCAAGCGGAGCTAGACTACATCGCCGCCAGGGCGATGGAGGCGAAGCTTGCCGAGGAGGCCGGCAGCGCCGGTGGTGTGGAGGACAAGGACGCGACGGCCGCGGAGGAGGAGGAGCTCGCCAGGTGGGGAGGGGACTTCTTTTTCCCAGCCTAGGACTGGCGCTGGTAAGCCGCTCGCCTTTCGTCCCTGTTCCTTTTTCTTTCTGGTTCTTGGTTTTGGCCTTGCCTCACTCCTTTCTTTGGTGTCCAGATCCCTCCTCGGTGAACCCAGAGGACGTGGACGCCGTCATCAAGGACGTCCCCAAGGCCGCCGAGGCGGACGCCGAGAAGATCGCCGCCGAGGAGGCCGCCAAGGGCGCTGCTGAGGATGCCGCCAAGGGGCCTGCCGGGGAGGCCGGCAAGGCCGCCGCTGAGGAGACCGACAAGGGGCCTGCCGGGGAGGCAGGCGGGGCCGCTGCCGAGGAGGAGGAGGTGGATGATGACCAGCCTTCCTCCTCTGTTGCTTCCGGCTCCAGCAAGTGAGGGTGAGTGACGACTTGTTCGTCCACCTTCCAGGCGCGTCGAGCACCAGGACACCCGTCGAGGGAGAGGTGTTCGACGATGAAGTGCTTGCCGCCGCCGGGCTTGAGGTCGTCGACGAGCCGAGCGTTGGTGGCGAGGGCTCCCACTAGGAGCGGCTGCTCCAGGCCATGGGTGCCAACTTCCGGAGGCTCCAGGCGCTCCACCGTGCCCACCTGGACAAAATTAAGTCCAGGACGGCGGTGGTGGAGAAGGCGGAGGCGGACCTCCAGAAGTGCGTCGCCGAGACGCTGGGCTGGTTCCGCCAGGCTCACGAGGAGCTGAAGGCCCCCTAGGGCGAGCTGGCCAAGCGCGACGCGGAGCTCGGCATGAAGCTGGCCGACATCGAGAAGGCCCAAGAGACGGTGGAGGGCTTGGCCGCGGCAGCCGAGGCCGCCCGGACTCAGCACCAGGCCGCACTGAACTCCCAGGAGGAGGACCTCGCTGCGCGCGAGGAGAAGCTTGCCGCCACGCTCCGCGGCAAGGATGAAGAGGTGGGGAAGTTTGTCTTGCAGCGGACCAGTGAGCTGGAGCAGAGGCACAAAGAGGCGCTCGATGCCCAGGCCCAGGTTCACGCCGACAAGGTGAAGGAGCTGGAGGCAGAGCAGGACGGGCTGAAGGAGCAGGCCCTGAAGCTGTCCCAGGAGAAGGACACGCTCAATAGTGCCCTAACGGAGGCGCAGGGCACAGCCATCAGCAAGGTCGGGGAGCTCTCGAGGCCAACAAGTCCCTCAAGGACCTCACGCTGAAGCTGGAGGGCCTCGAGGGGATGCTCACGGAGGCCCAAGCCCAGGAGGGGACCCTGGCCAAGGAGCTGGAGACCGAGAAGCAGCTGCGGAAGGACGAGGCCGTCGAGCATAAGGATTTCAAGGAGGGCGTGAACCGCTGGATTGGTCGCCTCGAAGACGTCGCCGGTAGGATTACCGTGCAGGTGGCTACCATGGGGATGCAAGCGTGAGGTACGCCCTAGAGCGCAGCGGGACCACCAACGCCAAGCTGACCTTGTTCTTCGAGTGCGTTCTCGGGGCCCTGGAGCAGCTTCACGCCAACCGGGTGGCCTTGCTGGCCGACGAGGCCCGGAGGCTTTGCCAGGGCGCCATGACCAAGGTTCTCACCAAGGTGGCACACTCGTAGCCTGACCTCGACTTCGACGCCGCGCTGGAGAGCTTGCCGGAGGGTACTGACCTCGCGCCGCTCAGGGAGTGCATCAAGCCCATCATCAGCCGTGTCGGCGGAATTCTGAGGGTGGAGGGCCAACGCCGGGATTAGGCACCCGTTTCTTATCGCCGCTGCAAGTTCACAACCAAGACAATTGCTATCTCTAGTCAGAACCGCAGCAACAATTTGATGTAATATGACTCTGCATCACTTTTAGTATCATGCATGTTATTTTCATGTTAGATTTTTCCTTGTATGTCCACCCTACGTAACTGGTAGGCCTGCCGGCGCGTAAACCCAGGGCGGCGTCTTGGGGACGGATCCCCATTGGCCTGCTAGGTGTGCTTGCTGCCGGGCGAACCACCTTACCGCCCTTAGCGCGGCCGCCCGAACTGTCGAGCTTGACTCGAGTCAGAGTCGGGAGCGTTGCCAAGTGCGGAAGGCTACCCCGCCACTCTTGACGCGGCCGCTTTGAGCTGTTGAGCAGACTCGAAACAGATCAAGGGAGTTGCCAATCGCGGGAGGGCCCCTTCGCGTGCAGGTTTTCCATACATAGGCAAGATCTCTGAGGACGATAACTTTATGTACAAAAGGAAATAACTCACGGTCCTGAATGACTTAGCTTTTCTGTCGCCGCGCTGGCGTCCTTCGCGTTCGCAGGCGACACCTTTCCCTCCTGGCCGTCTCCTTCTTGGGAGCCACGACGACGAAGAACTGCTAGGCCGACTACTAGACCAGATTCTCACAATTGCGCCCCCTACCTGGCACGCCAAAGATGTCGGTGTGGAACGACACCTATGGGATCACAAGAATCCCTACTACGGTTGCCGGGGCGCAGGGTTGCGAGAAGAGCAGGATTAGTAGCCAACACAAGGGTCGTTTACCCAGGTTCGGGCCGCGAGGATGCGTAAAACCCTAGTCCTGCTTTGGTGGGTGTATTTCACAGAGTTCTTGAGCTCTCTAACTAGCTGTCGTGAGCGTGTGGTTTGAAAGAGCCGAATCCCTCTCCAGTATGCCATGGGCCTCCTTTTATAGGCGAAAGGGGCTGCCACAGTGGCATACAGGAGGTGGAAAGGCGTACAGTATTGTGAGCTTATCGCTCGTATTACAGGACAAGACGCATTTAATGCGCTGCTAAGGTGTCCCCTAGCTTTATCGGGGACGGGGGCGAGGCCCGTCCTGTCCGTCGCCGCTCCTCCTTGCTTCGACACGCACCCTAGCCAGCGGCAGCGCCATGTAGGCACGCAGGCAGCTGAGGTGGCGTGGTGGTGGAGCCTCCATGAAGATCTGCATGCCGCCATGCAGGCGCTTGACGAGTTGGCCCGGGAGCTGCATGTTGCGACGCAGGTGCCTGCTCAGCTGGTTGAGCTGGCAGCTACATGCAAACGGCGGTGCAAACTTGGTTGGTGTGGGCCTCGCAGTGGCCCTGCTGGCGTCCTTGGTGAGAGCCTTGCTGGGTGGCTCGGCAAGGGTCTTGCCGTGGCGCGCAGTCATCCCCGGCAAGGATCTTGCCGGGGGTCTTGTGGCTCTCCTCGGCAAGGATCTGGCCGAGGACCGTTGTCTTTTAATCCTCATCTAATATTGAACATTCCTTGGTCTTGACAAAGATCTGCATGCCACCATGGAGGTGCCTCCGGAGCCCTAGTTCCAACGTGGTGAGCTGGGTTGGAACCCGTGGGATCAAGGGTGGCTCACTCCGCTGGTGTGGGTGAGCCGCCCCGGCAAGGTTCTTGCCGGGGCCGCTGAGGCTGCCCCGGCAAGGGTCTTGTCGGGGGAACTTGCTTCGTCCCTCTTCTCTTTGTAGTCTTGGTCTTGGCGTTGCTCTGGCTGCCTCGGGCTTCGGTTTTACCTTGGTTCACCTCCCCTGCTCTGCTTGGTGTGGCCGTGGGCGCGGCTCCGACTGCCTGTGCACAGGTAAAGGGGTACAAAGCTGCTCCCCTTCATTTGTACACCGACACAAGATCACATTGAGTCCATGGGAAAGCCAATACTATTAAAAGTGGGGATGATGTGTTGCTTAATGGTCTAGTTGCTCAAAATGCTCAGCGATATTGCTCCAAAACCCTCAACCATTTTCCCACTCCAAATATGTCCAAAACCCAAAGTCAAACTTAGCCCCACCGATTTGATCTATCCGGCACCACTGAGTACAGTTGACATAGCCACTGCCAGAAACCCTAGACAATTTGGTCACACCAATACGGATCTCGGTCTCACCGAGATGGCCTTGCAAACTTTCTGTTTCCCTTCGTAACATTTCGGTCACACCAAAATGAGCGATCGGTCCCACCGAGTTTGCTTGACAAACTCTCTGTTTCCCTTCATAACGTTTTAGTCTCACCGAAATGAGCGATCGGTCCCACCGAGTTTGCTTGACCAACTCTCTGTTTGCTCTTTGCTGAAACCGGTCTCACGGAGATGAGGTTTTTCCCTAGCCCTAGCACATCGGTCACACCGAGTTGATCATGTCGGTCCCACCGAGACTCCTAACGTTCACATTTTGAACTGATTCAGTCTCACCGAGTTCTTCTGTTCGGTCTGACCGAGTAGGGTCAAATGTGTGTAATGGTTGGATTTTGTGTGGAGGCTATATATACCCCTCCACCCCCATCTCCATCAGAGGGAGAGCCATCATAACGTGCCTACACTTCCACTACTCATTTTCCGAGAGAGAACCACCTACTCATGTGTTGAGACCAAGACATTCCAATCCAACCACAAGAATCATGATCTCTAGCCTTCCTCAAGTTGCTTTCCACTCAAATCACCTTTCCACCATAGCCAAATCTGTGAAAGAGAGTTGAGTGTTGGGGAGACTATCATTTGAAGCACAAGAGCAAGGAGTTCATCATCAACACACCATTTATTACCTTTTGGATAGTGGCGTCTCCTAGATTCGTTAGGTGGAACTTGGAAGCCTCCGACAAGATTGTGGAGTTGAACCAAGGAGTTTGTAAGGGCAAGGAGATCGCCTACTTCGTGAAGATTTACCCGAGTGAGGCAAGTCCTTCGTGGGCGATGCCATGGTGGGATAGACAAGGTTGCTTCTTCATGGACCCTTCGTGGGTGGAGCCCTCCGTGGACTCGCGCAACCATTACCCTTCGTGGGTTGAAGTCTCCATCAACGTGGATGTACGATAGCACCACCTATCGGAACCACGCCAAAAATCTCCGTGTCTTCATTGCGTTTGCACTCTCCAAACCCCTCCCTTTACCTACATATGCAATATTTTACTTTCCGCTGCTACACTCTTAGAATTGCATGTGTAGGTTGATTGCTTGACTTGTGCTAAGTTGCTAAAATCTGCCAAGACTTAAAATTGGGAAAAGGCTAGATTTTTATTTGGTCAAATAGTCTAATCACCCCCCTCTAGAGCTACTTTCGATCCTACAAGTGGTATCAGAGCCTTGGTCTCCATTTGCCTTGATTTCCATAGCTTTGGTGATCATAGCCTTGGTTTCACAACCTAGGAGAGTATAGCATCTAGCAAGGGAAATTACCACCGTAGAGGTCCTTACTTTGATGGTACTAATTTTGCTAGTTGGAAGCATAAGATGAAAATGCATATTCTTGGCATAACCCCGCCATTTGGGCTATTGTGCATATTGGCTTGCAAGGTGAATACTTTGAGGATGGAAGAGAACCGGATCATGAAGCGTCCGTGGAAGAATTGAAGATGTTGCAATACAATGCTCAAGCTTGCGATATTCTTTTCAATGGATTGTGCCCCGAAGAATTCAACAAAATCAGCTGTCTTGAGAATGCAAAGGAAATTTCGGATACTTTGGTTGATATGCATGAAGGTACCGAGTCCGTCAAGGAATCCAAATTTGATGTGCTTCAAATTCAACTTGACAAGTTCAAAGTGAAGGATGGTGAAGGAGTCACTGAAATGTACTCTAGGCTTGCTCTCATCACAAATGAGATTGTTGGCTTAGGAAGCGAAGAAATGACCAACAGATTCATCATCAAGAAGATCCTAAGAGCCTTGGATGGAAAATACGATACCGTGTGCACCTTGATCCAAATGATGCCCAACTACAAAGATCTCAAGCCAACGGAAGTCATTGGTAGAATTGTTGCTCATGAGATGTCACTCAAGGATAGGAAGAGCTCCACAACAAGTCTAGTGGTTCTTATAAAGATTCATGTGATGCTCCTACAACATCAAGTGAGAAACAAGTCTTCAATGAAGAACTAAGCTTAATGGTGAAGACCTTCAACAAGTTCTACAAGAGTAGAAGCAAAGAGAGAAGTTCCAAGTCAGGGTCCTACAATGACAAAAGATCTTCTAGTCGTGATCGCAATTGCTACAATTGTGGAAGACCCGGACACTACTCCAATGAGTGTACAACTCCCTACAAGAGAAGAGAAGAATCACCTAAAAGGAGAAGTAAAAGAGATGAATCACCACCAAGAGAAAGAAGAAGTAGAGCTGATCGGTATGAACGAAGACCCTCTCGTAGAAGGAAGGATTCGGAAAGGAAGGACAAGTCATCAAAGAGCTACACAAGACGAAGACATCAAGCTCATGTTGGTGAATGGGTATCCGGTTCCGACTCCGACAACTACTCCGAGAGAAGCTATCACTCCGACTCCAAATATACTCAAGATGAAGGTGTTGCCGGTCTTGCACTTGAGTCATCCAACTCCTACGACATATTTGACTCACCAAATGAAGGAATTAGAAGATGCTTCATGGCTAAAGGCCCTAAGGTATCACACCCGAGTACTTCGATTTCAATAGTGATGAAGATGACTTGCTAGGTGATGATGATGTACTTGTTGATAACACTAGTGATGAAAACTATGATGAAATTGTTGTTAATCATGCTAATCAAGATGAAACGAATGACAATGATAAGAAGGAGATTGAGCGTCTAACTAAAGAATTAAACACTCTTAAGTTAGCTCATGAAACTACCTTAGACGATCATCGAGAGCTTTTAAAGACTCATGAGAAGCTACACTTTGAGAAGCTCAATTTAGAGCAAGAGCAAGGCAATCAATGATGATGTTTGAAAGAAAAGTTCTTCTTACATTGCCAAGCGTTTACTCTTGTCTACTTACATGCCACAAGTAAAATCTAGCAACAAGAATAAGAAAGATTCTTCCTCTAGCAGTAACAATAATCATGTTAAATCCAATATTGTTGCTTCTAGTAGTTCTCTTGATTCCACTAATGATTCTCTTATCCTAGTTACACTTGAGCAAGAAAATAGTTTATTGAAGGGAATTATAGAGAAAGGTGTTTACAAGAGCCTTGTCGGAAGTAAGCAATTTGAGGAAATTGTACGCAAGCAAGGAAGGCACCGGAAGAATCAAGGTGTTGGTTTTGAATGAAAGTTCAATGCCAATGGAGTTGAGTGGGAAGAAGATCAATACCCCAAGACGAAATTTGTTCCTCAACAAGAGAAGTATCACCCCACTTCTTTCAAGGGAACACAAACTCAAGATGATCTTCCACCACAAGACCACAAGCTAAAAGGCAAGGACAAGCTTCAAGAGAGATTGATCCATTTGAAGAAGCTCCTAAGGCCTTGGTTAAGTGGGTTCCCAAGACTACATCAAGTTCTACTTCATCAAGTATGACTACAACTCCAAGGATTCCCAAAGTTGATGTGGGTCCCAAAGAAGAAGAACTAGAGAGTTCTTGAGGGTGACTCCGCCAACATACTTCACTCATATTCATTTTGACAAGGACAAGTGCAATCAACTTTCATATCTTGCACTAGTTCAAGGAGTCACAAACCCTCTTGTTGGTAAGACAAGGGACAAGGTAACCTAATACTTTCATGGACATCATCATATGTGTATTTCACTCTATGTCTATGGATATCCTTGTATGTTCCTTGTGGGACTAACCCATGTAGGTATTGAAAGTGCAACTCACTCCAATGGATTGCTCCACATGATCTACATCAACTTTGAGCATCCACATCTTCAACATCTACATGAAGTCATCATCGACAAAACACAAGGTTAGTTCATCCTCGAAGGGGGGATATCACATCTAGGGGGAGCTTTGCTCTAAGAATTGAGCTAAAGCAACTCAAATGATGTGAACACAACAATGCTTTATGTAGAAGTGGTAACTCCACTTGTGCTTAAACAATGAGTATGAGCTAAGTTAATATACTCATGTATAGATGACCTAGTCATCACCAATTGCTTGATAGATGCTAGAGTGTTTGTGCATGCTTTGCCACATATTTTATTTGCTATCTTATTGTGTGAGCATGTTGGTTGCATAATTTTCTCCATTCGAGGACATCCATTTGTTGCTTTGATTGTTTGATTTTTCTTTTGCCAAAAGGATGGAAAAGAATGCCTAAGTACTCCCTCTAGCTATCTATGCTTTTCTCGTCTCAAACTCTATTCATCCTACATCACAAAGTTTGAACAAGTCGAATTCGGACCCTCCGGGTGAGGAGCACTCGGAGCCACTGATCCGTCAAGGGCTTAAACTTCCAAAACCTCTTAATGCATCTCGGTCAAACCAACTAATCCCACTCGGTCTCACCAAATTCATTAAGTTGATCTAGGTTTTCATCTCGGTGTAACCGATTTGAAAAATTCGGTCACACCGAGTTGCATTAACTGCTAGCAGTTTTGCATCTCGGTGCCACCGAGTCGTTCCACTCGGTCACACCGATAGTGACTGGGTATATATATACAGCGGGTTGAATTTTCGTAATTTCTTCAAACACTCGACCGCGCCTACCCAGCTCTGCCGCCCCCTTGGTCTCCGGATCGTCGCTGTCATCGCCAGTGCCTCCTGCCACTGGTCTCCGCTGCCGTCAACGGGAATCTCACCGCCGTTGCTGCCATAGCAAGTTCGTCGCCAAGTTAGGGTACAGACTTGACCTCTTTGTGCGCTCCATTATTCCGATTCTTGCACAAAGATCATTTCCATTGTTCTTACCACGAATGAGATCAATCTATCCATTGAAAAATTCCATTAGAGTAGATTTGATGCAAAAACTTAGGGTTAGGTTTCCGCCATACTCATCTCGGACCGACCGATCTGAGGATCTCGGTCTCACCAATTTGGCTCAGGCCATTGCACAAGTACAACTCGGTCTGACCGAAGTGTACTAATCGAAATCACTCACCCTGTGAAACCCTAGCATTTCGGAGTCACTGAACTGCATTTTGGTCTGACCGAAACTGCGTGTTTAGACTCTGTTTGTGATTTGGTGTCATCGAGTTTGTCATATCGGTAGCTCCGAAATGCTTTCTGCAGAGAACTAAAGTTAAGTTTTTGTCTCAATATTTTTGCAAAATAGCTGTACTTTGTGATGCTCATCCACTCTATCTATACCCATCTATTCATAGGGTCAGTTTCAGCAATGTCAGAGGGCAGTGACAGCCAGAACAGGTCTAAAGAGCAAGTGCAACTCAGTGAGGGCACTAGTCCCTCCAACAGCAGTTATGAAGATGGTAGCAGAAGCACTCCAAGCAAATTGCCTAAGGCTGCTACTAGGCAAAGGAAGAAGAAAACTTCAGAATCTGAGGATGAGGATTTTGTTGTTGAGGAGGAAGTGACCTCCAAGAAGAAAGTGTTGAAGAAGGATTATGCTGCTGCTGCTGCCACAAAGCCTCGTATGCCAAAAAAGCTCCTGCGAAGAGGAAGCCTATGTCAAAATCCAGAGCCTCCACTCAAGAAACAACTGCTAAACCAAGTGGTGCAACAGAGAAGAAGGAAAGAAAAAGAGGAAGATGGTGCAAGCTAGTTGATCCAAGGGCTGAATTTGGAAAGCACTTGATACGTCTCCAACGTATCTATAATTTTTTATTGTTCCATGCTGTTATATTATCATTCTTGGATGTTTTATAATCATTTTATAGTCATTTTATATCATTTTTGGTACTAACCTATTGACATAGTGCCAAGTGCCAATTGCTGTTTTTTGCATGTTTTTTACATCGCACGAAATCAATACCAAACGGAGTCCAAACGCAGCGAAACTTTTTGTGGATTTTTTATGGACCAGAAGACATCCAGTGGGCCGAAGAAGCACATGGGGGGTGCTCCGAGGGGAGCACAACCCACCAGGGCGCGCCTGGAGGCGCGCCCTGGTGGGTTGTGCCCACCTCGGGTGCCCCCCGAACCGCCTCTTTACTCTATAAATACCCCAATATTCCAGAAACCCTAGGGGAGCCAACGAAAATCAATTCCAGCCGCCGCAAGTTCTAGAACCACCAGATCCAATCTAGACACCATCAAGGAGGGGTTCATCATGCCCATTGGTGCCTCTCCGATGATGCATGAGTGTTCTTTGTAGACATACGGGTCCGTTGTTAGGAGCTAGATGGCTTCCTCTCTCTCTTTTGATTCTCAATACAATGGTCTCTTGGAGATCCATATGATGTAACTCTTTTTGCGGTGTGTTTGTTGGGATCCGATGAACTTTTAGTTTATGATCAGATCTATCTTTTTAAGCATTAAAGTTATTTGAGTCTTCTTTGATCTCTTATATGCATGATTGCTTATAGCCTCGTATTTCTTCTCCGATATTTGAGTTTTGTTTGGCCAACTTGATCTATTTATCTTGCAATGGGAAGAGGTGCTTTGTGATGGGTTCGATCTTACGGTGCTTGATCCTAGTGACAGAAGGGGAACCGGCACGTATGTATCGTTGCTATTAAGGATAACGAGATGGGGTCTATTTCTACATAAATAGATCTTGTCTACATCATCTCATCGTTCTTATTGCATTACTCCATTTCTCCATGAACTTAATACACTAGATGCATGCTGGATAGCGGTCGATGTGTGGAGTAATATTAGTAGATGCAGGCAGGAGTCAGTCTACTAATCTTGGACGTGATGCCTATATAATGATCATTGCCTGGATATCGTCATGATTATTTGAAGTTCTATCAATTGCCCAACAGTAATTTGTTCACCCGTCATTTGCTATTTTTCTCGAGAGAAGCCACTAGTGAAATCTACGGCCCCCGGGTCTCTTCTTTAATACATTTGCCTTTGCGATCTATTTTCCTTTGCTTTTATTTTTAGATCTATTGAACCAAAAATACAAAAATACCTTGCTGCACTTTATTTTATTTGGCGTTCGATCTATCAATATTTACAACTCTCTCACGTTCGTTTGCCAATTTCTGGCGCCGTTACACGAAAGGGATTGACAACCCCTTTAATACATCGGGTTGCGAGTATTTGTTATCTGTGTGCATGTGCTGTTTACGTAGTGTTGCTTGGTTCTCCTACTGCTTCGATAACCTTGGTCTCATCACTGAGGGAAATAGCTACCGTCGCTGTGCTGCATCATCCCTTCCTCTTTGGGGAAATACCGACGTAGTCCTAGCAGACATAAGCACTCATCTGAGAAAGAAGAGGAGGAGGAAGAGGTTGTTGGACCTCCACCAAAATCTCAAAAGCTTATGGGGGATGCTATAAGATCAGTGATACGCCTCCAACGTATCTATAATTTATGAAGTATTCATGCTATTTTATTATCATCCTTGGATGTTTTACAATCATTTTATAGCAACTTTATATCATTTTTCGGGACTAACCTATTGACCCAGTGCCCAGTGCCAATTGCTGTTTTTTGCTTGTTTTTTACATCGCAGGAAATCAATATCAAACGGAGTCCGAATGCAGCAAAACTTTTTGGAGATTTTTTTGGACCAGAAGACATCCAGTGGGACAGAGAAGCACATGGGGAGTGCCCCGAGGTGGGTTGTGCCCACCTCGGTGGCCTCCCGTACCCCCTCTTTGCCCTATAAATCACCACATATTCCAAAAACCCTCGGGATAACCCTAGATCAGAATTTCCGCCGCCGCAGGCCTCTGTAGCCACCGAAAACCAATCTAGACCCAGTTCCGGCACTCCGCTGGAGGGGGAATCATCACCGGTGGCCATCTTCATCATCTCGGCGGCCACCACGATAAGGAGGGAGTAGTCCACCCTCGGGGCTGAGGGTTTGTACCAGTAGCTATGTGTTTAATCTCTCTCACTATCGTGTTCTTGAGATGTAACGATCTTGATGTATCGTGGGCTTTGTTAGTATAGTCGGATCATATGGTGTTTTCCCCTCTCTATCTTGTTGTGATGAATTGAGTTTTTCCCTTTGAGATTTCGTTGTTATCGAATTGAATAATTTTATGGATTTGAGAGCACTTGATATATGTCTTGAATATGAATACTCGTGGTGACAATGGGGTATCATATTGATTCACTTGATATGTGTTTTGGCATTCAACTCACGGATTCCCGTGGTGACATTGGGGTAATCTATGCATAGGGGTTGATGCACGTTCTCGTCTTTTGTTTCTCTGGTAGAAATCTTGGGGCACTCTTTGAGGTTCTTTGTTTTGGATTGAGTATTATGAATTTGAAATTATTTGGTGTTATTTTAGTACGAACTCTTGATAGATCGATCGGAAAGAATAGCTTCGAGGTGGTTTTGTACCCTACAAATGATTTGTTCTTATGTTCTCCGCTAGATAGGAACTTTGGAGTGATTCTTCGTTGCACGTTGAGGGATGGTTATATGATCCAATTATATTAGCATTTTTGAGAGATTGCACTAGTGAAAGTACGGACCCTAGGCCTCATTTTCAAGCATTGCAAAACCATTTGTGCTCCGTTTTATCAATTGCTACCTTGCTGTTTTTTATTGTTCTTATTACAAAAATCAATATCTACTATCCATATTACACTTGTATCGCCATCTCTTCACCGAAGTAGTGCACCTATACAAATTACCATTGTATTTGGTGTGTTTGGGACACAAGAGACATTTTATTATTTGGTTGCAGGGTTGTTTGAGAGAGACCATCTTCATCCTACACCTCCCACAGATTGATAAACCTTAGGTCATCCACTTGAGGGAAAATTGCTACTGTCCTACAAAACTCTGCGCTTGGAGGCCCAACACGTGTCTACAAGAATAAAGTTGCTTAGTAGACATCAAGCTCTTTTCTGGCGCCGTTGCCGGGGAGGCTAGGTAAGCGGCACTCACATCCCGTCAACGAAGCTCTTTTCTGGCGCCGTTGCCGTGGAGGTGAGTGCATGAAGGTATATCTTTAGATCTTGCAATCGAATCTTTTAGTTTCTTGTTTTATCACTAGTTTGGTTTTATAATAGAAAACTACAGAAAAATGGAGATTGGGTTACCTCAGGTTGTTCTTTATCTGTATAATGTCTATCTTGAGAATAAGGATTCCGATGATTGTGCTAGAAAAAGAATTCAATAAAATTTATGGCGTAAAAACGTTGGATGATGGGCATGATTACAATATTTTTAGTATGAATTCTTTGAATATCCAAAATGCTAATGATTATTGCACTAGTCATGAGAAAAATGTTTCTTATAAGCATGTCAATTTTTTTGGAGTGGAAAGACTTTGTGAAGACGTGCCTTATAGGGAAGATAGATTTTGTAAGAAGCATAAGCATGATAGAACCAATTCTTTGCTCAAAGTTATAGATGAATTTGCTACAAAATTATGCTCTCTTTGTCCTATTACTTGTGAACTTTGCAATAAAGTTGGTCACCTTAATTTCCAATGTATGCTTTTTCATGGTCGAATCGTGTCCAAATATTGCAATAACTTGATCACCCTTGAGCTTTATAACAAGCTTTGTCTATTTTTGGGGAGTGAAGAATTGACACATAAAAATAGTTGGTTTGAAGTATTTATTCTCACGGACGACATTGAAACTAATCTAAAGAATATCTATATGTTTTGCATGGTAAATTGCAATGAGAATGCTTATATTGCCAACTATAGAAAGATGGGAAAACCAATAGAATATAAAAGGAATACTAATGAAAGCGTAAAGATTTCCACCTTCCCTCCTATTGTTTCTCATGATGAAATAGGTGACGAGGAGGAGCTCCCTATTCAACCAATCTCATCAATAAGAAGCTTAAAAAAATTAATTAAACCCACAAGTGATGTGGTGAAGAAGAAGAAAAGAAGAAAGAATAGAGGTAAAAGGTATCTCTCCCAAATAATGTTGCTCCTATTATTGTTGTGCCTCATGAAAATGATTCAAAAATAATTGTGGAAGATGATGCACTTGATGATTATATTGCTTCTATGTCTTATGGCACAATGTCTGAGAGCACTATTGATGATGATTTTGTTATGCCTATTGCTTGCTGTGATGATTATGATTGGGAAGATAATGATAATTCTCATAATCTTTGAAATCTTTGTGGCACCAATTTGGGAAATTATGATGATAGCAATTGTTATACCGTTGGTGCTATTTATACTTTTAATGATGGGAGTGATTATGTTTATGATATGCCAAGCCACAAGCTTGGGGATGCTATGTTTGATGAGAATGACATGTTTGAGAATTTATTTGCTGCAATTAATGTTTGTCCCAAGCTTGGGGATGCTATGTTAAATGAAGATGATCTTTTTAGTCCCCCTACTTTGAACGATCAAATTTGATATGATGATTGCATGCTTCCTATCTATGATGAGAACAAAGTTGCTACTTATGATGATTATTGTGATGATACTTATGTTATAAAAAGTAGTGATGATTATATTTATAAAACTTGTCATAGTTATGATTACCCTTTTTCTGAACATTACTCTTTTAATGTAGAAACATTTTTTTAGTATTCGAGTTTCATATGGCACTCCCACCATTGTGAATGTGAAGAAATTTTCTTATATGGAGAGTAATAAATTTTCTATGCTTTTGGATCATGAAAAGAATGCTTTATGTGATAGTTATATTGATGAATCTATTCATGATGCTACTGAAAATTATTATGAGAGAGGAACTTATGATTCAAGATTCTCTTGTTATGTTTCAATCCTTATATTTTATGCAAGCATCCTTGAAATCATCATGCCTAGCTAAAAGGCATTAAAGAAAAGCGCTTGTTGGGAGACAACCCAACACCTTTACCTACTGTTTTTGTGTGTTCACATGATTATGATACGGTAGTAATCATGTTTTATTGCTTTTGTTTCAATAAAGTGCCAAGTAAAGCTTTTGGGATAGTGTGGATGATAGTTGACTTGAATCTGTGCAAAAACAGAAACTTTTGCGCTCATTCCAGGAATTTTAGAAATTTACTGGAATGTGCTTTTTATCTGAATTTTTTACAGGTGATAGATATACAAATTCTCTATGTTGTCCTAATGTTTCAGAATTTTTGGAGTAGCAGAAGTATGGTTGGAGTATAGATTACTCCAGACTGTTCTATTTTTGACAAATTCTGTTTTCAATGCATAGTTTGCTTGTTTTCTAGTTTCTATGGCTTATATTGCTCAATATAAATTATGGAAATGATATGCTACAGTAGGAATTGTGTGGAAACAATTATGAATCTTGTCTTTGACAGTACAAATGTGAAATGGTTTGCTCTTTATCATACTAACCTATCTCACGAAGTTCCGCTAAGTTTTGTATGATTGAAGTTTTCAAGTTTTGGGTGAGATGTCGATATGAGGAGAATAAGTAGTGACAAGACCCTAAGCTTGGGGATGCGCAAGGCACCCCAAGTTAATATCCAAGGAAGATCCAAGCAACTAAGCTTGGGGATGCCCCGGAAGGCATCCCCTCTTTCGTCTCCAGCATTATCGGTAACCTCACTTGGAGCTACATTTTTATTCGTCACATGATATGTGTTTTTCTTGGAGCATCATTTTCTTTTGCTAGGATTTTCTTGCTGTTATTTATAATAATTTTTTGCATCTTTCCTTTCAATAAAAATGTCAAGGATAGCCTTTACCATGCTTATTTTGCAAGTATGCATGTTGCTGTTTCAAAACAGAAAGTTTATCGCTGTTGCAAAAATTCCCGAGAAAAGTCAGAATGTGATTAAATGTTGAATTTTTTTGAAAAATAAGCTCTGATAAATTTTCTACAGTGTGGTAAATTTTCATAATTTTTGGAGTTAAGGAAATATTGATACTCTTGCATTCTTTATAGACTGTACTGTTTTGACAGATTGCTGTTATGTTTGCATTGTTTGCATATGTTTGCTTGTTTAATGATTATATTTGAGGATAGGAGTATTAAATATGTAGAGGCATTTAGTATGCAATGTTGAATAATAGTTTTAGTGATTTTCTACAGTAGAGAATGATAAGGTTTTTGCATTGGTTTATACCAACTTACCTCACGAGTTCTTGTTGAGTTTTGTGTGGATGAAGTTTTTAAGATTTAGGGAAACCATGATATAAAAGGAATTAAAGAGACACAAAAGCTCAAGCTTGGAGATGCCCAAGGCACCCCAAGATAATATTTCAAGAAGTCTCAAGCACCTAAGCTTGGGGATGCCCCGGTAGGCATCCCACCTTTCTTCTTCAACAATTATCGGTTAGTATCGGTTGAGCCTAAGTTTTTGCTTATTCACATGATGTGTGCTATTCTTGGAATGTAATTTTGTTTTGTTTGCTTTCTGTTTTAATAAAATAATTAGATCTGAAACTTTTAAATAAGAGAGAGTCCTCAAATAGCTACCCATTTACATAACTACTTGCTTGATCTTCACTTATATCTTTTTGGAGTAGCTTGTCATTTACTCTTGTGCTTCACTTATATCCTATGAGTAAATTTTTGAATGAATTGAATATCATGAAGTTGAAATTATATGTTCATATCATGCCTAGTAGTAGCTTCACATTGGGTTTAGAAAGTGAAAGCTTTTGAAGCTTGACAATCATAGTATTGGTCATACAAGCAATTCCTGAATGATTACTATAAGGAAGAGAACTTTCACATGCAAATACACTATCTTGGAAATCTTTTGTGATTGTGAGCCCCCATCAAAATATTATATGCCAAAATTGTTGACGTTGGACAAGGAAGACAACGTAATGGTTTATGTTTGTTCATATGCACATAGAAGTTATATTGTCATAGATCCTTCAACATGTGGTGCTTGCCCCCCATCTTTGCTAGCCAAAAATTCCGCACCAAGTAGAGATACTACTTGTGCATTCAAAAAACCCTTAAAACCCGAATCTTATTTTCAAGAGTCCACCATACCTACCTAAGGATTGAGTAAGATCCTTCAAGTAAGTTATCATCGGTGCAATAAGGCAATAAAAATTGATTCTAAAAGTGTTAGATCATTTAGTGTAAAAGAAAATTGAGCGTTGTACGAACTTGTGATGGCGAAGAATAAAAGCGACATACTGCATAACAAAGGTTGCTATCACAAGGGGCAATATAATGTGATGTTCTTTTGCACTAAGGGATCGAGCATACAAATAAAAAGCGCATGGCAACCTCTGCTTCGCTCTGCGAAGGGCCTATCTTTTACTTTTATGTATTTACTTTCATGCAAGAGTCAAAGTTTTCTCTCTATTCCTTTTTATTTTTTTCTCTTTTGGCAAGTATCATGTGGTGAGGAAAGATCTAGGCACATATATCCAGTTTGATATGGGTAGCATGAGTTATTATTGTTGACATCACCCTTGAGGTGAATACGTTGGGAGGCGAAATTATAAGCCCCTATCTTTCTATGTGTCTGGTTGAAATGTTTTTCTCATGTGTATGCGGTGAGTGTTAGCAATCATAGAAGACTATATGATGGTTGAGTATGTGGAGCTCTTACCTAGACTTGTTGAATAAGTTGAATTGCAATTCTTTGGTGACTAAGCATATAGGTTGTTTAGTTTCAAGATAATTCATTGTTTGAACCTTAACATGTGAATTGGTTGCTTCTTTGTATATTAATCTTCTGCAAAATGAATCAGGGCAAAAGCACTTTTTTGTGATTTATGAAAATTATTTTCGTGAGTGCATAAGTTTCTGTTTTTCAGCAAGATCAAACAACTATCACCCAAGAAGATCCTAAAGGCTTTACTTGGCACAAACACTAATTAAAACACAAAAAACACAATCATAAGAGTAGCATAATTGTGCAAACACTCAAGAACACAAAGCAAAAAGTAAAAATAAATTTTATTCATTGGGTTGCCTCCCAACAAGCTCTTTCTTTATAGCCATTAAGATAGGCTTGAGATTTTATTGATGCTCACATGAAAGATAATAATTGAAACACAAAGTGAGCATCATAAAACATGTGACAAACATATTTAAGTCTAACATATTTCCTATGCATAGGAATTTTATAAGCAAACAAATTATTAAGACAAGAAATATCTAGCATATGCAAAGGAGAGGAATAAAACATTAACAATCTCAACATAACGAGAGGTAATTTAGTAACATGAAATTTTTTACAACCATATTTCCCTGTCTCATAATAATTCCATGTAGGATCATAATAAAATTCAACAATATAACGATCACACAAAATATTCTCTTTATGATCCATATGCACGCAAAGTTGACACTCTTCCAAAATAGTGGGATTATCATCGAATAAAGTCATGACCTCTCCAAGCCCACTTTTATCAAAAATTTCATAAGATTGAACACTCTCCAAATATGTGGGATTATTTTCACCTAAAGTTGACACTCTTTCAAACCCACTTTCAATACTATTGCAAAAATTATTATCAATAGCATATTCACCATGAGGCATAAATAAATTATCAAGATCATAAGAATCATTATCACCCCAATCATGATCATTGCAATAAGTAGTGGACATAGCAATATTAGCATCCCCAAGCTTGGGGTTTTGCATATTATTAGAATAATTGACATTAATAGAATTTATAGTAAAATCATTGCAATTATGCTTTTCATTCAAGGAGCTATCACGAATCACTTCATAAATTCCTTCATCACAATTTTCAGATTCACGAATCTCATTCAAACTTAATAAAGATAATCAAGTGCACTCAAATCACTAGCAACTAGTTCAACTTAATTAGATCTCTTAAAAAGCTTAGCTAGTGGATGAGGATCCATATCAATAGATTATTAGCAAGCAAAGATACAAGCAAATAGAAGGCACATGGTAACGCAAGTAGAGATAGCAAACAAGAGATCTGACGAGAAAAAGGCGAACGAAAAAGAGGGCGAATAAAACGGCAATTTTTTGTGAAGTGGGGCGAGGAAAACGAGAGGCAAATGGAAATAATGTAAATTGCGAGGAGATGAGATTTGTGATTAGGAACCTGGTATATGTTGAAGATCCTCCCCGGCAACGCCAGAAATTCCTTTTGATGTCGCTTGAAGCTACGTCGGTATTTCCCCAAAGAGGAAGGGATGATGCAGTACAGCGGCGGTAGGTATTTCCCTCAGATATGAAACCAAGGTTATCGAACCAGTAGGAGAACCAAGCAACACAACGTAAACATCACCTGCACACAAATAACAACTTCTCGCAACCCGACGCGTTAAAGGGGTTGTCAATCCCTTCCGGGGTACGGCGCCTCAAGATAGGCAAAACAAACGTGAGGAAATTATAGTAGATTGATAGATCGAACGCCAAAAAAATAAGAATAAATTGCAGCAAGGTATTTTTGTATTTTTGGTTTAATAGATCTGAAAATAAATGCAAAGGAAAAGTAGATCGCAAAGGCAAATATATGAGAAAGAGACCCAGGGGCCGTAGGTTTCACTAGTGGCTTCTCTCGAGAAAAATAGCAAACGGTGGGTAAACGAATTATTGTTGGGCAATTGATAGAACTTCAAATACCACTACAAAAAAAAGACACATCCGTGACATTTTGGGCCGAACGAAATTTTTTTCTGTCATACTTATGACACTTCTATGACGATAATTGTGACAAACCCGGTATCATCATAGATGTGGTGGGGTCCTACTTCTATGAAAAAAATCATGACAGAAAATGGGTTTTTCGTCCTGGGCAGGCCGGAGACGCAGCTGCATGACATTCTTTGGGCCGTCCATGACGGAAAAACCGTGGTAGAAGCGAGGGCGAGGAAAATATCCGGGAGTTCACAGTTACGGTGGGTGGTCGGGGGCCGAGCGATGCGCGTTTCTCTCATACGTACGAGTGTGCGCGCGAGGCGTTGGGCTCTAACTTAAGCCAAGCGAGGCATTGGGCTCTAACTGAACCCGAGCGATTGCACTGCAGGCTACGCGTTACTGAACCCGAGCGATCGATCGATCCCTTGCTATTAACTGAACCCGAGTGATTCCCTCGCTATTGCTGCTTACTGAAGCCGATCGATGCTGCCTCTGGATGAACAGTGAGCGTTGTTGGGGGGTTTGGATGAACAGTTCCCGGTGGGGGTTGGATGAACAGGACCCCGTGGTAGTAGAGGCCGACTTCGCTGGATGAACAATACCCTGATCGATCGAGCCGGTGGATGAACATGACCCCGTGGAGGGCTGGTTGAACAGTAGCCGGTGGAGGGCTGGATGAATAGTAGCCCGTGGAGGGGTGGTTGAACAGGACCCCGTGGAGAGGGCTGTTTGAACAGTAGCCGGTGGAGGCTGGATGAACAGGAGCCCGTAGATGAACAGTCGCAGGTGGAGGCTGGAGGAGGTCGACGGTGGATGAACAGGAGCCCGTGGAGGAAGTCGACAGTGGATGAACAAGAGCCCGTGGAGGCAGTCGACTGTGGAGATGAACAGTATCCCATGGAGTCCCGTTTTGCGGTACGCCACACCCCTCCCAATGAACAGGACCCCCGTTTCGACCGTAGAGCTCCAACACAAGTCCGTTTACTCCGTTTTGTGGTACGCCACACCTCTCCCGATCAACAGGACCCCGTTTCCACCGTAGGAGGTCCGTTTCCTCCGTTTTGTGGTACGCCAGACCCCTCCTGATGAACAGGATCCTGTTTCGACCGCGGCCGGTCGAACACAAGGTCATTTCCTCCATTCTGCGGTACATCAGGCCTCATTTCCATCGGCTGTTCCATCCAAGCCGGTTGGCTCCCGATGAATAGCATGCGTTCCGTTGCCTCCCTATGAACAAGACGCATTCCGTTGCCTCCCCATGAACACGACGACGGCGTAGCTTCTCCGTTCCGACCCAACCATGTACATGAGCCCTGGCCGTACGTATGCGTGAGTAGGCGTTCGAGACCCCGCCCGTATGTATGTATGTGGCCGTATTTTCTTTCTTGCACCCTGGCCGTTGTACGTACGTGTACATGCTACGTGCGCGCCTCTACTACGACACGTGCGCGCCTCTACTACGACACGTGCACGCCTCTACTACGACACATGCGCGCCTCTACATCGACCAGTATGTACGTACACGTTCGCGACCAGAATGACAAAGCTACGTACGCTTCGACCAGGTGGGTCCCAACTGTCAGGCACTTCCTTGCGTGCGAAGATGTAAATGGTGGGTCCCAGCAGTCAGGGGGGAGAATCAATTTTTTTGCCCGTAATATGGGCGCACTTCCTTGCGTGCGAAGATGTAGCTGGTGGGTCCCAACAGTCAGGGGGGAACATTTTTTTTGCGAAAGACGGTGGCCCGTCCGGTGGGTCCCTGCTGTGAGGTGGAGGAATAATTATTTTGCGCGTAATAAGGAGGCACTTCCTTGCTGCGGCCGTGGACCCAGCTGTCATCCTCTCCACGTATAGTACTCTTCCGATGGAAGTCGTTCGTTGACCACATTGACCACGCCGCGCCGAGAGCACCAGGGCGGTGGACGACGACGAGGCCTAGGAAGGGGACGATGCGGAGCAGGGGAAGATGCGGCAGTGGATGCCCACGCGGAGGGGAGTACGTGGGTTGACTGCTTCGGCTGCGGTGTGAGGCTGCCGTCGCCGGAGAATATCAGGAGGTGTGAGTGAGTATAGAGGGATGGCATGGCCAGCGGTGGCAGCACAGCCGGACACGAGAGGTAGGAGCAGGCGGCACGGCCGACGCTTGTTTGGGCGGCTGGAGCAAGAAGACCAGAGGTTGAAGAAGCACTACGGCCGTTGGATGGACATCATACGGTCACTAGAGCTAGAATCGTTCATATTGACTAAGTTGACAAAGCCCTCCGACCCCGTCATCTTAGTAGGCCCACAAGTCAGCCTCCCACTATGGTGGGTCCCAGCTAGCAGGGGGGTATTCATTTTTTTTGTGCGTAATAAGGAGGCACTTCCTTGCGTGTGAAGATATAGCTGATGGGTCTGACCTGTGAGCGGGGGAATGTTTTTTTTCACGAAATAGAGAGGCCCTTCCGGTGGGTCCCAGCTGTCACGTGGAGGAACCATTATTTTGCGCGTAATAAGGAGGAATTTCCTTGCGTGCGGCCGTGGACCCAATTGTCAGCCTCTCCACGTACAGTCCACTTCCGATGCATGTCGTTCGTTGACCACGTTGACTACGCCGCGCCGAGAGCACCAGGGCGGTGGACGACGGCGAGGCCTAGGAAGGGAACGACATGGAGCCAGGGAAAACTCGGCAGTTGTTTCCCATGCACAGGGGAGTGCGAGGGTTTACTGGTTCATCTGCCGTCGCCCGAGAATAACAGCAGGTGTGGGTGAGTAGAGGGATCGCTAGGCCAGCGATGGGAGAACGATGGGGCGGTGAGGCCTGCGCGGCAGCATAGCCGGCCATGGGAGGAGGGAGCAGGCAGTCCCGCCGGCGCTTGTTTGAGCGGCTGGAGCAGGAAGAGCAGAGATTGAATAAGCACGACGGCCGTTGGATGGACATCCAACAGTCACTGCTCTCGTGTGTTGACTAAGTTGACACGACCTGTATTAGGCGTACAAGTAGGCGCACAAGTCAGCCTCAAATCTGTGGAAAACAGCATACAACCCATCTGCCATTATTTCTAATAATTTACAGCCCATTTGCCAATTCTTAAGAATTTTTTTGGAGCCCATCTTCTTTTTGTTAGCATTACACCCCATATTGTGGCCACGGTTAAAAATTATATGAAATTTTGCATATTTTGGTGCGGTCAACTGTTTTTAATCTCGAAATATCGAGTTACATTCAAACTATTTTGAAACATAATTTATATAAATATAAAATCCAAATAATTGTCCAGGCATAAAAATCAATGGAATTTAAAATCTTGTAATTAAAAAATGAAACTAATTCTCGGTTTGATGAGTTTTAAAAATGTACAGCCCATTTCTAGGCAAACTGAATGAAACTCTCTCCTCGTCTTGAAAGATTTACAGCCCAGCAGGGCTGATAAAGCAAGTAGGCCTCGTATGGGTATTTCTTAAAAAAATAGAACTGGGCTAGCCATTTTCAGCAAGAAAAAAACACAATTGGGCTCATGATGTGGTAAACATAAATAAAACCCTGGCTAGACGGGCCACAGCCCCCGCACAACCCCGTTGTTACCCTGATCCGTCGCTAAAACTAGTATAAATAACAACTGCTTGTTCCTAAAAAAGTAAATAACAACAGCGCGACCTGCTGGGTCCCTGGTGTCAGCCGCTCGTTATGTAATTCTCTCATTTATTGACTACGTTGACAATGGCGTGAGCCCCAGATGTCCAACCATTAGGAGGAACCATTTTTTGGGGCTTGTAATAACGAAGCACTTACTTGCGTACTGCCATGACGCTGGTGGGTCCCTACTGTCATCCTCTCCACGTACATTCATATCCTTGTTCCTCTCGGTTGTTGATGGTGTTGACAACACAAGAGGGCAGTGCACCGCGCATGGCGAGCGAACCAAGGCCGAGGACGACGGCGAGGCCTCGGAAGGAACGAACAGGAGCCGTGGAAGATGCGCCGGTCCAGTCGCAGGTGGAGGGGAGTATGAGGGTTGACTGGTTCGGGTGCGGGTGCATGTTGGGGCTGACGTCGCCGGAGAATAACAGGACATGTGGGGGAATAGAGGGAGGGACTGGCCAACGTTGGATGGTACGGTTGGACGGCGGAGGCGCAGCCAGCCATGGGAGGCGGGAGCAGGCGAAGCCGACGGGGTGGTTTGGTTTGGGTGGCTGGAGGAAGAAGACCAGAGATAGAAGATACATGACAGATGTTGGATGTCAATCCACCGGCTGGTAGCCAGAAACGTTTGTTGACTAGCTAGTAAGTCGAAACCACCTTGGATAGGCTATTTCCTCATGGGTCCCAAATGTCAGAATCCAAATCTGTCACGGTCATGCAGCCTTTTCTACGAAAATTTACAGCCCATTTGGTGTGCTAGTTCGAAATAAGTTTGTGGGTGCTGGTGGGGGCTAATCACTTGGCTTCTGTAATGCACAGTGAGCTCAAGCAGCCGGCAAGAGTGATGTTATTTCCCTTGGTTGGGATTTGTTACCATATTTCACTCTGTAATGCAGAGTGAGCTCAAGCAGCCGGCAAGAAAATATGACAATCACAGCCGAGTTGAAAAGGGCAAGAACATCTAACTCCAACTTACAAACTATACAAAAGCATGAGGGTTAATTGTTCATCAGGTTTAGACAAAACCCAGGTTGAAAAGGGCAACACCATCTAACTCCAGCACTGTTTTCGGCAATCACAGTCTAATGGATCGGTCAGGTCCATAGAATGAACATCCTGGGTCGTAAAATTTACTGGATTATGACCACAATATGTTGTAAATAGAATCCCGGCATGATCAGAAGCTCTTTTGCCCACCTGAAACTCCTTTTTTTTTCTCTTCAACATACCCATCTGTCAGAACCATGCTGCTGATAAACTTAAGCTTGATGGACAATAGTAACCTTGCATTCAGCAGGAAGAATGTGACAAATCTAGTGTTTGCATGGTTGGATACATATCATTCTAGCGTTATTGTCTTCAATCGAATGTCATGAGAAGTGAGAAAATCCTGGTGCTTACGAATCCACCGATTGGTTATAACTTTCTTACCCCGTCTTGTTGCCTAAATAGACATGAAGATTGAAAACAGTTAAGGTCTAAAAAAAGAATGTGGAAAGAGCAACAACTGAACGGTTAATTCTAGTACACTATATGCGGGCTTCCAATGTGTGTGAAATTATCACCTTTATATACAACTTCTTCAAACATGGAAAGCATTGCAGCAAGCCAATAATCTTGTTCAGATCAAAAGTATTCATTTGGATATATAAGATCTTGACAGAATCCAGCACCATTGATAGGCTATCCATGGAGAAACTCTTCATTGAGCATAGAACATAATATTAGTACAAAATGTGTACTCCGAGATGATATATAACTTATGCACAGAAATTTAAAATGCAGCTTATGGTTACAAGTGTAGATGATAATATAAAGTACCTGAAGAACTGTGGAGCCAAACACCATCTTGAAATGAGCACAGAGATCATGTATTACACCCAAGGTCTCCAGTTTAGGCGCAGAGAGGGCGGTTATTTGCGACGGTGAATAACTAGAATCAAGGATCAACCTTTGAAGTGAAGGGGCATCTTGGATGATGAGCTGCCTTCCGTCAAAAGAAATTCCAATTCTTACAAGGTTAGGCGACTTTATTTAGAGACAACCGATTCTAAATGTGAAAACAAGCACCAAGCACTCTAGGGCAGGGCAACTGGAGTGGATGATGATGTGCAATGAGGCCTCCGATATACGAACCCGCACAAGTGAAAGTTTCTTGAGAAATGGGAGTCGAAGGTTTAGTACCAGATTGTCTGGTAGGTAGCACAGCGCAAAGGTGGCGGTGTGGAGAGAGGAGGAAAACCGCGAGATGGACATCAGTGCTGAGGGCACAGGTAGATGGCGTTCGGTATCTGGTAGGTGATTTCTAGGGTAATAGTAGAACACAAGCAGCTGTAGTTCTATGAATTCAGGGGATTTCAGCCAGGCGTCCACCGTGCAGGGCATGGTATGCTTGTTCAGGTAGCATGACGAGATGCAGAGGCTTTGAACGGAGCCCTGGTGGGAGGAGATGATGGCTCTGGGGATTTCAGAATCATTGAAGAGAGATAGCTGACGACAGTCGAGATTAAGGGGCACGGCACGCCATAGAGGGCGCCACCGAATTGATAGGACTTGGGTGCGGCAGCAATCCTTGCTGGGGAGAAGCGAGATGATCTCCCCAAGGACGTCGTCCGGGAGATCGCTGATGCGGTCCACCCGAGATTCTACGGGTTCCTGGGATCCGGTGGGGGCGGGGTCGCCGCTTCTCCCCGCGCTGCCGGGTGCAGGATCTACAACAGGCGTTCCCGCTGGCGGGAGCCTCATCTTCTTGGCGCTGGGGTCAGCTGACTCCATTTTCCTCAACGGCGTCGCATCACGCTCATGGATTTGAGCAGAGTAACGAATGACGAGCCTAGTTGTAGTGCGAGTGAAGAAGAAGGGGAACTGAGGTTTTTCCGTAGTAGTGAGGAAGAAGGGGAGCTGGGGTTTTCTGTAGGAGTGAGGTGAGGAGTTTGGGGGTACGAGTGGAGCAAGCTGACGTGAGGTGGGTGGGAGTGAGGAGGAAGAAGAGCACCCAGGTTTTTTTGGGGGGCGGTGTGCTGGGTGTGGGTAGCGCCTCTCATTAAATAAATATATGGGATTTTGAATTGATTTTATTATTTACTAGGGTGGATGGGCTGTTTTGTCTTGGGCCCAGAGAAAGAATTACTACTAGTACAGTGGAGGCACTCTACAGCTACCAGAACAACAATTACTACTAGTATAGTGGATACACTACCGCTTCTGGCTCCTCCTAGGTCATCGAAACGTCTCCCTCTACTGAATGCTGTTTTACTTTTGTTCACCGACATGCGGGCCATGCCGTGCGCGGGCCCAAATGCCATCCACCAAGTTAGAAGGTAGTATGCAGGCGGAGAGTCACCCTAGTCGTAGTGCGGCAGTAACGAGCCGTCGTATCACAAAACCCCACCTCCCCGCAGTCTAAGTTTGACGGACGAAGCAACCATCATTTCACTCTTCGCCGAATCCCCTTCTCGCTCACCGTCTTCAAGAAAGCCAACACTCGCATCTGCCACTGTTCTTCTCTCCCAACGAAGGGAAGGTAAGCTGATCCGTGATATTGGTATATTTTCGTTTAGAGAGAAAAAAGAACTTTTGCAAAGCAGTAACCGATCCTCACTCTCTTTTTTGTTTCATTGTCATTGCGATTGTGTTCTCCTTTCAGTGGTCTCCTAGTATGCGTCAGTTTCATGATGGACCAAGGAGAACCAGGCAAAGATATGCTGATATTGGAGCAGACACGGGAGGCTGATCCCCACAAGACAGAGAGCTCCAAGAAGATGGAGGCAGCCACCGAGCCGACCCCAGATACGCTCACGACCACTACTGAGATGGTCAACGCCCCGTTTGAGGTTACAGCCCCCATGGCACTGCAGGAGCCGTTTTCCCCCTTCGAGGATGTGTCCCCCCCCACTGAGCTACCCAAGGTAATTTTCTTCTTTGCCGATCTCGATTGTGGTTTTCATCTAAGTATATGGTGATGAATAATGCAAAATTTTATTAACTCCGATGCCATGCTATACATAGTGGCTTAAATAACTTGTGTTTCTTATACAAGAAAGTAATTCAGAATTTGTTTCTGTTTCAATTAGAGCCTTGATGTAGACAAGGATTGTGTGGTTGCACATGTCACTCGCTATGAGGCGGATGACCTGAACATACGCACTGGGAAAACAGAGTTCTTAGGCTGTTGAATCCTGGAAGCCATTTGTGCTTATAACAATGTCGAGTTGTATTCCAGCCTCACTGTTGTCAGGCATGTTGTCCAGGGTGTACTGAAGCACAAGGAGTTCAAAGCTACTCCTTCGTTTGTGAGGCATACTGTTCTTGTCAAGCTTACGCAGGAAGATGACATGGCATGTGCTACCTCTTGAGCACTGCGTTGGTTTTCCCTTGAAGAGGAAAGGGTGATGCAGCAAAGTAGCGTAAGTATTTCCCTCAGTTTTTGAGAACTAAGGTATCAATCCAGTAGGAGGCCATGCACGAGTCCCTCGCACCTACACAAACAAATAAATCCTCGCAACCAATGCAATAAAGGGGTTGTCAATCCCTTCACGGTCACTTACGAGAGTGAGATCTGATAGATATGATAAGATAATATTTTTGGTATTTTTATGATAAAGATGCAAAGTAAAGAAAGCAAAATAAAGACAACGCTAGAAATAACTTGTTGATGGGAGATTAATATGATGGAAAATAGACCCGGGGGCCATAGGTTTCACTAGTGGCTTCTCTCGAGAGCATAAGTATTACGATGGGTGAACAAATTACTGTTGAGCAATTGACAGAATTGAGCATAGTTATGAGAATATCTAGGTATGATCATCTATATAGGCATCACGTCCGAGACAAGTAGACCGACTCCTGCGTGCATCCACTACTATTACTCCACACATTGACCGCTATCCAGCATGCATCTAGAGTATTAAGTTCATAAGAACAGAGTAACGCTTTAAGTAAGATGACATGATGTAGAGGGATAAACTCATGCAATATGATATAAACCCCATCTTGTTATCCTCGATGGCAACAATACAATACGTGCCTTGCTGCCCCTACTGTCATTGGGAAAGGCACCGCAAGATTGAACCCAAAGCTAAGCACTTCTCCCATTGCAAGAAAGATCAATCTAGTAGGCCAAAGAAAACTGATAATTCGAAGAGACTTGCAAAGATAACAAATCATACATAAAAGAATTCAGAGAAGATTCAAATATTGTTCATAGATAAACTTGATCATAAACCCACAATTCATCGGTCTCAACAAACAAACTGCAAAAGAAGATTACATCGAATAGATCTCCACAAGAGAGGGGGAGAACATTGTATTGAGATCCAAAAAGAGAGAAGAAGCCATCTAGCTAATAACTATGGACCCGAAGGTCTGAGGTAAACTACTCACACATCATCGGAGAGGCTATGGTGTTGATGTAGAAGCCCTCCATGATCGATGCCCCCTCCAGCGGAGCTCCGGAAAAGGCCCCAAGATGGGATCTCATGAGTACAGAAGGTTGCGGCGGTGGAATTAGGTTTTTGGCTCCGTATCTGGTAGTTTGGGGGTACGTAGGTATATATAGGAGGAAGAAGTACGTTAGTGGAGCAACATGGGGCCCACGAGGGTGGAGGGCGCGCCCAGGGGGTAGGCGCGCCCCCTACCTCGTGCCCTCCTGGTTGATGTCTTGACGTAGGGTCCAAGTCCTCTGGATCACGTTCATTCCGAAAATCACGTTCCCGAAAGTTTCATTCCGTTTGGACTCCGTTTGATATTGTTTTTCTGCGAAATTCTGAAATAGGCAAAAAACAACAATTCTGGGCTGGGCCTCCGGTTAATAGGTTAGTCCCAAAAATAATATAAAAGTGTATAATAAAGCCCATTAATGTCCAAAACATAATATAATATAGCATGGAACAATAAAAAATTATAGATACGTTGGAGACATATCAAGCATCCCCAAGCTTAATTCCTGCTCGTCCTTGAGTAGGTAAATGATAAAAACAGAATTTTTGATGTGGAATGCTACTTGGCATAATTTCAATGTAATTCTGCTAATTGTGGTATGAATATTCAGATCCGAAAGATTCAAGATAAAAGTTTAATATTGACATAAAAGTAATAATACTTCAAGCATACTAACTAAGTAATTATGTCCTCTCAAAATAACATGGCCAAAGAAAGTTCATCCCTACAAAATCATATAGTTTAGTCATGCTCCATTTTCGTCACACAAGAATACTCTCATCATGCACAACCCCGATGACAAGCCAAGCAATTGTTTCATACTTTAGTAATCTCAAACTTTTTTCAACCTTCACGCAATACATGAGCGTGAGCCATGGATATAGCACTATGGGTGGAATAGAATATAATGATGGGGGTTATGTGGAGAAGACAAAAAAGGAGAAAGTCTCACATCAACGTGGCTAATCAACGAGCTATGGAGATGCCCATCGATTGATGTTAATGCAAGGAGTAGGGATTGCCATGCAACGGATGCACTAGAGCTATAAATGCATGAAAGCTCAACAAAGAAACTAAGTGGGTGTGCATCCAACTTGCTTGCTCACGAAGAACTAGGGCATTTCAGGAAGCCCATTGTTGGAATATACAATCCACGTTCTATAATGAAAAATTCCCACTAGTATATGAAAGTGACAAAACAAGAGACTCTCTATCATGAAGATCATGGTGCTACTTTGAAGCACAAGTGTGGAAAAAGGATAGTAGCATTGTCCCTTTTTATTTTCTCTTTTTTTGTCCTTCTTTTTTTGGCCTTTCTCTTTTTTTTATTGGGACAATGCTCTATGAATGATGATCATCACACTTCTATTTATTTACAACTCAATGATTAATACTCGATACTAGAACAAAGTATGACTCTATATAAATGCCTCCGACGGTATACCGGGATAGAAATGAATCAAGAGTGACATCTATGAAAAATTATGAACGGCGGCTTTGCCCCAAATACGATGTCAACTACATGATCATGCAAAGCAATATGACAATGATGAGCGTGTCATAATAAACGGAACGGTGGAAAGTTGCATGGCAATATATCTCGGAATGGCTATGGAAATGCCATAATAGGTAGGTATGGTGGCTGTTTTGAGGAATATATAAGGAGGTTTACATGTGAAAGAGCGTATCATATCACGGGGTTTGGATGCACCGGCGAAGTTTGCACCAACTCTCAATATGAGAAAGGGCAATGCACGGTACCGAAGATGCTAGCAATGATGGAAGGGTAAGAGTGCGTATAATCCATGGACTCAACATTAGTCATAAAGAACTCACATAATTATTGCAAAAATCTACAAGTCATCAAAAACCAAGCACTACGCGCATGCTCCTATGGGGATAGATTGGTAGGAAAAGGCCATCGCTCGTCCCTGACCGCCACTCATAAGGAGGACAATCAAAGAACACCTCATGTTTCAAATTTGTTACATAACGTTTACCATACGTGCATGCTATGGGACTTGCAAACTTCAACACAAGTATTTCTCAAATTCACAACTACTCAAATAGCGCAACTTTAATATCACTACCTCCATATCTCAAAACAATCATCAAGCATCAAACTTCTCTTAGCATTCAGCACACTTATAAGAAAGTTTTTTACTAGTCTTGAATACCTAACATATTAGGATTAATTTCCCAATTTAAGCAAATTACCATGCTGTTTAAGACTCTCAAAATAATATAAGTGAAGCATGCGAGAATAATAGTTTCTATAAAACAAAACCACCGACGTGCTCTAAAAGATATAAGTGAAGCACTAGACCAAAAACTATATAGCTCAAAAGATATAAGTGAAGCGCATAGAGTATTCTAATAAATTCCGAATCATGTGTGTCTCTCTCAAAAGGTGTGTACAGCAAAGATGATTGTGGTAAGCTAAAAATTAAAGACTCAAATCATACAAGACGCTCCAAGCAAAACACATATCATGTGGTGAATAAAAATATAGCTCCAAGTAAAGTTACCGATGGAAGTAGACGAAAGAGGGGATGCCTTCCGGGGCATCCCCAAGCTTTGGCTTTTTGGTGTCCTTAGATTATCATGGGGTGCCATGCTCATACCCAAGCTTAGGCTCTTGCCACCCCTTGTTCCATAATCCATAAAATCTTTTACCCAAAACTTGAAAACTTCACAACACAAAACTTAACAGAAAATCTCGTGAGTTCCGTTAGCGAAAGAAAACAAAACACCACTTCAAGGTACTGTAATGAACTCATTATTTATTTATAGTGGTGTAAAACCTACTGTATTCCAACTTCTCTATGGTTTATAAACTATTTTAGTAGCCATAGATTCATCAAAATAAGCAAACAACACACGAAAAACAGAATCTGTCAAAAACAGAACAGTCTGTAGTAATCTGTAACTAACGCAAACTTATAGAACTCAAAAAATTCAGCCAAATAGGAAGACCTAGAATTTTTTTTATTGATCAGCAGCAATTGGAATCAATATTTTATCACGTTCTGATGATTTGTAACAATTATTTTCGTGAACAGAAAGTTTCTGAAATTTTCAGCAAGATCAAATAATTATCATCCAAGAAGATCCTATAGGTTAAACATGGCACAAACACTAATTAAAACATAAAAACAAATCTAACAAGAGGCTAGATAAAATATTATTCCTAAACAGAAGCAAAAAGCAAAAAACTAAAAATAAAATTGGGTTGCCTCCCAACAAGCGCTATCGTTTAACGCCCCTAGCTAGGCATAATAGCAAGGATAGATCTAGGTATTGCCATCTTTGGTAGGCAATCCTTCAATGAGACATCTATCATCCTTAGGAATTTCTTTCTTTTTATTAATTATCAAACTTCCAGGCACATAACCGAAAAATTCATTTGTGCCAAATGATTCCTTAATGACAGCAAAAAGATTGGGATGAATACTTATAGATTTGAGATTCCCAGTTTCCTTACTAGAGGATTCACCCTTATTTTTAGGAACATACATAAGCTTGGAAATTGTAGTTGGAGGACTTGGAGTATTCTTTACGGAAGAAAAAGTGGTTCCCAAGTTGGTAATGATACCCTCAAGTTTATCGATTCTAGTGGAATCCTGATTTATTCTTTCATTAACTATGGGTTCCTTCTCCTTAATATTTTTCAAAGTGACTCCTACTTTAGATCCATATTGGGTAATTTGGTTGTGGATCTTTTTATCCAAATTTTCAATTAACTCTACGGTAGCAACTTTATTTTCAATAATTTCAAGTCCGTGCATTACATGCTCCAAAGTTAACATAGTTCCATTAACCAAAAGAGGTGGTGAGCCAAACAAATCTATCATAGCATTATAAGAATCAAAAGTATGGCTACCCAAGAAATTCCCTCCGGTAATGGTATCAAGGATATATCTGTACCAAGGAGTAGCGCCTACATAAAAATTGCGGAGAAGAACGGAAGTAGATTGCTTCCTGGTAGATCTATTTTGAGCATTGCAAATTCTATACCAAGCGTCTTTTAAAGTTTCTCCCTCCCTTTGCTTAAAATTAAGCACTTCATTCTCGGGAGACAACGGAGAAGAAAGGGGACTAGCCATAACGACAAGCAAACGAAAGAGAGGCAAAACGAAAAAGAGAGGGCGAATAAAACGGCAAGGTTGAAGTGGGGGAGAGGAAAACGAGAGGCAAATGGCAAATAATGTAATGCGGGAGATAAGGGTTTGTGATGGGTACTTGGTATGTTGACTTTTGCGTAGGCTCCTCGGCAACGGCGCCAGAAATCTTTCTTGCTACCTCTTGAGCACTGCGTAGGTTTTCCCTTGAAGAGGATAGGGTGATGCAGCAAAGTAGCGTAAGTAGTTCCCTTAGTTTTTGAGAACTAAGGTATCAATCCAGTAGGAGGTCACGCACGAGTCCCTCGCACCTACACAAACAAATAAATCCTCGCAACCAACGCAATAAAGGGGTTGTCAATCCCTTCACGGTCACTTACGAGAGTGAGATCTGACAGATATGATAAGATAATATTTTTGGTATTTTTATGATAAAGATGCAAAGTAAAGAAAGCAAAATAAAGACGACGCTAGAAATAACTTGTTGACGGGAGATTAATATGATGGAAAATAGACTCGGGGGCCATAGGTTTCACTAGTGGCTTCTCTCGAGAGCATAAGTATTGCGGTGGGTGAACAAATTACTGTTGAGCAATTGACAGAATTGAGCATAGTTATGAGAATATCTAGGTATGATGATCTATATAGGCATCACGTCCGAGACAAGTAGACCGGCTCCTGCCTGCATCTACTACTATTACTCCACACATCGACCGCTATCTAGCATGCATCTAGAGTATTAAGTTCATAAGAACAGAGTAACGCTTTAAGTAAGATGACATGATGTAGAGGGATAAACTCATGCAATATGATATAAACCCATCTTGTTATCCTCGATGGCAACAATACAATACATGCCTTGCTGCCCCTACTGTCACTGGGAAAGGACACTGCAAGATTGGACCCAAAGCTAAGCACTTCTCCCATTGCAAGAAAGATCAATCTAGTAGGCCAAAGAAAACTGATAATTCGAAGAGACTTGCAAAGATAACCAATCATACATAAAAGAATTCAGAGAAGATTCAAATATTGTTCATAGATAAACTTGATCATAAACCACAATTCATCGGTCTCAACAAACACACCGCAAAAGAAGATTACATCGAATAGATCTCCACAAGAGAGGGGGAGAACATTGTATTGAGATCCAAAAAGAGAGAAGAAGCCATCTAGCTAATAACTATGGACCCGAAGGTTTGAGGTAAACTACTCACACATCATCGGAGAGGCTATGGTGTTGATGTAGAAGCCCTCCGTGATCGATGCCCCCTCCGGCGGAGCTCCGGAAAAGGCCCCAAGATGGGATCTCACGGGTACAGAAGGTTGTGGCGGTGGAATTAGGTTTTTGGCTCCGTATCTGGTAGTTTGGGGGTACGTAGCTATATATAGGAGGAAGAAGTACGTCGGTGGAGCAACATGGGGCCCACGAGGGTGGAGGGCGCGCCCAGGGGGGTAGGCGCGCCCCCCTACCTCGTGCCCTCCTGGTTGATGTCTTGACATAGGGTCCAAGTCCTCTGGATCTCGTTCGTTCCGAAAATCATGTTCCCGAAGGTTTCATTCCGTTTGGACTCCGTTTGATATTCTTTTTCTGCGAAACTCTAAAATAGGCAAAAAAACAGCAATTCTGGGCTGGGCCTCCGGTTAATAGGTTAGTCCCAAAAATAATATAAAAGTGTATAATAAAGCCCATTAATGTCCAAAACAGAATATAACATAGCATGGAACAATCAAAAATTATAGATACGTTGGATGTATCAGCATGCCTCCACAAACAAGTTTATGAGTGGCAAGGCCACAAGGTTATCTTCATGAAGGTTCACAGGATTGAGCTGCTGCCGGACGTCCTCGATGATGTTGGCAAGGCCCATCTTGTGTCCAGCCCAAATTAGATCGAGGCATGAAATAGTTGCCCCAACTAGTGTTTAATACTAGTTTGGCTTGTGTCTACTTATCCGAACCTTGCCTATTATCAAGCCCTCTGGGCTAGTACTCTATTTGAATCCGTCTATGGGAACTGCTGCTACTTTTGTGTGCCCGTGAATCATGTGAGAACCATCGTAATTGTTGCCGAAACAGATGCGTCCTCACTAGTTTTTTCATGAACATGGCATGTAAGACATAAGTTGTCACGATTTATCATACAAGCAGTGTGTGTTTGATGAAATAGAGTAATCGTTCAAGAAATGTGCACCAATGTATACATAAGTACTTGTGAACACTGTTGGTGCTACCCCACTTGTAAGCAGTTGTGCAAAACACGGCACATTGGCTCAGCTCGCTTCAACACTAGGCTATCGACCAGCTAACAATCAATAATCTGTTGTCTAACATATAAGCAACTACGTATCTTGTTACAGTGGTTCATGCAGTTAACTGAGGCCACAATGTAAATTCCAAACGTTCACACGCTAGTTCAGCGTTCATGTGGAACACTCACATTAAACTCGGCTTCATAAAAAACTTGAAAAGCATAAGTTAAGCAATTTTATACATCTCAATGATTCATAGAACATAACAAACATATACTAGTTCACAACAAAAGACAAAGTTGTGAGAAGGTTTACAAATCAGGAAAAAACAAGCAAGGCTTCTCTGAGCAAAGGGCGTCCCGGCAGGCTTAAATTTCCTGGAGTTCACTCTGGTTTTTTCTTGTTGCCACCATCCAGGGTTAGGTTCTCTCATTCCAGAATAACCAATTATAATTGTGTTCTCAGCTGGAATGCTGAACTAAACCATGTAGTGTACTGATTAACTAAAATTCTTGTGCATTCCACTAAATTTAAGCACCGCTATTTACAGAAATAAGCAGACCAAAATGCCTCTTGTCGGCGCACCTGTCCCAAAATCCTCCGTGCAGCCGTGCCAGCTAGTCCTCGGTCCATGGATCACCTCGTAGAAAGTGCATTCTGGACTAGGATGCAGTTGCTTTCGCTCGTCCTTGCACTGCAATCAGGAAGTAAAACGTACGAATCAGCTTCTTTTAGATTACGTTGGTCATTCTACCTAGTTACTACCAATGTAGTAATACCTGGAAGACTGGTGGTTAGAGGACGACAACTAGGAATAGCCATCTCATTTTGTGCAGTTGTACTAAAACTGAGGTGTGTACTTTTGATTGCGCAGATAGAAACGATATGGAAATAGACATCCCTGTTTGCGCAAATACGAAATACGGTTATTTAAACAGTGACAGATATTTGCAATGGCGTATAGTTAACAGCTGCATCTATTGTGTTATAATTGGCACTAGATTGACAGTATGAAAGTGCCCTTAAGTAAGTAGCATCACATCACATCAACACTGCCACTAGATTAACATGCAGAACAATAGCATTAGTATTACTGTCATGAGAGTAGCACATGGTCAGTAAATGTGCAATCAAATTTGTGCAGTTCCACTGGGATGAAGCAATGTTAGCGGTGTGAGATTTAAGTGTAACTGCAAAAACACAATTCATGGGAAATAAAGCAAGACGGAAGCACTTCATAAAATTGTGGTGGCATTGCTTCAATTTATCGACGGCACTAGACCATTACTCATGGTGACATTAGCTGGCATTGCTTAATGCTTCATGTGATTTTACATTAACGGTAGCGATATGGGCGTAGGGACAGTAGGGGCATAAAGTGGTGAGGCAGATGTGGTTGCCGAGTGCGGCAAACACTCAGGCAGCATGTCTGCATTTGTCCCATTTTTTATCTCCTCGGCGACATTTTCCTATGTGAGCACAGGACTCTAGACCTGCTCATTCTCATTTGCGTTGTCCCCCAACACCCCTGACTTTCTTTCCTTTTTCAACCAAGAGACAGGTCCACTTCCCCCCACCCTTCGCCATCCACCATGCTTTCTTCGCCTTTTCAACCAATAGACCGGTTGGGTAGCCAGTATCTACTACTTTCCCCCGTTTCCTCTTAGAACCAAGTCCTAGATTCCTGCTACAGCTTTCCCAGTTTCTTCCCTATTTGAACTAACTCTTAGATTCGAATATATGAACTAGCTTTACCCCTAATAATAGTAAAAGACTAGGTGTCTTTGGAACAGCGGACGAAAGTAGAAAAAGATCCACACGCAGCCACGTGGGGAGCTGGGGCAGTAGAGCAAGGAAGGTTTTGAAGGAATATATAACCTAAGGGTCGTCCGCATGTGGCAAAGACGGTGTCGGGAGGCCGCATCTTGGCCACAATACCACAGGGAGGAAGAAGGGGTCGGAGGCCCTCCCGAGCCGGCGCGGCCGTCAATCAGGACACGCGGGCAGCCATTGGTCTCCTCCCTCGCCGCCGACGATAGTGTGAACGATGCACCTACACCCCTGCCCCGGTCGAGGTAGTCCGGCCGGATTTGTGACCAGCCGTGAGCAGAGAGAGAGTGTGGCCACCTATGTCTTGCTTAGATCTAGAGAGCATGAGAGAGTGAAAGAGAGGAACCCTAGTAAAGCAAGCGCTAAGGCTCTTGCTTATATATATAGTGGAGTAATTTTGTTGTACCAGCTTCAAATAAATGCGCTCCTACGTGTACCCGCGAGTGGGTGTGAGAGAACTAGTGCGTGCGTGCACTGCTTCTTTTCGTGACAGTACAATATACTATGCCCAAAGGACGTTCGCCACAAGAGTAATAGTATAAGTGTGTGACGTGTGAGCTAAAATAAAAGGTGAGAAAGGGCAATGCACGGTACCGAAGAGGCTAGCAATGATGGAAGGGTGAGAGTGCGTATAATCCATGGACTCACATTAGTCATAAAGAACTCATATACTTGTTGCAAAATTTTATTAGCCCTCGAAGCAAAGTACTACTATGCATGCCCCTAGGGGGATAGATTGGTAGGAAAAGACCATCGCTCGTCCTCGACCGCCACTCATAAGGAAAGCAATCAAAGAACACCTCACGCTCCAACTTCGTTGCATAACGGTTCACCATACGTGCATGCTACGGGACTTGCAAACCTCAACACAAGTATTTCTCAATTTCACAATTACTGAACTAGCACATATCACCACCTTTATATCGCAAAACTATTGCAAGGAATCAAACATATCATATTCAGTGATCTACAAGTTTTATGTAGGATTTTATGACTAACCATGTGAATGACCAAATCCTGTCATCTCTCTAAATAGATATAAGTTAAGCAAGAGAGTTTAATTCTTTCTACAAAAGATATTCCCATGCTCTAACAAATATAAGTGAAGCAAAAGAGCATTCTACAAATGGCGGTTTTCTATGTGAAGAGAAACAGGCAATCCAAACTTCAAATGATATAAGTGAAGCACATGAAGCATTCTATAAAGCCATACTCAAAAGATATAAGTGAAGTGTAAAGAGCATTCTATAAATCAACCAAGGACTATCTCATACCAGCATGGTGCATAAAAGAAAAGTGAAACTAAATGCAAAAGACGCTCCAAGATTTGCACATATCGCATGAACGAAACGAATCCGAAAACATACCGATACTTGTTGAAGAAAGAGAGGATGCCTTCCGGGGCATCCCCAAGCTTAGACGCTTTAGTCTCCTTGAATATTTACTTGGGGTGCCTTGGGAATCCCCAAGCTTGAGCTCTTGCCTCTCTTCCTTCTCCTCACATCGAGACCTTCTCGATCATCGAACACTTCATCCACACAAAACTTCAACAGAAAACTCGGTAAGATCCATTAGTATAATACAGCAAATCACTACTCTAAGTACTGTTGCAAACTAATTCATATTTTGTTTTTGCATTGTGTCTACTGTAGTGTAACTTTTTCATGGCTTAATCCACTGATATAAATTGATACTTTCATCAAAACAAGCAAACTATGCATCAAAAACAGAATCTGTCTAAAACAGAACAGTCTGTAACAATCTGAACATTCACCATACTTCTGATACTTGAACAATTCTGCCAAAATTAGGAAAAATAAATAATTTGTATAGAAAGACAGTGCAAAAAGAATCCTAACTGTTTGACGTTCTAGTGAAAAAATAAAAATCGCGCACTACAGCCAAAGTTTCTGTCCTGCACCGTACAAACCAACAAGCATTGTAAACATCCTAAAGGCAAACCTTGGCACATTATTTTTATAATACAAAGGAATTGTACAAGGGGATAATTATTTTTGTTGAAAAGTTTCTGTAATCAAGATTCACAAAGTTTTCGTGAGCATGAACAAAGTTCAAGGCTAGCTCCCACTTTAACAATGCTCGTCTTTCTCACTTTCGCTTTTCTTTTTGAAAAAGATTTAGGTTCCCCTATTTATTTTTTTGTTTTTAAACTAAATGAAAGCACTCAACAGAAATAAATGACTCTCTAAAACTTCCAGGTTTTCTCCTGGCAGCGCTTTCTTTAAATCCATTAAGCTAGGCATATAGTGCTCAAGTAGTGAATCCACCCGGATCCCAAGGTATATCAAAGCCAATTTTAATTAGCAATGATTTGGCATTTAGTAGTGAGCACAAAGCAACATATATCAAGCAATGACGAAGTCTAACTCTCTTCCTATGCATCGGCATGTCATAAAAGAACAATTCATGCACACATAGTAAAGGCCAATGCATAGTATAAACAGTTTCTTGCAATTTTATCATGTTGGAAACATAGAGAGGTGGAGATATAGTTCCTCTCTCGTAATAATTGCAAGTAGGAGCAGCAAGCACATGCATATTATATCTATCAAAATCATCATGTGTAGCGGTAAAAGGCAACCCATCAATATAATCCTTAATAAGTGCAAACTTCTCCGATATAGTGTAGTTGGGAGAATTCAAAAAGATAATAGGACTATCATGCGTGGGTGCAATAACAACAATTTCATGTTTAACATAAGGAACTATAGCAAGTTCATCTCCATAAGCATAATTCATATTGGCATCTTGGCCACAAGCATAGCAAGCATCATCAAAAAGGGATATTTCAAGAGAATCAATGAGATCATAACAGTCATCATAGCAATCATCCTTCGGTAAGCACGAAGAGAAATTAAAAAATGTATGAGTTGAAGAGTTACTCTCATTAGAAGGTGGGCACGGGTAGCTAATCCGCTCTTCCTCCTTTTGTTCTTCGCTCTCCTCATCATCTTTTTCATCCAATGAGCTCACAGTTTCATCAATTTCTTCTTCCATAGGCTCCTGCAAAATATTAGTCTCTTCTTGGGCAGCGGAGACTTTATCAATAAATGCATCAATATCGGAATTGAATTCATAATTGGCATAGCAATATTTAAGGATAGCTAAATTTTCAGGTCTATAAACAACATCATAAAGATTTTCAAACTCTTTGAACATAGATTCAATTTCATATGCACCCATAAAAGCAACGAATTCTTCTATTTGTTCCACATCATAGTAATCATATATACCATTAGCATAAGAAGCTAAGGTTTTATTATCATTAAATTTGCATGACAAGGGAAGGTGTGGAGCCTTCATCCTAGAGCAACAAGTATAATCATATCTCAAGCATACTTGCCGAGCATACCACTTCAACATATAAATTTGATCCCATAATAGTTTCCCTTTTTGAGTCAAGCGATAATTCCTAAAGTATTCACGTTGGTCTAACGTGTCTCCCATTACATAATTGAATGAGGTTTTCTCAGGATTATCAAAGTGGTACATAATATTTTTCACATAATGATCATCGAGGGTTTTAGGAGGTTCCCCATCTCCATCAGTAGCAAGTACACCTAATTTTTTTGGTATTTCGTGTTCCATATCCATAACTAAAGATAAAGAACAACTAAGAATAGCAAATAAAAATTACTTAGTGATAAAGCAAACAAGCACACACGAGAATATTCACCCCACGCTATTGCTCCCCGGCAACGGTGCCAGAAAAAGGTCTTGATAACCCACAAGTATAGGGGATCAATTGTAGCCTCTTTCGATAAGTAAGAGTGTCGAACCCAACGAGGAGCTAAAGGTAGAACAAATATTCCCTCAAGTTCTATCGACCACCGATACAACTCTACGCATGCTTATCATTCGCTTTACCTAGAACAAGTATGAAACTAGAAGTATTTTGTAGGTGTTGTTGGATACGTTTGCAAGAACATAAAGAGCACGTAAATAAAAAGTAGGGGCTTCTTAGGTAAAGAAGCAATAATGTAAATATAGCGAGTGTGGAAAAGTGTGGTAGGAGTTGCGAAATTGTCCCTTAAGAAATTGACTACGCTACTAGACCTATAGGAAGTTTTATGTGGGAGAGGCCACTGCTAACATGTCATCCCTGACTTGGAATTCTATGCACTTATGATTGGAACTATAGCAAGCGTCCGCAACTACTAACGTTCATTAAGGTAAAACCCAACCATAGCATTAAGATATATTGGTCCCCCTTCAATCCCGTATGCATCAATTTCTATGCTAGGCTGAAGCTTCTGTCACTCTTGCCCTCCAATACATAGTCCTATCAACATACAACTAACCCTATGGTGTGATCCACGCGCGCGCTCATATGATGGGCACCAAAGGACAGCAACATAACCACAAGAAAATTAAATCAATCATAGCAATTCATCAATTACCGATAGGACAACGAAAATCTACTCAGACATCATAGGATGGCATCACATCATTGGATAATAATATGAAGCATAAATCACCATGTTCAAGTAGAGGGTACAGCGGGTTGCGGGAGAGTGGACCGCTGTAGATAGATTGGGGAAGGTGATGAGGATGTTGGTGAAGATGCGGAGGTGTTGGTGAAGATTGCGGTGATGATGATGGCCCCGGCGGCGTTCCGGCGCCACCGGAAGCAAGGGGGAGAGAGCCCCCCTCCTTCTCCTTCTTCCTTGGCCTTCTCCCTAGGTGGGAGAAGGGTTCCCCCTGTGGCCTTTGGTCTCCATCGCGTGGGAGGGGCAAGAGCCCCTCCGAGATTGGATATGACTCTCTGTCTCTCTCTGTTTATGCGTTCTGGTATTCTGCCCTTTCGTCGTTTCTTATATATCCGGAGATCCGTAACTCCGATTGGATTGAAACCTTCGCCAAGATTTTTTTTTCCAAAAATTAGCTTTCTTGTGGCCGAAGAAGAGCAGCAACCACCTTATGGGTGGCCCACGAGGGTCAGGGGCACGCCCCCTGCCTCGTGGCCACCTCGGGCACCGTCTCGCGTTGGTTCTTCCTCCCATATTCTCCAAATATTATGTAGACGGTGGGGGTGGTATCTCCAATCAAAAATTCATTTTTCCGTTTTATAAGTCTCAATTCTACTAGTAGTAGTAGTACCATCACATGTTGGATTTCGAGGTGCGTTAAATAATCCGATGCAAGCATTGTCAAGAGAAAACTCACCAATGCATGTAGAAGTTCCTGGAAATTTAGTGGTCATGCATGCATTCGTTCTAATTAATGCCTTGGTAAACATAACTTCTTGAGAAAAACGAGCGTACATTACTTGTGCAAACTACGAAATTAATTCCACCACTCACCGTCTACCTTGGTTGGAGAGATTTTGAAATTGAGCCATAAACTGGAAAGGAGGGAGTAGTAACATAGCCTAGGGTAGCTTGCTGCACCACGGGCTCCAAGGAAATTGCTATAGTAGTACTACTCCTATATACTACTCCAAGGAAATTGATCCATAAACTGGAAAGGAGGGAGTACTACTAAAAGACATATATTCCAAACAATATGATAACCTCTCTAACCAAGGTAGGGACGAGGAGTAAACGGAGGGAGTAGTAAACTTTTCTCCTTGTCCTGCGAGCCACCGTGCGCGTGGGCGAGGGAGCGGGCATAAGGCGTAGTACTACTACCTCCGTCCTTGTTTATAGGTCACCTTTGTAGTTCGTGCCAAATTTTTACCAAATATTTAGCTAACAAAATGTTAATGCATGTCAATAAAAATTATATCGTTGGATTCGTATTTCAACATAGTTTTCAATGATATAATTTTTGGTAACATGCATGAACGCTTTGTTAGTTCAATCTATAGTCAAAATTTGACACAATATACAATGGGGACCAATAAACCAATATACAATGAGTAGTAGTAAGCAAGCTTCACCTCGTCCTGCGAGCCACCGCGCCCGTGGGCGGGGGAGACGGCGTAGTAAGCAAGCTTCTCCTTGTTCTGCGAGTTGACATGACACATCAAAAGTAATACGTACAGAGCATCTCAAGTGTATAGAACCTTGCCTCTAAGGTAGGCCCCACATGGTTTGCCTCTTTTTTAACATAACGCATCAAGTCGCAATTTGTTTGTCCACCCATGGTAGACGATCCTCCATGAAGTGGACAACCAATACACGTGTCAAATTACCACGTGGGCTGCCTTTTCATACAGAAATGAGCTCCACCGTGTACCCGCGCGGGTGTGGTTGGGAAAGAGACAGGAGTACGTGCGCCGTGCGTGCACCTCTTCTCTTCGTGCACGTCCCCACCTACGTGGATGTGTGTGAGAGAGATACAAACCTAGACATAATGCGCCGTCCATCCCCATGCCTCCGCCCAGTCCAACCACCAGTCACCACCACGCCCCACTCCTCCTCACCTTATCTCTCATCTTTCTCGAGATATCATTTTTTCGATGAAATTCTCGAGATACCATTTTTCAGATAAAATTCTCGAGATATCATTAGTTTTTACACATGGGATTACTCCTGCATGAGTCAATCACAACAGGTGTTTTGTAAAAAATGCATCTTGATGTTCCCTGCAAAGCACGGGCATCTTGCTAGTCCATGAAAACAACCCATGGCAAAATTTCATGGCGAACAAGGGATTTGAATATGCTGGGAGGGGCTGTTTGGATTTTGCCCGGGGTAGCCAAAATATTGGCGACCCTTTTGTCCACTGGTGCCTTTGCCACCGATGAACGAGGAATGGCTCGGGTGCTCATGCATCCTCCAGCGCGCACGTTGGAGACGAGCTCGCACGAGCTGTGCTTTTTTTGTCCCACCACGCCGCCCTAGCCGGCCGCAGACCGACCGGCGACCCGCATATTACGCCATCCAACCGTAGCCGCACACATTCTGACAGCAACTCAACCAACCAGACGAAATTCATGCAAACACGTCGATATTTCCCATAAACAATGACGGAATTCATATAAAATACCGGATTTTCATACAAACATGACGGATTTCATTACATTCAAATCAACTAAGCGGTGCTAGTTCTGGACAGCACAGGTATATAATACCTGGCCTAAATGGTCGCCCGCCAATCCATTTGTGTTCCTCATGTCTGGTAGCACGATCACTGGACTGCCGGGAGCCCCGGAGGTATATGCTTCAGTGCGAAGGACGGCTCGCTTCCCTGCTGCCCAACTGATATGGTTGGCTGATGCCCAAGATGATAGTGGAAGGGGGATTCTCCGCTTCCGTGGAGCCCATGCGGGGTCGACGAAGGTCCTCGCAACAAAAGGATCCGGCAAGACACCTGTTGTGTACGCGGGCGTCGCCTCCACGGTGGCCTTCATGGGACCCAAGCGATGGTGGCCTCCCTTGTTCTACTTCTCCTTGATGATGGCGGCAGACGTGGAGGCGCTGGCCACTGACTCGTCGCTCTCCGCGCACCCAGCTTCTGTCTCTGCTTGCATGGCGCGGCCGCCGGCGTGGGAGTCTCGGCCACAAAAAGGGAGACGCGGTCACAGACACGGGAGGCGCGGTATGAGGCAGCGGCATGGACGGCAGCAACGACGCCCGTGCGCCGCTCCTCGTCGAGCTGGCCTGGAGTGGCGAGTTGCTGAACCGTGCGCCGGCTTGAGGCGGCAACTGCCTCCGTCGGGCAAGGGGGGAGGTGGATCAGCGAGCTGCATAGCTCGTATCCGGTGGGCTCGGCGGGCCACCTAGCCGGCTTGGATGCAGGATAACTACTCTTCGTAAGCCATTGTAAGAGTGGACAAAATGGTGAAGGAGGAGATAGGTGAGCGGCGGAGGGGTGCGATTCTTGGCCGGAGTTTGGCCTCGTTTAAATAGGAGATTAAATAGACGACGGATGGGAGGAGCTCGGCCGGTGTTGCGTTTAATGCCGGCCCGCTCATGAACGGACGTGTGTCCAGAGTGGGTTTCTCGACTTCCACATGGGTTTCATGGAGGCGTTTGAATGCGGCAAGGAGGCGTGTTCAGCCGGGCGTGCATCAAGTGGCGCCTGCAACTCTGATGTACGACAGCGCACCGTTCTTCCACTGACGTGTGGGCTCTTTGGGTACATGGCCTGCATGTCAGTGACCCAACGCAGGCAGCATACGGCAGAGGAACTTTTGGTGGGCCAGGGCGGTCAGAAGCGGGCATTTCATAAACTGATGATTGTTCATTGAGTGTGACGTCATCTATTTCATCTAGATAAGCCTACTATACAATGTAAGTGAATTTTAAAATTTTCATATATATGTTGATAGCCCGTTCGATACGTTGTGATTCATAAAGACCGCTACAAATATCAATGTTCTGCTTATCACAGACAAGATTGATTAAACCTTGCAAAAAAAGATAATATTGATTAATACCCGTAACAATCCATGTCCTTAACAAAGGGTGCATGCACGTATAGGTTGAGCGTGTGTCTTGCGTCGTGTGCAGTGTGCATGCTGGCGTGCGAGTGTTGCGTGCGTGCATGTGTATGTTTCAGTGTTGCATGCATGTGTGCGTACGTGCGTGTGTTCGTGAGTGCATGTGTACGTGTGAGTGTTGCACGTCTGCATGCGTGCGTGTGTTTGTTAAGTGTACGTGTCAGTATTGCACGCCTGCATGCGTGCGTGTGTTCGTGCGAGTGTTGCATGCGTGCATGTGTACGTGCGGGGTGAGGCTACACGTCAGTCGACTGACTTTTCCATCTCTGGTCAGTAGATTTTCTAGACGTTGGATACGAAATCAAGGGCGTGCAGTTTATCTTCAACCTCCACCTCCTGAGCCGCCAGGGAACGCCGGCCGCCGCCGCCCGCGGCCACGCCGCCCCGCCCGCCCCGAAACCACTCCCCACTGCCGGTCCGCCGCTGCCCCGACCATCCCTCTAGCCCCCCACCCCCCCCGCGCCGAGCTTTTTCTCCGGTGATCCCCATGCCACCGCCCAATCACCACGCCGCCCATCGCCGGCGACTGCGAACCAGAGGTCTCACGACTTCGAATCGCCACCAACCACTAATTTATTACCATTTATGTCCTTCATATACGTGCTGACGGGTGGGCCCTATGGTAATGTGCGCTGCTGAATGTGGACCGTTTGACTGGTCAATTGATCATGTCATCAACAAATTACGGAGGTGTATGGTGAGTCAGTGACCGTATGATCACCCTAAAATGTATTTTATTAACACAGTACAGACTCCAACTACCATTTCTTTCTTTCATATACGCACTGATAGGTGGGCCCCATGGTTACGCGTCCCGATGGTGCAACACTAGTTGTGCCACGTGGAATGTATGACTGGTCAATTGATTGTGTCATCAACAAAATACGGAGTTGTACGGGTGAGCCAGTGACCGTATAATCACGACATGTATTTTTTTAACACGGTACAGACGCAAGCACTCACCGCTATAAGCGCACACACGCAGACCCTACCCCTATGAGCACCTTCGAGAGAGTGAGCCAGCGTATGATCTTGAGATTTTAAGAAGTCACCATAGGTGCCTCGTAGTTGAGTGGAACGTCTCCTCCCAATGAACGCATATCGCCGAAAAAATACTGAAATTAACCCAGGATAAATGCGAGCACCAGGACTTTAACCCTGGTGGGCTCAGAGAAACCGGAACGCCCCGTATTCCAGCCCAGAGATCGAGGAGAAGTCTCTGGAATACGGCACTGCTTGACATAGAACAAATCATCCCTTATTACAAGGATAATAATACAAGGGTCTGATGTTACAAAGAAGCACATCAGCACGGCGACACTACGCCTGCGATACTACACTTGCTCTATGCTAGCAGCAAAACAACTCGTAGCAGTGGAATACTTCTAGCAGCGCAACAACGACGAAGGTGGTGAACTCCACTCCGCAGGGACTCTGGCTGGGACACGATCTAGCTTGCATGAACGGAAACCACGACAAGCAATCAAGCAATCACGGCATCACCTGCAATCCGGCATGACACGCCAAGTCAGTACATTGAATGTACTTGCAAGATCACAACAACCAAAAACATCAAGGCAAGATAATAACATAGCATTAACAGGTTAATTAATTAACAACTACCATGATGAAGCAACTACTAAGCATGGTATGAAGCTGATACAATACTGATAAATCACCATCTCAGATCTCCGTAACCATATCTCTCTTGGCTAACCGGCCAAGCAATATACCATCTCGATCACCTCGTGATCAAAACCAAACGGTAATCTTTCCGGCGATCACTACCATGACCAACACTTGGTCTCAAACTGTGATCTTTCCGGCGATCACAACCATGACCAACACTTGGTCTCCAACATCATCATCAACATCCTGCCAATCTGTACTGCTCAAAATATCAACATATGAATCAACTATAAGTCTCCGTCATGTGAGTGTTGATCGAACGGTGTGATCTAGTACGAACCCATGCCCATGACCGAGGACGCGGCTATCAATAGTTTAAACAAACACACTCTGCAGAGGTAGCGCACTTTACCCACACCACGGAACCCATGGCCTCGCACTCCCATTCGGGTGGACCAACGGCATTCTAAAAAGACCGATCTACTGCCATGACACTCTCCCGGCCACTCCGACTCACTCCCCACTGGGCTAGTCCTGGGTGGCCCCGTGTCTACCAACGACACCAACGGCCACCGTCGTGGCCAAAACAATAAACCGTCCCAAACGGGGACATGTGCACATAATAACAACAACGGGCACACAAGGCTTATGTCCGCCTACCTGATGAGGGTAGCGCGCGCCCATAACCTTCCCTCGTTGGAGGCACCGGCGAGAGACATGGCAATAGCATCGCATTAGGGCCTTCCCATAAAGGCAAATGTGGTTGCACTAGAGAAAGCCCGGTTCGGTGGCACCTGACCAACTTAATGACGGAATTTATCCCCGAAAATATAACTGTGATAACTGATACTCCGATATCAACTATCAAACTATAATCCAAGTCATAGCAATATCCAACAAATAATCTGAGCATAATATCATCATATCAAAATACTCCAAGGATAGCATAACATTTTTATCATGATGAGTCTGAAAACAATAACTCTACTACTCCAATAACAAGAACAAAGCTATCCAGCTAAGATCCACACGTAAACATCATCTCCGAAATTAATACTCCAAGCAACAGTAACAGAACATCGACTAGCATCATGAAAATAATCATACTAACCACTAATAATCCAAAGGCAGCATGACATCCAAAGTAATACTCCAGAATATAATAAAAGATATCATCATGAAAACAATCATAATATCAACCACTAATACTCCAATGGCAACATGATACTCATCAACTACAAACATAACTCCTAGTAATCCAAGCAATAGCATGGCAACAACAAGATCAAAATAATACTCCGAGAAAATGCCATGCACAAAGTCATGTAGCTAGAGCAATATTTTAAACAAGTTCAAATAGATTAAACCATGTCACTGCATTACAGTGATGCAAATGGAGGGTGTGGCTTGCCTGGGGATGAAGAATACACCGGGAGAAAGTGCGAGAAACTCGCGGAAAACGTTCTCTCATGAAAGGGGCTGGTTAACGGCAAGGGCTAAATGGTCATTTTCAGAATGTTGAAACACAATGAAAATGATACCAACAGAACAGGCTCGACGAGACGAAGAAGTGGGCTTTGGAATCACCTCATTTGGAGTTGTGAGCAAAAAGTTATGAAGTGTTTTCTGCCAGGGACCTATCTCTAATAAAATCATGACAAATAGGCCCTCAGCCAGAAAAACAGAACGTACACTTTGCAGAAATACGCCTTATCCTCTGGAAAACGTATTACTCACTGAAACAGAAAGAAAATACACTTTCAGTGAAAGCGCATTTTGGTCTAAAGAAGGACGAAACTACGCTTTCGGAAAGCGAAGACGTAATCAGTGGATTACTCCTCCACTTATCCACGTCAGCGTACCTGGGCCCGGCCGTTGCTCACTTACACGCGGGCCCCGCGTTGACTTCCTTCTCCTCTCCCTCCCGCGCCTGCTGTCTTCTTCCTCGCGTGACCCCGACTAGAACAGGAAGCAGGGCGAGGGAGAGGCGGCTCAGGCGAGGGGGCCGGCCAGCTCCAGCCAGGTCCGGTCGAACGGCGACCACTAGTGGGAGCGGGAGGACGTACCGCACCCGTTCAGAGGCCCAAGAACGCCGGGGAGGGACGGGGTGGTGGCGCCACGTGAAGCCAGAGAGGTTGCGGTGGCAGCCGAATCTTGGGGTTGCGGCCAGGGGCACTCCAGCGAGAGGGTGGGGTGATGGAGAGGTTTGCCGGAACACGGGGACGATTCTGGTGAGGCCAGAGGGTGGAGGAGGTGACCGGATGGCTCGGATTTAAGCGGAGCTATGCGGCGGCCATGGAGGCGAACCGAGGCGAGGAGGGGCTCTGGAGGCAAATGGAGAGGTCGGGAAGGCTTCTGGGAGTGAGGGGAAGGCGATGGAGTGCTTGGGAGGCTCCGGGGTGGTCTTTATATAGTCGGGCGAGAGGGATGGGCTCGGGTGCCGCCGGGCACGTCCGGCCGAGGCTCTGGCGATGGCCAGCGAGCACGGGAGGGCGCGGGAACACGACGAGCTATTGATTCAGAGCTCACGGAGGGGTAGGCGACACCGGAGAGCAGATGAAGAGGCCGAAACGAGCTCGGAGCCAAACGGAGCACAGTGCACCCGTGGGCGAGCGTCGGCGAGGGGTTTTACAGAGAGGGAGAGATGTCCAGGAGGACGGCGACGATGCGGTAAAACTGTTGCACAAACGGCCACTGGACGTGGCCACTGCACACAGAGCGTGTGCACAGTGATGCCATTAACGCGGCCACCGCGTGCACTGGCATGTAGCGGGGAAGATGGGCTGGCAATTGTTGTCTACGGGTAAGTTCATCCAGGGTAGGTCTCAACTACGGTGGTAGTGCGGTGAAAACTGCTATGGTTAAATGGTAATCACCCTCTGAAGTTTACTGCAGTAAACTTGGATGAGCACTGGTGATCAACAGGAAGATGATTGGGAGCAATGGAGTTGTCTGCGAGGTTTAGGTAACGAAGTGTTGGGGAACGTAGCAATAATTCAAAATTTTCCTACGTGTCAGCAAGATCAATCTAGGATATGCTAGCAACGAGAGAGAGGGAGTGCATCTTCATACCCTTGAAGATCGCTAAGCGGAAGCGTTACAAGAACGCGGTTGATGGAGTCGTACTCGCGACGATTCAAATCGCGGAAGATCCGATCTAGCGCCGAACGGACGGCGCCTCCGCGTTCAACACACGTACAGCCCGGGGACGTCTCCTCCTTCTTGATCCAGCAAGGGGAGAGGAGAAGTTGAGGGAGAACTCCAGCAGCATGACGGCGTGGTGGCAATGGAGCTCGTGGTTCTCCGGCAGAGCTTCGCTAAGCACTACGGAGGAGGAGGAGGAGGTGTATGAGGAGGGAGGGCTGCGCCAGGGAAGAGGTGCAACTGCCCTCCCACCCCTCCACTATATATAGGGGCAAGGGGAGAGGGGAGGCGCCCTAGGGTTTCTCCTAGGGGGCGGCGGCCAAGCAGATTGGATCTCCCTAGGGAAAATCCTAGGGAGACTTGCCCCCAAGCCAAGCAGGTGGAGGCTTGCCTCCCAAGCCAGGTGGAGGCGCCCCACCTCCCCAAGTAACATGGGAAAGGGTGTGGGGGCGCACCACCCCTTAGTGGGCTGGTTTGCCCCTTCCCCTTTGGCCCATGAGGCCCTCCAACACTTGCCGGGGCTCCCGAAACACCTTTCGGTCATTCTGGCCATAGCCTGGTACCCCCGGAACACTTCCGGACTCCAATACCCTTCGTCCAATATATCGATCTTCACCGCCGGACCATTCCGGAACTCCTCGTGATGTCCGGGATCTCATCCGGGACTCCGAACAACCTTCGGTAACCACATACTATTTCCCATAACAACTCTAGCGTCACCGAACCTTAAGTGTGTAGACCCTACGGGTTCGGGAACCATGCAGACATGACCGAGACACCTCTCCGGCCAATAACCAATAGCGGGATCTGGACACCCATATTGGCTCTCACATGTTCCACGATGATCTCATCGGATGAACCACAATGTCGGGGATTCAATCAATCCCGTATACAATTCCCTTTGTCTATCGGTATGTTACTTGCCCGACATTCGATCGTCGATATCCCAATACCTCGTTCAATCTCGTTACCGGCAAGTCACTTTACTCGTTCTGTAATGCATGATCCCGTGGCTAACTCCTTAGTCACATTGATCTCATTATGATGATGCATTACCGAGTGGGCCCAAAGATACCTCTACGTCATACGGAGTGACAAATCCCAGTCTCGATTCGTGCCAACCCAATAGACACTTTCGGAGATACCTGTAGTGCACCTTTATAGCCACCCAGTTACGTTGTGACGTTTGGTACACCCAAAGCATTCCTACGGTATCTGGGAGTTGCACAATCTCATGGTCTAAGGAAACGATACTTGACATTAGAAAAGCTCTTAGCAAACGAACTACACGATCTTGTGCTATGCTTAGGATTGGGTCTTGTCCATCACATCATTCTCCTAATGATGTGATACCGTTATCAATGACATCCAATGTCCATGGTCAGGAAACCATAACCATCTATTGATCAACGAGCTAGTCAACTAGAGGCTCACTAGGGACATGTTGTGATCTATGTATTCACACATGTATTACGGTTTCCAGTTAATACAATTATAGCATGAACAATAGACAATTATCATGAACAAGGAAATACAATAATAACCATTTTATTATTGCCTCTAGGGCATATTTCCAACAGTCTCCCACTTGCACTAGAGTCAATAATCTAGTTCACATCATTATCTGATTGTAATGAATCCAACACCCATGGGGTTTGTTCATATCTCGCTTGTGAGAGAGGTTACTAGTCAACGGGTCTGAACCTTTCAGATCCGTGTGTGCTTTACAAATCTCTATGTCATCTTGTAGATGCAGCTACCACGCGCTACTTGGAGCTATTCCAAATAACTTCTCTACTATACGAATGCGGTTTACTACTCAGAGTCATCCGGATTAGTGTCAAAGTTTGCATCGACGTAACCCTTTACGACGAACTCTTTTACCACCTCCATAATCGGGAAAATTCCTCAGTCCCCTAGTCAGTAAGGATAGGTTCGACCGCTGTCATGTGATCCATTCCTGGATCACTATTGTACCCCTTGAGTAACTCATGACAAGGCACACTTCAGGTGCGGTACACAGCATAGCATACTGTAGAGCCTACGTCTAAAGCATAGGGGACGACCTTCGTCCTTGCTCTCTCTTCTGCCGTGGTCAGGTCTTGAGTCTTACTCAATACTCACACCTTGTAACACAGCCAAGAACTCCTTCTTTGCTGATCTATTTTGAACTCCTTCAAAATCTTGTCACAGTATGTATTCATTTGAAAGTACTATTAAGCGTTTTTGATCTATCCTTATAGATCTTGATGCTCAATGTTCAAGTAGCTTAATCCAGGTTTTCGATTGAAAAACACTTTTCAAATAACCCTGTATGCTTTCCAGAAATTCTACATCATTTCTGATCAACAATATGTTAACAACATATACTCATCAAAAATCCACAGTGCTCCCACTCACTTCTTTGGAAATACAAGTTTCTCATAAACTTTGTAAAAACCCAAAATCTTTGATCATCTCATCAAAGCGTACATTCCAACTCCGAGATGCTTACTCCAGTCCTTAGAAGGATTGCTGGAGCTTTGCATACTTGTTAGCATCTTTCAGGATTGACAAAACCGTCTGGTTGTATCACATACAACCTTTCCTCAAGAAAATCGCCGAGGAAACAATGGTTTTTGACATCCTATTTGCAAGATTTCATAAATAATGCAGTAACTGCTAATATAATTCCAACAGACTCTTAGCATCGCTACGAGTGAGAAAATATCATCGTAGTCAACTCCTTGAACTTGTCGGAAAACATCTTAACGACAAGTCGAGCTTTCTTAATGGTGACACTTACCATCATTGTCCGTCTTCCTTTTAAAATCCATCTGTACCCAATAGCCTTACGACCATCAAGTAGTTCTTCCAAAGTCTATACTTTGTTTTTATACATGGATCCTCTCGGATTTTATGGCCTCGAGCCATTCATCGGAATCCGGGCCCACCATCGCTTCTGCATAGCTCATAGGTTCATCGTTGTCCAACAACATGACTTCCAAGACAGGATTATCGTACCACTTTGAAGTAGTACGCATCCTTGTCGACCTACGAGGTTTGGTAGTGACTTGATCTGAAGTTTCATGATCACTATCATCAGCTTCTACTTCAATTGGTGTAGGTGCCATAGAAACAACTTCCTGTGCCCTGCTACACACTAGTTGAAGTCATGGTTCAATAACCTCATCAAGTCTCCACCATCCTCCCACTCAATTCTTTCGAGAGAAACTTTTCCTCGAGAAAGGACCTGTTTCTAGAAACAATCACTTTGCTTCCGGATCTGAAATAGGAGGTATACCCAACTGTTTTGGGTATTCTATGAAGATGCATTTATCCGCTTTGGGTTCGAGCTTATCAGCTTGAAACTTTTCCACATAAGCGTTGCAACCCCAAACTTTTAAGAAACGACAGCTTAGGTTTCTCTAAACCATAGTTCATACGGTGTCGTCTCAACGGAATTGCGTGGTGCCCTATTTAAAGTGAATGCGGTTGTCTCTAATGCCTAACCCATAAACGATAGTGTAATTCGATAAGAGACATCATGGTATGCACCATATCCAATAGGGTGCAGTTATGATGTTCGGACACACCATCACACTATGGTGTTGCAGGCGGTATTAGTCGTGACACAATTTCCACAATTTCTTAATTGTGTGCCAAACTCGTAACTCAGATATTCATCTCTATGATCATATCACAGACATTTTATCCTCTTATCACGACGATCTTCAACTTCACTCTGAAATTACTTGAACCTTTCAATAATTCAGACTTGTGTTTCATCAAGTAAATATACTCAGCATCTACTCAAATCATCTGTGAAGCAAGAACATAACGATATCCACTGCATGCCTCAGCACTCATTGGACTGCACACATCAAAATGTATTACTTCCAACAAGTTGCTTTCTTGTTCCATCTTACTAAAAACAAGGCCTTTCAGTCATCTTGACCATGTGGTATGATTTGCATGTCTCAAGTGATTCAAAATCAAGTGAGTCCAAACGATCCATCTGTATGGACTTTCTTCATGCATATATACTAATAGACATGGTTCGCATGTCTCAATCTTTTCAAAAACGAGTGAGTCCAAAGATCCATCAACATGGAGCTTCTTCATGCGTTTTATACCAATATGACTCAAGTGGCAGTGCCACAAGTATGTGGTACTATCATTACTATCTTATATCTTTTGGCATGAACATGTGTATCACTACGATCAAGATTCAATAAACCATTCATTTTAGGTGCAAGACCATTGAAGGTATTATTCAAATAGACAGAGTAACCATTATTCTCCTTAAATGAATAACCGTATTGCGATAAACATAATCCAATCATGTCTATGCTCAACGCAAACACCAAATAACAATTATTTAGGTTTAACACCAATCTTGATGGTAGAGGGAGCATGCGATGCTTGATCACATCAACCTTGGAAACACTTCCAACACATATCGTCATCTCACCTTTAGCTAGTCTCCGTTTATTCCGTAGCCTTTTATTTCGAGTTACCAACACTTAGCAACCGAACCGGTATCTAATACCCTGGTGCTACTAGGAGTACTAGTAAAGTACACATTAATATAATGTATATCCAATATACTTCTGTCGACCTTGCCTACCTTCTCATCTACCAAGTATCTAGGGTAGTTCTGCTTCAGTGACCGTTCGCCTCATTACAGAAGCACTTAGTCTCGGGTTTGGGTTCAACCTTGGGTTTCTTCACTAGAGCAGCAACTGATTTGCCGTTTCATGAAGTATCCCTTCTTTCCCTTGCCCTTCTTGAAACTAGTGGTTTTCCTAACCATCAACAATTGATGCTCCTACTTGATTTCTACTTTCGTGGTGTCAAACATCGCGAATAGATCAAGGATCATCATATCTATCCCTGATTTGTTATAGTTCATCATGAAGCTCTAGTAGCTTGGTGGCAGTGACTTTGGAGAACCATCACTATCTCATCTGGAAGATTAACTCCCACTCGATTCAAGCGATTGTAGTACTCAGACAATCTGAGCACATGCTTAACGGTTGAGCTTTTCTCCCTTAGTTTGCAGGCTTAAGAAACTTGTCAGAGGTCGCATACCTCTTGATTTGGGCACGAGCCTAAAATCACAATTTCAGCTCTTGGAACATCTCATATGTTCCGCGACGTTTCAAAATGTCTTCGGTGCCTCAATTCTAAACCGTTCAACATTACGCACTGAACTATCACGTAGTCATCAAAACGTGTATGTCAGATGTTCGCAACATCCATAGACGACGCTCGAGGTTCAGCACACCGAGCGGTGCATTAAGGACATAAGCCTTTTGTGCAGCTATGAGGACAATCCTCAGTTTACGGACCCAGCCGCATAATTGCTACTATCAACTTTCAACTAAATTTTCTCTAGGACCATATCTTAAACAGTAGAACTAAAGCGTAAGCTACGACATAATTTGCAAAGACCTTTTGACTATGTTCAGGATAATTAAGTTCATCTAATCAAATTATTTAATGAACTCCCACTCAGATAGACATCCCTCTAGTCATCTAAGTGATACATGATCCGAGTCAACTAGGCCGTGACCGATCATCACGTGAGACGGACTAGTCATCATCGGTGAACATCTCCATGTTGATCGTATCTACTATACGACTCATGTTCGACCTTTCGGTCCCTTGTGTTCCAAGGCCATGTCTGTACATGATAGGCTCGTCAAATCAACCTAAGTGTTTCGCATGTGTAAATCTGGCTTACACCCGTTGTATGCGAATGTTAGAATCTATCACACCCGATCATCACGTGGTGCTTCGAAACAACGACCCTCGCAACGGTGCACAGTTAGGGGGAACACATCTCTTGAAATTTTAGTGAGGGATCATCTTATTTATGCTACCGTCGTTCTAAGCAAATAAGATGTAAACATGACAAACATCACATGCAAATCATAAAGTGACATGATATGGCCAATATCATCTTGCGCCTTTTGATCTCCATCTTCGAGGCGCAACATGATCACCTTCGTCACCGGCATGACACCATGAACTCCATCATCATGATCTCCATCATCATGTCTTCATGAAGTTGTCTCGCCAACTATTACTTCTACTACTATGGCTAACGGTTAGCAATAAAGTAAAGTAATCACATGGCGTTTTTCATTGACTCGCAAGTCATACAATAAATTAAGACAACTCCTGTGGCTCCTGCCGGTTGTCATACTCATCGACATGCAAGTCGTGATTCCTATTACAAGAACATGATCAATCTCATACATCACATATATATAATTCATCACATCCTTTTGGCCATATCACATCACATAGCATACCCTGCAAAACACAAGTTAGACGTCCTTTAATTGTTGTTGCATGTTTTACGTGGCTGCTATGGGTTTCCAGCAAAAACGTTTCTTACCAACGCAAAGGCCACAACGGTGATATGCCAATTTCTATTTACCCTTCATAAGGACCCTCTTCATCGAATCCGATCCGACTAAAGTGGGAGAGACAGACACCCACTAGCCACCTTATGCATCAAGTGCATGTCAGTCGGTGGAACCTATCTCACGTAAGAGTACGTGTAAGGTCGGTCCGGGCCACTTCATCCCACAATGCCGCCGAATCCAGATAAGACTAGTAACGGTAAGCAAATTGAACAAATCATCGCCCACAACTACTTTGTGTTCTACTCGTGCATAGAATCTACGCATAGACCTAGCTCATGATGCCACTGTTGGGGAACGTAGCAATAATTCAAAATTTTCCTACGTGTCACCAAGATCAATCTAGGGCATGCTAGCAACGGGAGAGAGGGAGTGCATCTTCATACCCTTGAAGATAGCTAAGCGGAAGCGTTACAAGAACGCGGTTGATGGAGCCGTACTCGCGGCGATTCAAATCGCGGAAGATCCGATCTAGCGCCGAACGGACGGTGCCTCCGCGTTCAACACACGTACAGCCCGGGGACGTCTCATCCTTCTTGATCCAGCAAGGGGAGAGGAGAAGTTGAGGGAGAACTCCAGCAGCACGACGGCGTGGTGGCAATGGAGCTCGTGGTTCTTCGGCAGAGCTTCGCTAAGCACTACGGAGGAGGAGGAGGTGTATGAGGAGGGAGGGCTACGCCAGGGAAGAGGTGCAACTGCCCTCCCACCCCTCCACTATATATAGGGGCAAGGGGAGAGGGGAGGCGCCCTAGGGTTTCCCCTAGGGGGCGGAGGCCAAGCAGATTGGATCTCCCTAGGGCAAATCCTAGGGAGACTTGCCCCCCAAGCCAAGCAGGTGGAGGCTTGCCTCCCAAGCCAGGTGGAGGCGCCCCACCTCCCCAAGTAACGTGGGAAAGGGTGTGGGGGCGCACCACCCCTTAGTGGGCTGGTTTTCCCCTTCCCCTTTGGCCCATGAGGCCCTCCAACACTTGCCGGGGCTCCCGAAACACCTTTCGGTCATGCTGGCCATAGCCTGGTACCCCCGGAACACTTCCGGACTCCAATACCCTTCGTCCAATATATCGATCTTCACTGCCGGACCATTCCGGAACTCCACGTGATATCCGGGATCTCATCCGGGACTCCGAACAACCTTCGGTAACCACATACTATTTCCCATAACAACTCTAGCGTCACCGAACCTTAAGTGTGTAGACCCTACGGGTTCGGGAACCATGCAGACATGACCGAGACACCTCTCTAGCCAATAACCAATAGCGGGATCTAGATACCCATATTGGCTCCCACATGTTCCACGATGATCTCATCGGATGAACCACGATGTCAGGGATTCAATCAATCCCGTATACAATTCCCTTTTTCTATCGGTATGTTACTTGCCCGACATTCGATCGTCGGTATCCCAATACCTCGTTCAATCTCGTTACCGGCAAGTCACTTTACTCGTTCTGTAACGCATGATCCCGTGGCTAACTCCTTAGTCACATTGAGCTCATTATGATGATGCATTACCGAGTGGGCCCAGAGATACCTCTCCGTCATACGGAGTGACAAATCCCAGTCTCGATTCATGCCAACCCAACAGACACTTTCGGAGATACCTGTAGTGCACCTTTATAGCCACCCAGTTACGTTGTGACGTTTGGTACACCCAAAGCATTCCTACGGTATCCGGGAGTTGCACAATCTCATGGTCTAAGGAAACGATACTTGACATTAGAAAAGCTCTTAGCAAACGAACTACACGATCTTGTGCTATGCTTAGGATTGGGTCTTGTCCATCACATCATTCTCCTAATGATGTGATAACGTTATCAATGACATCCAATGTCCATGGTCAGGTGTGACACCCAAGTTTTTAATTGGATTTTTCAAAAAAGATTTTTATTTGACTTGAGGGAGGTGATTTAATTTTTTTTTCTTAAAAAGAACTCTCCCTTTCAAATATTTTTTATGGCAAAAGTTTTATTTGGATTCACCCAAGACATGTCTTTGGTCTTGGAGGTTCTTGCTTTTTATTTGGACTCAAGACAAAATACTTTTCACTTGGGAAAATGCCTTTTGAAAATCTCTTTGAAATTTGCACTATGGCTTTTGGAATAATCCTTTACCACTTTCAACAATTCCTTCTTGCCATGGCCCTAGTGCAAATACTCTCTCCTAATCCTTCCCTCATCTTTGGATCATGTTTGGCATCTAATCCAGCAAGTTGAACCTCCCCTATGTTTATTTTCCATTTAAATCTTATTCAAATAAATTTCTGTCTTCTATTCTATCCATTGGTGATTTACAAAGGAACTCTACTTTCTGTTTTGATTTTTGCCCACAAACCAACTCTCCTCCCTAGTCCTTTGAACCCTCAACCAAGATCCATGAAGATCCACTGGTCTTCAGTTCAAAATTTTCAAACTACACTTGCTGCAAGTTTGGACCAGATTTGTCAAATTTGGTGAAATTCATTCAAATCCTTTTCCAAAAATTCCAAGTAAAATCAGGCAGCCTCTGGGTGCATTGAGTGGTCACCTCACCAAGTACCAGCTCCAGAAAAATTTATCTCATAGCCAAATCTTTCTGTCGAACACCTGCAGTGCATTGTCAGTGTCAAGTTTCAGTTAAGTTTAGAGAACATTGCAGTGCACTGTCGTTTTCTTAAGAACCCGACGTCGATCTCACCAGTGCCACTGTGTCGCCTTGCTCCCCGTCCCCTCCCCCTTGTTCCTGCACCGCACGAACGCCTGGCACCTTGCGGACGTCGGCGACGAGCAACAGAAGGTGCGCCGCCCCGTGACCGACGCCAGCAGCGGCTTTGCGGCCGCCAGCGGGAGGCACGGCGCTGACGGCGCCACCCAGCGCCGCCCAAGCCACCGGAGCTCGCCGCGTGGCCTTCCACTCCCCCGAACGCGCTGCCGCTCTCGTCGTGAACCGCAGGGTGCAGAGCGCGCTCTCTGCCGCCGTCGAGCCCGTGCGGCCATCTCACCGTGGACCGACGCCATTACGCCAAGACCAACTCCGTTTTGCTGTGGAATGACACCAGTAACCTCCACTGATGCTGCCAGGCCACTCAAACCTCCTGCCAATCCACTGCATCGCCGTAATCGCTCGCCGGAGATTCTCCATTCACGGCCACCCCGTCGATCCGCCTATAAATAGAGGCCCCGAGCTTCAACTCGAGTACACACCATCCCTGCACTCCACCTAGGTCACGCCTAGCCACTGGAAGAGCCCCGAGGAGGTCTCCTTCCTCGACTCCGGCCGCCGCGACCCGCCACGGGATCCAGCTCGATTCACCCCCGTGTGTGCACCTCCGCCTCCCTTCTCTTGCCAGTAGCTCCACTATGCATCCCTCCTTCTGACCCGCGCTTCAATTCTTAGTTTGCAGCCCTCCACCGGAGTTCCCCACCATCACCCGAACCGCCGTCCGCCGGAGATAGTGTCGCCGTCGACGTGGTGCTCCCCGTTGATCGAGTCCACCACCCACCGACGCGGAAGAACAAGCTGAAGCTCTTGGTACCCTCCGATCCTCCCAACTCGCCGTGGTTCGACGCCGGCGTCCACCGCAGTCTTCGGGCGCCGGCGAGCTTTTCAAACCTGACATGTGGACCCCGCATGTCAGCCTCTGTTCTATTCTTTCACGAACTGTTTTCTGTTGGCGCCTTCGGGCAAAATACGCTTTCTCTCTTTAGCTAGCGCATTCCTTACCGAAGCGTTTTCTGGTTTCTCAGTTTAAACCCTGGAACTTTTCTGTTTCATTACAGATAAGTCCCTGGACAGAAACCTTTATAACATTTTATTTAAAAGGGATTTTTGAGTGATTCTTTTTCTGACAGTCTTCAAATTTTGTCTAGTTTTTTATGAGATTTATTTGGAAATGTTTTGGAGAAGTTTCTGTGCACACGTTGGTTTTCACGTTAGTGCCCGTTTTCGTTATTGCCGTAGGTTCCGGAAGTGGTGACGGAGCCGCGAACTTCGCCGAGCTAGACTCCGACTTCTTCGAACTAGGAAAGCATGTTTGAACATTTGATATGACAAGTGTTTTGCATGTTTGCTTGAAAGTTTGTGCGTGGCATATGAGTGTCGGTAAATACCTCGTTGCTTGTAAGGTAACTACCCGCGTGTTCCAAAGTTGCGATGATCTCTGATGAGAGATGGCCCAATCATGTGGTGACATGAAGGGCAGCAAGGTGGTACTGTTGTAGCATACCAGCCTTGCGTCATCCGACTTTCTCCGACGTTAACGTGGACGGAGTCACGTTATCGTTCTTTCCCCCCGCATGTTCCATAGTTGCGATGATCTCTGATGAGAGATGGCCTAATCATGTGGTGACATGAAGGGCAGCAAGGTGGTACTGTTGTAGCATACCAGCCTTGCGTCATCCGACTATTTCTGACGCTAACGTGGACGGAGTCAGGTTATCGTCCTTTCCCCCTTCCGTGCTACCACATGTTTCATTTGCCAGGATGCGGTTTAGTAAGTTGGTAACCTCTTTCCGTGTACATACCAAACAGAGAGGCCGGGATGATGGTACCTTGGCCCAGGATTAAAGCCAGTCATCCGGTCAGGGGGCATGGGTGTTTCCGGTTGGGACCGAGAGGGGGGGCACCCCCTTAGAGCGCGTGTATAGAAATTTGATCCCATGCTACGCGAGGTTGTAGCCTCCCCGTCTCAAGGTTTTTCTTGAACGTGGCCGAGGGTGATCCCTGGCTTCGGAAGGTTGAATTGGGTGTGTACTGGTTAGACGTGTTTCTTCCAAAACACCGTAGACGGAACTAGTCCCCGTGACTACTGAAATCCGTTGGCTGTGGTTAAGTACAAACTCTGCAGAGTCAATTCCTTCCAAGTCATCGTATCCATGATCAAGTAGTGTAATCAGTATATCCATATCTATCCGCGTGGAAAACTTGTCCCCGGTGAACAAGCTCAAGTGGTAAATCCAGTTAAATTATTATTCCTGTGGATGGACTAACTTTATATTTGTCTCGTACTTGTGATAATTTATGTTCCCGAACTATTGTATTATTGAGCTACAATATAAGCCCTTTATGTGATGTCGCGCAGACGTCCGACTGTGGCGTGTTTTTGTTTCTTACATTAAATATAAGCCCTTTAAGTGATGTCGCTCAGACGTCCGACTGTGGCATGTTCGTCTTTTATTTTCTGTTATAAGCCCTTTATGTGATGTCGCTCAGACGTCCGATTGTGGCATTATTATTATTCTTGCAGTTTCCTCTCGAGGAGTCATTCAGACACTCGTTTGGCACCAGCATTATTATTCTTGCAGTTTCCTCTCGAGGAGTCATTCAGACACTCGTTTGGCACCAGCATTATTATTCTTGCAGTTTCCTCTCGAGGAGTCATTCAGACACTCGTTTGGCACCAGCATTATTATTCTTGCAGTTTCCTCTCGAGGGGTCATTCAGACACTCGTTTGGCACCAGATTACTATTCTCGCAGTTTCCGCTCGAGGAGTCATTCAGACCCTCGCTTGGCACCCAGAATTTATTATCTCTATGTCTGAACGCACTGGATAAATTGTTCATATGCTTCATGTTTACATTTGTTATATCTTATGTCCGAACTGTCTTGCGAGTACTTTCATAGTACTCACCTGGCTTGTTGATTTGGCCAGATGTTGACGAAGGCGATCTCTTGGATGAAGAGTTTGATAGCGCGTCCGACGCCTAGAGGAGTCCCAGTCAGTCCTGTGCGATCCCGGATATTGGTCACTTGTATTGTCTACGCTTCCGCCACCCGCAATAAGTCTCCTCGAGCCTCACTCCGACGCTCGAAGAGCTGTAGTCTTCAGGAGTCATATCACTCGCTTCGCGGTGATATTTCCACCACCGTTATTATCGTGAGTTAGTAGTAAGCCACCCTATCCGCCGTCTTGTTTTATCGGCGTGCATGTAATAAATTGTTGGGCATCCTCCGCTCAACCTTGTATTATATTCAGTACTCCTGGTATTTTTCTTCTGTGACCAAGATATTGTCTACCAGTGAGAAGGAATTCTTCCTTACTGGTCCGTAAAAGGGATTGGTCTATCAATAATTATTTTATTGAAAAACCGGTCGTGACATCAGGAAACCATAACCATCTATTGATCAACGAGCTAGTCAACTAGAGGCTTACTAGGGACATGTTGTGGTCTATGTATTCACACATGTATTACGGTTTCCAGTTAATACAATTATAGCATGAACAATAGACAATTATCATGTACAAGGAAATACAATAATAACCATTTTATTATTGCCTCTAGGGCATATTTCCAACAGTCTCCCACTTGCACTAGAGTCAATAATCTAGTTCACATCATTATGTGATTGTAATGAATCCAACACCCATGGGGTTTGTTCATATCTCGCTTGTGAGAGAGGTTACTAGTCAACGGGTTTGAACCTGTCAGATCAGTGTGTGCTTTACAAATCTCTATGTCATCTTGTAGATGCAGCTACCACGCGCTACTTGGAGCTATTCCAAATAACTTCTCTACTATACGAATGCGGTTTACTACTCAGAGTCATCCGGATTAGTGTCAAAGTTTGCATCGACGTAACCCTTTACGACGAACTCTTTTACCACCTCCATAATCGAGAAAATTCCTTAGTCCACTAGTCACTAAGGATAGGTTCGACCGCTGTCATGTGATCCATTCCTGGATCACTATTGTACCCCTTGACTAACTCATGACAAGGCACACTTCAGGTGCGGTACACAGCATAGCATACTGTAGAGCCTACGTCTAAAGCATAGGGGACGACCTTCGTCCTTGCTCTCTCTTCTGCCGTGGTCAGGTCTTGAGTCTTACTCAATACTCACACCTTGTAACACAGCCAAGAACTCCTTCTTTGCTGATCTATTTTGAACTCCTTCAAAATCTTGTCAATGTATGTATCCATTTGAAAGTACTATTAAGCGTTTTTGATCTATCCTTATAGATCTTGATGCTCAATGTTCAAGTAGCTTAATCCAGGTTTTCCATTGAAAAACACTTTTCAAATAACCCTGTATGCTTTCTAGAAATTCTACATCATTTCTGATCAACAATATGTTAACAACATATACTCATCAAAAATCCACAGTGCTCCCACTCACTTCTTTGGAAATACAAGTTTCTCATAAACTTTGTAAAAACCCAAAATCTTTGATCATCTGATCAAAGCGTACACTCCAACTACGAGATGCTTACTCCAGTCCTTAGAAGGATTGCTGGAGCTCTGCATACTTGTTAGCATCTTTCAAGATTGACAAAACCTTCTGGTTGTATCACATACAACCTTTCCTCAAGAAAATCGTCGAGGAAACAATGGTTTTTGACATCCTATCTACAAGATTTCATAAATAATGCAGTAACTGCTAATATAATTCCAACAGACTCTTAGCATCGCTATGAGTGAGAAAATCTCATCGTAGTCAACTCCTTGAACTTGTCGGAAAACATCTTAACGACAAGTCGAGCTTTCTTAATGGTGACACTTACCATCATTGTCCGTCTTCCTTTTAAAATCCATCTGTACCCAACAGCCTTACGACCATCAAGTAGTTCTTCCAAAGTCTATACTTTGTTTTTATACATGGATCCTCTTGGATTTTATGGCCTCGAGCCATTCATCAGAATCCGGGCCCACCATCGCTTCTGCATAGCTCATAGGTTCATCGTTGTCCAACAACATGACTTCCAAGACAGGATTACCGTACCACTATGAAGTAGTACGCATCCTTGTCGACCTACGAGGTTTGGTAGTGACTTGATCTGAAGTTTCATGATCACTATCATCAGCTTCTACTTCAATTGGTGTAGGTGCCATAGGAACAACTTCCTGTGCCCTGCTACACACTAGTTGAAGTCATGGTTCAATAACCTCATCAAGTCTCCACCATCCTCCCACTCAATTCTTTCGAGAGAAACTTTTCCTCGAGAAAGGACCTGTTTCTAGAAACAATCACTTTGCTTCCGGATCTGAAATAGGAGGTATACCCAACTGTTTTGGGTATTCTATGAAGATGCATTTATCCGGTTTGGGTTCGAGCTTATCAGCCTGAAACTTTTCCACATAAGCGTCGTAGCCCCAAACTTTTAAGAAACGACAGCTTAGGTTTCTCTAAACCATAGTTCATACGGTGTCGTCTCAACAGAATTGCGTGGTGCCTTATTTAAAGTGAATGGAGTTGTCTGCGAGGTTTAGGTAACGAAGGACTTTCATCTTGGTAACTTTGAGAAGATTTGGACCAAGATAAATCATAGTTGCTTCACAACTGCATATTTAGTCCAGAATCAAGATCATGATGGTGCATTCACATGGAGTGTCAAATTGATCTGAAATTTGGCAAGGTTTAGCGATTTGGTCATAGTAAGAAGCTGTAACAATTTCATACCAATTGGATTCACCAAAATGGTACTTCCTTCACAGCTATCTTCACTGACCAGAATCTTGCAAGAATTTTGGAGAAATATTGGCTAGGTGAAGTGGTGCCAAATTTGGTGGAGAGAAGTTATATAGGTAGGAGAATGATCTGGTAATTTATCAGGATTTTGGAAGCAATATAAAATGCACTTGCTTCAAAACCTGAAAATTTTGCCAGAATCAAAGATTTGGTCCTGTGCTCACATGGATGATTGGATGGTGCTTAAATTTGGAGGAGTGTAAAGATATGAGCACAAGAAGAGGCATGCAAAATTTCAACTCATTTGGATGCTCCTAGCTAGTACTTCCTTCAAAGTGGCTTCTATTTGACAGAAACTTTGAAAAATCATTGAGGAAGATTGGCTAGGAAAATAAAATTGAATTTTGTCATGTGGCAATGATTTGGACATAAAAGAATGCCCAACAAGTTTGGGAGCAAACAATATTGGATAAATGACACTTCCTTCACAAAGTGCCACTTAGGACAGAAAGGAAGAATAATTATTGGGGAATTATTCTTGGGCTAGGACAGAAACGTTTGGGCATATTTGAGTAACATATGACCCAAAGGAATTATGAGAATTATTTGGGAATTTTTGGATGGACAGAAATATACGTTGCTTCACAACCTGGGGCAGACAGGGTTATTCCTTTAATGGAAAAACGAATATTCCTGAGAAAAAGAAATTAGGGTTTGGTCAAGCAGTGGAGTGACATGATCTTGGCAAGGTTTTGAGAAAGATGAGCCACTAGGGAGGGGGAATGAGGATGATTTCCCAGGTGGCAAGGCCACAGAACCACTCCAAAAAGAAAAACATAGCAAAAACCAAATAAATTTTAAAAAAGAAAAGGGCCAAAAACCAGGCTGTTACAAACCTTCCCCCCTTAAAGAAATCTCGTCCTCGAGTTTGGTTGCTCAGGAAACTAGTATGAATTTAGGACACCGTTTCCAGCTTGGGTATCCTTTTCCCTTTATTTATTGTTCCCCCAAGAATTTCGGATGATCAACTACCCTTGCTCTGGGGTGGTTTGCTTCACCTTTCCCAAATCCTGACAGGTTTTTGCTCATATACCACATCCTTTTGCTGACGTTGATTTTCTCATATCTGCGGTGATATCCAATGAATCTGAGTATAAATTTTCTTTTGGTCAGGAAAACCTTTTTACTTCGGTCATGGGGTTGCTTCAAATAAATGCAGGCCTTCTAGTTTCAATAAAGGCTGAGAATTAATCATGGCCATCTTCTGACGGGATCTGACTGCTCATAAGTGGTACTGATTTATTTGATTGATTTCTTTGGCTCGATCATGGGATATCTACCAAAGATTCGTCTGCCTTTTGTCGTGAGCAATATAACGGGGTATGGAGTTATAGCTGAGTCATTCCTCAAATATTTACATCTTGAGACTGGCCCGACAGGGGGCTAATGGACAATTGCTTTTCCTGACAGACTGACCGTGTACTTGTTTCCGTTGGTGATTATACTGGATCTGAGCTGATTGTTCAGATTTTGACTTTCTCATTTTGTCGGTATGCCCATTTGGATTTTTCACACTAACCATTCCAAGCGGGATATGAAATCCTTGTAGAGCAGAGTAATCCTCTAAGGGTATGCCTTTGTGGCTCCATATGTAATCTGGCCACTAACTGACTTGGGTATCCGGACCCTAATGGTCATGCAAAAATCATCATATCGTTGCTATCAGCCTCATCCTTTTGATGGTCATGATTTTCTTTGTCAGGATACCTTTCTGAAATAGGTTGACCACATATATCCTTGATTCTTCATATGACCATGGTCGTGGCTAGTGCAATATTTTTGCCATTATCCCTTGTGCTTGGGTGCTGCACGTGTATGACATGTTCTCGGGGCTTGTAGCTGTACAGAGCTCATTGTTGAGGCCAACCATACAAGAGTTCATGAGATCTCCTTGTCGGTGCGGGAATATTGGCCTTGGTGGCCACTGTCAGGACTGTTGATTTTGTGATGTCTTATTCAGATCTTGTAGATCCTTGTATTACATAAGATGTGTATCTCTGCTTATTTTCCTCTGTTTGGCTCGTGAGGTTGTGGGATCCTTCTCCTTAGGTATATCTGCTGGATCCTTGCCGCATCTTGTATGAGTGACTGACATGACGGGGGATGCATGCTCACCATATGTGTAAGAATCATATGCAACCGAACACTTGATCCTTGAGGTAGGCATATGTTTTGACTGATTTGTGCTTCTGACCAAAATTATTGCGGATCTGACTCTTGAGATGTACTGCCATATATTGCCAACTCACCGCATAATCTCTGAGAGCGGTGCAATAGTGTGGTGCTAACGGGGGCTGAGTGGCTTACGAGAGAAGCCATCCGACTAGCTTGCTGAGGAAGACTTGTTAACTTTTGCTCAAATCTTTTTTCTGGGTATCATGCAGGAGAAGGCTCTATAGTTTCCACATGAAACTTGGCCTGATTATTGTGCTGGAGAAGCCTGAGTTCCGTATTTGAGAAGCTTCTCCTCGGGTTTGCTTGTTGAGAAAATTTTCATTTTCGTCTGTCAGAAGCTTTTACCGAGGTATCTTGCTGAGAAAGACCGGGTATCTTGGACCGGAAATTGTGCACATATCATATTGAGGAAAATTGAGGAGCCTCGCATCATCAATTTCTTCCGATGACGTGTAAAAGAAGACTGAGTTTCTTACATCCAAAACTCCATACTCATATGCAGATTGAAATCTACACACACGCCCATAATATTATGTGGCTGATTATTTGCATGAGAAAATTTGTTTGAATGTCTTCCTTGAGCATATCACATTCTGACTTCATTTCGGATGATAACATATTTCAAGCATCATGCATTGCTGAGCCAAAATTTTGTATATGAGCCATACCTTTGAGTGAAAATACACCGTTCATCTTGTACCTGACTTGCCTTGCTACTGGCTTGATCATTACTGCTATGAGGATTTTGTACTAATGTAAACTTGATTTATCAGTACTGTTGTGAGAAGTGCAGACTAACGCAAAATTGATTATCAGCCTCAAAATCAGACATTTCACATTTCACTGCATTCGACTGAGAATTCCATTCTGTTTAGCTGAGTTTCCAAATATTCAAATTCCTTGCTGATTCTTTGGGTCTGGTGTCGGTTGACGAGCAAATCTTTATAGGGGAAAAATAATGCAACACCGGGGCCCAAAAAGAAGGAAGCCAAAGAAAACTCAACTAAACAAAAGCACACAACAACAATCAATTCACACACAATCAATGTCACATATTATTGCTAGTCACACAATATGCATGCCTACTTAAGCACACAAATCTCGCGGGATCTCCGGTTCTACGATCTAGGATGCTGTGACGATGTGCACGAGGACGAATAAATGTGTGGAAAAATTGATGTAACAAGCGCTACACCAAGTGCTAGCTTAGCCAGGTAGCAACCTGGACTAGTTCGGAGGCGAGGACGTACTTGGTAACCATGTAGCAGGACACGAATGTCGCGACCACATTATTATCAAGCGGACGGAAAATATCCGTACTCGTCCAAGAAATAAGGATAGCGGGGAAAAACTGAGTCGGCTGACATTGCCCTTTTTATGATGACTGAGACCATTAAGGGTTGCCAACACGACAAGATAAAAAGGATAATCCGGGATAGAAGCATGTCTACCACCGAAACAAAATGGGGCTGACGAAAGGAATTCGGCGCGATACCTGAGCACCATTTTGCAAACAGTGTCGGGATCACTTGGCATCACTCCGCTGGGAAGGAAATGACGCCAAACACCGAAGAACAAGCAAGAAAAGAAATCTGGAGAAATGCAAAAGGCTGAGTTGTAGTGGATCCGAACCGATGCCAGCTACACTCACCAGATAAATCGTTAGCAACAAATACTAAGGCTATAGGCATGCTATGCAACAAACAAATGCAGCAACCAAATGCAATAAACAAGTCGGACCTTAAACTACCGATTTCTACCGCTCGCGTTGATTAGGGCGTCCTACAGCCAGACTTGCTCAGATACCAAGCCTTGTGGCACCCCGGCTCAGAGAAACCGGAACGCCCCGTGTTCCAGACCAGAGATCGAGGAGAAGTCTCTGGAATACGACACTGCTTGACATAGAACAAATCAGATCTTATTACAGGAATAATAATACAAGGGTCTGATGTTACAAAGATGCACATCAGCACGGCGACACTACGCCTGCGATACTACACTTGCTCTATGCTAGCAGCGAAACAACTCATAGCAGTGGAACAACGACGAAGGTGGTGAACTCCACTCCGCAGGGACTCTGGCTGGGACACGATCTAGCTTGCACGAACGAAAACCACGACAAGCAATCAAGCAATCACGGCATCACCTGCAATCTGGCATGACACACCAGGTCAGTACACTGAATGTACTTGCAAGCTCACAACAACCAAAAACATCAAGGCAAGACAATAACATAGCATTAACGGGTTAATTAACAACTACCATGATGAAGCAACTACTAAGCATGGTATGAAGCTGATACAATACTGATAAATCACCATCTCAGATCTCCATAACCATATCTCTCTTGGCTAACTGGCCAAGCAATATACCATCTCGATCACCTCGTGATCAAAACCAAACGGTGATCTTTCCGGCGATCACAACCATGACCAACACTTGGTCTCCAACATCATCATCAACATCCTGCCAATCTGTACTGCTCAAAATATAAACATATGAATCACCTATAAGTCATTCCATCATGTGAGTGTTGATCGAACGGTGTGACCTAGTACGAACCCATGCCCATGACCGAGGATGCGGCTATCGATAGTTTAAACAAACACACTCTGCAGAGGTAGCGCACTTTACCCACACCACGGAACCCATGGTCTCGCACTCCCATTCGGGTGGACCAACAGTGTTCTGACAAAACCGATCTACTGCCATGACACTCTCCCGGCCACTCCGACTCACTCCCCACTGGGCTAGTCCTGGGTGGCCCCGTGTCTACCAAAGACACCAACGGCCACCGTCGTGGCCAAAACAATAAACCGTCCCAAACGGGGACATGTGCACATAACAACAACAATGGGAACACAAGGCTTATGTACGCCTACCTGATGAGGGTAGCACGCGCCCATAACCTTCCCTTGTTGGAGGCACCGGTGAGAGACACGGCAATAGCATCGCATTAGGGCCTTCCCATAAAGGCAAATGTGGTTGCACTGGAGAAAGCCCGGTTCGGTGGCACCTGACCAACTTAATGACGGAATTTATCCCCAAAAATATAACTGTGATAACTGATACTCCGATATCAACTATCAAACTATAATCCAAGTCATAGCAATATCCAACAAATAATCTGAGCATAATATCATCATATCAAAATACTCCAAGGATAGCATAACATTTTTATCATGATGAGTCTGAAAACAATAACTCTACTACTCCAATAACAAGAACAAAGCTATCCAGCTAAGATCCACACGTAAACATCATCTCCGAAATTAATACTCCAAGCAACAATAACAGAACATCGACTAGCATCATGAAAATAATCATACTAACCACTAATAATCCAAAGGCAGCATGACATCCAAAGTAATACTCCAAAATATAATAACAGATATCATCATGAAAACAATCATAATATCAACCACTAATACTCCAATGGCAACATGATACTCATCAACTACAAACATAACTCCTAGTAATCCAAGCAATAGCATGGCAACAACAAGATCAAAATAATACTCCGAGAAAATGCCATGCACAAAGTCATGTAGCTAAAGCAATATTTTAAACAAGTTCAAATAGATTAAACCATGTCACTGCATTACAGTGATGCAAATGGAGGGTGTGGCTTGCCTGGGGATGAAGAATACACCGGGAGAAAGTGCGAGAAACTCGCGAAACAAATCGCCGGAAAACGTTCTCTCTCGAAAGGGGCTGGTTAACGGCAAGGCCAAAATGGTCATTTTCAGAATGCTGAAACACAATGAAAATGATACCAATAGAACGGGCTCGACGAGACGAAGAAGTGGGCTTTGGAGTCACCTCATTTGGAGTTGTGAGCAAGAAGTTATGAAGTGTTTTCTGCCAGGGACCTATCTGTAATAAAATCATCACAAACAGGCCCTCGGCCAGAAAAACAGAACGTGCACTTTGCAGAAATACACCTTCTCCTCTGGAAAACGTATTACTCACTGAAACAGCAAGAAAATACGCTTTTAGATCAGTCAAAGCACATTTTGGTCTAAAGAAGGACGAGACTACACTTTCGGAATGCGAAGACGTAATCAATGGATTATGCCTCCACTTATCCACGTCAGCGTACCTGTGCCCAGCCATTGCTCACTTACACGCGGGCCCCATGTTGACTTCCTTCTCCTGTCCCTCCCGCGCCTGCTGTCTTCTTCCTCGCGTGATCCCGCCAGAACAGGAAGCAGGGCGAGGCAGAGGCGGCTCAGGCGAGGGGGCCAGCCAGCTCCGGCCGAACGGCGACCACCGGCGGGAGCGGGAGGATGTACCGCATGCCGGGGAGGGACGGGGTGGTGGTGCCACACGAAGCCATAGAGCTTGCGGTGGCGGCCGAATATTGGGGTTGCGGCCAGGAGCACTCCGGCGAGAGGGTGGGGTGATGGAGAGGTTCGCCGGAACACGGGGACGATTTTGGTGAGGTCAGAGGGTGGAGGAGGTGACCGGATGGCTCAGATTTAAGCTGAGCTACGCGGCGGCCATGGCGGCGAACCGAGGCATGGAGGGGCTCTGGAGGCAAATGGAGAGGTCGGGAAGGCTTCTGGGAGTGAGGGGGAGGCGATGGAGTGCTCGGGAGGCCGCGGGGTGGTCTTTATATAGGCGGGCGAGAGGGATGGGCTCTGGTGTCGCTGGGCACGTCCGGCCGAGGCTCTGGCGACGGCCAGCAAGCACGGGAGGGCGCGGGAACATGACGAGCTATTTATTCAGAGCTCACGGAAAGGTAGGCGACGCCGGGGAGCAGAGGAAGAGGCTGAAATGAGCTCGGAGCCAATCGGAGCACAGTGCACCCGTGGGCGAGCGTCGGCGAGGGGTTTTACGGAGAGGGAGAGAGGTCCAGGAGGACAGCGATGATGCGGTAAAACTGCTGGACACGCTCACGCGCGCCAAGCCGACGAGAGGAGGAGGTGCCGAAGCACAAAAGGCCACAGGACGCGGCCACTGCACACAGAGCGCGTGCACAGTGATGCCATCAACGCGGTCACCGCGTGCACTGGCATGTAGTGGGGAAGATGGGCTGGAAATTGTTGTCTACGGGTAAGCTCATCCAGGGTAGGTCTCAACTACGGTGGTAGTGCGGTGAAAACTGCTATGGCTAAATGGTAATCACCCTCTGAAGTTTACTGCAGTAAACTTGGGTGAGCACTGGTGATCAACACGAAGATGATTGGGAGCGATGGAGCTTTCTGCGAGGTTTAGGTAACGAAGGACTTTCATCCTGGTAACTTTGAGAAGATTTGGACCAAGATAAATCATAGTTGCTTCACAACTGCATATTTAGTCCAGAATCAAGATCATGATGGTGCACTCACATGGAGTACCAAATTGATCTGAAATTTGGCAAGGCTTAGTGATTTGGTCATAGTAAGAAGCTGTAACAATTTCATACCAATTGGATTCACCAAAATGGTACTTCCATCACAGCTATCTTCACTGACCAGAATCTTGCAAGAATTTTGGAGAAATATTGGCTCGGTGAAATGGTGCCAAATTTGGTGGAGAGAAGTTATATAGGTAGGAGAATGATCTGGTAATTTATCAGGATATTTGAAGCTATATAAAATGCCCTTGCTTCACAAACTGAAAATTTTGCCAGAATCAAAGATTTGGTCCTGTGCTCACATAGATGATTGGATGGTGCTTAAATTTGTAGGAGTGTAAATATATGAGCACAAGAAGAGGCATGCAAAATTTCAACTCATTTGGATGCTCCTAGATAGTACTTCCTTCACACTGGCTTTTGTTTGACAGAAACTTTGAAAAATCACTGAGGAAGATTGGCTAGGCAAATAAAGTTGAATTTTGTCATGTGGCGTTGATTTGACATAAAAGAATGCCCAACATGTTTCGGAGCAAACAAAATTGGATAAATGACACTTCCTTCACAAAGTGCCACTCTGGACAGAATGGAAGAATAATTATTGGGGAATTATTCTTGGGCTAGGACAGAACAGTTTGGGCATATTTGAGCAACATATGACCCAAAGGAATTATGAGAATTATTTGGGAATTTTTGGATGGACATAAATATAGGTTGCTTCACAACCTGGGGCAGACAGGGTTATTCCTTTAATAGAGAAAGGAATATTCCTGAGAAAAAGAAATTAGGGTTTGGTCTAGCAGTGGAGTGACATGATCTTGGCAAGGTTTTGAGAAAGATGAGCCACTAGGGAGGGGGAATGAGGATGATTTCCAAGGTGGCAAGGCCACAGAACCACTCTAAAAAGAAAAACAGAGCAAAACCAAATAAATTAAAAGAAAAAGAAAAGGGCCGAAAACCAGGCTGTTACAATACAGTGACCGTCACGCGTGAATGTTTCATGGGCATGCATACTTTTAGAGGGCCGAGAGATAGTTTGTGTGCTTACGTGGAAGTGGTGTAGAAAGAGGGGGTGTCCGGTGGAGACAAGGAGAGATATGCCCTTCGATTCTCTTTCCCGTGACTAATATTTTAGGAGAAATAGAAACATTCACAATGCAGAACAAATATTTTTGGATGCACCATGCAATTAACTTTCATGTATAACATTGCACTATTGTATATGCTAATTTATTAGTGGCCGATTGCGTGTGTGGTGTGGTGGGCACATCATTTCTAGTTGGGGTGGGCACATCATTTCTAGTTGTGGTGGGTCAACATGAGGACTCATGGGACGGTTCCATCCTGCGCCACATAGGTTGGACCGAGACGCATTATACGAAGACCCATGTGGAGGACTCGGCGTACAACACGAAGCTACCAGAGTCGTGGAGGACTCTATCCCCACTAGTGATAAGCCGACTATATATGATTTGTAACCCTAGGCCCCGAGTATGTTATAGAAGCCTGGGGGCTAGTTCGTCGATAGTATACACACACGCACAATGCCTGGTATTCACGTGTACTTTCTACACACCCCTATCACTAATATACAGTACCAGGAGTAGGATTTTTCCTCAACTACAAGGGTCCGAACTTGGGTAAAACCTTGCCTCGTATTAGCATCCAGCCTAACAGTCAGGGATATCCTACTGAATGATCTGATGGAATCATATCTGCCAACTACTAAGAGAGAGGTGTGCCTGTGGGGGGGGGGGGGAATGTGTGCGAGAGAGGCCTAAAGATAATGTGCGTGCGTGAGACACGTAGGCACTTATATATGCGTATAGAGGGCTAGTAGAGACCGTGCGTGTGTATATATGCATGTGAGAAAAAATAGTGTTTTCCAACTGAGATTAGTGAAAAGAGAAGTACATAGTAGTCAGAAAGAGAGAGAGAGAGAGAGAGAAAGAGAGAGAGATACAGAGAGAGTGTGTGCGTGAGACACCCCGACACCCCGGGAGAGATTGTGAGCATGTGTGAAAGAGAAATGCCGATGTATATAAAGTGTGGGCACTTATGCGTTAGATAGAGAGATATATAGCACGTTTGTGAGAACGGGCCCAGGCATAGTGCATCTACGTGTAAAAGGCGGTTCTATGCATTAAATTAAAATATAAATGGCATTATTATTTTTGGATGAGATCATGAATTTTGCAATTTGCGTATGAACAAAAATTGGTCTATCAGACACCCATACTCTATTGAATTCTAACATGTGCATGTGTTTATTTCATATTATCGATCCATAGAGTGAGAGCGGTTTGAAATACAGGCAATGCATTGCTTTTGCAATTCATATATAAACATTAATTAGTGCACTCCATGTTGTTAGTGTGAAGCACTTTATACATTTGTCACTTACATGGATACATTCCAAATTGCTAGCTACGAAATAGAATACATGTTGAATTCAACATAAAGGGGGTTTCGAAGATTTGAATTCATAGGAAGTGCATTCATCTATTTGAATCCGAGATAATGGAATTTGAAAATCGGATCTAAAAGGGGGCATCAATCTTTGTTGTGCGTTTGAGCATGCTATATATTCATACACATGTCTAAGTATTTTTTGCAACCAAGGAGATTATATCTGGAACCATGCGTGAACTGAGGTAAGTTGCATATTTTTTAATATATACTCATGTACAATGTATATTCAAATGTACCCCATCCATTCGAAAATAATCGTAGTTTTAGGATTTTCAAGAGTAAAGATTTGTGAAGTTTGACAAATCCTAAAAGTTCAATTCAAGAGAACCGAAAACGTTAATGCTTCTGCTCCCAAATATTGAACGAAATGCCAAATAAGCCTCTGGTCACCCGAAACCGCGCGAGACTAATGTTTGGTGGTAGGAAATTACTGTCCTGACTCTGGCATGTGTAGCCTATCGGCCCGATGTCCAAAGGTCTAAACCGGGGTAGGTTTGTAACTTCACCAAGACGCCAGTCTCAACCGCCTCCGAGAAGCATTCATACGCCGTGGGCGCCTAAACACCCATGCACTCAGCCGAAATCTATCCCGCCCACCATTTGGGACACCTGAGATTACTGTCCTACCCCCAACCCGCAATATGTCGGAAATTTTAGATGGGGGCAAAGTTTGTAACTTTCCCCAAATTTCAAACAAGCGCGTCCCAAACCAAAACATTGTTCATCCTTATTTCCCTCTCCCTCCGTTTCCCCATTCATACTCCGTGGGCGCCAAAACGCCCTCTCCACCAGCCGCGAAACCCCAGCCTCCTCCGTCCTCCACCCCATCGCGCCCAATCCACCGTCGCCCTCCTCCATCACGCTGGAGCCGGTACCCTGACGTCGTCGTCCAATGCAACCGCAACTGCAACGCCTTCAAGGACTTAGCAGCTGAAGCCGAGGCAGAGCTGCCTCCACAACGCCCATGCCGACGTGCGCCGTACCAGAACCACTTCGACCACGCCATCCTACGCCTCACCGCTACCGCTCCACTGTCGCAACTGTCCACCACACCGGATTTGTTCCCGCTACGCCGTCGTTCGCCGCCTCGGATCTGGTTCCCCGCCGCCGACAGATGGCCACCGCACCACACTCAACAACTTGGCCATGGGTTCATCCAAGGCTCCACCTCCTCCACAACATCTCGTTTCCAGCGAACCACAAGAAGATCGTTCGAAAAAACAGAAGGAGGACACAGCACTGCCAGCAGAAAGAGGTACTCCTCTTCCCTTATTCGTGCAAATCTTACGTCTCTGCTCACACCGTATTCATCCCACGAAACAAACTAGTTGAGCGCTTCGTACTGCATCTTCTTCGTGATACTAAATGCACAAGGTTTCCTCCCATTTACTATTTCACCTTTGCTAGAGGTCAGTAGCCCGCCTGGATTTCAATTCAGGGTTAGTTGAATCACAATTAAAAGAAGCAGCACCCGCTTAGGCGCGCGGAGCACCTAGTCCGCATGTTCGCCGGGGAAGCGGCGCATCGGTGTCTATCATAGGGGTGTGAGGTGCAGGAGCTGCTTGCACCCGATCTAGAGGTAGGCGGCTTGAAGGGATGGCCGGGGCGGTGCCAAGCACGGCGGTGCGGTGAGGTCGAGGGGAGGGCGGAGGCAGGGGACTGGGCCCATGGTCGCTGGCGTTTCGAGGAAGATCGTAACACTGACTGGCTGGAGGTAGATGAAGGCGATCTGCCCATTCTTTGTACATCGGACGGTGCAGAAAAAATGGACTAACCTATTTGTTTTCAGTCGACTGTTATTTTCATAGGACCACACCTTGTGGTGTGCTGGAGGAGCATCTGCATTTCCCAGCCATCCCTGTGCTCATATTTCAAAATCCTAGAATCTAGTAATTTCGTGTGCCATGCATGTTGTAGAGCTATCATATGTCTCCCGTCATTTATTTCTCACCGACCTGCTATCTGCTACCTTTACACTATACTACTTGTGCACACACTTCACCCATACTCACACTATTTTGTTTATGCATGGGTATTTCAGACTCTGACGCAGTGTTGGTGAACACAAAAAAGAAAAGACAGAAGTCGCTCCAGTGTAATTCGAAGATAAGCATCTCAACACTCTAAAGGGTGCAGTGCCAGCAGATGGAGACAGTAAACGTAGCTCTGCAGTTGATGATCTCAATTGCCACACACAACCATCCCAGGTGCTTGCTTTAACTTCGCGCTGTGAAATGTGGTTGCATGTTGCATATGGTGTCTAGCTTGTATTGCTTCCAATTTGGTTAAATTGCATCAGCTTACTTTACACATTATACCTTTGATAATGACATGCCTTCATGTTTTTGATACACACTACATATGTCTATTAACCATGTTCGTACATCAAACTAATGCTCTTTTGTATCCCTCATCAATCACTTATGACGAGACAGTCACCCGAGTGGGTTACTGTGAGACGCGCTACTCGTTTAAAGAGTGCAGTGTCATCCTCCCCTCGGGATTCTCAAGAAACAGCAAGGCTAAATGAAGATAGTCAACGTAGCTCTCTAGTTGATGGCCACAATTCCCCCACACCACCATCGCAGGTGCTTTCTCTTACTTGGCAGTGTGATATGTGGTTGCATGTTGCATATGGTGTCTACCTTGTAATGCTTCTAATTAGGGTAAATTGCATCTGCTTAGTTAACACATTATACCTGTGAATATGACATGCGTTCCTGTTTTTGGTACATATTACGTCTTTCTATTAACCATGTTCTTAATCAAACTACTTTTCTTGTGTATCCCTCATCAATCACTTCTGACAAGACACCTTCAACTTGACAGTGTAATATTGGTTGCATCTTGCATATCATTCCAAACATGTATTGCCTCTAATTTTTTGATGTGCCACTTATAATGAGACACATCTAACTTGGTAGAGTGATTCTGGTTGGATCTTTCATATGGTGTCTAGATTGCATTGCTTCCAATTTGTTGAAATGCCTTCTGCTTAGCGTTTTTCGTACATATTCCATCCTCCTACAATGTGGTTGCCATACATAAAAGTTGTGTTCGTCAGTATCATGCATCAACAAATTTGGAAGTGCGAATTTCATTCCTTTTTCTTGTGTGTTTACTTGACAAGGCAAAATCTAAAAGGACGAAGGCACGGAATGATGGTGGTCCTCTGGAGCAACCGAAACAGATGATCTCTGTAGATTCTCCTGCTACTCCTACTACAGTGCAAGTTCCAAATCTCATCTCCCCTACTCCACAACCCCAGGTGCTTTCTCTAACATGGCAGTGTGATATCTGGTTGCATGTTGCATATGGTGCCTAGCTTGTATTGCTCCTAATTTGTTAAATTGCATCTCCTTAGCTTACACATTATACACATGAATATGACACGCCTTCATGTTTTTGGTACATACTACATCTGCCTATCACACCATGTTCTTACATCAAACTACTGTTCTTGTGTATCCTGCATCTATCGCTTATGATGAGACAGTCGCGCCCATGGGTTAGTATGAGACGCGCTACTCTTATAAAGAGTGCCGTTTCATCCTCTCCACATGATTCTCAAGAAACTGCAAGCCTAATTGAAGATATTGAACATAGCTCTGTACTTGAAGACCGCACTTCCCCTACACCACCATCACAGGTGCTTGGTCTAACTTCGCAGTGTGATATGTGGTTGCATGTTGCATACGGTGTCTAGCTTGTAATGCTTCTAATTAGGGTAAATTGCATCTGCTTAGTTTACACATTATACCTGTGAATATGACATGCCTTCCTATTTTTGGTACACACTACATCTATGTGTTAACCATGTTCTTACATGAAACTACCTCTCTTCTGTATCCTGCATCAATCACTTATGATGAGACACCTTTATTTGTTGCATATTGCATATTATTTCTAGCATGTTGCGATGTATTGCTTCTAATTTGGTCAAATACATTTGTTAGGCCACACTTTTAATTTGGCAGAGTGATATTGGTTTCATCTTTCCTATGGTTTCTAGCTTGCATTGCTTCTAACTAGTTCAAACACCTTGTGCTTAGTTTACACTTTATACATCATACATGTCAATATGTCATGCCGTCCTGTTTTTCATACATATTCCATCCTCCCATCATGCGGCTATCTTACATGAAAGTAGTGCTCGTCAGTATCATGCATCAATGAGTTCTGAAGAGCAAACTTTATTCCTTTTTCTTGTGGGTTTGACTTGACAAGGCAAAATCAAAAAAGAGGAAGGAAAATAGTAAGGAAGGCGATGATGGTGGCCCTCTGCAGCAACGTAAATGGAGCATCTGTACGGATTCTCCTTGTACTACTAGTGCATTACAAGTTCCAAGTCTCCACTCCCCTACTCCACCATCCAAGGTGCTTGCTCTAACTTGGCAGTGTGATATCTGGTTGCATGTTGCATACGGTGTCTAGCTTGTATTGCTCTTAATTAGTGTAAACTGCATCTACTTAGCTTACACATGATACGTGTGAATATGACATGCTTTCCTGTTTTTGGTACATACTATATCTGTCTATCACACCATGTTCTTACATGAAACTACTCTTCTTGTGTATCCTGCATCAATCACATATGATGGGACACCTTTAAGTTGGCAGTGTGATATTGGTTTGCATCTTGAATATGATTTCTAGCATGTAGTGCTTCTAGTTTGATGAACGCCACCTATGACAAGACAATTTTAACTTGGCAGAGTGATATTGATTGCACCTTCCATATGGTGTCTAGCTTGCAGTGCTTCTAATTTGTTGAAGTGCCTTCAGCTTAGTTACCACATCACAGCTGTGAATATGTCAAGCCGTCCAGTTTTTCGTACATATTCCATCCTCGTATCATGAATTTGCCTTTCATCAGAGTAGTGTTCGTCGGTATCATGTATGAATGAGTTCTGAAGAGCAAATTTTATCCCTTTTTCTTGTCGGTTTGACCTCACAATGCAAAATCAATAAAGCGGAAGGAAATTGGTAAGGCATTGGATCATGGTGGTCCTTCCGAGCAACTGAAACAGAGGGTCTCTATAGATTCTACTCCGCCATCCTCCCAACAAGATTTGCAAGACAACGCAAGGCTAGACAGTCAACGTAGCTGTGTAGATGATGAGCACATCTCCCCTACTCCACCATCACAGGTGCTTGCTCTAACTTGGCACTATTATATGTGGTTGCATGTTGCGTATGATGTCTAGCTTGTATTGCTTCTAACTTTGTTGAATTGCATCTGCTTACTTTACACATGATTCCTATGAATATGACACATGTTCCTGTTTCTAGAACATACTATATCTGATCACACCATGTTCTTACGTCAGACTACTGTTTTTGCATATCCCGCATCAGTCACTTATGATAAGGCACCTTTAAGTCGCCACTGTGATATTGGTTGTGTCTTGCATATGATTTCTAGCATGTACTGCTTCTAATTTGTTGAAACGCCAGACAGTTTGAACTTGGCAGAGTGATATTGGTTGCACCTTTCATATGGTGTCTAGCTTGCAGTGCTTCTAATTTGTTGAAATGCCTTCTGCTTAGTTACCACATCATAGGTGTGAATATGTCACGCCGTCCTGTTTTTCCTACATATTCCATCCTCGTATCATGTGTTTGCCTTTCATCCGAGTAGTGTTCGTCAGTATCATGCATGAATGAGTTCTGAAGAGCGAATGTTATTCCTTTTTCTTATCGGTTTGACTTCACAATGCAAAATCAATATAGCTGAAGGAAATTATTCCGACAGTGGATGATGGTGGTCCTTCGGAGCAACTCGAACAGAGGGTCTCTACAGATTCTACTCCGCCATCCTACCAACAAGATTCACAAGACAACACCAGGCTGGACAGTCAACGTAGCTGTCTAGATTATGAGCACATCTCCCCTACTCCACCATCACAGGTGCTTGCTCTAACTTGGCACTATTATATTTGGTTGCATGTTGCGTATGATGTCTAGCTTGTATTGCTTCTAACTTTGTTGAATTGCATCTGCTTACTTTACACATAATGCCTGTGAATATGACACATGTTCCTGTTTCTAGAACATATGTGTAGATGATGAGCACATCTCCCCTACTCCACCATCACAGGTGCTTGCTCTAACTTGGAACTGTTATATGTGTTTGCGTGTTCCATATGAAGTCTAGTTTGTATTGCTTCTGATTTTGTTGAATTGCATCTGTGTAGCTTACAACTTATACCTGCAACGTTCAATTACCCATAAGACACATTTAACTTGGGAGTGTGATGTAGGTTGCATCTTGCATTGTCATCTAGCTTGTACTTCTTCTAATTTCTTGAAATGGCACTTACGACGAGACACTTTTTACCTGATAGAGTGATATTGGTTGCATGTTCATATGGTGCCTAGCTTTCATTTCTTCTAATTTTGTTGAAATGCCTTCTGCTTACTGTTTTTCATACATATTCCATCCTCCTATCGTACGTCTGAATATGCAATGATGTCTTCTTTTTGTATATATTCCATCCTCCTATCCCGCGCTTGCCTTACATCAAAGTAGTGTTCGTCTGATTATGCATCAACCAGTTATGCAGAGATAATTTTGTTCATCTTCTTTTGGTTTTGACTTCATAAGGCAATATCAGAAAATAGGAAGGAAAAGAGTAAGTTAGGGGATGTTGGTGGTCCTCCGGACCAATGCAAACAGAGACTCTCTAGATTTGCCAGTGCTACTGCTAATGAAGTTGAAGTCCCAAGTCTACATGATGTGTTCATCTCCCATACTCCACCATCGCAGGTGCTTGCTCTAAGTTGACAGTGTGATAATTGGTTTCATGTTGCATATGTTGTCTAGCCTGTATTTCTTCTACTTTGATTAAATTGCACCTGCTGAGTTTATACGTTATACATGTGCATATGACATGCCTTTCTGTGTCTAGAATACACTGCATCTATCAATCATACCATGTTCTTACATCAAAGTACTGTTGTTGTGTATCCCGCATTAGTCACTCATGATTGGACGCTTTTAACATGGCAGTTTGATAGTGGTTGCATCTTGCATTGACTTCTATGTTGTACTGCTTCTAAGGTTTTGAAATGCCACTTGTGACAAGACACTTTTAACTAGGCAGAGTGATATTGGTTGCATCTTTCATATGGTGTCTAGCTTGCATTACTTCTGTTTTCTTGAAAATCCTTCTGCTTAGTTTACACATCGTAGCTGTGAATATGTCACGCCGTCCTGTTTTTCTTACATATTCCATCCTCATACGATTGTCTTACATCAAAGTATTGCTTGTCTGTATCATGCATCAATGAGTTCTGAAGAGCGATTTTATTCTTTTGTGTTGTGGGTATGCCTTGACATGGCAAAGTCAAAAAAGAGCAAGGAAAAGAATATAGTAGGGAATGGTGTTACTCGTCGGGTGAAACGGAAAAGGATCTGCCCTCGAGATTCTGCTCGTACTTATAGTGCAATAGAAGGTCCAAGTCCACCGGCTAAATCAACAAACACAGTATCACCTGCTCCACCAGCTGCAGCATCCGCTTCAACTGTACCAGCATCTCAACGAGTTACTCATTCGTTTGCTCCGGAACTGGCCAGTTCCCAAGCTGCATTCACACCTAACACTACTTCCGAAGCACTACTGACACAACAGGACTTGGCAAGATCAGATGAACCTCATGAGCATCAACACCAAGACGGTACCTGACCGAGTCAAGTTGCAGTTGCATGCTCCTTTATATGTACTCTCACAGTTTGATGTGGACTAACACTTTCCATATTCGTTGTTGAACTAGCATCACAACGCAAGAAGAAATAGACATCAGGGATAATGCTTGATAGATTAACAAAATCTAAAGGAGGAAGAATGGAGATCCATTTTGAGGCATGTTTAAAAAGGCCACATGATGCTACAGAGTCAGTCAAGTTAGTATCAGAGGCAGCCATTTTCGTTAGGTGTCATGCACGTATCCTCCCAACGTGGATCTAGTACAGAAATGAGAAAGACAATACCAAGTTTAACACCTTCCTTGACCATTTATCCATAAGTAATGTTATTCATCGCAATTTGTAATATTGTCTTACTCTGTGCCATACTTTCTAGCTTCCTCCTAATAAGACTCACATTCTTTTTTCAACGGATGAGGTTCAAGTTGGATCTCACGTTTTTCAGTCTGCTCTGCGACAGTATCGGTACCACCTTAGAAAATCTCACTTTGAAGGCAAGGCTAACAATGAAATCGCCCAAACATCTCCAGTGGAATATATTACAGATGAAGACTGGACAGCCCTTGTTAAACACTGGTCTGATCCAAAGTATCAGGTAGGGTATTTGTATTTGATTAGACCACATATTGAGCTTGTAATTATGTATGTGCCTTACAAGTGTATCTTCTTCTAGGCTAAATGTTTGAAGAACAAGACCAACCGTTCTAAAGTGAAATTCCAACAGACAACAGGATCTCGTAGCTATATTGCACACTGCGAGGCTCTTGTAAATAGCTGCTACTTCCTTCTTTTTTCTGTGCCATATTATCGTATCTATATTGACTTGTTCCAAATACAGAGGAATACCCGTGTGGACCAAAAAGAACCTGAACCGAATGCAGTGCAAATCTTCAAGGATTACCACACCAGCAAGATGAAGGGCATGAGCACACGAGTTCAGGCCGCTGTTGTAAGTCCTTACTCCTCCTACCTTTGAACTGATTGGTACTGTGATGTGCTCATTTAACTGCTTGGTTTGCAGCCATTGTCAATTACTCTGTTCACTTTTATACACAATTGTCTTAACGTATAATTTCACCTTACATGGTTTAAAAGAGATGAAGGATATTCTTTTGGTCTTGATATGTAATATAGTTGTGATGTTCACGTGCGCACACAATGATAGAATAGCCTGTTTGTTTTATATCTGTTTGCCCATGATATGAATGATGTCATACTCTGTTCATCCTACTTTAAACCATGTCTCTTTATCCTTAGATGTCAACGAATGTGAGGAAATAGACAATACAGTAGGCATGCTACATGGACATATGTTCCGAAAGTGATTTTATTATGTAGTTGGCACTACAATACATGCTAATGTATTACAGTAGTTCACCAAAATAAGTTATGTATAAATGTGAAACCTACTTTGTTTGTTTTTGTCTCATTAGTAACTTATCTGGTACACTAATCTACAAGTTCAAACTTTCAGCAAGCTATGGAAGAAATGATTGAACAGCCACAACCACCCGAAGGTGACGAGGCTACCACAGGCACAATGTTACCTCTTGCTACAGCGCGTCAGTATCTCTCCACTAACAGTGCAAAGAGCACCTTCCTACGTAATTCTGGGCTGGTTGTCAAGGTAACCTTGTCCAAATCGCCTACTGAACAAAATCTTCCGGCTAGACAGAGTGATATATCTATCCTCCAGACACAAGTCCAATCCCTAATGGACGTTGTGTCGGAAACAAAAATAGTGGTCGACAAATGTCATGAAAAAGGTCCAAAAAAATGTCGTGAAGATATGAATGGTTTTGAAACCAGACTATCAGACATTTGCTTCGTTGTTCAAGAGCAATGGCGGAAAAAGGGGAAGATCGTGCTGCTCCATCAGATTCTACAGCCTGAAACATAAGCACTCAGGTCAAATGATCTGTGCTTCTATACATATGATAGTGCTTTTATCTGCAAGGATTGTAAACTTTATGTCCACAGGCCTTTTGTTGTATGGTTGGAATTTATTTTGTTGTGATACATCATTTATGATGCTGCCAAAGGCTGGAGTAATTACGACGCTATTTTTGTATAGTGTAGGTTTATCTTAGTAATGTATTCGGCCGAAAGCTTCGTAGGAGCCCAACATGCCAACATTCGTCGGGCCCATTCCAATTGGGCTAAAAACGATTCTGGGCCGAAATTTGCATGTAGCCCACTAAAAATATCTGGGCCTAAATCAGCATAAGCTTTCATATTTTTCTGGTACGCCTGTGCCCATAGTGGCCCTTTAACATGCCTAAATATAATTTGGGCCCTCAGTAGTAATAGGCCGTGTACATGTGTAAATATCTCGAGCCCATAAAAAACATGGGCCTTTAATAGGCCGAAAGTAAGATTGGGCCTTGATTGTGCCAAATAACCCACTGGTCTTAGCAGGCCAAAATGGTGGCCCATTTACAATGCGGATCGTCCACAGGCCGAAATTCAGACCGGCCGTAAATGCGCCGACCTACTACACGGGCCTTTAACAGGCCGGAAGTTCGGTCAGGCTTGATTAGTGTCATTTTTATATGGGCCGTTAGTAGGCCCGATGTGGCGTTGGGCCACATATGGCCCATGGATTTCGTCCGACGTTAACAGGCCGAAAGTCACAACAGGCTGAAAGTGGCCCAAATCTGTAGTGGGCCTCTAACAGGCCGAATGTCAGACATGGCCGAATATGACCCATATCCTTCACGGTCGTTTATGGGCCGAAAGTTTCAATGGCCTATAAATGGGCCCAAATGAAGCAGGACCTTTAACAGGCCGGAAACACACCGGGCCGTAATTCGGCACAAATTCTTAGCAGACTGTTAATGGGCCAGAAGTGACCATGGGCCGCGATGATGACAAGTTTAGGACGGGCCATTGACGGGCCGAATTGACACTAGCCGTACGGGCCTTAACTAAGAATGTTGGGCCTTTAGCTGGGCCGGCCCATTATGGTCTGCTAAATCTTGTGGGCCTTTAGCTGGGCCGGCCCATTATGGCCTGCTAAATCTTGTGGGCCTTTAGTTGGGCTAGCCCATTATGGCCCGCTAAATCTTGTGGGCCTTTAGTTGGGCCAGCCCATTTTGGCCCGTTAAATCTTGTGGGCCTTTAGTTGGGCCGGCCCATTTAATCTTTATGGGCCACTTTTGGGTCGGTCCACGTGTCAATGTATCATAGGCGCATCTCACCCATTGGATGAGTGACACATGTGCCAACGCGGAGCCGACACGTGGTTCCATCAGCCAATGAGAATTTTACACGTGGAAAATCGGCATGGGTCGTGGCTGTTAGCGGGTTATCGGATCCAAAACTGGACCCGATAGCTTAACAGCGTCCCGTTATGGTGGATGCCACGTGTCGGTCACCCTTGACGAAAGCACTTCTATGCCGCATGATTTATCGTCATGGAAGTGGACACTTCAGTGATGATAATTTTGGTAATGTCATGGAACACTTCTACGACAGCACAGGTACGACTATCTTGATTCTGTCATAAAATTGTCATGGATGTACATGAAAACGTGACCTACTGTGACAAACACGTATCATCACGGAAGTGTATTTTTTTGTAGTGTACTCATGATGATATCCCGGCAATGATCATTATATAAGCATCACGTCTAAGATTAGTAGACCAACTCCTGCCTGCATCTACTACTATTACTCCACACATCGACCGCTATCCAGCAAGCATCTAGTGTATTAAGTTCATGGAAAAACAGAGTAATGCAATAAGAACAATGACATGATGTAGACAAGATCTATCTATGTAGAGATAGACCCCATCGTTTTATCCTTAGTAGCAACGATACATACATGTCGGTTCCCTTTCTGTCACTGGGATCAAGCACCGTAAGATCGAACCCACTACAAAGCAACTCTTCCCATTGCAAGATAAATAGATCAAGTTGGCCAAACAAAACCCAAATATCAGAGAAGAAATACGAGGCTATAAGCAATCATGCATATAAGAGATCAAATAAACTCGAATAACTTTCATGGATATAAAAAGATATAACTGATCATAAACTCAAAGTTCATCAGATCCCAACAAACACACTGCAAAAAAAGTTACATCATATGGATCTCCAAGAGACAATTGTATTGAGAATTCAGCGAGAGAGAGGAAGCCATCTAGCTACTAACTATGGACCCATAGGTCTACAAAGAACTACTCACACATCATTGGAGAGGCACCAATGGAGGTGGTGAACCCCATCCGAGATGGTGTCTAGATTGGATCTGGTGGTTCTGGACTCTACGGCGGCTGGATCAATATTTCGTCGACTCCCTAGGGTTTCTGGAATATTGGGGTATTTATAGAGCAAAGAGGCGGTCCAGGGGCACCCGAGGTGGGCACAACCCACCAGGGCGCGCCTGGGCCTCCTGGCTCGCCCTGGTGGGTTGTGCTCTCCTCGGAGCACCCCCAGGCGCAGCCAGGGCCCATTATGTGTCTTCTGGTCCATAAAAAATCTCCGTAAAGTTTCGTGGCATTTGGACTCCGTCTGATATTGATTTCCTGCGATGTAAAAAACATGCAGAAAATAGCAAATGGCACTTGGCACTATGTCAATAGGTTAGTACCAAAAAGTGATATAAAATGACTATAAAATGATTATAAAACATCCAAGATTGATAATATAACAGCATGGAACAATAAAAAATTATAGATACGTTGGAGACGTATCATATTTATTATCATTCTTGGATGTTTTACAATCATTTTATAGCAACTTTATATCATTTTTTGGGACTAACCTATTTACCCAGTGCCCAGTGCCAGTTGCAGTTTTTTGCTTGTTTTTTACATCGTAGGAAATCAATATCAAACAGAGTCCAAATGCTTTTAGGGTTTGTACCAGTAGCTATGCTTTTAATCTCTCTCTCTCTCTCGTGTTCTTGAGATGTCACCATCTTGATGTATCGTGGGCTTTGTTAATAGAGTCGGATCATATGGTGTTTGCCCCTCTCTATCTTGTTGTGATGAATTGAGTTTTTCCCTTTGAGATTTCATTGTTATTGGATTGAATAGTTTTATGGATTTGAGAGCACTTGATATATGTCTTGCATATGAATACTCGTGGTGACAATGGGGTATCATATTGATTCACTTGATATGTGTTTTGGCATTCAACTTGTGTGACATTGGGGTAATCTATGCATAGGGGTTGATGCACGTTCTCGTCTTTTGTTTCTCCGGTAGAAATCAAGGGGCACTCTTTGAGGTTCTTTGTGTTGGATTGAGTATTATGAATCTGAAATTATTTGGTGTTATTTTAGTATGAACTCTTGATAGATTGATCGAAAAGAATAGCTTCGAGGTGGTTTCGTACCCTACAAACGATTTCTTCTTATGTTCTCCGCTAGATAGGAACTTTGGAGTGATTCTTCGTTGCACGTTGAGGGATGGTTATATGATCCAATTATATTAGCATTGTTGAGATATTGCACTAGTGAAAGTATGGACCCTAGGCCTCATTTTCAAGCATTGCAATACCATTTGTGCTCCGTTTTATCAATTGCTACCTTGCTGTTTTTTTATTGTTCTTATTACAAAAATCAATATCTACCATCCATATTACACTTGTATCACCATCTCTTCGCCGAACTAGTGCACCTATACAAATTACCATTGTATTTCGTGTGTTGGGGACACAATAGACTTTTTATTATTTGGTTGCAGGGTTATTTGAGAGAGACCATCTTCATCCTACGCCTCCCACATATTGATAAACCTTAGCTCATCCACTTGAGGGAAAATTACTATTGTCCTACAAAACTCTGTGCTTGGAGGCCCAAAATGTGTCTACAAGAATAAAGTTACTTAGTAGACATCAATCAGGGATGCTCCATCTAAGCCCAAGTCTGCCCCCAAACCTCCAACTCAAGCTCAAGCTCCAAAACCTTCTACACCCAAGAGATCCACAAGAAACATCCCTGGTGCTAAAAAAACAAGGCCCCAGTGCCTGAGGTCCAAGAGGATGATGAAGAGCAGCAAGTACTCTGAAAGTAGAAGCCAAAGATTCCAGATCACAGTGATTATCATCAAGTGGCTGAAAACATGAAGGAAAGGAAGGATGCAGGTCTGTGATTGTGGAGACAGACTGATCCCTATGCCACAAGGAGAAGGACTACTGTAGATTATCGTTTCCACACCAAGGAACAAGAGGACTTCCATGAGACAGTCTTGTTAGACAAGAAGCCCATAGTTTGTGATATGAAGTGGGTTGACTGGGAGTACATCGACGATAATGTGGAATACTTCCCAGGTGTACATGAGAGCTTCAAGATGAATGATGTGGACAAGTTTGTTGGTCAGGAATTGACCAAATGGAATGATGAAATGATAATGCAATTATATTCGACTGCTCCTTTTTATCCTGATGGAAAGATTGTCTGGATGACTGAAAGCACAAGGTATCAATCAAGTATCTCTGAATGGGCCAAGTTGATCAAAGCCCCAAAGGAAGATGAGAATGACATTGACGTATATGCCAAGCCTAGGAAGGGTCAGAACTCCGTGGCCAATATGTACAAGGAAATTCCTGATAAAGCCTTGGATACTCACAAGCTTGGGTCCATATACTATCTGCTGTTAGGTCTGACCACCATCAACACCATTCTGTGGCACACTCTGTTACCTAAGTCGGGAGGTCATAGGATGATCCGTGATCACTCCATCAACTTGCTCCATATGTTTGATGTGCCACAGAAGTTTGAAGTGATGAGCTTAATAGTTGAAACAGTGAAGAGAACTGCAACTGATCAGAAGAGATCATGTGGATATGCCCTCATATACACATGTTGATCAATTCCAAGATGGGAACAGGGACATATCTTCTAGATAAAGAGCATCTTCCCCTGAGGCCAGAATTTGAGGACAATGAGATTGTCATGGATGCATCACATCCAACATGTGCTGAAGCTCAGGAGAAGAGAGAGATTGAGAGCAAAGGCTGCAAAATCAGCAAAGGCAGCCAGTGCACTAGATGCTTCAACTGTGATGCTCAAGACCAAGCAAGATCAACTAAGTTATCTACTTGAGGCTATTATGAGGATTGAGAAGGGCTTGGCCACCCTGACTCAGAATCAAGAGAGTCTTGAGAGGATCATTGAGACAAAATTTCATGATTTAGATGTGAAGGTCAAAGAGATCCAGACAACTGTGGAGAAGCTCCAGGAAGAGATTGAGGATAGGAATGATAGACCTACCACAAACACTTTTCAACGAGTGCCAAGGGCACAAAGGTCTTCAGCAGTGCCAGTTGTCAGTGACACCAGGACTACACTTTCAGCACCTGTAGCAACTGCCACTGTTACACCTCCAGTTTCAACTCCTCCAGCTCAACAGACGTCAGCTGAAGTATTTGCAGACGGACTTCTCTCCGCGCCATCTACGCACACTGAAACAACTAGCCAGAAGACCCCTTCAGGAGCTCCCGGAGATCGTGCCTAGAGTGTCGCATAGCACTATGCATTTTCAAGCTTTTTGGTAACTTGTTGCCAAAGGGGGAGAAAGTGTATAGATCATTAGGCTGAGAGAGAGAGAGAGAGAGCGTGTTTTGCCTTTTTGTTGCCTCTCTTGCTATTTGATCATTTGCCTTGATCATTTGGTTGTTTGATTCCTATGCTACAATATTTGTGCTTGTTTGTGAGATACTCTTGTGATCATGTGTTTGATCATACTATACCTTAATATGTGCTTGCATGATGCTATCTATGATACTTGTGTATGATCAATCATGTTTACCCTTGGTGATGAGTGCATGCTATTTAAATCTTATCATTTTGAGCGCTCCACCAAGATGTATGTGCCATGGAAGAGTGACCCATGATCCTAATGAATTGTGCATTTGCATTCAAAAGCAAATTTTAAATAATGCACAAATTTAGGGGGAGCTCTTTCTTATCACATACTTCTCAAAGCAGCGATGTATTTCATTCATATTATCATTTGTCGAAGCTTTGATCTATATTTTGTCATCAATTACCAAAAAGGGGGAGATTGAAAGTGTGACTAATCCCCGGGTGGTTTTGGTAATTCAACAACATATAGCTCATTGAACTAATATCCATTCAAGTTAAATATTTTAGAAAGTTCAATGATTGGCATGGCATGGACTATAGATGTGGACCCCTCAAAATGCTAAGGACAAAGATTGGCAAAAGCTCAAACTCTTCATTCTCATTTTAGTGATCCATGATCACATTGAGTCCAAAGGAAAGCCAATACTATTAAAAGGGGACGAGGTGTTGCTTAATGGTCTACTTGCTCAAAGTGCTTAGTGATATTGCTCCAAAACCCTCAACCACTTTCCCACTCGAAATATCACTACCGTAGGATGCTGCTAACATGACACTACGATCAGAGAAATTCGACGGAACTGTGTGCGATGCAATAATCGCAAACAGTGGTGTAAAAAACCTGTCAAAAAAGGTGCAAAGTGTTTGTGATGGAGGGTGCATCAAACACGGTTCAGATTTTAGTTGCTTGTGCAATGAAGGGCATATGGTTCAGTTCAATGAACTATTTGCGATGAGGAGGAACAAAAGAAACGGGCAGCCAGATGAAGGTGTGTGCGATACACAATATACGGTTCACTCGGATGAACTGTTTGTGATTAGGCAACACAAAAGAAACGGTCAGCCAGATCAAGGTGTGTGCGATATACGGCATGCGGTTCACTCGGATGAACTGTTTGTGTTGAGACAAGAGAACAGAAACGGTTCAATATAAGAAGTTGTGTGTGATACGCGGCAAATAGGTCTGTAATCAGAAATGTGTGCGAAGACCGATAATAACACAGACGGTTACTGCTAATAAGACGTGTGTGTTGTGCGATGGGATTGCATACAGAACAACAACTATATATATATATACACTTATAAGGACATGGTTGCATAACCAAATTAAACATCCACTTACATAGGTGGCTACTACAACCATGGCATTTGCACACACCAAAGTAAACTATTACATGCATAATTACATAGGTGGCTACTACACACATGACATTTCCACTCACCAAAGTAAACTATATATTACATGCATGATTAACTAGCATAAACGATCATCTGATCATCATCTACTTCTTGTGACGCTTGCTCTGCTTGTGGCTCGATCCGGGCTCGTCGATTTGGGTAACAAGGCACTTCCTCATGTCAACGATCCGCCCGTGCATCTCATAGCATGTGTACACGCTCTTGGCCGCGAACCTGAGGTGAGGTTCATCCAGTTGCCGCATCCAGGCCCTGTGCCAGGATACGGGACTTGTTCTCTTGGCATCCTGCTTCATCTTTTCATAGTAGGGGTTTATGATGGACGAGACGAGTTCAACCAGGGAGTCCTTCTTCGTGCTGCCCCAGGCCCTGTAGTGCTCATGGATTTTGACAAGGTTCTTGTAGGCCAAGCCCGTAACCCTGAGCGCTTTTACATCATCGGTGGTTTCCACCGTGGCGAACTTGTAGTCGGTGCTGTTGACAAACCTGTTGAAATGGTCACAAGGCTCTGTGGCCATGCAGTAGTGGTAGATGAGGACACGATGGCGCACGCACAACTGGGCGAGGGAAACCTTCTGATCTATGTAGGGACGAACGGCGGTGTACTGGAGGTCGATGCCGACCACCTTGTACTTGTCTCGAGAAAGCAACTGCTCAACGTTGTTGATGTAGTCGTCAACCACGGCCGGGTCGATGGTGTACACCACCGGGAGATCCGTCTCCCTTGCATGGGTCTCCACTTTCTGCTCGCCGAACTCCACTGGAGCGGCGCTAGACATCGCCTCTCTATGTGTCGTCGTGGGTGTGCTTGTTGTGTTGTGGGGCGTGATCGAAAGGTTGAAGAGACTAAGGTTATAATGGCCAAATTAAAGGAGAAGCCGGACAGCTAGGAATATCGGCAGGTGAGGAGTCCTGGATTAGGGGGTCCTCGGACAGCCGGGCTATATCCTTTTGCCGGACTGTTGGACTATGAAGATACAAGATTGAAGACTTCGTCCCATGTCCGGATGGGACTCCCCTTGGCGTGGCAGGCAAACTTGGCAATACGGATATGTAGATCTCCTCCCTTGTAACCGACTCTGTGTAACCCTAGCCCCCTCCGGTGTCTATATAAACCGGAGGGTTTAGTCCGTAGGACAACAACAATCATACCATAGGCTAGCTTCTAGGGTTTAGCCTCTACGATCTCGTGGTAGATCAACTCTTGTAATACTCATATCATCAAGATCAATCAAGCAGGAAGTAGGGTATTACCTCCTTCGAGAGGGCCCGAACCTGGGTAAACATCGTGTCCCCCGCCTCCTGTTACCATCCGCCTTAGACGCACAGTTCGGGACCCCCTACCCGAGATCCGCCGGTTTTGACACCGACATTGGAGCTTTCATTGAGAGTTCCACTATGCAGTCACCGTAAGGCTTGATGGCTCCTTCAATCATCGGCAACGATGCGATCCAGGGTGAGGTTTTCCTCCCCGAACAGATCTTCGTATTCGGCGGCTTCGTACTGCAGGCTAATTCGCTTGGCCATCTGGGGCAGATCGAAAGGTACGCCCCTAGCCATCAGGTCAGATTTGGAAACTTGAACTACACTGCCGACATCCGCGGAGACTCGATCTTCGGCGGATTCGAGCCCATGTCAGGTGCGCCGCACAATCACGACGAGCATGATTTAGCTCTGTCGTCGGACAGTGTTCGGGAGATCACACCTGCAACTACTCCGGCACTTAATCCAGAACAAACTGCGCCATCGGAGGACGGGTGGATAGACCCCGCCACGAAGGCTGCACTCTCAGTGGCGATAGAGCCGAATACTAACTTCACCTCCTACGAGACCCATGTTGCCGAACCGTTGGATTCGTCCCCGGCCACAGACTCCGAGCCGCTTGTGTCCGTGCCCATCAAATCCGATTGGGCACCGATCATGGAGTTTACCTCCGCGGATATCTTTCAGCACTCGCCTTTTGGCGACGTACTAAATTCGCTGAAGTCTCTCTCCCTGTCGGGAGACCCTTGGCCGAACTATGTCCGGCTAGAATGGGATGCGGACGATGAAGAAATTCGCGCCCCACCCACCACCCACTTAGTAGCCACTGTCGACGATTCAACCGACATGCTCGACTTCGGCTCCGAAGACATCGACGGTATGGACGACGATGCAGGAGACGAACAAGAACCACCGCCCACAGGGCGCTGGACTGCCACCTCATCGTATGACATATACATGGTGGACACCCCCAAAGAAGGGGATGGCGATAAGACAACGGAGGATAACCCCTCCAAGAAGCAACCCAAGCACCGACGTCAGCGGCGCCGCTCTAAGTCTCGCCATAGCAAAGGCAGCGATACCGGCACAAGAGATAATAATGCTCCGGATAGTGCCGAAGACGACGATAATCCCCTCCAGCCAGACCTCGAGTGAGAGGATGAACAAGCTAGCCCTCCAGAACAGGCAACAAACGGACAATCATAGGATGACAATTACATGCCTCTCTCCGAAGACGAAGTGAGCCTCGGCGACGAAGAATTTGCCGTGCCTGAGGATCCCGTCGAGCAGGAACGCTTCAAGCGCCGGCATATAGCCACAGCAAATAGCCTGAGGAAAAAGCAACAACAGCTTCGAGCTGACCAAGATCTGCTAGCGGATAGATGGACTGAAGTCCTGGCAGGCGAGGAATACGAACTCGAGAGCCCAACCAAGAGTTACCCAAAGTGCAGGTTGCTACCCCAACTCGAGGAGGAAGCATTGAAACCTACATCACCAGCGTATGAGGCGGCTGATCGGCCACCTCGTGGCAGAGACAGAGAGGCATTTCAGCCTGAAGTCCAGCCTGCACCATGCCGCCACTCAAACAAAAATACCAAGGCCCGGGGCAACACGCAGGACCTGCGAGACGTATTGGAAAACAAGGCAAAACATGCAAGATCGATCTACGGATCATGGGGGCGCGCACCAACGCGGGACGATGACTGTCACGCCGGATACACTAAAAGCAAATCCGGCCGGGCCGAATACAGCACACAAGACTCATATGAACTGCGTCATGATATAGCCCGGCACAGAGGCGCCGCACACCCCCTATGCTTCACTGATGAAGTAATGGATCATGAATTCCCAGAGGGTTTTAAACCCGTAAATATTGAATCATATGATGGTACAACAGATCCCGCAGTATGGATCGAGGATTTCCTCCTCCACATCCACATGGCTCGCGGTGATGATCTACATGCCATCAAGTACCTCCCACTAAAACTCAAAGGACCAGCTCGGCATTGGCTGAATAGCTTGCCAGCAGACTCAATTGGCAGTTGGGAGTATTTGGAAGATGCATTCCTTGACAACTTCCAGGGCACTTATGTGCGACCACCGGATGCTGATGACTTGAGCCATATAACTCAGCAGCCAGGGGAATCGGCCAGGAAATTCTGGACCCGGTTCCTAACCAAGAAGAACCAAATTGTCGACTGTCCGGATGCAGAGGCCTTAGCGGCATTTAAACATAATATCCGTGACGAATGGCTCGCCCGGCACCTCGGCCAAGAGAAGCGAAAATCCATGGGAGCCCTTACGACACTTATGACCCGCTTTTGTGCGGGCGAAGATAGTTGGTTGGCTCGTAGCACCAATACAGCAAGCAAACCTGGCATATCAGAAGCCAGGGATAGCAATGGCAAACCACGACGCAACAAACACAAGCACCGCAAATATGGTGAAAACGCCAAAAATACGGTAGTTAATGCCGGGTTTAGGGGCTCAAAGCCCGGTCAGCGGAAAGGGCCACCCAAAAATAAAAATTCGGGTCCATCTAGTCTGGACCGCATACTCGATCACCAATGCCAAATTCATGGCACCCCAGAAACGCCAGCCACCCATACCAACAGAGAATGCTGGGTCTTCAAACAAGCCGGCAGGGCAGGCGCCAAAGACGAAGGGGGGTCTCAAAGCGACGAAGAGCCAAGATCACCGAACACAGGAGGGCAAAAGAGATTTCCCCCGCATATTCAATCGGTGAATGTGGTAAATACCACCCAAATTACCAACTCGGACCGGATATACACCCTTAGGGATGGCGACTCAACGCAACTAGTCGTCCCACAATATAAACTAGGGCCGGTCACCTTCAACCGCACGGGTCGTCCGGTTAACGCCAATCAGGGCAATCCAGCTGCACTAGTCCTCGACCCAATAATAGACGGGTTCTACCTCACTCGAGTCCTTATGGACGGAGGTAGCAGCCTAAATCTGCTTTACCAGGACACAGTGCGCAAGATGGGCATCGATCATTCGGCGATCAAACCCACTAAAGCCACTTTCAGAGGCATTATTCCAGGTGTGGAAGTTAGCTGTACAGGCTCCATTGCCCTTGAGGTAGTCTTCGAATCACCAGAAAATTATCGTATCGAAGAGTTAATCTTCGAAATCGTCCCTTTCCGCAGTGATTATCAAGCACTGCTCGGACGAACCGCGTTCGCTCGATTCAACACGGTGCCACATTATGCCTACCGTAAGCTCAAGATGCCCGGTCCATGCGGCATCATCATCACGGTTAATGGCAAGGCCGAACCTTCCCTCGGCACCAAAAAATACACCACTGCCTTAGCAGCAGAAACAATGAGCAGCACCTTGCAGCCGAACCTCGAGTCGACGTCCAGGCTCCCGGACACCGTCAAGGGACTCTGAACTACTTCACGGAAGGATAGACCGGCTCGTCCAGAGCTCAACTAAACACTCCGGCGAAGGCCAGGACAGGCCGAACTCAGCGGCTCAACCGCCCTCCGGCACGTAAATATTTCTTACATTTCCTTCGCAGGTTCACCTTTGCACCGACCAGGACGGGCTAGACGGAGGCAGCTTGAACGCGTAAGGGAATCCTTAGACATTCCCCGCAGTGACCGTCCGGCTATATTACGGATCCGCACTCAGCCTCTTCCCCCTGGTCTCAGCAGGTTCCGCAATCATATTCCTTTTTTTTATCACATTACTTGTACCCATACGCATAGACGTACTATTCAAATACAACATGTGGATTTATATGACACTTACCTGCAAATACAACATGTGGATTTATATGACATTTACCTGTTGTTATTTCTTATTGAAATCATTTTGTGAAGTGGCATCCGTACACAGCGATATGCCTTAAAATATGCCAGGGGCTTCGTTTTACCCATAACACGGCAAGAAAGTCCGAACACCTTCATGGAAGTTCGGCACCCCGAACCTATAGCATTATATGCATCAGCTCCGAATCATGTCTTGGGTCAATAGTTGGGTTTGCCTGGCTCCCATGTATTGGTACCTTACGTTCCGCTATAACGGCTAAGGTAGCACTGGGAGAACTACTGCGATTGTGTCCCGGTTCTTCCGGACGAGCACCTCAGTAGAGAAAGCCGAAAACTGACTGTCATGATACGGCGAGAGCTGGTCAGCTGTTCGAGAGGTCACAAAATCTTTAAGGATTTCTCCTGCATAATGCCATAACCAATGCAGCTTGCGATGGATCGGTTTTTTCTCCGATCAGGTGCTTATAGAGCCCCTAGTACGGTCTTCCGAACACCAGGGGCTGCGCCTACCATAGTAAAGCTCCTATGGCTAAATGAGAGTGATAAAGCCCTATAGTCTGATTGCCTGGTTCGTTGTGTTGAGCACCTCCTTCGAAGGACCCAAAACTGGGATAAAGAGTGCTCGGGTTTATACCGAACACCCCCGTACTTCTTACGTGGGGGCAGAAGCCGACGACTGGCCAACTCTCAGGTTTAGCATATAAAACGGCCGCACAGGAGGGTAAACTTTTATATAATAGGGGACAAATAAATGACCTTGTTCAAACATTACAAAGGACAACATGATTGGCATTCATGGAAATATAATGTCCTCGGTGCATAGCTCCACTGCAAGGTAGGATCCTTTCAGGACACTCTCATAATATAATTCGGGCTTGCAGTGCTCCTTCCCCTCTAGCGGTCCTTTGGTCATCAGCTTATCGGCATCCATCTTCCCCCAGTGCACCTTTGCACGGGCGAAGGCCATTCGCGCACCTTCTATACAGACCGACTGCTTGATGACGTCAAGTCAAGGGCAAGCGCTTACGAGCCGCTTCACGAGCCCGAAGTAGCTGCTTGGAATCGGCTCAGCAGGCCATACCCGGATAACAAATCTTTCATGGATAGTTCCGCCGCCTTATGCAGTTCGATCAGCTGTTTTAGCTGGTCGGTAAAAGGCACCGGATAATTCGGTGGCAAATACTGCAACCAGAAGAGCTTATCTGCAGTTTTCCTTTCTTCAGCTTGGTAGTATTGGGCGGCATCTGATATGCTGCGAGGTAGCTCGGCAAATACCCCTGAGAAATCCGGACTCAAAACTAGAAACATAGTCCCCCCCCCCAAAATACTTGCTCTACATGGCAAAAGCCTTACCAGCCGCGATCTTTCTCGCCTCTTGGATCCCCTGCAGGGTGCTTCGGGTTTCCCCCCGGGCATCGCTCGTGGCCTGATGCGCCTTGGTGAGTTTGGATTCTTTCTCCGTTAAACTCTGCTCCAAGGTATCGCATTTCCTCACGGCCTCTTGCAGCTCCTGCTCGGCTTTAATAACCCTGGCCTCGTGCTTCTCACGAAGAGCCTGCTCAGTGGCTGCCTTTTTCTCGGCCTCGGCCACAGCCTTCTTAAGGGCTTCGACTTCGGTCACAATCCCTAGCGCAAATCATGTAGCTCAGTTCATACTGAAAATTCATTCGCAATAAACGCGAACAAGACTTGTGCATACCTTGTTTATCTCTCAACTGCACTTTCAATTGGCCAAGTTCTTCTGTGGTCCGCTCCAGACTTTGATTCAGCCTTGAGATCTCCGTAGTATGAGAAGTAGCAGCCGCTACATACACCTGCTTATAACAGAAGAGAAATAGATATCATTCAATGAGTCTTCCTGCGATCATCAATTCGATCCCCTGTCCGGTTCTTTCTTTCACCAAACAGTGTATCAGGGGCTACTATCTATACTATGAGACTCTTCGACAGCTCATAAAACATACCTCAAAGCCTCTTATAAGGCTGATACAGGCTTCGTTCAGTCCACTCTCAGTTGACTGAATCTTCTCAATCACCGCACCCATAAGGGCACGGTGTTCATCAACGATGGAGGCGTTTTTCAACGCCACCAACAAAGCATCCGACACTTCTGGATGGACAGAGGTCGCCGATGGAATAGGCACGCCTCTTCCAGCCGAGGGAGGCTGTCTGCTTGATTCTGGAGCCTTATAGGTCTCTAGAATCGCATCCAGCTGGCAGCCGAACTCAGGATCGCCCCCGCCGTTAGCCCCCATGCGAATCTTTTTCCCCACGTGTCCGGCCCTTGAGGTTTGACTTCCAGGCGCCGCCTTCACGGTTTTTTCCTTTCCTCCTTGGCCGGGGTCCTTCTAGGACGAAGCCTCAGTGTTATGTACCTGTTTGGAGGAAGGGGCCTTTGGGGGCGTCCCGCTCTCCATAGCATTTGAGCTCAGCAAGTCCTCTGATGAGGATTGTTTGGTACGGGACCTCACCGGACTACAAAAAATATGGCTTAGGTTAAAATACTAAGCCACGATGAGTCCGGACGCCTAAAACGTACTCGGATTTTATATACTTACGAGTTCACCAGGGGCTGGGCCCTGGGATCCCATGCTGGGCCGCTGTCGGCGGCGGCAGTGGACTCCTCCGGAAGAGGAGCCTTTCCCCTTTTGGGCAGCTCGGCCTCCAAGTGTGCGGAGGCCGTCCTCTTCTTTCTTCCCCCCACAGGGGATTCATCTTCCTCCTCCTCCTCGTCCTCTTCGGAGGTGGAATGGGCATTGGAGCCTTTGGATATTGTGTCCGAAGTGCCGCGGCGATGAAGGCCGCCCCGGGTCTTTTTGGCCTCCTTCTTGGCCATCTTCTTCGGCACCTTGTAAGGCGCCGGGACCAGCATATTCGTCAGAAGTGGGATGGCCAGTTCTTCGGGCAGCGGGGCCGGACAATGGATCCGCTCCGCCTTCTTCGTCCAGTCCTGGGAGAGTTGTATAAAACGCGTTAAGCGCTTCCCTTGGGTTACGCGGATAAAAAGTTTTGATGACTTACCGAACTTGCAGGGCGGGACAGTTGGTACCCGCGGTCCTCAGCGGAGTCCGGCCATGATTTGCTGGACTTGAAAAGCACCTTCCAAATGTCCTTGTGTGAGGAGCTGAAAAGCTCTCGCAAGGTTTGGTGCCTGGCCGGATCGAATTCCCATAGATTGCAAGTCCGGTGTTGACAAGGCATGATCCGGTGAACTAAAATCACCTAGACTACGTTGACAAGTTCAATGTTCTTATCTCCCATATCTTTAACGTGCGTCTGGAGCACCGACAGTTCGTCGGACGAGGACCAGTCCAGGCCTTTATTAACCTAGGATGTAAGCCGCAGGGGGGCACCGGATCGAAACTCGGGAGAGGTGGCCCATTCCTTGCCGCGTGGCTCAGTGATATAAAACCACTGATGTTGCCACTCCTTGACAGAATCATTAAAGGTTCCCGTTGGCCATATGACGTTGGGCATCTTTCTCACCATAGCACCCCCGCACTCGGCGTGTTCACCGCCCGCCACCTTGGGCTTCACATTAAAAATCTTCAGCCATAAACCGAAGTGCGGCGAAATGCGGAGAAAAGCCTCGCACACGACAATGAATGTCGAGATGTTGAGGAAGGAATTAGGGGACAGATCGTGAAGATCGATCCCAAAATAATACATGATGCCATGAACGAACGGGCGGAGGGGAAACCCTAGCTCACAGACAAAGTGAGGGAGGAATACAACCCTCTCGTGGGGTTCCGGAGTAGGGACGATCTGTCCCGCCGTCGGGAGACGGTGGCTGATTTTCTTGGCCAGGTACCCGGCCTCCCGAAGCTTTTTGATGTCCTTCTCTCGGACGGCAGAGGCCATCCATTTGCCTCCTGCTCCGGATCCGAACATCTTCGGAAGGCCTTTTGTGGGCAGAAAAGATGAACGCTTGGGCGCTGGAGCTTGGGCGGAGGGGAATGAATCGGGAAGTAGAGAGCGTGGGTGCGAAAGGGAGTCCTTATCCCCTTATAAAGACAGCAGGGATTCCGCGCCTCCCCACTTGCCTGGTAAAACCGCTTATTCCCCGAGCACCATAATTAACGGCGCGGTTGGGTTACCCACACCCGTGTTGATGAGAATCCCGTGATAAGGGGACACGATCTCTGCTTCGACAAGACGTGCCAAGGAAACCGCCTCGCGATATGTGCGGTGGCTGGTTGTGAGAAACGGTTCGAATAAACGACCGGGCCGTGGTGTGATGCTGCAAAATGCGTCTGCAGATTAGATTTGTGGAAATATTATTCTCTCTACGGTGGTATGTGGAATTTGTTTTGCAGAGCCGGACACTATCCTTGTGTTCAAAATCTTCAATGGAGTATTCGGAGGAGGAACCCGCCTCGCAATGCCGAAGACAATCTGCGCGCCGGACTCATCGTCATTGAAGCCTGGTTCAGGGGCTACTGAGGGAGTCCTAGATTAGGGGGTCCTCGAACAGCCGAACTATATCCTTTGGCCGGACTGTTGGACTATGAAGATACAAGATTGAAGACTTCGTCCCGTGTCCGGATAGGACTCTCCTTGGCATGGAAGGCAAGCTTGGCAATACGGATATGTAGATCTCATCCCTTGTAACCGACTCTGTGTAACCCTAGCCCCCTCCGGTGTCTATATAAACCGGGGGGTTTAGTCCGTAGGACAACAACAATCATACCATAGGCTAGCTTCTAGGGTTTAGCCTCTACGATCTCGTGGTAGATCAACTCTTCTAATACTCATATCATCAAGATCAATCAAGCAGGAAGTAGGGTATTACCTCCATTGAGAGGGCCCGAAACTGGGTAAACATCGTGTCCCCCGCCTCCAGTTACCATCCGCCTTAGACGCACAGTTCGGGACCCCCTACCCGAGATCCGCCGGTTTTGACACCGACAACAGGCCCTGATGGCAGTTCTAATTTACAGCGCGTAACTCCATCGTGCCGCATGTAACTACATCACATGGCAACGCGCGCGGCGCAATGGCATGCATATGGGGCCCCCAACGTGATTGTGCACATGCCCAACTGCTGGCAGAGCACGCGCGGAGGGACACGAGCAGAGCGCTCCACGGTCGCCTCAACGGCGAGCAACCATATATATATATGCATATAGCAGTTGAACACGCAAGGAAAAGCTTTCCACAAGTCGAGCGCGCCAACGGTCGCAAGCAGAGCATGCCAACGGACGCGAGCAGAGCGCGCCGCGGCGCCTAACGGCGAGCAGAGCTTGCCGAGGGACGCGAGCAAAGACCGGCGCAGTGATACGTGGCAAATAAGACGAACTGTGCAAGCGATGTGCATTCGTATTTTATTAGTTAAATCCTATTTATAAACCAGGACGGGGGTATAGTAGGTAATTAAATCGCACACGCTTTATTTTTTTAACCGTATGTGTATGTGTCCTTTCGTCCGCCTCTCGCACGTCTTGTCACCCCGCTGCCGCAGACGGCTTACAACACAAGCTTGCGCAGCACGCGGAGGCGTTATTTTGGCCAAATGGTGGCGCCAATGTATCATCGGTGAGCCCGTTCCAGCGCAACCTCGCTGGTTCCCGCGCAAGCTTCCCGCCCGACTCGGTGAAATCCCCCAAAATGCCAATGCTTACCGGCCTGCCATATAAACCCTCATGACCGGCGAGTCCTGCGTCGCATTTTCCCCTTCCTCCCTGTAGCTTATCTCGTCTGCTTCTCCCACAATTGCCAATGGCACCGAGCCATCGTCGTCGCTCAGCCACTCCGCTGTCATCAGAGGACGCTCCGGCTGGGAAGCTACACCGCGGCGGCGGCGCAATCCCTGGCGTAGTGTAGTGCGCGTGGCATCCCTGTTGGGTGTGCGCGGAACACTCACCACACGCTCCGCCGCCACTGCCCGTCGGCAGCTGTTGCCGGCCGCCGTTGCCGCCACACCACCGTCGAAAGCCAGGGCCATCGCCCGCTCTGCCACCACGGCCCGAAGGCGGGAGGTGGCCGTCGTGGCCGCCACCCCATTGTCGGCCATCACCCGCTCCGCCACCGCGGCCCGAAGGCGGGAGGTGGCCGTCGTGGCCGCCACCCCACTGTCGGACATCACCCGCTCCGCCACCGCGGTCCGAAGGCGGCAGGTGGCCGTCGTGGCCGCCACCCCATCATCTGTCGCCGTGGCCGCCAGCCCACCGTCGACCGCCGGGATCATCACCCGCTCTGCCACCGCCGTCCGAAGGAGGGAGGTGGAGGTGGAGGCCCGCATGTGCATCAGCGACCTTGCGTGCTACATCGAGTTCCTGCGGGAGGAGGAGGAGCGCCTCGTCGAGCACGCAAAGAACCTTACCGCAGCCATGGCCGCAGCACACGCCGACACAGAGGCAAGGAATCAGGAGATCTACGAGCAGTCCGGCCGCTTCGAGAGGGGTCGTCTGGAGCGGCAGTGGGCGTTCGAGCTGGCGAGCGTCGCTGAACATGCACAGCGCCAGGCACCGTATTGCAGTTGTCCAGCTCGTCGGTAGACTCCTCCTCCTCCTCTGCCTCTTACTGAGCACGCTCGGCAGAGGAGAGGCTGCCGAAAGTAGCACAAAGCCCCTCCGTAGTAGTAGTATTTAGGAGTATTTTGTTCAGTTCATCTGACTATAGATGTGGTGGAACTGTACAATGTACTTAAATTAGCTAGTATATATAGTTGAACTAGCTATTTCAGTACATGGTTGGCAACAATTGGGGAAAAGTTTGGTCGGTTCAGCTGTCGAGTTGAACTGTTTGTATAAATTAAGAATGACTGCTTAATCTATGAATGAAATCTATGCTTAATTACTGAATTTTAGTTGCAAAAATTTGATAGTGCTAGTGATTTTTAGGTGCATATTTTGACAAATCGCAGTGTTACAAGGATTGACAAATGGCAATGTTACTAGATCAACAAATGTCAATCTTTCCAGTTTGACAAATCGCAACATACCCAATATGACAGATGCAAATCTTACCAAATTGTTTGTACGTGGTTGCACAAGGGTCATCCAAAACAACCGTTTGCGTTGAAGGGATGCACAAATCCCGCGCTGAGAATTTTCCCTCGACTTAAGGGGGGAGACCATAACTCTCACTTTGCATACGGGTGTTCTACCTAAAATGTTTGCGATCAAGAGCTGCAGACATCCTACTCGGCACATTTTCTCTTAGCTTCCTAGGGAAGCTGTCGATTTGGATACGGGTGTTCTAACTAAAACGTTTGCAATCGAGAGCTGCACAAATCCTGCTCGGCACATTTTCCCTTGGCTTCCTGGGGAAGTTGTCTGTTTGCATACGGGTGTTCTAACTAAAACGTTTGCGATGAGTGTTGTATATTTAAAAACAGTATTAAACTGCAGCTTGAGTGCCATTAATGGAGAGGATGCGAGCAAGGCGGGCGGCCATGGAAGTCAAAGGGCTCGCTTCCCAGTGAGCCTGCATGGCGTACAGCTCGCACATTTCCCCGGTGAGCCTACGCATTGGAGTACAGTCGCACGCCTCCCGTTTAGTCAAGCACTGAAGCACTTGTCCGCACGGCACCTCCTAGCCATTAAAAGGGTGAGGCGTGGCGTCACGTGAATGGTTAATACAACGCACACAATTTGAATTATACAAAACGTTTGAGATGTTACAGTGGCAGCTATTTGTTTCAAAATGCCTTTGTTGGCTGTTATTCGAGTGCGCCTTCTCTCAAAATGGACACGAAAAATACCACAGCATGTCGGGTGCCATTCCATGATAGCATGCCAAGTTTCATGAATTTCAGACAGTTTTGCATTTACTAGAATTTAAAAACAAAGTATCTCAACGTTTTGCCGGCAATCAACAATGCCCTGGTGTTTGAAATTCATTCCCATATCTTGCATGGGACCTAAGCATGCACCAAAGGACACAAATTCTATTTTCAACCAATTTAGATGCACTGGAGCATGTGCATGTAATTCAAATTTCAATTATGCACATAAAACACCTAGAAAACCCAGTTAATGTATAAAAATGTCCAAACGAACTCCGAAAATTTCCAAAATTAAACACAACAATCCTGTTGTTCTATGTTGACACTAGAAAATTTGAAATCAATAAGAGGCAACGAATATCATTTCATCCCCAAAGGTGGCACGTTCCCTACCAAAACCATCACGCTTGTTGTGAGAAGCTCTGGTTTGTGAGAAGCTTATACCGAAACCTGCCCCAAATGGGACAAAAAATTACCACAGCATGTTGATGCCGCTCCATGATAGCATGCCAAGTTTCATGAATTTCAAACGAGTTTTGGATTTACTAGAATTAAAAAATAAGTATCTCAATGTTTGCGGCCGAGTGGCGGTGGCAGGGAGTTTGACATTCATTCCCATTTCTTGCATGGGACCTGTCGGTGTCAAAACCGGCGGATCTCGAGTAGGGGGGTCCCGAACTGTGCGTCTAAGGCGGATGGTAACAGGAGGCGGGGGACACGATGTTTACCCAGGTTCGGGCCCTCTCGATGGAGGTAATACCCTACTTCCTGCTTGATTGATCTTGATGATATGAGTATTACAAGAGTTGATCTACCACGAGATCGTAGAGGCTAAACCCTAGAAGCTAGCCTATGGTATGATTGTTGTTGTCCTACGGACTAAACCCTCCGGTTTATATAGACACCGGAGGGGGCTAGGGTTACACAGAGTCGGTTACAAGGGAGGAGATCTACATATCCGTATTGCCAAGCTTGCCTTCCACGCCAAGGAGAGTCCCATCCGGACACGGGACGAAGTCTTCAATCTTGTATCTTCATAGTCCAATAGTCCGGCCAAAGGATATATTCCGGCTGTCCGAGGACCCCCTAATCCAGGACTCCCTCATTAGCCCCCGAACCAGGCTTCAATGGCGATGAGTTCGGTGCACAGATTGTCTTCGGCTTTGCAAGGCGGGTTCTTCTCCAAATTCTGAATACTTGTTTGAGTAGTGTCCGGCTTCCCATAAATGTTGCACTCCTTGGCTTCCGCGCCTAATAATGGATATTCTCCACGCGTCGAGCGAATGCGAGAAGTCGGGGCATTTTTACAATTGCCACCCTAGCCATGTGGGTAAATCGTCTATTAAAGGGACGGGGATCCTCAGATCCAAATCACACCATCTTCCCACAGCGAGTATCCATCGGAGCGCACCCGGAAAAAATCCATTCCAACATGGTCGGTCGTCGCAGCTCCTCCTCTCGCTCCCGTAGCCCTATGCCCTGCAATTGGAAGAAGTGTTTCGTCCCCCACAACCAATTAGTAGAGCTACAAACCCAGGGGTTTCTTCCTCCAGTGTATATAGTCCCCGTTCGAGCCGGGCTCGCCACCTATAACGACGGGGAGCAAGCGGAGATCTTTCCTAGCCCATCCATGGGGGAGCGGGTATGCCTCGTCCCTTACTTATTAAGAGGGCTTGGATTTCCAATTCATCCGTTCCTCCGCGGGCTCCTGGAGTTCTATGGCCTCCAGCTGCATAGTTTCACTCCCGCCTCCATATTACACATTGCTGGCTATGTCGCCCTTTGCGAGCTGTTTCTGGGCTGCGAAGCTCATTTCGAGCTCTGGAAGAGGCTATTCTGCCTCGTACCCCGTACACAGGAGGGGTCACTGTACCAAGTGGGCGGAGCCGAAATATGGCGCATCGCCGGGACCGGATACCTGTCCGGTACTCCGAAGAAGACATCCGAGGACTGGCCTTCGGAGTGGTTTTATATGGAGGACGTCCCCCTTCCAGACCCTATTCGGATGGGCCTCCCTGAGTTCGACAACGCTCCCCTGAAGAAATGCCGCAGCTGGCGCCCTCGGAGCCCACGGGAGGAAGATAACGGAGAAGTCCTTTACCTGATGGGCCGGATAAAAATGCCGGCTCAATCAGGACTGAAAATAATCGAGGTTATGTCAACATGTATAATGCGGGGGGTACAGCTACTTCAATATCGAGGGCACCCCATGTGGCACTTTAACGGGGAAGATGATGCCACCCGTTGTGGGCGTAAGGGACCGGACTCAGTTGCTGCTCTAGCAAGAATTCTGTTCGATTTGTACAAGGGAGAGGAAGAGGAGTTCATCCGCATTAAGCCACGGGATGGATTCTCCATGTACACCCTCCAAGCTGGGTGAGCTGTCACTTTTTACTCCCAGCCTTCCTGCATTCTTCGTCATAAGTACTTACCTTGCCGTTTCATGGCAGGAACTGTGAAAAGCTGTAAGGGAGGTCAACAGCACGCCTCCACAACCGGAGGACTCTAACCGGGCCCTAGATCCTGGACTCGAAGAGGATCCGGACATATTTGTGGAGCTGATCGACAGGACATTCTATCAATTGAGCTGTGATGATGCCATGGTGGCCATCATAGCTGACTATCCTGGGCTACTCCCTGCATCTCATGTAAGTAAAACCGGAGTCCCAACTTCCGAGAAGGATCCCCTTTTCTGCACTTCACCTACCGTACACATATGGTGTCTTACAGGGAAGGCCCTCGGGACGCCATGCCGAACCCGCAGTGACCTACCAACAAGGGGCACCGAAGCCGGGTAGGCTAAAAAGGAAGGCGGTCAGGACTGAGACGCCATCGCAGAGGTATGATACAGAACCTCGCGCCGTGGTTGTCGTCTTTTAAAATATAATAACGTCCATGTTTCCTAGTAGGAAAAACGCTCGCCAGACTATATCCGAAGAGGTTGCCGATCACGCCTCCACCAGTCGGGCTCCAGGGCCGGACATAGAGGCGGAAGCTAACACGGGGCAAACGCCGGATGCTCCTCCTACAGAGGATGCAGATAGATTATCCGCTACAAATTCCGAAGTGGAGAGCGCCATGAATCACAGGCGTCGCCGGGCTGTACTCCGTGATGCTTGTTTCTCCCAAGAGGCGTTTGATGCCTTCAACTCAGGAGACGCGTACATCCGTGCTGCTCAAAATGGTCTTGCCAGAGCCACGGACCAGTATGCTAAGGATATACGGGTAAGAAAATCTGATGATTGTATATCAGTAGCCCCTGAGACTTGAAACAGTTGACACAACTGATTTAAGGATCATTATTTGTGCAGGTTCTGACAGAGAAGAATACCCAATTGTCTCAAGAGCTGGAAGAGTGCAAAGCCCAGCTACGGGCCGTAGTTGCCACGTTGAAGGAGTCCCAGAAGGCCCCCTCTGGTAACACTTGTTTCCATTGCAAAGAATGATAGGTACCAGATAGTATGCGGCATGCATGCAAATCTAACAATAGATGTTGCAGATGACTCCGGAGTGAATCCGGAGGCCGTGCTGGGGGATGCGCAACGTGCTAATCGACAGCTAAATGCTGGCGAGCGCGTGCTTACGCGGGTTAGGCAGGAGAAAAATGATCTCCAAGACGCCAATATCCAGTTGGGCATGGAACTGAAAGATGTTCGAGCCCAGCTTGCGGACTCCGTGAAGGAGAATAAGCGGCTTCGACGCGGCATTTTCAGTAAGTGCTTGAACGAACTTTTGAAACAGTTCGGCGAAGAAGCCGGCTAACAGAGTTATGTCTGCAGGTATGCTGACGGGTCGTCCCGTGGAGGAGATGCCCGGGTCTGCGGGTGATCTTCTACCAGAGCTCTCACAACTGCACGAACAAGTTCGGCAGGTGATGCAGGGTATTGCCCAAGCCTTGTGGCCATCCGCCTCCCCGCTAGGAAGCATGGGGGAGCTTATAGAGAAGCTCAAGGGAGCGCGGCGGCGCTGCCGATTATGGAAGATATCAGCCTGCCGACAAGGTGCAAGGGAAGCCTGGGCCATGGTGAAGACGCGATATACCAAAGCTAACCCAAACCACATGGCCGAGGTCAGACCTATGGGGCCTGATGGGAAAGGGATCCCCGTCAGTTTGGCGTATGACCAAGTAGAATTAGCCGCAAAGTATTCCCAACAGGATTGTAGGCTAGACAGTCTGTTGGATGGTATAGAAGAAGAATTTAGTCAGTCTAAGTGACTGTGTACTTCAAGTGACATATATTGTCCCTAGCCGGATTGTAAATCATTTGTCATGGCGGACCTTTTCTCATCGACCTCTGGACCCGATAGTCTGGAGTGTATCCGAATACCTGCTCAGTTATGTAAAAACGGGGGTACGCGTGGAACCCAGGCGTAGGGGTCATAAGTGCTTGAACAGACAAGTACCCAACTAGCTATGTTATATTACATGGATAGTAAGAAACATCTTCCAGGGAGAATAGTTCGGTTAAGGGTTCCTTTCCCTGGGTACGCATGCCCTAATGTGCATGTCCGAACTACGAAAAGAGACGCGGGCTATAAACATCTGGGGGCATGTATTAAAATAAATAAAAGTCATCTTTTGTTCACCGACCCAGTATTCCCTTAAGAACGCTAGCTTTCGGCTTCACCCAGTCTGAGGTACACATCCGGCTGACCCGGCAGTAACAATCGCAGAGGTGCTCCCCTTATGCCCTAGCCGAATTAACGGGAATGTAGGGCATAAACACAAGAGCCAGGCAACCCAGCTTGGCCAAAACTTAAGTCATATCGATGCATATAATGGCGAAAAAAGGTACATGTGGAAGAATAACACATGTGTGGGGCATAAAGCCCAGAAAATAGTTATATTAAGCTTCTGTATAAGAAGCCCCCAGGTATAATGAGCGCGGTTAGCGCATCAAGATTGTGCAGTCAAGACACAATTTAGCCTTTTAAGGCCTTGAAGAAAAGGAAAAAAGAAGAGAGAAAGAGAGAAAAGAAAGATAACGGATATGTAAAAAATTGACGGAGGTAAGGAGACGAACATAGAGTCCGGCACTAGGCATAGAACCTTCGGAGTCTGGCTGCGTTCCATGGGTTTGGCTCGAGTCCATTATCCGATGCATCCCGCAGACGGTACGCTCCACCGGTCAGAACCTGGTCAATAATGAAGGGACCTTCCCATTTGGGCTTGAGCTTGTTCTTTTTCTTCTCTGGTAGGCATAGAACGAGTTCGCCAACGTTATAAGCTTTGGCCCGTACTTCTCTGCTTTGATACCTTCGAGCCTGTTGCTGATAGAATGCGGAACGGGCTTTTGCCACGTCACGCTCCTCCTCCAGGGTGTCCAAACTGTCCTGCCGATCGAGCTCGGCCTCTTTTTCTTCATACATGTGCACTCGAGGTGAATCATGAATTATGTCACAGGGCAGTACCGCCTCTGCGTCGTACACCATAAAAACGGTGTGTATCCGGTAGTGCGATTCGGCGTGGTCCGCAGCCCCCATAGTACGGAGTCGAGCTCCTCTACCCAGTGCGTGTTTGATTCCTTTAAGGACCGCACTAATCTGGGTTTAATGCCGCTCATGATAAGACCATTTGCTCGCTCGACTTGACCATTAGTTTGCAGGTGATAGACAGAAGCATAATCGAGCTTGATGCCCATGTTGCTGCACCAAAGTTTTACCTCGTCAACTGTGAAGTTCGAGCCGTTGTCGGTGATGATGCTGTGGGGGATGCCGTAATGGTGTACAACCCCAGATATGAAGTCTATCACCGGTCCGGATTCAGCCGTTTTGACTGGTTTGGCTTCTATCCATTTGGTGAATTTTTCCACCATGACCAATAGGTATTTTTTCTTATGGGTTCCCCCTTTGAGGGGTCCGGCCATATCAAGCCCCCAGACCGCAAAGGGCCAAGTAATGGGGATTGTTTGGAGAGCGGTAGGTGGCATATGGCTTTGGTTTGCAAAAAGCTGGCAACCGACACAACGTGGAACAAGGTCCTGTGCGTCTGCTCGGGCCGTCAGCCAATAGAAACCTGTACGGAAGGCCTTGCTTACAAGGGCCCGGGCTGCGACGTGATGGCCGCCGAGTCCAGCATGGATTTCTGCCAAAAGCTTCCGCCCTTCCTCTTCGAAGATGCACCTTTGAAGGACTCCGGTAGTGCTTTTCTTATAAAGCTCTCCCTCATGGACCTTGTAGGCTTTAGACCGCCGCACTATGCAGCGTGCCTCATTTTGGTCCTCGGGTAGTTCCTGCCTGGTTAGGTAGGCCAGGAATGGTTCTTTCCACGGGGCGATGACGGCCATTATCACGTGGGCTGAAGGTGTTATTTCGGTGGCAGAGCCTCCGATTGTGTCAGAGTGTTCGGTATCTGGTGTTGTGGCCAGGTCCGGACTATTGTTACCGGTGTCCCCTTCCCATACCACGGATGGTTTAAACAGCCTTTCCAAGAAGATGTTAGGTGTGACAGGGTCGCGCTTAGCGTCGATGCGGGCGAGGATATCCGCCGCCTGATTGTTTTCGCGAGCCACATTATGGAATTCAAGCCCCTCGAACCGAACTGACATTTTGAGGACGGCGTTGCGATAAGCCACCATTTTCGGATCCTTGGCGTCAAAGTCTCCATTTATTTGAGATATTGCGAGGTTCGGGTCCCCACGCACCTCCAGGCATTGAATGCCCATGGAAACTGCCATCCGGAGACTATGTAACAGGGCCTCGTATTCGGCTGTGTTGTTGGAGTCTGTGTATAGTATTTGGAGTACGTATTGGACTGTATCTCCAGTGGGGGACGTCAGGACAACGCCAGCCCCCAGACCATCCAGCATTTTAGAGCCGTCGAAGTGCATAATCCAATTGGAGTATGCACCGTATTCTCTAGGGAGTTCGGCTTCTGTTCACTCGGCGACAAAATCGGCCAGTAATTGTGACTTAATGGCTCGCCGTGGTCTATATGTTATGTCGAACGGGAGGAGCTCGATAGCCCATTTGGCAATTCGGCCCGTGGCATCGCGGTTGTTTATTATGTCGTTGAGTGGTACTTCTGAGGCCACCGTAATTGAACACTCTTGAAAGTAGTATCGTAATTCCAGGATGCCATAAATACCGCGTATGCTATCTTTTGATAATGTGGGTACCGTGATTTGCAAGGAGTGAGGACAGTGGATACATAATATACCGGCTTTTGAAGTGGGAATTTATGTACGTCCGTCTCTCGTCCGACGACGAGCACTGCGCTTACAACTTGGTGAGTTGCCGCTATATATAACGGCATTGGTTCACCGACATTTGGCGCGGCCAAGATGGGTTGGTGGCCAGGATGGCTTTTATTTCTTCCAATCCGGCCGTGGCCGCGTCCGTCCACTCGAAGTGTTCGGTGCACCGAAGAAGGCGATAAAGGGGTAGCGCCTTTTCTCCTAATCGGGAGATGAAGCGGCTTAAAGCAGCCATGCATCCAGTTAGCTTCTGGATTTGCTTGAAGTCCATTGGGATGGCCAACTGTGACAGAGCTCGGATTTTAGCCGGATTTGCTTCGATTCCTCTGTTGGAGACGATGAAGCCTAAGAGCTTTCCGGCGGGCACACTGAAGACGCATTTTTCCGGGTTGAGCTTAATGTCGTATGTTCGGAGATTATCGAACATGAGCCTCAAGTCGTCTATTAAGGATTCGACGTGTCTTGTTTTAATGACCACATCATCTACGTATGCCTCCACTGTTTTGCCGATCTGTGTTTCCAAGCATGTCTGAATCATGCGTTGATAGGTTGCACCGGCGTTTTTGAGCCCGAAGGGCATTGTGTTAAAACAGAAGGGGTCGTATGGAGTGATGAATGCTGTTGCGGCTTGATCGGACTCCGCCATCTTAATTTGGTGGTAACCGGAGTATGCGTCGAGGAAGCACAATGAGTCGTGTCCTGCGGTAGCGTCGATAATTTGATCGATGCGAGGGAGGGGGAAGGGATCCTTTGGGCAAGCCTTATTAAGGTCCTTGAAGTCGACGCATAGGCGCCAGGATTTGTCCTTCTTTGGTACCATCACCAGGTTTGCTAGCCAGTCCGAATGTTTTATTTCTCTAATGAATCCGGCCTCGAGTAACTTGGCTAGCTCCTGTCCCATGGCTTGTCGCTTAGGTTCAGAGAAACGCCGAAGAGTCTGCTTGACCGGCTTGAATCCCTTTAGAATGTTAAGGATATGCTCGGCCAGCCTGCATGGGATTCCTGGCATGTCTGAAGGATGCCATGCGAATATGTCCCAATTCTCGCGCAGGAGCTCCCGTAGTGCGGCGTCTACAGCGGGGTTTAACTGTGCCCCGATGGATGCTGTTTTTGTACGGTCCATTGGGTGGACTTGGAATTTAACTATTTCATCCGCTGGTTTAAAAGAGGTGGACTTGGATCTTCTGTCGAGTATCACGTCGTCCCTGTCCACTGTGGAGCGCAGCGCAGTTAATTCCTCGGCCGCGAGGGCTTCAGATAATGCCTCGAGGGCCAGTGCGGCTGTTTTGTTTTCGGCGCGGAGTGCTATGTCCGGATCACTAGCTAGAGTGATGATTCCATTGGGCCCGGGCATTTTGAGCCTCATGTACCCGTAATGGGGTATGGCTTGGAAGATCGTGAATGCCTCCCGCCATAGAAGGGCGTGGTATCTGCTACTGAACAGGGCCACTTGAAATGTAATTTCTTCGGACCTATAATTCTCCGGCGTGCCGAATACCACATCTAGTGTGATTTTCCCAGCGCATCGTGCCTCCCGACTAGGGATGATTCCTCTAAAGGTCGTGCTACTTTGCTCAATGTGGTTTCTGTCTATTTCCATTTTTTGAAGAGTCTCCTCATAAATGAGGTTTAATCCGATGCCGCCGTCCATGAGCACTTTAGTAAGCCGAAAGCCGTCCACAATTGGACTAAGGACCAAGGCGGCTGGTGCTCGGGCTGTTCAGAATTTAGGTTCGTCACTAGCATTGAAGGTGATAGCCGTGTCGCTCCATGGATTTATTGCTGCCACGTGGCAGACTTCGGCAAGGCTGCGAAGTGCTCTCTTATGCCTATTATTTGAGGGGAAGGTCTCGAAGAATGTCAATACTGTATTGTTGTTATCCACGGGATGGTGCTCTGCGGTATTTTTAATGAGGAGATCCTCACCGCTCTTGGCCACCTGCCGGAGTACCCAACATGCTCTAAGGCTGTGTGTTGGTATGGTATCCGCTGTACTGTGAAGTTTGGATGGCCCATTAAGCCATCCCTCCAATACGGTTCCACGCCCTGTAGTGGGCTTTTGCCTCTTTGTAATTGAGTCGAGCGACTTATGAGAGTGCACCCTTTTAGTTCGGACTGGGGGTTTTGTCAGAGCCGGATTATCCCAAAATTTTGTTTGGGTTTTCCAGGCGCTTTCCATCGCACAGTACTTCCGTACTATGGCCGCCAAGTCAGCGAAGTGTGCTATGTCACGGCGACTTATGGCATTGAGGATTCCCTTGTCCGTGCAATTATTGCAAAAGAATGAAATTGCGTCTTCCTCGCGACAGTCCTTGACCTTGTTCATTACAAGGAGGAATCTGGCCCAATAGTGATGTACTGTCTCCTAGGGCTCTTGTCTAATGTGGGAAAGATCGTTTATATCTGGGTGGGTGGGTGGATTTAAGTCCAGACCTTGACCCGATCTGAGACCCAGGGGCGGAGGAGTTTCCGATCTTGGAAGTTCGGGCTCCGGGATGTTGCCCAGTAGGTCTGGCCCGCTGCCTAATTCTAGGTTTAGGGTTTGGGCGATGTCCTCCCGTAGATGGGTGTCCGGCTCGGAGAGCTTGGGAATCCGGACATAGTTTGTCCTCAAGATAGAGGAAGAATCGCTGCATTGCTCCTCTACCACCGCTATCTGATGGGTGACCGGCGGTGAGTTAATCTCCCTTTGGTCGGGTTTAAGCCCAATCCGATCATAGTCCGTAGCGACTCCCAAAGCGGCGATGCGATCCAAGAGCTCGTTCAAAGAGGAGAGCTCTATTGGATTCATCCGCTCGGTAAGTTCCGAGCCGGTGTGGAGGTTGTTTCCAATGACCCGAGAAGTCATCGTCGGCGCAGCGGCCGAACGGGCGGTCATGACCAAGCCGCCTAGTCGGAGAGGTTGGCCTCCAGCTAGGGCTCCCCCAGAGGTGATGTTGTCCCTGACAACGAGACGAGTCATCCTTCCTTATGATGACGGCATAGTGGAACTCTCAATGAAAGCACCAATGTCGGTGTCAAAACCGGCGGATCTCGGGTAGGGGGTCCCGAACTGTGCGTCTAAGGCGGATGGTAACAGGAGGCGGGGGACACGATGTTTACCCAGGTTCGGGCCCTCTCGATGGAGGTAATACCCTACTTCCTGCTTGATTGATCTTGATGATATGAGTATTACAAGAGTTGATCTACCACGAGATCGTAGAGGCTAAACCCTAGAAGCTAGCCTATGGTATAATTGTTGTTGTCCTACGGACTAAACCCTCTGGTTTATATAGACACCGGAGGGGGCTAGGGTTACACAGAGTCGGTTACAAGGGAGGAGATCTACATATCCGTATTGCCAAGCTTGCCTTCCACGCCAAGGAGAGTCCCATCCGGACACGGGACGAAGTCTTCAGTCTTGTATCTTCATAGTCCAACAGTCCGGCCAAAGGATAAAGTCCGGCTGTCCGAGGACCCCCTAATCCAGGACTCCCTCAGGACCTAAGCATGCACCGAAGGACACAGATTTGATTTTTTAACCCATTTATATGCACTGGATCATGTGCATGTAGTTCAAATTTTAACTACGCACATAAAGTGCCTAGAAAACCCAGTTAATGTATAAAAATGTCCCAACGAACCCCGAAAAATTCCAAAATTAAACACAACACTCCTGTTATTCTCTGTTGACACTAGAATTTTTTTGGAAGCAATAAGAGGCAACGGATATCGTTTCGTCCCCAAAGGTGGCACGTTCCCTACCGAAACCATCACGCTTGTTGTGAGAAGCTTATACCCAAACCTACCCAAATGGGACAAAATTTTTACCATGACATGTTGATGCCGCTCCATGATAGCATGGCAAGTTTCATGGATATCAGACGCGTTTTGGATTTACTAGAATTTAAAAACTAGGTATCTCAATGTTTGCGGCCGAGTGGTGGTGGCAGGGTGTTTGAAATTCATTCTCATTTCTTGCATGGGACCTAAGCATGCACCGAAGGACATAGATTTGATTTTTCAACCAATCTATATGCACTAGAGCATGTGCATGTAGTCAAAATTTGAATTATGCACATAAAATGCCTAGAAAACCCAGTTAATGTATAAAAATGTCCAAACGAACCCCGAAAAATTCCAAAATTAAACACAACACGACTGTTGTTCTATGTAGACACTAGAAAATTTTTGAAAGCAATAAGAGGCAACGGATATCGTTTTGTCCCCAAAGGTGGCACGTTCCCTACCGAAATTATCATGCTTGTTGTGAGAAGCTCTGGTTTGTGAGAAGCTTATACCCAAACCTGCCCCAAATGGGACAAAAAATTTACCACATCATGTTGACGCCGCTCCATGATAGCATGCCAAGTTTCATGAATATCAGACGCATTTTGGATTTACTAGAATTTAAAAACTAGGTATCTCAATGTTTGCGGCCGAGTGGCGGTGGCAGGGAGTTTGACATTCATTCCCATTTCTTGCATGGGACCTAAGCATGCACCGAAGGACACAGATTTGATTTTTTCAACCCGTTTATATGCACTGCAGCATGTGCATGCAGTACAAATTTGAATTATGCACATAAAATGCCTAGAAAACCCAGTTAATGTATAAAAATGTCCAAACGAACCCCGAAAAATTCCAAAATTAAACACAACACTCCTCTTGTTCTATGTTGACACTAGAAAAATTTAGAAAGCAATAAGAGGCAACTCATATCGTTTCGTCCCCAAAGGTGGCACGTTCCTTGCCGAAACCATCACGCTTGTTGTGAGAAGCTCTGGTTTGTGAGAAGCTTATACCCTAACCTGCCCAAATGGGACAAATATTTTACCACGACATGTTGATGCCGCTCCATGATAGCATGCCAAGTTTCATGAATTTTAGATGAGTTTTGGATTCACTAGAATTTAAAAACCAGGTATCTCAATGTTTCTGGCCGAGTGACGGTGGCAGGGTGTTTGAAATTCATTCCCATTTCTTGCATGGGACCTAAGCATGCACCAAAGGACACATATTTGATTTTTCAACCAATTTATATGCACTGGAGCATGTGCATGTAGTTCAAATTTGAATTATGCACATAAAATGCCTAGAAACCCCAGTTAATGTATAAAAATGTCCAAACGAACCCCGATGTCGGTGTACAAAAGTAGGGGCCTTTCTGTACCCCTTTACTTGTGCACGGGCAGTCTTAGCCACACCTGCTGCCATGCTTGGCGGGGCAGAGGAAGCAAAGGTACGAGACCGCCAGGGCAGCACTCAAGCCAAAGGCACGAAGAGCAAAGGGGCAAGATGGACTTCCCCCGGCAAGGCCCTTGCCGGGGCGGCCTGCGTAGCCCTGGCATAGCCTTGCCGGGGCAACTTGCCCAATACCAGCAAGGCCGCCACCCTTGAACCTGAGAGTTCTGACACCATCTACAACGTCAAGACCAAGGCTCCGGAGCGCCTGCGTGGTGGCATGTAGATCTTTGTGAAGACCAAAGGCCTGCGAGTCTAGATAAGAACCAGAAGACCAAGACCCCCAGCAAGATCCTTGTCGGGGACGACCGAAGATGCGAGACACCGGCAAGACCCTTGCCGGGGACAACTGCGGGGCCACAGCCAGGCCCGCACCCGGCAAGGTTTACGCCACCTCACGGCCGTTCGGACGCGGCAACCAGCCCGCCAACTAGGCAAGCACGTGCATGGCAGCATGCAGCTTCTAGGCCAACTAGTCAAGCACCTACGTGGTGGCATGCAGATCTTTGTGAAGACCATGTCACCGCATCAGCACAGCAACCAGCCAGCCAGCCTGGCGCTGCATGCCTCATTGGCTTGGATGCGTATCGAAGCAAGGCGAGGCGGCGACGGACGGGACGAGCTTTGTTGCCGTCCCCGATAAAGCAAGAGGGCACATAGGTAGCGCATTAAATGCCTTTGTCCTATGATGTTAGGCGATAAGCTTGTACACTATAGATACTTTCCACCTCCTGTGTGCCACTGTGGCGACCCCTTTGATACTGTGGAAGGATTCGGACCTTTTGGACTAGGCATGCACCGCAGCTAGTTCAAGAGATCAAGAACACTAAATATACACCAAAGTAGGACTATGGTATTACGCATCTCTGCTGCCGGAACCTGGGTAAAAATCCCCTCGCGCTGATTGCTAGACCTGCTCTTTGCACAGCTCTCTCGCCGCCAACCATAGAAGGGATCCTCGTGGTCCATAGGTGTCGTTTTCCCTGACATCTTTGGCACGCCAGCTAGGGGAAAGGGGTCGTGAAAATATGTTCTAGTAGTTAGTGCAGCAGTTTCTTCATCGCCATGGCTCCCAAGAAGAAGGGGATCACGGCGATCGCTTAGTCTGCAGCCGAACCGCCCGTGCCAGTGCGGGCGGGCGACGAGGCGGCCGCGGATGGAGGCAGAGACGCATCCCGCGAGCATCCACGATGCTCTGGCAACCAAAGCTAAGCGAGTGGCGTCGTTCGTGCACGAGACAACGAGCCGCACACCGTTGGGTCCAAGGGCGAAGCCGTGCTGCCCATGGGCAGCGCGGCCACCTCCAGGACACCATAGCCGGCGCCCGCGCTGCGACCTTCCCAGGTCGCGCATGACGAGCAACGCCGCGACGTAGGTGCCCCAGGGCGCCGCCGCGGGAAGAGCCCTTTGTGTCACTCTCAGGACGCACCGGGCCAGCATGCGCACCCAGACACTAGCGGAAACGGCGCAAGACCGCGAGACCGCGATAGAGCTCCTTCTAACGTGGTTAGAAGTCGGAGCGCATCACGGTCCATGCAGCTTTCACCGCCACCCACGCCAGCGGAAGCGTTGGCACACGTGCAACTGCTCCTCGACTTTCCTCCTGTGGTGGAGAAGCTCGACGAGTGGAGAGCCACCATTCGAAGCCTCATCAGCTTCACCAATAAAGATGAACCGCGACCAGCGGGACCCTCGTGCCGGCGCTCTGTTGAGCCGGTGCACGCCGGTGGTGGAAGGACTGGAGACGCTGCCACCACGTTGCACTCTCCTCCCCCACACCAGCAACAGCAGCCGCTAGCTCGTCGGGCCGACGCCCACGACAACGTTTCCACAACATCGTCTGACCCGCGAGCCCGCTGCGGCCAATGTCAAGTTCTTCGGGAGCGAGCTCAGGAAGACGCTCGGACCACTATCGAGCGGTGGCGGGAAGCGCGCCATCAGTTAGATAGGCATCCGTGGCCCAATATGGACCGCCCAGTGCCGGGGGGTTCCGGTGACCTACCTTACGAGGTGGGTTGTCCAGCCTTTACCCGTGAGCTGCGGCAGTTCCAGTGGCCCACCCACCGCACATTCAAGCCTGACGTCGGGGAGAAGTACAACGGCAAGACTCACCTGTCGGAGTTCCTCAGCATCTACACCATCACGATGCAAGCTGCTGGGGCCCGCGATGACAAGGTGCTCGCCAACTACTTCCCATTTGTCGGAGTAAATGGCCACGGGTAGCCTAACCGACTCCCCCTGGCTCTTGGAAAAATTATCAGGCCATTCAAGCCTTCAAGCGTACAAAGCATAGGGCCGCCTTCCCCCGGCCGACTATCCCCGGGGCCGACTCCCAGAAGGCGACCCAATCTCAGAAGACCTCTCCCAAGAAAGATACGAGATAGCCGACTCCAGGAATCCGGCCCTGAGAGGACCGACTCCCAGAAGCCGGCCCTGAGAGGACCGACTCCCAGAAGCCGGCCATGAAGAAGGCCGACTCCCAGAAGCCGGCCAAGACTGCACCCACTAAGACTGTGCCCACATAACGGTGATAGGATGGGGCATGGCCGCAGTACAGCCCACTACCCCCGAATCCTGGAACAGGCATGGCCACAGGGCGCCGTACGGGCCAGCCATTCCCCGTCTGGCGTGGCACTGTAGCCATGTTGGCCCCGACGTCACCCACGACAGATGCCAGAACGGCCCGCGGGCGGCGGGCCCCTTTGCTAGGGAGACATCTGGAGACGGCCCTGCCTCCTCTAGTCGGCCAAGGATGTGGCTGGCTCCCAACAGCCGGCTACCTACCTCCCTCAAAGCATGCGCCCTATTAAGGAGACAAGACGAGGTAAGGCTACAGTGAGAGCTCGCCAAGACGGCGACACTTTAGCCATGCTTACCTCGACAAAGCCCTCGTCACCAGAGGCGAGGCAACAGTAACCAGCCGCCGACAAAGCCCCCATGCGGTGGGGCCGGCTTGCCGACCAAGAAGCCGGCAGCCGGCGGGACCCACCAGTCGGCGGGCCCCAATGACCGGCGGAGAAGCCGGCAAGCATAGACACTGATGGTTGGGACACGCGCCCAGCCGGATTACCATTGTACCCCTGGGGGGTAGGCCTATATAAACCCCCCCGGGACACCCATGCAAAGGGTTGGTCTCATAGAATTACACACACCACATAGAGAGAAAAGGAGAGTTAGCCTTGCCCTTCTTCTCCCTCTAACCCGACAGCTCAAGGAGCACTTGTAGCTACTTGTCTTGATCTAGTGATCATGCGGAGACCTCGCAGAGCAGGACTAGGGGTGTTATCTCCACGGAGAGCCCCAAACCTGGGTAATATTCGCCGGCGTGCATGTCTTCGCCTCATCCCGTTTCCAAGCACCGGCGACGTCTTACTGGCTCCCACAATGATAAGCCACCCATTGGTATATGTCGCACCTACCACCCGACATTTGGCGCCCACCGTGGGGCCAGGTGCACCATCGTCCGGAGACCTGTTCTGGACGGGAACCCTTTTCCTCCCCCGCGAGCGCAGCCAGCCCGCTGGACCCGATGGCGCTTGCCCCGACGCGCTGCAAGGCGTTGACGACGTCTGCGCAGCGAGCTGCCTCGCCGATCTTCTTGGCGAGTCTCGCATCTCCGACGAGCCCGCGTCCGACGCAGGCACGGACTACCCCGAGAGCCGCCTCGTCAGCCTCCTCGACCAACTTCACGTCTCCAGCGAGCCTGCTGTAGACTTGGAGTCAGTCGGCTCCACCGACCCAATGCTTGCCGACTCCGACACGGCATCGCTCGACGCCTACCCCTCCGACGTGGTAGTCTTCGACGACCCACTCCCCCGAGCTGACAGCGGCAGCAGCGCTGTCACTGAGGTGCTGGTCATCAGCCACGTCGCCGACTCGGGCGAGAACGCCCACGACGCCCTGCAAGCGGCGATGCATGACTTATCCGTCCCCATCCCGGCCGACGCCGACGCCGAGACCCTGGAGGCACGCCGCCTCGCCCTCATCGCGGAAGGCCAGAAGATAGCCTCCATGAGACGCCTCACCGAGGCTCACCAGCGCGAAGTCGACCACGCCGCCTTTGGCACGCCGCCTAATGGCGGGCCGAGCCGAGCCGGCCTCATCAAGAAGCGCGGCGCGGTCATCGCCAGCATGCTGGGGGCCGACCGCCCCGTCTACGCCACCCCGCTCGAGAATCTTCGAGCCGCTCAGGCGGCCGCTGAAGAGATAAATGGGCTGGGAGCTGATGAGCTCCCCTACATGACAAGGCGAATCCAGCAGCTGATCGACGCGGCCGCAGAACGGCACGAAGCCGGCGCCCGTGCTGAGAGTCCTCCCCCGCGCCGAGAGCACGCCGCGACATCCCGGTCGCCGACTGCGAGCGGCGCCCACGCAAGGAAAGACAAGGAGCCGGCTGCTAGCCGCACCCGGACTCGGATCACCATCGAGCGCGACGCGGAAGGCCGCCCTCGAGCAGTGGAGCGCCAAGGAAATCCGCCTCCTCCCCTGCCTCGAGGGGAGAGATATCCCACCCCGCCACCTGTCACGCATCCGACTCTTGGTGGCCGACTAGGCCACCGCGAAGGAGTCGGCGAGAACGACGCCCGCCACCGGATCGACCGCCTAGCTCGATCCCTGGCGCTAGAAGAAGACGATGTCGGCCCGCCATGCTTTGGCCCCCGCATCCGCGACGATCCCTCCCCAAAGGGTTCTCGCTCCCCCGAGACACGCCCAAATACAACGGCTCTGTGAAGCCAGAAGAATGGCTCATCGACTACTCTACTGCTGTCAGCATAGCGAACGGCAACAGGCGCATAGCCGTGAAGTACGTCCCCCTCATGCCGCAAGGCACGACACGCACCTGGCTCAACAGCCTCAAGCCCTACAGCATCAACAGCTGGCTGGACTTCACGGAAGTCTTCGTCCGCAACTTCACCAGCACGTACAAGCGGCCTCGAAAGCCCTGCCAGCTCTCCCTATGCGTCCAAGGGCCCAACGAGTCGACCCACGACTACCTCACGCGGTGGGCCGAGCTCCGCAACTCCTGCGAGGGGGTGCACGAGGTTCAGGCCATCGAATACTTCACTGCCGGGTGCCGAGAGGGCACCCTCCTCAAGCACCGACTCCTCTGCGACAAGCCGGCTACCCTCGACGAGCTGCTGATCATCGCGGACAAGTACGCCACGACCGACTCCTCGATGAAGACCGAGCTCCGAGTGGACGCCTCTGGGAAGGTGCTCGCTCCGGCTCCCAAGACGCCGGCTGGCGACCCCAATCGGCGCCCCTACCAGAACGACCACAAGCGCAAGGCCCCTATGCCGCCTTCCACCAGTCGGCAGGTGGCCACAGTCGAAGATGAGCCGCCCGAAGAACGGCCCGCTCCCAAGAAGAAGGGCGGCAGGCCGGCTTGGCAGCCGGCCTTCTCCTACGAGCAGACTCTCAATGCCCCCTGCAAGTTCCACAGCGGCGCGAAGCCGTCCAACCACATGACTCGAAAGTGCCACTGGCTCACACGGATCTCCAAGGGCGAGGGGCTGGTGCCGCCTCCGCCTCCCGGCCCGCCGCCTCCAGCCCCCCAGCAGCCGGCTACTCGACCAGCAGTCGGAGCCATTCAAGATGAGTTCCCTGAAGAGCACGCCGCCTACGTCCTCTTCACGAGCCAGGTTGAAGACAAGCGCAGCCGGCGCCGATAGCACCAAGAGGTCAACGCAGTCGCCTCCAGCAACCCCAAGTTCATGCATTGGTCCGAGAGGCCTATCAACTGGAGCCGGGCCGACCACCCAGAGGTGATGTCGTCCCCTGGCTCCTACGCATTAGTATTGGATGTCACCCTCGCAACGGAGAGGCAAGCTGCCCGATTCTCCCGCGTTCTGATTGATGGCGGAAGCAGTATCAACATACTGTACCGCAATACCATGGAGAAGCTGAACCTCAAGGAAAAGCAGCTCATGCCAAGCCGGACCGTGTTCCATGGCATCGTACCCGACCTGTCCTGTTCCCCGATCGGCAAGATCAAGATGGATGTTCTCTTCGGAGACAAGGATCACTTTCGCCGAGAAGCAATCTGGTTCGAGGTAGTAGATCTGGAGAGCCTTACCACACCTTGCTTGGCCGACCTGCTCTGTCCAAGTTCATGGCTGTGCCCCACTACGCCTACCTGAAGATGAAGATGCCGAGCTCGAAGGGGATCATCACTGTAGCCGGCGACTACAAGAAGTCCATCGAGTGCGCCGCAGCCAGCAGTCGGCTGGCCGAGTCCCTCGTAGTGGCAGAAGAGAAGAAGATGCTGGAGTGAGTTGTGGCCATGGCCGGTAAGCAGCCGGCCTTGTCTCCCAACCCCAAGGATTATGATGCGCAGGGCTCCTTCCAGCCGGCCAAGGAGACGAAGAAGATACCTCTGGACCCGGAGAACCCGGAAAGGTTTGCAGTCATTGGTGCAAACCTGGACAGTAAATAGGAAGGCGAGCTCGTCGACTTCCTTCGTGAGAATCGAGACATCTTTGCATGGTCCCCAAAGGACATGCCGGGTGTTCCGAAGGATTTCGCCGAGCACAAATTGCACGTCCGAGCACGCGAAGCCGGTCAAGCAGCCCCTCCGCAAACTGTCAGAAGAGAAGCGAAGAATCGTAGGAGAAGAGATAGCCCGGCTCCTCACCGCCGGCTTTATTATGGAAGTATTTTTCCAGAGTGGATTGCCAACCCAGTCTTGGTGTTGAAGAAGAACAACAAATGGCGTATGTGTATAGACTACACCAGCCTCAACAAGGCCTGCCCCAAAGATTCGTTTGCTTTGCCACGGATTGATCAAGTGATAGACTCCACGGCCAGATGCGAGCTGTTGAGTTTTTTGGATGCCTACTCAGGATACCACCAGATCAAGTTGGACCCAGCAGACCGCCTGAAGACTACCTTCATCACACCATTTGGAGCTTTCTGTTACCTGACTATGACATTCGGCTTGAGGAATGTCGGTGCCACTTTTCAGCGTTGCATGCAGAAATGCCTCCTCAAGCAACTCGGCAGAAATGCCCACGTCTACGTAGACGATATTGTGGTGAAGATAGAGAAGCGCGGCACCCTGCTGGAGGACCTCAAAGAAACATTTGCCAACTTGCGCCGATTCCAGATCAAGCTCAACCCCGAGAAATGCATGTTCGGAGTACCAGCCAGCCAACTTCTAGGTTTTCTGGTCTCCGAACGCGACATTGAGTGCAACCCTGTGAAGATCAAGGCCATTGATAGAATGGAGATTCCCATGAAGTTGCGGGACGTGCAGAAGTTCACTGGGTGCCTGGCCTCCTTAAACCGCTTTATCAGCCGGCTAGGAGAGAAGGCTCTCCCCCTGTACCGACTCATGAAGAAATCCACTCATTTCGACTGGAATGACCAAGCAGACCAAGCCTTCCATGAGTTGAAGAAGATGCTGACTACTCCACCTGTCCTGGCGGCGCCGACTGAGAAGGAGCCCATGCTCCTTTACATTGTCGCGACTAGCCGAGTGGTCAGTACAGTCATTGTGGTCCAGCGCCCAGAAGAAGGCCGAGCCCAGCTAGTCCAGAGGCCGGTATATTATCTAAGCGAAGTACTGTCTAGCTCAAAGCAAAACTACCCACTCTACCAGAAGATGTGCTATGGAGTGTACTTCACCGCCAAGAAACTGAAGCCCTACTTTCAAGAGCATCCCATCACGGTCGTATGCACCGCCCCGCTTGCCGAGATCATAGGCAGCTGGGATGCATCCGGCCGGGTGGCTAAATGGGCCATTGCGCTGGCGCCTTACACAATCTTCTACCAGCCCCGCACCGCCATCAAGTCCCAAGAATTGGCCGACTTCCTCGTCGACTAAGCCGAGACCCAGTACCTACCGCCGGCTCCCGACTCCACCCATTGGCGGATGCACTTCGACGGGTCCAAGATGCGCACCGGTTTGGGAGCCGGCATCGTCCTCACCTCTCCCAAAGGGGACAAACTCAGATACACGCTGCAAATCCACTTCGCCGCCTCCTACAACGTGGCTGAGTACGAGGCACTCATACACGGGCTCCGGCTAGCCAAAGAGCTCGGCATACGCCGGATCCTGTGTTATGGCGACTCAGACTTGGTGGTCCTGCAGTCATCTGGCGACTGGGACGCCAAGGATGCAAACATGGCGACCCATCGATTCCTCGTCCAGCAGATCAGTGGGTACTTTGAAGGGTGCGAGTTCCTTCACGTGCCACGGGCCGACAGCGACCAAGCAGATGCCCTGGCGCGGATCGGCTCTACCCGACAGGCTATACAGACCGGTGTCTCTCTCCAGCGCCTCCTCAAACCGTCCGTCAAGCCGTCTCCAGAGTCGGACTCTATATTCGTACCGCCTGCCACCGATGCAGCCGGATCCGACTGGAGGAACCCAGCAGGCGGCTCGGGGACTTCGACAACCGGCCCGGGGACTGCCGTAGTCGCACCCGGCTCGGGGACTTCAGAATCCGGCCGGAGACTGCAGCAGTCGGCCCGGGGACTGCAGCGACACAAGAAGCGGTGGCCGACTCCAACTCCCCACCACCCAACCCGCCCACCCGAGTCATAGTGGCCGTACTAACAGTAGGAGAAGTCACAGCTCCATCATGGGCCCAGCCCATCCTCAACTTCCTAGTCAATAGAGAGCTGCCGGCTGATGAGATCTCGGCAAGACTAGTGCAACATCGAGCCGGAGCATATGCAATAATAAACAGAGAACTTGATAAGCGCAGCGTCACTGGAGTCTTCCAGTGCTGCGTCGAGCCAGAGAAAGGTGTGGCAATCCTCAAGGATATCCATCAAGGCGAATGCGGCCACCACGCAGCCTCAAGATCACTTGTGGCCAAAGCTTTCCGCCACAGTTTCTTTTGGCCGACTGCTTTGGAAGATGCCAAAGAGATAGTCAAAAGCTGCAAAGGATGCCAAGTCTTCAGTTCCAAGAAACACCTGCTGGCTTCTGCACTCAAGACCATCCCCCTCACCTGGCCCTTTGCCGTCTGGGGGCTGGACATGGTGGGCCCATTCAAGACAGCCCACGGCGGCCTGACACATCTGCTTGTCACCGTGGACAAATTTACCAAGTGGATCGAAGCAAAGCCGATCAAGAAGCTGAACGGACCGACTGCCGTGACGTTCATTGCCGACATCACTACTCGGTACGGCGTGCCGCATAGCATCATCACCGACAACGGCACAAACTTTGCCAAAGGAGCACTGGCACGTTTCTGCGCGACGCATGGTATCCGACTGGACTTAGCGTCCGTTGCCCACCCGCAGTCAAACGGCCAGGTCGAGCGAGCAAATGGACTCATCCTCTCCGGCATCAAGCCCCGACTGGTCGTACCACTGGAGCGATCGGCCGGCTGCTGGCTCGATGAGCTACCGGCTGTCCTCTGGAGTCTGCGTACTACCCCTAACAAGTCAACCGGCTTCACTCCGTTCTTCCTTGTATATGGTGCCGAGATTGTCATCCCAACCGACATCGAGTTTGACTCGCCTCGGGTCACCATGTACATGGAGGCGGAGGCCAAGGAAGCGCGAGAAGACGGCGTCGACCTGCTGGAAGAAGGCCGGCTGTTAGCACTCAGCCGGTCCGCCATCTACCAGCAGGGTTTGCGCCGTTACCACAACCGCAAGGTCAAGCCAAGATCTTTCCAAGAGGGCGACCTTGTGCTTCGGCTGATCCAGCGAACAGCCGGCCAACACAAGCTCTCGGCCCCTTGGGAAGGCCCTTTCATCATCAGCAAGGCACTAGGCAACGACTCCTACTACCTGATCGACGCACAAAAACCAAGAGCACGCAAGAGGGATGATTCCGGCAAGGAGTCGGAGCGACCATGGAACGCGAACCTCCTGAGAAGATTTTACAGTTGAAAGCAGTATGTATCATGCTACCTTTTTGTCTTAAGTATGAAACAACGGGCCCCCCGAGGAGCACTCGGGGACTGCCCTCCTTTATCTATGAATGACGAGTGTCATATTCTTGAATGTATTATTACATTCGATTTTCTGTCTGGCACTGGGTTCGACTAGTCGGCCCGGGGACTGGCCGCCTTAAGTTATATTAAAAAGTTCTACCTGAAGTCAGACAAGTAGTGTGCCGGCACCCGAGCCCTCTCTTGTTGAAACTCGCAGCTCGAAGAACCGACTGTCCGACTAGCAAGAGCCAAAGGCAGAAAGGATGACCACACGAAAAATGGCTAAGGACTAACGAACTTGTATAACGAAAAGACGGCCTCCAACCACGCTTGCCGGCTGTCAAAATAGCCGGCTGGCTGGCCTCCCAATCACTTCGCTATAATCCAACAAAGCTAGAGTACTTTCCCTCCCAACTGGCCAAGCACTCCTCCAGCCACAGATTGCAGAGCAACTGTCTGACTGGGGAGGCGGCAACCAAGGGAGGGCGGCAAAGGAAACAGCAGAAGGATGAAAAGCAAAGAATGAGGGAAAGCCAAATGCATGCGTAATTATATTTACACATAAGGCCCCCAATAGGCCGGTAATCAATATAGTTCAAATACACCCCCAGTGGGTGGAATTGTGCAAACCTAACAAAATACTGTTCCAAGAGTGGTAAAACAGGGAAATAGAGGCAGCGGACTAGACTAAGGGCGCGGTGTGGGAGCCAGGTTGGTCGGTGGAGACGGCTCCACCGGCTGGAGGTGTGGCCGGCTGGCGGGTCTCGGCTTGATCATCGCCGGCTGCAGGCGGTGCACCCGCGCGTGCCTTGTTGTTGGAGGCACGGTCAAGCTGAGGCTGACCGGCCGCTCCACCATCTGGCCCGGCGTCTTCACCCTCCTCCTCCTCCTCGCCCTCGTCGCTGGAGTTGATCTCCTCCGCCGAGTCCTTGCCGTCTGCCGGGTTCAGCCCGAACCACTCCTCCGGCTGGGCAACACCGTTGTCGTCCACCTCAGGAGCGAAGGCGCTGGTGTCGGTGTAGTCGGCGATCGCCGAAGCCCGCTGGATGATAGCCGGCCGCACCGGCTCCAGCTCCGTGTCGGCCTCCTGCCGCCAGGTGGCCAACTGGTCTAGACTCAGCTCGGGATACCAGGCCTTGGCGAACTCCAGCGCCCGCCAGGCACCGGACCGAGCCGCCGAAGCCTTCCAGGCCTCGAAGCGGCCGACCGCGACCTCCAGCCAGTCGGCAGTCTAAACTGGGGGTGCAGGGAATCACTTCACCAGGCCAGAGAGCGGCCAACACCTGCTCCCCAACACGCTGAAGCCGGCGGAGTAGGCGATGAGCCGGCTGGAGGCGGGCCTGGATTGCCAAGACCTGCTCCTCCAGCGACCGGCGAGCGTTTGGTGCGATTTTGGCGCCAGCCTGCCTTTGTGCCTCGCGGTGGGCCTCGACGACCTGGTTGGCGGCGGTAGAGTAGCCAGGGAAGTACTCTGTGCAAGGAAGAAAGAGAAAGAAGAGAAAAACACCAAGTCAGAAAACGAGCTAAAACGGCAAGCGGCAAGCAAGGACGAAGAGGAAGGCGGCCTACCGTCAACCAAGTCTTTGATCTGGCCATAGCCGTTGATCAGCGTCTGCTTTGCTTCGGCCCAGCTGGCCGCCTCTGTCTCATAATTGGCTTGGGGGGCGGCCTCGCTGTCCCGCACCGCCTTCAGGGCCGCCTTGTGGCTCTCCTCCTGGTCGGCCAGCCTCTTGGCCAGGCGGTCATGCTCCTGTGCCAAGGCGGAAAACTCGGCCTCCTTAGCGTGGAGGGCAGTCTGGGTCCCGCCCAGCTGCTCCCTTAGACTGGCGTTGGCCGCTGAAGGGATGGCAGAAAAAAAGAAGCAATAAGGAAGAAGTCGTCAAGGAAGATCCGATCCGACTGCTCAGCAGTCGGCCCGAATCTCGGGGACTACACCCAGTGGGTGCGCTGACGCGCCCCCACGTGAGATAAAAGACGAAGCACTTACCCCGGCTCTCAGATAGGTCAGCATTCTTCTGGGTCAGCTCCCGAGCCTGGGAGTTGAAGGCAGCCGCGCGGAGGTTGTGGTAGTCCTGCAAGTCAGGCAGAGGAGCGAATGAGAACAAGAATAGCAAAACAAGGCCTGCTAGGAAGTTCCAAGCTGCCTGCTCAGCAGCCGACTCAGAACTCGGGGACTACACCCAGTGGGTGCGCTGACGCGCCCCCACGGAAGAAACCAAGATCAAAAAAGCAAAGACAAGAAGACTAACCCGAATGGCCGCCCGCGTCGCAAGGAACTCGTCATTATATTTCCTCAGCGCCGCAGCCTGGGCTTGAAGCCGGTTCCAGACGTCCTGCGCAGGCACGTTCACCACAGTCGTCCCTCCACCCGGCGTCCACCCCGAGCTGGTCCTGGCCGCCTCCATGTCCTGGGCCGACGAGTTGGAGCCCGCGGCCTTCTGCGGCTCCGATGCACCCTTCCCCGCGCGCTGGCGCGATGGCGTCTGGACCACCAGATCAGTCCTCGCGGCGGGCTCGCCCCCGGCCGATTGCGCAGGCGGCGAGTTAGGCCGGCCGCCTTGGGTCGCCCCAGTCGTTGGGGCCGGTGCTGCCTCCCTCTCCGGGATGACGACGTCGTCCTCCCTCTCCAATCCCGGCTGGTCACCGCCGGCTTGTTCTGGCTGGGGCTCTGGGGCCTCAGGCGCCGCGACGCGCAGAGGGGTGGCTAGCAAGGCCCCCTCCGCCATCGCCGCGGCCGCAGCCTCCGCTTGGGGCTTGGCCGCTGCATCGGCGCGCACCTTCGCCGCCTCCTCCTCCTGCGCCGCCTTGGCGGCGGCCGCCCTCAACTCCTCCGCCTCCCGCTCCTCCCGCGCCTACCGCGCATTTCGCTCCGTCGCCGCCTGAAGCTCGGCGCGGGGGTCTACGCGGCGAGTGGTGCTCCCGGATCCTCCCGGCGATCCCACGACGGAGGCGGCAGCAACCCGCTCGAGCGACAGTGGAGCCCTGATTTTTTGACAAAGGACAAGGATTTAGGAACTACCAGAGAAAAGAAGAAAGAATACACGAAGGAGTATACACTTACGCAGACGCCATCTGCGGCTGCTTCACCGCCTTGCGGAAGCGGGCCGCCTTCGCGGCCGCCTCTTCCTGCCTGGTCGCTACTGCCCCGCCCTTGGGCTTCTTCGGCCGACTGCCGAACAAGCCCGACGCGGCACGACGCTTCTGCCCGCCGCCCCGAGTAGGCGGCGCGGTGGAGGAACCCGCGCCGTCGCCAGACGCCGGCTGGCGGCGTGGGACGACTTCCGCCTCGTCGTCATCCGGCCAGTCGTCAAAGCTGACTCCAAGCCCGAAGCCGCCTGCCTCGCCGCCGGCTTGGCCGCCACCCGCCTCGGTGTTGTCATCCATGGCGGCCGCCCCCAAGTCGGGGTCCTCCAAGTCGTGCTCCGTCCGGTCAGGGAGGAATCGGCGCTCCGCCCCCGACCCGCCTGCAGACCGAAGGAGAGGGCTCTGCCGAGACGTGCCGACTAGTCAGAGTCAGCCAAAAGGAACTCGGCAACAAAATTAAGAGAAGAAAGGGAAAAAGAGAACATATCATGGGCGGCGGATATGCCCGGGAATATGGCTCCTTGCCAAACTACCACTCTGCGGAGAGCTTGCAGTTCGCAAGGTAATTCACCATATGGGCCACCTCGTCGTGCGGCATCTCCTTGGTGCACATCCGACTCGGATCGAGCTGGCCGCTCATCTGACAGATCAGGTGAGGGCCGCTCTGAAGCGGAAGCACCCGGCGCGCGACGAAGGCGGCCAGCAAGTCGGATCCAGTCAGGCCCTCCGACTGGATCATCACCCGCAGTCGGGCGACGGCCGCGGCTCCAGCCGGTGTCAGCGTCACGGCCCGATAGGACCACTGGGGCCGCCTACCCGCCGGTGGGCCGGCTACATAAGCCGGCAAATTGACGTAGTCGCCTTGCGGGGCAACGTTCTTCACGTAGAAGTATGACTTCTGCCAGAGCTTCACCGACTGGATTAGCGTGATGACGGGGAAGGGGTTGTCGGCTGCCACCCTCCGCATCGCGATGAAGGCGCCACTCTGAGCCGGCACGCCCTGCATACGCGTGCCCAGCTTGGACTGGAAGAACTCCCCCCAAAGCTCGAGGGTGGGGAGAACGCCAAGATAGCCTTCGCACAAGGTGACGAAGGCGGACAGCAGCACCACCGTGTTCGGGGTGAGGTGGTGCGGCTGGAGTTGATAGAATTCAAGGAAGGAACGGAAGAAAGCACTCGCTGGCAAGCCGATGCCGCGCAAGAAATGCGAGCGAAAGACCACCCGCTCGCCTTCCTCCGGCTCTGGCGTGATCTCCTTCTTAGGCGCGAGACAGACCCGCACCTTATCCGCACCGGGCAGCCGCCGCGTCTTGCGGAGGAACTCGACGTGGTCCACATGGATGTTCGAGCCGTCCCAGTCCCCGCCGTACTGCATGGCGGCATGAGGCCGGCAAGAATGAGCGCGGCGGCGGGGAAAAGAATGGTGGGATGGAGCAGCGGCGAGACGTTGCTGTGAGGGAAAGCAGGAGGAAGAAGATGGTGGAGAAGAGAGGAGCGTGCGAGCGTCTGCCGCTTCCCCCCTCCCCCTACTTATAGCCTCGTGCGGCGAAGCCGAGGAGGCGAGGCGTGGGGTGGGACGTGGGATTAACTGCACCCACTCCCCCGCGTCCCGCGATTACTGCGCCCTAAAGACGTGCCGAAACCGCCGCAGGAAGACGTGCGGACGGCTTTGGGCCGCAGAGAATCCGCGCCTGGGCCTGGGCGTAGGAGTGGTGGGCCCCCGACCTGCGGCGACGTCTTGTCGCGCGCGTGGGCTGGCAGGCTCTTTTCAGCCAAGGGATGCCACGTGGTTCGCGGGCGGCGCGCGGGCCAGCAGACTCCCGCCCTCCGACTTTAAAAAATTTCGCCAAGACGGCGCGCCCAACCGAAGCCGGCTCCCAGCTGCCGGCTCGTCAAGATAAGAAGCTGCCCGAGCTTCTCGACCTCCACTCAACCTCGAAGCCCAATCAGCTTCGGGGACTACTGTCGGAGTAAATGGCCACGGGTAGCCTAACCGACTCCCCCTGGCTCTTGGAAAAATTATCAGGCCATTCAAGCCTTCAAGCGTACAAAGCATAGGGCCGCCTTCCCCCGGCCGACTATCCCCGGGGCCAACTCCGAGAAGGCGACCCTGTCTCAGAAGACCTCTCCCAAGAAAGATACGAGATAGCCGACTCCAGGAATCTGGCCCTGAGAGGACCGACTCCCAGAAGCCGGCCAAGACTGCACCCACTAAGACTGTGCCCACATAACCGTGATAGGATGGGGCGTGGCCGCAGTACAGCCCACTACCCCCGAATCCTGGAACAGGCATGGCCACAGGGCGCCGTACGGGCCAGCCATTCCCCGTCCGGCGTGGCACTGTAGCAATGTTGGCCCCGACGTCACCCACGACAGATGCCAGAATGGCCCGCGGGCGGCGGGCCCCTTTGCCAGGGAGACATCTGGAGACGGCCCTGCCTCCTCTAGTCGGCCAGGGATGTGGCTGTCTCCCAGCAGCCGGCTACCTCCCTCCCTCGAAGCATGCGCCCTATTAAGGAGACAAGACGAGGTAAGGCTACAGTGAGAGCTCGCCAAGACGGCGACACTGTAGCCATGCTTACCTCAACAAAGCCCTCGTCACCAGAGGCGAGGCAACAGTAACCAGCCGCCGACAAAGCCCCCATGCGGTGGGGCCGGCGTGCCGGCCAAGAAGCCGGCAGCCGGCGGGACCCACCAGTCGGCGGGCCCCAATGACCGGCGGAGAAGCCGGCAAGCATAGACACTGATGGCTAGGACCCGCGCCCAACCGGATTACCATTGTACCCCTGGGGGGTAGGCCTATATAAACCCCCCCCCCCCCGAGACACCCATGCAAAGGGTTGGTCTCATAGAATTACACACACCACATAGAGAGAAAAGGAGAGCTAGCCTTGCCCTTCTTCTCCCTCTAACCCGACAGCTCAAGGAGCACTTGTAGCTACTTGTCTTGATCTAGTGATCATGCGGAGACCCCGCAGAGCAGGACTAGGGGTGTTATCTCCACGGAGAGCCCCGAACCTGGGTAAGATTCGCCGGCGTGCATGTCTTCGCCTCATCCCATTTCCAGGCACCGGCGACGTCTTACTGGCTCCCACAATGATAAGCCACCCGTTGGCATATGTCGCACCTACCACCCGACACGATTGGCACTTAAGCCCAATGTCATGTCTTGGTTGATGCACCAGCCAGTAGATTACATATCTTCTTGGTTGGATCTGTGCCACGAGTTTGTTGGCGCCTTTACCAGGGGTCACCAAGCTCCTGGCCAGGCAAGTGATTTGCATGTCATCCCCTACAAGGACAGCCAAACCCTGCACAAGTACATACAAAGGTTCAGCCGTGTGCAGTACACCATCCCAGATGTTCATCCCGCCGCCGTCATCAATGCATTCCATCAGAATGTGCGCAACTGCAAGATGCGTTAAGAGCTGGCGATGAACAAGGTTAGGGATGTAGCCGAGCTTTATGTTCTGGCCGATAGATGTGCTCGGGCTGAAGAAGGGAGGAAGTACCCCGACGAAGATGCCGGTGTGGAAACCGACTCCACAGACGAAGACGCCGTTGCCTCGGCAAAGAAGGGCCGACGCCGCAATAGGAAGCGTAAGGGCAAGACCGTGCTTGCCGTAGAGGGATCTGACGAACCCGGCAAGGAAGTTGCTGGGTGCGCCGCCTGCCGGGCCTTGGCGGCTACCGACAAGCCAGAAGGCTCCGACAAGCAGTACTGCAAGATCCATCGCACCAAGGGCCATGACCTCCAGAATTTCCGACAGGTTGAGCTGCTTGCAGAGAAGCAAAGAGCTGAGTATGAGCGGCGTGATAAGGAGAAGAGCTAGGATGGTGCTGAGGGATCCGGCAAGAAGCATGGCGGCCAAGGAGGTCGCTGCGGCAAAGATAAACAACCAGAGAGGCCCGCTCGGGGCCGCAACAAGAAAGAGGGAGATGATAATCACGAAGAGGATGACGAGTCCAGCGACCAATAGTTTCAAAAAGGCACAGAGGCCATGTGCATCGATGGTGGCACCTTGTTGCATTCTTCTCACTGCCAACTTAAAAGTGGGCGCACGAGATCGATGCGGCAGAGCCATCGATCGATGCCCAGAAGCCACTGAAATGGTCCCGCACGCCTATCATTTTCGATGCCGAGGACCACCCTGACCACACAACCGCGGTCGGGTGCTTGCCGTTGTTGGTTTCACAAACAATTCGCAGCCTCAAGGTGACGAAAATGCTAGTGGACGGTGGGGCCGGTCTGAACTTGATCTCAACCAAAGTGATTAAGAGGTTGCAAATCCCCAAGGAAGATCTCGAGGAAACGGGCACGTTTCAAGGGATCAATCCGGGGAGAAGCCAGCCCAAGGGCAAGATCACATTATCAGTTACATTTGGTGGCGAACTGAACTACAAGACAGAAAAGATCATTTTTGATGTGGCCAAGATCCTGTATAATGGGATCCTTGGCCGTCCAGCACTGGCCAAGTTTATGGCAGCACCGCACTACGCCTACAACACGCTCAAGATGCCCGGTCCGATGAGCATCATCACTGTTGGCTCCGACAAGAAATATGCACTCATCTGTGCCGACCAGCTCTACCGCGAAGCAGTGGTAGCACCTGTCGCCAAGGCACTTGCTCCTGCCGCTGGAGCCCCCAGGGGAAAGAAGACCGGCAAGGCCCCAGTCGCCGACGAGGATTCTGGCTCTGGCAAGACCTCTTGCACCCGCTCTAGCAAACGCACCTGCTCAGAGTGCAGCGTTCCCGCTGAGGACATGTCAGAGAGCTCCACCGGCAAGAACAAGAAATCCAGGGCTACGCCACCAGAGACCAAGAGGGTACCCGTCAAGGAGGACGGCACGGGCGGAGCTTTCACTATAAGGTCCACCCTCGACAGCAAATAGGAAAGCGCGCTCGTCACCTTCCTGCAGGCAAATGTCGATGTGTTTGCATGGCAAGCATCTGACATCCCCGGCGTTCCCAGGGAGGTGATTGAGCACCACCTTGCTGTCTGTCCTCATGCGCGTCCCGTCAAGCAAAAGGTCAGAAAGCAAGCTTTGGAGCGGCAAGAGTTCATCATTGAAGAGATCAGGATGTTGGAAGCGGCAGGCTTGGTTAGAGGAGTGCTCCATCCAACATGGTTGGCTACTCCGGTGGTGGTGCACAAGGCAAACGGGAAATGGAGACTGTGCATTGATTATACAGATATCAATAAAGCCTGCCCAAAAGATCCTTTCCCTTTGCCGCGCATTGACCAGGTCGTGGACTCCACTGCCTGGTGCGATCTTCTGTCATTCCTTGACGCCTATTCAGGATACCACCAAATTTTCATGACGAAAGAAGACGAAGAAAAGACCGGCTTCATCACCCCATGTGGTACGTATTGTTTCATACGAATGCCTTTCGGGTTGAAAAGTGCTGGTTCAAAATTTGCAAGAGCAGTTCAGATTGGTTTTGAGCCACTGCTCCATAGAAATATGGAAGCTTACATGGATGACATAGTGGTCAAGACCAAGGACAGGGCAACGCTCGTGCAAGATTTAGAAGAAACATTTGCAAACTTGTGCAAGATCAACCTCAAGCTCAATCCTGAGAAGTGTGTGTTCGGTGTCCCATCCGGCAAACTTCTCGGGTTCTTTGTGTCTCAACGAGGGATCGAGGCAAACCCTGACAAGATCAAGGCAATTGAGCAGATTGAGGCGCCAAGACGAGTCAAAGATGTGCGCCGGCTTGCTGGCTGCGTTGCTGCTTTGAGTAGGTTCATCTCCAAATCTGCTGAGCGCGCCCTCCCCTTTTTTAAGATTTTGAAAAAGGCAGGACCAATGGAATGGACCCCAGAGGCCGAGGCAGCGCTGCAGGATTTGAAGAGGTACCCTCTCCTCTACACCAATACTAGTTGCACCTAAACCACAAGAGTCGTTGCTACTATATCTAGCGGCGACGAATCAAGTGGTCAGCGCTGCGCTAGTGGCACAGAGGGAGGTCGATGAAGAGGCAGTAGCAACAGTAGGACTGTCGGGTGGCGAGCCGGAGCTGCCCCCGGCAGGGTCTGGTACCGGCAAGGCGGGACCCCCGGCAGGGTCTGGCGCCGGTGGGGCAGGATCTACGCACGCAAATGAAGTGGTGCAGAGGAAGAAGGTGATGCAGCACCCAGTTTACTTTGTCAGCTCCCTCTTGCAGGGGGCTAGATCAAGGTACTCTGGTGTGCAAAAATTGCTCTTCGGCCTCCTTATGGCCTCGAGGAAGCTGCGTCATTATTTCCAAGCACATGAGATCATCGTCGTCACCCGCCTCCTGTTGCAACGGATCCTGCATAACCCAGATGCAACCGGGAGGATTGTGGAATGGGCGTTGGAACTGTTAAGCTTTGGTCTTAGGTTTGAGAGCACTTCGACAATCCAAAGCAGAGTCTTGGCAAAGTTCATTGCAGAATGGACTTCAACGCCTGACGAAGAAATTCACGAGACTACTCTCCCCGGCAAGGAAACAAGCCGCAATTGGATTATGTACTTTGATGGGGCTTTCTCGTTGCAAGGCGCCGGTGCCGGTGTGCTACCACCCACCGGAGAGCACCTCAAGTACGTTGTCCAAATGCACTTTCCCTAAGAGAGATCAACGAACAACACCGCGGAGTATGAGGCGCTGCCTGCCGGTCTCAGGATCGCGGCAGAGCTTGGGATCGAAAAGTTGATCGTCCGTGGGGATTTGCAGCTCGTAGTGAAGCAAGTGAACAAGGATTATCAGAGTCCGCTGATGGAAGCTTATGTAGATGAAGTGAGGAAGTTGGGAGAATGTTTCGACGATCTACAGGCAGAGCATGTTCCTCGAGTAGAGAATAGCAGTGCTGACGACCTGTCAAAACGTGCGGCCCTCAAGTTACCTGTGGAACCAGGGACCTTTGTGCTCCAACTGACTCAGACATCCATTGGACCATCAGTGGGACAGAACAAGCGAAGGAAACCAAGCCCCGGCAAATACTTTCCTGCCGAGCTCCCAGGAGCCGCTGGCAAGGATGCTGCCGGGGAAGCCAAGCTTGTTGGGGAGCGACAGGCTCCTGCAGGGCTCCAAGCCCTTGCCATAGAGACTACTGCCCCCGTGGCAGAAGATGTGCCTCTAGTTCTTATTGTCGAGCCTCAGGCTCCAGCGTGGGCACAACACACCGTTTAGTTCCTCCAAACAGGGGAACTCCCTGAGGAACAGGAAGAAGCGGAGAGAGTAGCCCGTCGGTCTGGCATGTACCCGTTTGTGGACGACGTCTTGTACAGGAAGAGACCGAACAGTGTGAAATTGAAGTGCATTCCCCGGGAGGACGGACTGGAGCTGCAGGCAGAAATACATTGAGGCATATGTGGCTCTGACATAGGATCAAGAGCCCTTGCCGGCAAGGCATTCCGGCAAGGTTTCTTTTGGCCCACTGCCGTCCAGGATGCAACTGCACTAGTAACCAAGTGTGAAGCATGTCAGTTCCATTCAAAGAAGCTCCATTAACTAGCTCAAGCTCTTCAGACAATCCCTCTTTCCTGGACATTTTCGGTCTGGGGGCTCGACATACTGGGCCCCTTTCCCCGTGCTGTCGGGGGCTTTGAGTACTTGTACGTTGCAATCGACAAGTTCACAAAGTGGCCAGAAGTGGAAGCAGTGAGAAAGGTGACAGCAGAATCAGCCGTCAAGTTCTTCAAGGGGCTAGTTTGCCGTTTCGGTGTGCCGAACAGGGTCATCACCGACAATGGCACGCAGTTCACAAGCCGCACCTTCATGCAATACATTCAAGACCTCGGCAGCAAGGTCTGTTTTGTTTCTGTTGCACATCCACGAAGCAACGGCCGGGCGGAGAGGGCGAATGCTGAAGTGCTGCGAGGCCTCAGGACAAAGACTTTTGACAGGCTACACAAGTGCGGAAGATGCTGGATTAACGAGTTGCCGGCGGTTCTTTGGTCGATCAGAACGACACCAAATTGAGCCACCGGCCAGACACCCTTCTGCCTTGTATACGGAGTATAAGCAGTTCTCCCCACAGAACTCACATACGGGTCACCTCGAGTGCTCGCTTATGATGAGCTTGAGCAAGAGCAGTTGCGGCAAGATGACGCTACGCTCCTTGAGGAAGATCGTCTTCAGGGTACTGTGCGAGCTGCACGCTACCAGCAAGCCTTGCGCCGCTACCATAGCCGCAAGGTTCATGCCCGAAGCTTTGAGGAAGGCGACCTTGTTCTTAGCGCGTTCAGTCGGCCAAGAATTCCAACAAGTTGATGCCAAAGTGGGAAGGCCCTTATCGGGTAATACAAGTCACCAGGACCGGCGCAGTCCGCCTGGAGACCGAAGATGGTATTCCAGTGAGCAACTCCTGGAACATCGAACATCTTCGCAAGTTTTACCCATAAGGCGCGGTTGCTGGGCCCCCCGGCAGACCACTTTTTGTACAAGCCTTGCCGGCAAGGCATGTAACCCTTTGTACAAAGCCAGGCGCAGACCCTAAGCAACAGATAAATAAATCAAGCGCTGGCGCCCTAAGAATTAGCATGCATGCTAGGTTAAGTCTCTCTCTCTGGTAGGGTTGATAGTGCTTAGTGGCAACTAACCCCTAGCGTAGAGGTCGAGTGTGTGTCTCTCTATCACTTCCAGTCCTTTTTCGTTCGCAGGTTGCACGAGCGCTTCGGCAGAACCGTTTGGAGGAAAGGAGATGGACCGGCACCCCGATCCCGGCAAGCCAAGACTGCCAGGGGCAGCAGACTCAGATAAGTCTTTTTCTTTCCCCCACTGCGCACTTCCGTGTGAAACTTGAACGTACGAAACTTCGTTCATTCCTATGCCAGCGTGCTCCCTCCTTCCTATACCCAAAAACCCCTCTTTGGGCCGGAACTTGGTTGTAGTTGCGGTGGAAAGGAAACAAACGAAGGGCCTAATCATACTTTGCCCCTACCTCCGCCAAGGGCATGACTGTAGTCGGGCTATGGAGCGGGAGCACGGCAAGGCCTGCTGCCGGACGACGATGTTTACTTAAGATAACAAGGACTCGTTCCTTAGTGTGAGCCTCGCTCAAGCACAAAAGAACCCGGCAAGCACCCTTTTCTTTATTAATACGTTGATTAACAAGTACAATTCATACGGAATGTAAACATAAGCAAGGGGGTTACAAAGTTTAAATCTAACAAGTGCCCGCAGGCTTAAAAACTAAAAAAAAGTTAAGATGCACGTAATCCCATTCTTGTCCCTCTCCTCAGGAAGCAGATCGAGATTACGGGAGGGCAAAAAGAGTGCCTAGGCGAGGTACGAGCAGCAGAAGACACCAAGAGAATATCCCGGCGGCCGTCCAGAAGATGGCTAGTGATGACGGTGCCGAGGAGGAGCCGAAAGATGAGGCAGCGGGCCGGCAATACGAGACAAAGGCATCAGTGCCATCGTACTCCGACTTGATGGCCCGCCACCCACCTTCTTCGTCTTCTCTGGCCTACCAGCGCCAGCCGTCAGAAGCGACGGGCCCAAGAAGTTCAAGGAGCTGGCTTGGGAAGCCACCGCCAAGAACTACCCCCCGGCAAATCGCTCTGCCGGGGAGAAGGCCAGGTGCAGATGATGGTGCTACCGGCGTCGCCCGAGGATGGTGTGTCCGACGCCTAGTCGGACCCGTCCCCGTCGTCCTCTCCACCGGTCTCCTCCTCGTCACTGTCGCTCGAGGAGGAGCTTTCGTCATCGGTCGAGCTCTCCGCGCAGCACCCTAACCTGATCCCCGAGCGCCTGAAGACCTTGACGGAGAGCAGGCCGTTCTCCATTAATTTGAACTGGAGAACATGCCCCTCCGACAGGCTATGGGCACGGGCAAAGATCTTCCACCCACAGCGGAGATACATGACGTGAGGGGCGGGGAAGTCGACGTCAACTCGTATGCCGCCGTTCCCGCAGCCCCTCATGTGCAACCTCAAGGCCTGTGGCGGGTCGAGCTCCATTTCCCGAGCGAACAAGGTGGGGAGGCAGAGGTGACCGCACACTGGCTTGTACAACCTGATGAAGAACTCGCAGGGCTGGTCTCCAATGTGGTCCTCCATTAGGAGGGGAGCCACTGGCGGAAGCACGGCCGGTGCATTGCCCCGTCCTCCTCTCCCCCGAGCGCCACGGCAACCTCGGCCTCGCCCCCTCCATCTTCCTCTCACAGCGGGCTCCGCCACCACGATCTCTGGAGGAGGGGGGACACGTTGTCGAGTAGAAGCCCTCGTTGCCACCATTGGAGCGTCGGCGCGCCCTCTCACCACGGCGGATGAATGCAGAAGGATGTTGTCCCTCTCCCCTTTTTATAGAGGGGCAGGGCCGGAGCTTGGCCCCCCAACCTAAGCACGGCCGCCCCACTCGACCAATCCGGCCGCCAGAGGCGCAGGGAATCAAGACCGACCGCTGCTCCAATCACCTACGCCCGGCTTCCCGCCTCGGTGTTAAGGCTCATGCCCTTCGTATCCGCCACCTACCCTCCTTGAGGCATGGGGGACACGTGGCGAGTGCTACCTCTTGAGCACTGCGTTGGTTTTCCCTTGAAGAGGAAAGGGTGATGCAGCAAAGTAGTGTAAGTATTTCCCTCAGTTTTTGAGAACCAAGGTATCAATCCAGTAGGAGGCTACGCGCGAGTCCCTCACACCTACACAAAACAAATAAATCCTCGCAACCAACGCGATAAGGGGTTGTCAATCCCTTCACGGTCACTTACGAGAGTGAGATCTGGTAGATATGATAGGATAATATTTTTGGTATTTTTATGATAAAGATGCAAAGTAAAATAAAAACAAAGTAAAAAAGAAAAGGAAATAACTAAGTGTTGGAAGATTAATATGATGAAGATAGACCCGGGGGCCATAGGTTTTACTAGTGGCTTCTCTCAAGAGCATAAGTATTTTACGGTGGGTAAACGAATTACTCTTGAGCAATTGACAGAATTGAGCATACTTATGAGAATATCTAGGTATGATCATGTATATAGGCATCACGTCCGAGACAAGTAGACCAACTCCTGCCTGCATCTACTACTATTACTCCACTCATCGACCGCTATCCAGCATGCATGTACAGTATTAAGTTCATGAAAACAGAGTAATGCCTTAAGCAAGATGACATGATGTAGAGGGATAAATTCATGCAATATGATAAAAAACCCATCTTGTTATCCTCGATGGCAACAATACAATACGTGCCTTGCAGCCCCTGCTGTCACTGGGAAAGGACATCGCAAGATTGAACCCAAAGCTAAGCACTTCTTCCATTGCAAGAAAGATCAATCTAGTAGGCCAAACCAAACTAATAATTCGAAGAGACTTGCAAAGATAACCAATCATACATAAAAGAATTCAGAAGATTCAAATATTGTTCATAGATAAACTTGATCATAAACCCACAATTCATCGGTCTCAACAAACACACCGCAAAAGAAGATTACATCGAATAGATCTCCACAAGAGAGGGGGAGAACATTGTATTGAGATCCAAAAAGAGAGAAGAAGCCATCTAGCTACTAACTATGGACCCGAAGGTCTGAGGTAAACTACTCACACTTCATCGGAGGGGCTATGGTGTTGATGTAGAAGCCCTCCGTGATCGATGCCCCCTCCGGCGGAGCTCCGGAACAGGCCCCAAGATGGGATCTCGTGGGTACAGAAGGTTGCGGCGGTGGAATTAGGTTTTTGGCTCCGTATCTGATCGTTTGGGGGTACCTAGGTATATATAGGAGGAAGGAGTGCGTCAGTGGAGCAACAGTGGACCCACGAGGGTGGAGGGCGCGCCCTGGGGGCGTAGGCGCGCCCCCTACCTTGTGGCCTCCTCTTTTGTTTCTTGACATAGGGTCCAAGTCTCCTAGATCATATTCTTCCTAAAAATCACGTTCCCGAAGGTTTCATTCCGTTTGGACTCCGTTTGATATTCTTTTTCTGCGAAACTCTGAAATAGGCAAAAAAACAGCAATTTTGGGCTGGGCCTCCGGTTAATAGGTTAGTCCCAAAAACAATATAAAAGTGAATAATAAAGCCCAATAATGCCAAAAATAGTAGATAATAATGCATGGAGCAATCAAAATTTATAGATACGTTGGAGACGTATCAGGTATCCCCAAGCTTAATTCCTGCTCGTCCTCGAGTAGGTAAATGATAAAAACAGAATTTTTGATGCGGAGTGCTACTTGGCATAATTTCAATGTAATTCTTCTTAATTGTGGTATGAATATTCAGATCCGAAAGATTCAAGACAAAAGTTTAATATTGACATAAAAAATAATAATACTTCAAGCATACTAACAAAGCAATTATGTCTTCTCAAAATAACATGGCCAAAGAAAGTTATCCCAACAAAATCATATAGTCTGGCTATGCTCTATCTTCACCAACAAAGTATTTAAATCATGCACAACCCCGATGACAAGCCAAGCAATTGTTTCATACTTTTGACGTTCTCAAACTTTTTCAATCTTCACGCAATACATGAGCGTGAGCCATGGACATAGCACTATATGTGGAATAGAATGGTGGTTGTGGAGAAGACAAAAAGGGAGAAGATAGTCTCACATCAACTAGGCGTATCAACGGGCTATGGAGATGCCCATCAATAGATATCAATGTGAGTGAGTAGGGATTGCCATGCAACGGATGCACTAGAGCTATAAGTATATGAAAGCTCAACAAAAGAAACCAAGTGGGTGTGCATCCAACTCGCTTGCTCACGAAGACCTAGGGCATTTTGAGGAAGCCCATCATCGGAATATACAAGCCAAGTGCTATAATGAAAAATTTCCACTAGTATATGAAAGTGACAAAATGAGAGACTCTGAAGATCATGGTGCTACTTTGAAGCACAAGTGTGGTAAAAGGATAGTAACATTGTCCCTTCTCTCTTTTTCTCTTATTTTTTTTATTTGGGCCTTTTTTATGGCCTCTTTTTTTTTCTTTTTCGTTCGGAGTCTCATCCCGACTTGTGGGGGAATCATAGTCTCCATCATCCTTTTCCTCACTTGGGACAATGCTCTAAAAATGAAGATCATCACACTTTTATTTTCTTACAACTCAACAATTACAACTCGATACTTAGAAAAGAATATGACTCTCTATGAATGCCTCCGGCGGTGTACCGGGATATGCAATGAATCAAGAGTGACATGTATGAAAGAATTATGAACGGTGGTTTGCCACAAATACGATGTCAACTACATGATCATGCTAAGCAATATGACAATGATGGAGCGTGTCATAATAAACGGAACGGTGGAAAGTTGCATGGCAATATATCTCGGAATGGCTATGGAAATGCCATGATAAGTAGGTATGGTGGCTTCTTTGAGGAAGGTTTATGGTGGGTGTATGATACCGGCGAAAAGTGTGCGGTATTAGAGAGGCTAGCAATGGTGGAAGGAAGAAGGGTGCGTATAGTCCATGGACACAACATTAGTCATAAAGAACTCATATACTTATTGCAAAAATCTACAAGTTATCAAAGCAAAGTATTACGCGCATGCTCCTAGTGGGATAGATTGGTAGGAAAAGACCGTCGCTCGTCCCCGACTGCCACTCATAGGGAAGACAATCAATAAATAAATCATGCTCCGACTTCATCACATAACGGTTCACCATACGTGCATACTACGGGAATCACAAACTTTAACACAAGTATTTCTCAAATTCACAACTACTTAACTAGCACGACTCTAATATCACCATCTTTATATCTCAAAACAATTATCAAGCATCAAACTTCTCATAGTATTCAACACACTCATAAGAAAGTTTTTACTAATCTTGAATACCAAGCATATTAGGATTATTTAACAAAATTACCATGCTATTTAAGACTCTCAAAATAATCTAAGTGAAGCATGAGATATCAATAGTTTCTATAAAACAAATCCACCACCGTGCTCTAAAAGATATAAGTGAAGTACTAGAGCAAAACTATATAACTCAAAAGATATAAGCAAAGCACATAGAGTATTCTAACAAATTCCAAATCATGTATGGCTCTCTCAAAAGGTGTGTACAGCAAGGATGATTGTGGTAAACTAAAAAGCAAAGACTCAAATCATACAAGACGCTCCAAGCAAAACACATATCATGTGGTGAATAAAAATATAGCTCCAAGTAAAGTTACCGATGGAAGTAGACGAAAGAGGGAATGCCTTCCGGGGCATCCCCAAACTTTGGCTTTATGGTGTCCTTAGATTATCTTGTGGGTGCCATGGTCATCCCCAAGCTTAGGCTCTTTCCAGTCCTTGTTCCATAATCCATCAAATATTTCACCCAAAACTTGAAAACTTCACAACACAAAACTCAACAGAAAATCTCGTGAGCTCCGTTAGCGAAAGAAAACAAAAGACCACTTCAAGGTACTGTAATGAACTCATTCTTTATTTATATTGGTTTTAAACCTACTGTATTCCAACTTCTCTATGGTTTACGAACTATTTTACTAGCCATAGATTCATAAAAATAAGCAAACAACACACGAAAAACAGAATCTGTCAAAAACAGAACAGTCTGTAGTAATCTGTAACTAACGCAAACTTATGGAACTCCAAAAAATCAGCCAACTAGGACGACCTAGAAAATTTGTTTATTGATCAGCAGCAATTGGAATCAATATTTTATCACGTTCTGGTGATTTTTAACAATTATTTTCGTGAACAGAAAGTTTCTGGAATTTTCTGCAAGATCAAATAACTATCATCCAAGAAGATCCTATAGGTTTAACTTGGCACAAACACTAATTAAAACATAAAAACACATCTAACCAGAGGCTAGAACAAATATTTATTCCTAAACAGAAGCAAAAAGCAAAAAACTAAAAATAAAATTGGGTTGCCTCCCAACAAGCGCTATCGTTTAACGCCCCTAGCTAGGCAAAAAAGCAAGGATAGATCTAGGTATTGCCATCTTTGGTAGGCAATCCATAAGTGGCTCTCATGATAGATTCATATGGTAATTTTATTTTCTTCCTAGGGAAGTGTTCCATGTCTTTCTTTAATGGAAATTGGAATCTAATATTCCCTTCCTTCATATCAATAATTGCACCAATCGTTCTAAGGAAAGGTCTACCAAGAATAATAGGACATGAAGGATTGCAATCTATATCAAGAACGATAAAATCTACGGGCACATAGTTCCTATTTGCAACAATAAGAACATCATTAATTATTCCCATAGGTTTCTTAATAGTGGAATCCGCAAGGTGCAAGTTTAGAGAGCAATCATCAAAATCACAGAAATCTAGCAAATCGCACAAAGTTTTGGGAATAGTGGAAACACTAGCACCCAAATCACATAAAGCATAGAACTCATGATCCCTAATCTTAATTTTAATAGTAGGTTCCCACTCATCATAAAGTTTTCTAGGGATAGAAACTTCCAACTCAAGCTTTTCTTCATAAGATTGCATCAAGGCATCAACGATATGTTTGGTAAAAGCTTTATTTTGACTATAAGCATGAGAAGAATTTAGCACGGATTGCAACAAGGAAATACAATCTATCAAAGAGCAATTTTCATAATTAAATTCCTTGAAATCCAAAATAGTGGGTTTATTAACATCTAGGGTTTTGATTCTTCAATCCCACTTTTATCAATTTTAGCATCAAGATCTAAAAACTCCGAATTTTTGGAACGCCTTCTAGGTAAAGGTGGATCACATTCAGTCCCATCATTATCAAGATTCATATTGCAAAACAAAGATTTAATAGGGGACACATCAATAACTTTTAGATCTTCATCTTTATTTTCATAGAAATTTGAAGAACACGCTTTCATAAAGCAATCTTTCTTAGCACGCATCCTAGCGGTTCTTTCTTTGCACTCATCAATGGAAATTCTCATGGCTTTGAGAGACTCATTGATATCATGCTTAGGAGGAATAGATCTAAGCTTTAAAGAATCAACATCAAGAGAAATTATATCAACGTTCCTAGCCAATTCATCAACTTTAAGTAATTTCTCTTCAAGCAAAATTGAAATTCTTTTGCAAATTCATAAACTCTTTAACACTAGTCTCAAATTCAGAGGGAATCTTATTAAAATTTCTATAGGAATTGTTGTAGGAATTATCATAATTATTAGAGGAATTGCTAGGATAAGGCCTAGGATTAAAGTTTCCTCTATACGCGTTGCTACCAAAATTATTCCTACCAACAAAATTCACATGCATAGATTCATTATTATTCTAAATCAAAGTAGACAAAGGCATATCATTAGGATCGGAAGAAACACTCTTATTAGCAAATAATTTCATAAGTTCATCCATCTTTCCACTCAAAACATTAATTTCTTCTATCGCATGCAATTTTTTATTAGTAGATCTTTCAGTGTGCCATTGAGAATAATTAACCATAATATTATCTAGGAGTTTAGTAGCTTCTCCTAAAGTGAATTCCATAAAAGTGCCTCCCGCGGCCGAATCTAAAAGATTTCTAGAAACAAAATTCAATCCGGCATAAAAATTTTGTATAATCATCCACAAATTCAAACCATGAGTAGGGAAATTACGTATCATTAATTTCATCCTCTCCCAAGCTTGTGCAACATGTTCATGATCAAGTTGCTTAAAATTCATAATATCGTTTCTAAGAGATATGATCTTAGTGGGAGGAAAATACTTACAGATAAAAGCATCTTTGCACTTATTCCATGAATCAATACTATTTTAGGCAAAGATGAAAACCAAGCTTTAGCACGATCTCTAAGCGAAAAAGGAAATAGCTTCAACTTAACAATATCATTATTAACATCTTTCTTCTTTTGCATATCACACAAGTCAACGAAGCTATTTAGATGAGTAGCGGCATCTTCACTAGGAAGGCCGGCGAATTGATCTTTCATGACAAGATTCAACAAAGCAGCATTGATTTCACAAGATTCAGTATCGGTAAGAGGAGCAATCGGAGTGCTAAGGAAATCATTATTGTTGGTACTGGTAAAGTCACATAATTTGGTATTATCTTGAGCCATCGTGACAAACAAGCAATCCAACACACGAGCAAACAAAAAGCAAGTGAAAAAGAGGCGAACGAAAAAGAGAGGGCGAATAAAACGGCAAGGGTGAAGTGGGGGAGAGGAAAATGAGAGGCAAATGGCAAATAATGTAATGCGGGAGATAAGGGATTGTGATGGGTACTTGGTATTTTGACTTTTGTGTAGACCTCCCCGGCAACGGCGCCACAAATCCTTCTTGCTACCTCTTGAGCACTGCGTTGGTTTTCCCTTGAAGAGGAAAGGGTGATGCAACAAAGTAGCGTAAGTATTTCCCTCAGTTTTTGAGAACCAAGGTATCAATCCAGTAGGAGGCTACGCGCGAGTCCATCGCACCTACATTAAACAAATAAATCCTCGCAACCAACGCGATAAGGGGTTGTCAATCCCTTCACGGTCACTTACGAGAGTAAGATCTGATAGATATGATAGGATAATATTTTTGGTATTTTTATGATAAAGATGCAAAGTAAAATAAAAACAAAGTAAAAAAGAAAAGGAAATAACTAAGTGTTGGAAGATTAATATGATGAAGATAGACCCGGGGGCCATAGGTTTTACTAGTGGCTTCTCTCAAGAGCATAATTATTTTACGGTGGGTAAACGAATTACTGTTGAGCAATTGACAGAATTGAGCATAGTTATGAGAATATCTAGGTATGATCATGTATATAGGCATCACGTCCGAGACAAGTAGACCAACTCCTGCCTGCATCTACTACTATTACTCCACTCATCGACCGCTATCCAGCATGCATCTAGAGTATTAAGTTCATGAAAACAGAGTAACGCCTTAAGCAAGATGACATGATGTAGAGGGATAAATTCATGCAATATGATAAAAACACATCTTGTTATCCTCGATGGCAACAATACAATACGTGCCTTGCAGCCCCTGCTGTCACTGGGAAAGGACATCGCAAGATTGAACCCAAAGCTAAGCACTTCTCCCATTGCAAGAAAGATCAATCTAGTAGGCCAAACCAAACTGATAATTCGAAGAGACTTGCAAAGATAACCAATCATACATAAAATAATTCAGAAGATTCAAATATTGTTCATAGATAAACTTGATCATAAACCCACAATTCATCGGTCTCAACAAACACACCGCAAAAGAAGATTACATCGAATAGATCTCCACAAGAGAGGGGAGAACATTGTATTGAGATCCAAAAAGAGAGAAGAAGCCATCTAGCTACTAACTATGGACCCGAAGGTCTGAGGTAAACTACTCACACTTCATCGGAGGGGCTATGGTGTTGATGTAGAAGCCCTCCGTGATCGATGCCCCCTCCGGCGGAGCTCCGGAACAGGCCCCAAGAGGGGATCTCGTGGGTACAGAAGGTTGCGGCGGTGGAATTAGGTTTTTGGCTCCGTATCTGTCGTTTGGGGGTACGTAGGTATATATAGGAGGAAGGAGTACGTCGGTGGACCAACAGGGGGCCCACGAGGGTGGAGGGCATGCCCTGGGGGGGTAGGCGCGCCCCCTACCTCGTGGCCTCCTCTTTTGTTTCTTGACGTAGGGTCCAAGTCTCCTGGATCATAGTCTTCCTAAAAATCACGTTCCCGAAGGTTTCATTCCGTTTGGACTCCGTTTGATATTCTTTTTCTGCGAAACTCTGAAATAGGCAAAAAAAACAATTCTGGGTTGGGCCTCCGGTTAATAGGTTAGTCCCAAAAACAATATAAAAGTGAATAATAAAGCCCAATAATGTCCAAAACAGTAGATAATAATGCATGGAGCAATCAAAATTTATAGATACGTTGGAGACGTATCAGCGAGCGGGCCAGAATTAAGAAGACAAGTGGAACGACAGTTTTCCAACCCGTGATCGTGGGGCGCAGGCGCCATGAAGGCCACGACCCGAGTCCACTTTGTAAATGAGCCACGCCCCTGCGGCTTCCTCTTTTTTATGGGGAAGACGCGGGCCGCCTCTTTACTATTCACCGCTAGGTGACGCGAGCGTGCTACAACCGTTCCATGCACAACCCCCATGCCAAGCCCTCAATGCGGGTCGTGGGGAAGCGCAACAGGCGAAGAAGTTACTGCGGTTAAACCTCTGCCACGCATGCCCGCGCACCGTTCTGGGCCTGGCCCAACAACGCTTCGCGCTTATGTGTGGCCCAGGCCCGGGGGCTCCTGTCGGTGTACAAAAGTAGGGGCCTTTCTGTACCCCTTTACTTGTGCACGGGCAGTCGTAGCCACACCTGCGGCCATGCTTGGCGGGGCAGAGGAAGCAAAGGTACGAGACCGCCAAGGCAGCACTCAAGCAAAAGGCACGAAGAGCAAAGGGGCAAGATGGACATCCCCCGGCAAGGCCCTTGCCAGGGCGGCCTGCGTAGCCCTGGCAAGAGCCTTGCAAGGGCGACTTGCCCAATACCAGCAAGGCCGCCACCCTTGAGCCTGAGAGTTCTGACACCATCGACAACATCAAGACCAAGGCTCGGGAGCGCCTGCGTGGTGGCATGCAGATCTTTGTGAAGACCAAAGGCTTGCGAGTCTAGATAAGAACCAGAAGACGAAGACCCCCGGCAAGATCCTTGCCGGGGACGACCGAAGACGTGAGACCCCGGCAAGACCTTTGCCGGGGACAACAGCGGGGCCACAGCCAGGCCCGCACCTGACAAGGTTTATGCCACCTCACGGCCGTTCCGACGTGGCAACCAGCCCGCCCACTAGGCAAGCACCTGCGTGGCAGCATGCAGCTTCTAGGCCAACTAGTCAAGCACCTGCGTGGTGGCATGCAGATCTTCGTGAAGACCCTGTCACTGCACTAGCACAGCAACTAGCCAGCCAGCCTGGCGCTGCATGCCTCATCGCCTTGGACGCGTGTCGAAGCAAGGCGAGGCAGCGACGGACGGGTCGAGCTCTGTTGCCGTCCCGATAAAGCAAGAGGGCACGTAGGCAGCGCATTACATGTGTTTGTCCTACGATGTCAGGCGATAAGCTTGTACACTATAGATACTTTTCACCTCATGTGTGCCACTGTGGCGACCCCTTTGACATACAAAAGGAGGCCCGAGGCGTACTGTGGAAGGATTCAGACTTTTTGGACTGGGCATGCACCGTAGCTAGCTCAAGAGCTCATGAACACTAAATATACACCAAAGCAGGACTAGGGTATTACACATCTCTGCGGCCCGAACCTGGCTAAAAATCCCCTCGCGCTGATTGCTAGACCTGCTCTTTGCACAGCTCCCTCCCTGCCAACCGTTGAAGGGATCCTCATTCTCCCATAGGTGTCGTTTTCCCGACACCCAAAAAATTTCAAAATTAAACACAACACTCCTGTTGTTCTATGTTGACACTAGATTTTTTTTGAAAGCAATAAGTGCTACCTCTTGAGCATGCGTTAGTTTTCCCTTGAAGAGGAAAGGGTGATGCAGCAAAGTAGCTTAAGTATTTCCCTCAGTTTTTGAGAACCAAGGTATCAATCCAGTAGGAGGTTACACGCAAGTCGGCTAGTACCTGCACAAACAATAAAGAACCTTGCAACCAACGCGGTAAAGGGGTTGTCAATCCCTTCAGGGCCACTTGCAAAAGTGAGATCTGATAAAGATAATAAGATAAATATTTTTGGTATTTTTGTTGTATAGATTGAAAAGTAAAGATTGCAAAATAGTAAACGAGATGCGATGTAAATAAAAGTGATATAATATGATAGAAAAGAGACCCGGGGGCCATAGGTTTCACTAGTGGCTTCTCTCAAGATAGCATATTTTACGGTGGGTGAACAAATTACTGCCGAGCAATTGATACAAAAGCGCATAGTTATGAGAATATCTAGGCATGATCATGTATATAGGCATCACGTCCATGACAAGTAGACCGAAACGATTCTGCATCTACTACTATTACTCCACACATCGACCGCTATCCAGCATGCATCTAGAGTATTAAGTTCATAAGAACAAAGTAACACATTAAGCAAGATGACATGATGTAGAGGGATAAACTCAAGCAATATGATATAAACCCCATCTTTTCATAAGAACAAAGTAACACATGATGTAGAGAGAGACAGAATAAGCCATCTATCTAATAACTATGGACCCAAAGGTCTGTGGTAAACTACTCACACATCATCGGAGAGGCTATGGTGTTGATGTAGAAGCCCTCCGTGATCGATTCCCCCTCCGGCGGAGCACCGGAAAAGGCCCCAAGATGGGATCTCACGGGTACGGAAGGTTGCGGCGGTGGAAATAGGGTTTCGTGGTGATCCTGCATGTTTTCAGGGTATATGAGTATATATAGGCGAAAGAAGTAGGTCGGTGGAGCTGCAAGGGGCCCACGAGGGTGGGGGCGGGCCTACCCCCCCCCCCCCAAGCGCGCCCTCTTACCTCATGGCTTCCTCGCTGCTTCCTTGACGTCCACTCCAAGTCTCCTGGATTATGTTTGTTCCAAAAACGATCCTCGCAAAGGTTTCATTCCGTTTGGATTCTGTTTGATATTCCTTTTCTGCGAAACACTGAAATAGGCAAAAAAATAGCAATTTGCACTGGGCCTCCAGTTAGTAGGTTAATCCCAAAAATAATATAAAAGTGCATATTAAAGCCCATTAAACATCCAAAACAGATAATATAATAGCATGGAACAATCAAAAATATAGAAACGTTGGAGACGTATCAAGCATCCCCAAGCTTAATTCCTGCTCGTCCTCGAGTAGGTAAATGATAAAAACAGAATTTTTGATGTGGAATGCTACCTAACATAATTTTCAATGTAATTTTCTTTATTGTGGCATGAATGTTCAGATCCGAAAGATTCAAGACAAAAGTTTAATATTGACATGAAAATAATAATACTTCAAGCATACTAACAAAGCAATTATGTCTTCTCAAAATAACATGGCCAAAGAAAGTTCATCCCTACAAAATCATATAGTTTGGCTATGCTCCATCTTCGTCACACAAAATACTCAAATCATGCACAACCCCGGTTTCAGCCAAGCAATTGTTTCATACTTTAATTCTTTCAAACTTTGGAGAAAGTCTCACATTGATGCGGCTAATCAACGGGCTAGGGAGATGCCCATCAATTGATGTCAATGCAAGGAGTAGGGATTGTCATGCAACAGATGCACTAGAGCTATAAATGTATGAAAGCTCAACAAAAGAAACTAAGTGGGTGTGCATCCAACTTGCTTGGTCACGAAGACCTAGGGCATTTGAGGAAGCCCATTGTTGGAATATACAAGCCAAGTTCTATAACGAAAAATTCCCACTAGTATATGAAAGTGACAAAATAAGAGACTCTCTATTATAAAGATCATGGTGCTACTTTGAAGCACAAGTGTGGAAAAAAATAGTAGCATTGTCCCCTTTTTCCAATTTTTTTATTTGGCCTTTCTCTTTTTTTTGGGACAATGCTCTAATAATGATGATCATCACACTTTTCATTTACAACTCAATGATTACAACTCGATACTAGAACAAACTATGACTCTATATGGATGCCTCCGGCGGTGTACCGGAATAGGCAATGAATCAAGAGTGACATGTATGAATTATTTTGCATAGTGGCTTTGCCACAAATACGATGTCAACTACATGATCATGCAAGGCAATATGACAATGATGAAGCGTGTCATAATAAATGAAACGGTGGAAAGTTGCATGGCAATATATCTCGGAATGGCTATGGAAATGCCATAATAGGTAAGTATGGTGGCTGTTTTGAGGAAGATATAAGGAGGTTTATGTGCGATAGAGCGTATCATATCACGGGGTTTGGATGCACCGGCAAAGTTTGCACCAACTCTCAAGGTGAGAAAGGGCAATGCACGGTACCGAAGAGGCTAGCAATGATGGAAAGGTGAGAGTGCGTATAATCCATGGACTCAACATTAGTCATAATGAACTGACATACTTCCTGCAAAAATCTACAAGTCATCAAAACAAAGTACTACACGCATGCCCCTAGGGGAAGGGTTGGTAGGAGTTAACCATCGCGCGATCCCGACCTCCACACAAAGGATGACAATCAAAGAAATACCTCATGCTTCAAATTTGTCACACAACGGTTACCATACGTGCATGCTACGGGACTTGCAAACCTCAACACAAGTATTTCTCAAATTCACAATTACTCAACTAGCACAACTCTAATATTACCATCTTCATATCTCAAAACAATTATCAAGTATCAAACTTCTCATAGTATTCAATGCACTCTATATGAAAGTTTTTATTATACCCATCTTGGATGCCTATCATATTAGGACTAATTTTATAGCCAAAGCAAATTACCATGTTGTTCTAAAGGACTCCCAAAATAATATAAGTGAAGCATGAGATATCAATAATTTCTATAAAATAAAACCACCACCGTGCTCTAAAAAGATATAAGTGAAGCACTAGAGCAAAATTATCTAGCTCAAAAGATATAAGTGAAGCACATAGAGTATTCTAATAAATTATGATTCTTGTGTGTCTCTCCCAAAAGGTGTGTACAGCAAGGATGATTGTGGTAAACTAAAAAGAAAAGACTCAAATCATACAAGACGCTCCAAGCAAAACACATATCATGTGGTGAATAAAAATATAGCCTCAAGTAAAGTTACCGATAGACAAAGACGAAAGAGGGGATGCCTTCCGGGGCATCCCCAAGCTTAGGATTTTGGTTGTCCTTGAATTTTACCTTGGGGTGCCTTTGGGCATCCCCAAGCTTAGACTCTTGCCACTCCTTATTCCAAAATCCATCAAATCTTTACCCAAAAACTTGAAAACTTCACAACACAAAACTCAACAAAAAATATCGTGAGATCCGTTAGTATAAGAAAACAAACCACCACTTTAAGGTGCTGTAATGAAATTATTCTTTATTTATATTGGTGTTAAACCTACTGTATTCCAACTTCTGTATGGTTCATACCCCCCGATACTAGCCATAGATTCATCAAAATAAGCAAACAACACACGAAAAACAGAATCTGTCAAAAACAGAACAGTATGTAGCAATTTGTAACTTTCGAATACTTCTGTCACTCCAAAAATCCTGAGAAATTAGGACGTCCTAACAAATTTGTTTATTAATCTTCTGCAAAAATAATCAACTGAAAATCACGTTTCTGTGATCTATGAAAACTAATCTCGTGCGCGCAAAAGTTTTTGTTTTTCAGCAAGATCAAATTAACTATCACCATATGTTATCCTAAAGGTTCTACTTGGCACAAACACTATTAAAACAAAAAACCAAATCTAACGAGAGGCTAGATGAATTATTTATCACTAAACAGGACCAAAATGTAAAGAACAAAAATAAAATTGGGTTGTCTCCCAACAAGCGCTATCGTTTAATGCCCCTAGCTAGGCATTGATAATTTTAATGGTGCTCACATGAAAGACAAGAATTAAACCACAAAGAGAGCATCATAGAACACGTGATAAACACATCTAAGTCTAACATACTTCCTATGCATAGGCATCTTATAGGCAAACAAATTATCGTAGCAAGCAAAACTAGCATATGCAAGGAAGCGGAAAGAAACAATAGCAATCTCAACATAACGAGAGGTAATTTATTATCATGAAAATTTCTACAACCATATTTTCCTCTCTCATGATAATTACATGTGGGATCATATTCAAATTCAACAATATAGCTATCACATAAAATTTTCTCTACATGATCAACATGCATGCAAAGCTGATGCTCTTCCAAAATAGTGGGAATATCATTAACTAAAGTCATGACCTCTCAAAACCCACTTTTATCAAAAATACCATAAGATTGAACATACTCCAAATATGTGGGATCTAAAGTTGACACTCTTCCAAACCCACTTTCAATATTATTGCAAACACTATTATCAATCTCATATTCATCATGGGGCTTAAATAAATTTTCAAGATCATAAGAAGAATCACCCCAATCATGATCATTGCAACAAGTAGTAGACATAGCCAAACTAGCATCCCGAAGCTTAGGGTTTTGCATATTATTAGCACTATTGACATCAAGAGAATTTATAGTAAAATCATTGCAATCATGCTTTTTATTCAAGGAGCTATCGTGAATCTCTTCATAAATTTCTTCATCACAATTTTCAGACTCACGAATTTCAAGCAAAACCTCATAAAGATAATCTAGTGCACTCAAATCACTAGAAATTGGTTCATCATAATTGGATCTCTTAAAAAGATTAGCAAGGGGATGAGGATCCATAAACTTTTAGCAAGCGAAGATGCAAGCAAAAAGAAGGCACATGGTAACACAAGATCGAACAGAAGGAGGGTGAAGAAAAGGCAAAGGCAAAGGTTTTCAAAAATCGTTTTAGAAGTGTGGGAGAGGAAAACGAGAGGCAAATGGCAAATAATGTAATGTGAGGGATAAGAGTTTGTGATGGGTACTTGGTGTGTCTTGACTTGTGCGTAGATCTCCCCGGAACGGCGCCAGAAATCCGCACGTTGGCGGGAGATCAAATATTGACTTGGGTTGGTGTAAACCTCCCCGGCAACGGCGCCAGAAATCCTTCTTGCTACCTCTAGAGCATGCGTTGGTTTTCCCTTGAAGAGGAAAGGGTGATGCAACAAAGTAGCGTAAGTATTTCCCTCAGTTTTTGAGAACCAAGGTATCAATCCAGTAGGAGGTTACATGCAAGTCGCCTAGTACCTGCACAAACAATCAAGAACCTTGCAACCAACGCGATAAAGGGGTTGTCAATACCTTTAGGTCCACTTGCAAAAGTGAGAGCTGATAAAGATAATAAGATAAATACTTTTGGTATTTTTGTCGAAGCAAGGCGAGGCGGCGACGGACGGGACGAGCTCTGTTGCCGTCCCGATAAAGCAAGAGGGCACGTAGGCAGCGCATTACATGCGTTTGTTCTACGATGTCAGGCGATAAGCTTGTACACTATAGATACTTTTCACCTCATGTGTGCCACTGTGGCGACCCCTTTGACATACAAAAGGAGGCCCGAGGCGTACTGTGGAAGGATTCAGACTTTTTGGACTGGGCATGCACCGTAGCTAGCTCAAGAGCTCAAGAACACTAAATATACACCAAAGCAAGACTAGGGTATTACACATCTCTGTGGCCCGAACCTGGCTAAAAATCCCCTCGCGCTGATTGCTAGACCTGCTCTTTGCACAGCTCTCTCCCCGCCAACCGTTGAAGGGATCCTCGTGGTCCCATAGGTGTCGTTTTCCCGACACCCAAAAAATTCCAAAATTAAACACAACACTCCTGTTGTTCTATGTTGACACTAGAAATTTTTTGAAAGCAATAAGTGCTACCTCTTGAGCATGCGTTAGTCTTCCCTTGAAGAGGAAAGGGTGATGCAGCAAAGTAGCTTAAGTATTTCCCTCAGTTTTTGAGAACCAAGGTATCAATCTAGTAGGAGGTTACACGCAAGTCGCCTAGTACCTGCACAAACAATCAAGAACCTTGCAACCAACGCGATAAAGGGGTTGTCAATCCCTTCAGGGCCACTTGCAAAAGTGAGATCTGATAAAGATAATAAGATAAATATTTGTGGTATTTTTGTTGTATAGATTGAAAAGTAAAGATTGCAAAATAGTAAACAAGATGCGATGTAAATAAAAGTGATATAATATGATAGAAAAGAGACCCGGGGGCCATAGGTTTCACTAGTGGCTTCTCTCAAGATAGCATATTTTACGGTGGGTGAACAAATTACTGCCGAGCAATTGATAGAAAAGCGCATAGTTATGAGAATATCTAGGCATGATCATGTATATAGGCATCACGTCCATGACAAGTAGACCGAAACGATTCTGCATCTACTACTATTACTCCACACATCGACCGCTATCCAGCATGCATCTAGAGTATTAAGTTCATAAGAACAGAGTAACGCATTAAGCAAGATGACATGATGTAGAGGGATAAACTCAAGCAATATGATATAAACCCCATCTTTTTATCCTCGATGGCAACAATACAATACGTATCGGTTCCCTTTCTGTCACTAGGATTGAACACCGCAAGATTGAACCCAAAGCTAAGGACTTCTCCCATTGCAAGAAAGATTAATCTAGTAGGCCAAACCAAACTGATAATTCGAAGAGACTTGCAAAGATATTAAATTATGCATATAAGAATTCAGAGAAGAACCAAATATTGTTCATAGATAATCTTGATCATAAACCCACAATTCATCGGATCTCGACAAACACACCACAAAAAGTATTACATCGAATAGATCTCCAAGAACATCGAGGAGAACTTTGTATTGAGAATCAAAGAGAGAGAAGAAGCCATCTAGCTAATAACTATGGACCCAAAGGTCTGTGGTAAACTACTCACACATCATCGGAGAGGCTATGGTGTTGATGTAGAAGCCCTCCGTGATCGATACCCCCTCCGGAGGAGCGCCGGAAAAGGCCCCAAGATGGGATCTCACGGGTACAGAAGGTTGCGGCGGTGGAAATAGGGTTTCGTGGTGCTCCTGGATGTTTTCAGGGTATATGAGTATATATAGGCGAAAGAAGTAGGTCGGTGGGTTAGTAGGTTAGTCCCAAAAATAATATAAAAGTGCATATTAAAGCCCATTAAACATCCAAAACAGATAATATAATAGCATGGAACAATCAAAAACTATAGATACGTTGGAGTCGTATCAATAAGAGGCAACGGATATCGTTTCATCCCAAAAGGTGGCACGTTCCCTACCGAAACCATCATGCTTGTTGTGAGTTTGTGAGAAGCTTATACCCAAACCTGCCCCAAATGGGACAAAAAATTTACCACGGCATGTTGATGCCGCTCCATGATAGCATGCCAAGTTTCATGAATTTCAAATGAGTTTTGGATTTACTAGAATTTAAAAACTAGGTATCTCAATGTTTGCGGCCGAGTGACGGTGGCAGGGAGTTTGACATTCATTCCCATTTCTTGCATGGGACCTAAGCATGCACCGAAGGACACATATTTGATTTGTCAACCCGTTTATATGCACTGGAGCATGTGCATGTAGTTGAAATTTGAATTATGCACAAAAAATGCCTAGAAAACCCAGTTAATGTATAAAAATGTCCAAACGAACCCCGAAAAATTCCAAAATTAAACACAACACTCCTATTGTTCTATGTTGACACTACAAAAAATTTGAAAGCAATAAGAGGCAACGGATATCGTTTCATCCCCAAAGGTGGCACGTTCCCTGCCGAAACCATCACGCTTGTTGTGAGACTTCTACCCAAACCTGCCCCAAATGGGACAAAAAATTTACCATGGTATGTTGATGCCGCTCCAGGATAGCATGCCAAGTTTCATGAATTTCAGATGAGTTTTGGATTTACTAGAATTTAAAAACCAGGTATCTCAATGTTTGCGGCCGAGTGACGGTGGCAGGGAGTTTGACATTCATTCCCATTTCTTGCATGGGACCTAAGCATGCAACCAAGGACACAAATTTGATTTTTCAACCCGTTTATATGCACTGGAGCATGTGCACGTAGTTCAAATTTGAATTATGCACCTGAAATGCCTACAAAACCAAGTTAATGTATAAAAACGTCCAAACGAACCCTGAATAATTCCAATTTTTTTGACGACACACCTATAGTTGCATGTTCACTGCAGATAAAAGTTCTAGCAATTCAAACACCATCCTTTGCAGCTGTGACCCCATTATGTAATTCAAATCAAGACAAAAAATCAAGTAGATCGCACACAGTTTATTATCACCAACCGTGTGAGATGCAGCACAAAATATCTTGGAGCACCGTCAGAGTGTCAAGCACACTAGCCCGCTCCTCAAATATCATTTCACTGTTCAATCGTCGCCGGTGAAAGATGGCGGTGGAGATCGACGAGCACCAGCCGTAGTAGTACTCTTTGTTTTGTTTAATTAGGAGCGACGGTCTTTAATTTGTTAGAGTAATGTTTAGGTCAGCTAGCTCTGTTTAATTGCTGAACTTGCTCGATTAAGAAGTGTGGGTGTGTTGTAGTCTCCTTTGTGTACCCAAATTATGCAATGACGTGGATGACCACTGTAACCAGGGAAATTCGAACCAAAATTTTTGACGTTCAAACTCATCACACACGGGTTAAGCTATCTGAATCATTTGTGATGTTCACATATCGTACACAGTTCTGAATAAGGGACCGTGTCTGATGACACTTTGCGTGCTAGTTTTTTTGCTGAAGCGATTCAAAAATTTTGGCTTCCGCGGAAATATCTACCTCCCCGCCCCCTCCCCCTTACCAAAAGCCACATTTCCCCTCTTTCCGCCTTCCTTCCCAAGTTGAAACCTTCACTCCTTGCTTGCAGCGCCGCCTCCTCGCTGGTGACCCTCCTTCACACTGCTCGGCCTCGTCTATCCAGCCAGGTAATCCACACCCGACCCCCATCCTCCTCCTCCTTCCACATCCCACATGCTCCCACCGCCGGTGCGACACCTTCCACCCAAATCACCGACCCCTCCACCAAATAAGTGCCGCCCTAAGCCATGGGGCACACAGTATAGCCAGGATCTCAAGGAGCATTTGGCAGCAGAGAAGCAAATCACGACCGCACGCGCGGATGAGGTCGCGATGGCTGCCATTCGTGCCGACCCCCAGATCTTGGAGGGGCACCTCGCCGTCGAGGCCACCGTCGACGCCTCGCATGCCGACGACGCAACGCGGTTGGCTGTTTGGTTCAATTCTGCAATGCGATGTTCAATTGTTGTGGGTGCATTCTGTTATTGTATACCATGTGAGAAATAAATCGAATTTGGTTGTACTAAATACATGAGAAACAAATACAACTGCTATATTTCCAAGTTGTTAAGCGTGGTTGGTTTGGTTAACTGTCTGGTCTTCTATTAGGAGTATGTTATATTGTGCAATGTTGTGCTCCGTTGACGTCTGGTTCATTTGTTGTGGTGTTTAGTTAACTGTTTGGTTCAGTTCTGCAATGCGATGTTCAATTGTCGTGGGTGCATTCTATTATCGTATACCATGTGAGGAATAAATTGAATTTGGATGTACTAAATACATGAGAAACAAATACAATTGCTATATTTCCAAGTTGTTAAGCATGCTTGGTTTGGTTTACTGTCTGATCTTCTATTAGGAGTATGTTATATTGTGCAATGTGGTGCTCAGTTAATCTTTGGTTCATTTGTTGTGGTGTTTAGTTAACTGTTTGGTTCAATTCTGCAATGCGATGTCCAATTGTCGTGGGTAAAATTTTGTGTTGTTGTGCATGTGAGGAATAAATCGAATTTGGCTGCACTTAATACATGAGAAACATATACAAGTGCTATATTTCCTAGTTCTTAATCATGCTTGGTTTGGATAAATGGGTTTTCCATGTGTCTTGAATTAATCTGATGAATCTGTAATGTGCTTATTTTTCATCAACATATTTTACTGATAGCATGCGAGCCCTCACTTAACCTGATGACTAACTACCTTATATATGTTGTAGGGAAACAATGGGAAGCACTGTGGTTTACAATTGAGGTTTGCACATGCATGGTCCTTTGCCTAATAGCACATTATTGTGCAGTTGCAGGAACCATTCTAATATTTAGGTTTTTAACAATTTGATCTTGCACATGTAGGTCCTGCTGTCAGAGGTTTTGAACCACTGTTCGACCCTTTTGCATATGGGGAAATGAGTTGTCCATGAATATCAGTCAAGTCAAGAAACTCAGAAAGATTGTCAGGATAAAGAAATTAGCGACAAAAAACAACAAGATCTTTGTCTGCACAATGAAGAAGACATCAGTTCACTACAGGATGGTACTAACTATTATACCTTGCCTTTTTTATTCCTTTGCCCCATTTCCAATATAGAGAAGATATTTATGAACATCCTTGTTTTCAGGCCTTTCCAAAGCAGTTCACTAATGATTACCTCTCAAACAACCTCTATGGTCAGGAGGCAAGGAAGGTATTCATACAACACCCGCGGTTCAATATTGAAGTGTTCCTGAAGAGGACGAAGGATGGACGATCAATCATCCACAGGAACTGGCCTAAAGTTGCAAATACCTTCAACATCAATGAAGGCTCAATATTCGCCTTCTGCTTCAGCAGTTCTCTAGATGAGATACATCTGTCTATGTACCGTCTATGATGCTAATTTCAAAAGGTCATAGATGTTGCATGTGAAAAACTTGGTGCTGGTGCAGTTGTGTAATGGGGTAGCTGAGTGCTGAAGCTATATGATGTTGTACTTTGATGTATTTCAATTATGAAAATGAAATATATTGTGTGCTTAATATGAAATGTCAATTAGATTAATAAATGGATTATTAATAATAGGATAATTAACCTGCTAATTCGGTTTTTCTATTGCAAACGGTTATTGAGAAAACACCGTGTGTGATGCATTCAATAACGTACACGGTTTCTAGGAATAAACTATGTTAGATTAATGAACAATCACATACGACATCCTCTTGAAAACTATTTGTGTTGGGCCACCTGGGGCAAACGTTTACCACATGAAAACTGTGTGTGATGGACAGCCTTTGCCACACAGTATCTTCTACGCACCATGTGTGATGCATTCAATAACGCAAACGATAAAATTGTTAATACCGTGTGCAACGTAAACGCTATCACAAACGATTTAACGGGAAAAATTGTGTGTGATGTACCTGCGAACAGAAACGTTTTCCTTGGAGCGACTGTGTGGGATGTATATATGAACGGAAACATTTAGCGGGGACTGACTGCGTGGGATGTACTTACGACCGGAAATGATTTCGCATGTATAATTGTATTTTTTCTAGCACTACTGTACGTATAACCATATTTGGTCGCTCGCCGGTCGCACACGACCTCATTTTGCCGAGCATGTGTGCCAGGAGGGCATATCCCCGACGGTTTCTAGGTCGTGTGGGAAGGACCTCCCTATCACCCACACTCACTAGGCGACGGTTCCAAATGCCGTCGCAGAAAGGGGTTAAAACCGTTTGTATAGCACCACGTTGTACCAGTGTATGTCCAAAACCCAAAGTCAAACTCGGCCCCACCAATTTGATCAATCTGGCGCCACCGAATTCAGTTGACACAGCCACTGCCAGTAACCCTAGACAATTCGGTCACACCGATACGGATCTCGGTCTCACCGAGATGGCCTTGCAAACTCTCTGTTTCTCTTCGTAACGTTTCGGTCACACCAAAATGAGCGATCGGTCCCACCGAGTTTGCTTGACAAACTCTCTGTTTCCCTTCATAACGTTTTGGTCTCACCGACATGAGCGATCGGTCCCACCGAGTTTGCTTGACCAACTCTCTGTTTGCTCTTTGCTGAAATCGGTCTCACCAAGTTGAAGTAATCGGTCTCACCGAGATGAGGTTTTGCCCTAGCCCTAGCACATCGGTCACACCAAGTTGATCATGTCGGTCCCACCAAGATTCCTAACGTTCATATTTTGAACTGAATCGGTCTCACTGAGTTCTTCTATTCGGTCAAACCGAGTTGGGTCAAATGTGTGTAACGGTTGAATTTTTTGTGGAGGCTATATATACCCCTCCACCCCCATCTCCATCAGAGAGAGCCATCAGAACGTGCCTACACTTCCACTACTCATTTTCTGAGAGAGAACCACCTACTCATGTGTTGAGACCAAGACATTCCAATCCAGCCACAAGAATCTTGATCTCTAGCCTTCCTCAAGTTGCTTTCCACTCAAATCATCTTTCCACCATAGCCAAATCTGTGAGAGAGAGTTGAGTGTTGGGGAGACTATCATTTGAAGCACAAGAGCAAGGAGTTCATCATCAACACACCATCTATTACCTTATGGAGAGTGGTGTCTCCTAGATTGGTTAGGTGTCACTTGGGAGCCTCCGACAAGATTGTGGAGTTAAACCAAGGAGTTTGTAAGGGCAAGGAGATTGCCTACTTCGTGAAGATCTACCCGAGTGAGGCAAGTTCTTCATGGGCGATGGCCATGGTGGGATACACAAGGTTGCTTCTTCGTGGACCCTTCGTGGGTGGAGCCCTCCCTGGACTCGCGCAACCATTACCCTTCATGGGTTGAAGTCTCCATCAACGTGGATGTACGCTAGCACCACCTATCGGAACCACGCCAAAAATCTCCGTGTCTTCATTGCGTTTGCACTCTCCAAACCCCTCCCTTTACCTTCATATGCAATGTTTTACTTTCAGCTTCTACATTCTTAGAACTGTATGTGTAGGTTGATTGCTTGACTTGTGCTAAGTTGCTAAAATCTGCCAAGACTTAAAATTGGAAAAAGGCTAGATTTTTATTTGGTCAAATAGCCTAATCACCCCCCCCCTCTAGACCTACTTTCGATCCTACAACCACCATAGTTGCCACAAAAAGATATATAACAAAGAAAATCTACTTATTTAAACATAGGTGCAAACATATCCATAATGCAACATCAGGATATGCCGCAAAGACCAATTTGTTGCAATGATAGAAAGTGATTCTTCAATTTGCCCGGCTATAAAGTTTTTTGCATTGAAAAGAAAGATGGCTAAAGATAACATTATGAAGATTGAATTGTTTAACTGACCAAATAGATTCAGACAGCCACCAAAAACTCAGTGATGTGTGTTTCACTGCCAAACTATAGGAATGGCTTCATTAGCCTTGTATCATGTGTTTACAGTTATTTTGTTTTCGAGAAACAAGGTCATGTCTTCTATCTATAACAAAAAAACAATCTTGACTTATGGTCACGTATTATATGTTTTAGATTCTTAATTTGGAAATCTTTGGAAGTCATATATATGCAACTATTACTGAGATAGTACATATAGTTTCCTTTAAAAATTATAAACAAAAAGTACTACAGCTCTGCGACATTGGTCTGCGTCCCGTTAATTAATTAGGCAACAACGTTTGCTAGCTTGCAGCGTTTCACATTTGACGCATGCACCCACTATAGCTTGAGATACTTTCTTCAGAATTCACGTTTGACGTTTGCTGTTATGTGCTAGTAGCTTTTGTGGACTTTATCTCAGTAATGCTCCTAGGGGAACAGCTAGACACAATGCATGACCGATGGCGGTGGTGGTGGAAGGCAAGCTCACTCAGGTCTTGATTAGCATGATAACATTTCCGGGCATGGATATTTGGACTGGACATCGACCGGGCACTTCAGAATAATTGAAAAGCGCACATTGTTTATGCCAGTAAAGATACTTTGCTGCCGACCATCACTTAGATGTGTTTACTGTATGACATCAATTGATTCCCGGTGTATATTTTTAAAGAAATACTTTAAATTAGCAAAGCATCAACCGGTCAGGATTATAACCAACGCCAAACCAACAAAGAAAAAGAACAACGCACTAAGATAGAGGCGCGCAGTGGCGGATCTAGTGGGGGTGTCGTGGGTGCCCTGGCACCCCCTCCAAAGTTGTAAAATAATTTTTACTATATATTTAACACTAAATATACATCAAGTTGTTGCTAGGCTATTTGTTGAGATTATAATGATGTTTAGTGTAAACTTTGAACAAAGGCATCCCAAGTCTGCGATTCTAGGTCTGCCACTGGAGGCATGGGAAAGCGGCTAACAAAGCCTCCACGCTTCAAGCAAGAAAGACACAACAAACATGAAGCCGAAGACACTGAGGTCCTCTTCTGTGAACGAAGCCCCATGGACTAAGAACAGTCGTCTCTGAAGGAGAAAGGACGACTAGCACAGATAGGGTATGCCATCTCCAAACAACTAAGGACACCGACATGACACAATCATCCAATTCCATCTCCGAAAAAGGCCCATGTCTCCTAGGCTGGCTCAAAAGGCACTGCACCGTTGGAAAATGGAGTTGTTCCACCTAGTACAAGAATGGATACTGTCAGAAGGTGGCCACATAGAGAAGATCAGCGCACACCTGACGCGCTGACAGTGGCTTTCCTTGAGCAAAGCAATGCCGTTGCCCATGACCAGACCACAGAGAAGGGAATACTTTGAATGTTTTGTTGTCTCCATGTCCTTCAAGAGGATGACATCGCTCATCGGCTTTACAACACTATTAGCTTAATTTTACTTTGGCACAAATGATCTCTGTTGCTATATTAGAGCATCTACATGCGGACTCCCTATATTGACCGGGCTAGGCCGACGGTTCGGTCAATGACCAATAATTTTCCCTGGTCGAACTAGGCTGACCGGCACCTCTCATACCCACTCCTCATATGTGCGGTGGATATGAGGCGGCCCGGACGCGTCCGCCATGTCAGCCCGACCCACCCTGGACCACATGGACCCCATAATGTCCTCACTAAAAACCCCATCCAGACCCAACCCTAGTTTCACTCTCTCACTTTCCGCTCCACTCTTTGTCGATTCCCCTCCCGTCTTCATTCTTTCCCCTCTCCTTTCTGTCCCAACATCGAGCACTGACAGCGGCGGCACTAGGCAACTAGGACGGCTTGGATGCTTCGTCCGCGAGGCGGAAGTGAGCGACAAAAGGGAGATGGCCTTCCGCATCGTGCTGCAGCGATCGCAGGTCGACACTGGAAGCAGCTAGGGTGCAGACACTGGTGATGGCCCATTATGCACTATGCTCGGCCTGCTCCGCTCTGCTGGCCAATGCCCTCCTCCCCCTCTGGGGGCTGCTCCTCATGGTCATCGGTGGGTGCTCATGCTCGAATCACCAATGCCGCGGACACAGAAGCCAAAATTGGAGGCGCAGGCCACCCGCCAATAGAGCCGAAGCGGATTACCGGAGCCCGATGTGGAGGAGGAGCTCCTCGTCGCTGTTCTCCACTGCTCACTCACGACGGGGGAGATAGATGCTCATCGGCTCCGTCGGAAGAACGCCAAGGCGCTCCGGCTCGGTATCGAGCAATCGGAGTGTGAAGCGGTCGATAAGGCGATGGTGGTAGCAAAGCTGCCAAGCTGGTGAAGCAGCAGAACCGCGCCGTCCGGAGGATGGCCAGCTACATTGACTCTTTGTCCGACGACTGCGACATCACCGACGACCCCTCTCCCGCCATCGATGCCTACACAGAGGGCTGCCACCGCTCTGGTGACCGAAAGGGTAAAGGACTGGTGTTGGGGATATTACCACTGGGCGTAAACCGGCCAGGAGAGGCCGGGTTAACCCCATAAGTAGTTCATCTGTATCTGAAGCCCATGAAGACAGACGGTGACGCTTCATGAAGGCCCAGGGCCCAAAGCCGGTTTAAGGCCTGTAGACATAAACCGGCATTGATATGTAAACTTGTGTTCTAAGATAGAAGTAGCAGAGACCGAGCCAAACACGATTATGAGCCTGCCTCGGGATTCTATAAACCGGCGGGCGTCAACCCATGTATATAAGGGGACGACCCGGCGGCGGTTCAAGGACAACAGACAATAACTCGAGACTCAGGCAATCGTATTCGCTCCCTGGTCATCGAAACCCCATCAATTCCATCACAACTAGACGTAGGCTTTTACCTTCATCGTAAGGGGCCGAACTAGTATAAAATTCTCTTGCGTCCCTTGTCCGCTCTAACCCCTTTTAGCTAACCCGCAGCGATGGCTCCACGACTAAGTCCTTTCTTTAGGACATCTGCTGTGACAAAACCACGACAGTTGGCGCCCACCGTGGGGCTATCGCACGATGGTTTCAAGTTCTTGGAGGGCAACTTCGAAGGACTCAAGGGTTACGCTGTGGGCCGGATGACCAAGAGTCGTCGCGTCAAGCTCTACATCAACGATGCAGGCTGGGGCCCCGAGGCCGGCTCAATCGAGTACGAGTACCGGGTCCCCTTTGGTGGCATACACGTTTTCATTGGCAAGATTGGTGAACCGGGCCCTAAGCCGGACATCTGCATCGACCTCGTCGAAACGGCTCAGCGTGCGAGATCTTCCCAGGTCAAGCCTGTCATGAAGCCTTCGTGAGAGTTATGCTGGATCAGAGTGCGTCGAACGAAGTCCTGAAGAGGAGGCACCGATCTCGCCTGCCACCGGCTTATGACGCTAGAAATCTCTTTAACACCCCAGGAGCAGGGATCAGTAATCCGCCGGTGGTAAACCGGGCGGAGGCACCTGGAGCGGGGGCGCCGGTTCAGCCACGTTTGGTGGATCCGCCTCGTCAGAACAACATTGTAGTACCGCATGTCCCCACGCCACCAGGTCATTATTCTAACCGAATGGACAACAACTTGAGACTCAGGCAAAGCGTATTTGCTCCCTGGTCATCGAAACCCCATCAATTCCATCACAACTAGACGTAGGCTTTTACCTTCATCGTAAGGGGCCGAACTAGTATAAAACTCTCTTGCGTCCCATGTCCGCTTTAACCCATTTTATCTAACCCGTAGCGATGGCTCCACGACTAAGTACTTTCTTTAGGACATCTGCCATGACAAAACCACGACAACTGGCGAGGAAGAAGTGAAGATGCTCGGGCATCTCCGTCTTCTTTTGAATTTTTAGTCATTTTAGTTTAGATCTATGTCTGTTTGCCGGCTGAACTATGATGTTTAAACTATGTCTTTGGTCTAGATTAATTATCATGTCTATGTTGTTAGTCCTATGTTTCAGAATTTCATTGATCATCTATGTAGTTTATTTCATGTTGCATGGATAGTATGGATTTAGGGTATCGAATATGAGGTACATGACTATGGAGCTGTGATTTGAGGATTGACTTGGTCACTGTTTGCGTTCATGGACGCGTCTACGGACGTATAAGGTACCGGATTTTATATAACCAATTGTAGCTACTCTAAGAAAGAGCAGGTGAGCCAAGGGAGCACCCCCATGGAAAGTCCTTTGGACGAGCATCTTAAGTCCGCTCTATTTTTTTGATAAAAGGCTAAAGCCCGACTTTATAAATATAGTCACCATGAAGAGTGGCACATCACCACACAGTATGATATAGGCAACCTTAAATCCACTCACAGTCACCATGAAAGGTACTCGGGTAGCTTTTCCTTGGTAAGATCAAGAGGTATCGGGATCCCATGTGATACAATCTCTAGAAAGTCGTAAGATCTTAGCTTACTATTTCGTGCTGAAAATTTCAGTTGAGACTTAGATTGTAGCTGAAACTGCCATGGAGTCGAGGTAACCATCACTACTGGAATCAGAGGATTTGCCATCAGCCACTTCTTTGTCGTCCGCTAGCGGACGGCAAAGGAGCTCTTTGCCGTCTGTTTCCAAAAAACAGACGGCAAAGAACTGGCTGATGGCAAAGATCATATTTGCCATCAGCCAATTCTTTGTCGTCTGCTAGTGGATGGCAAAGGAGGTTTGCCGTCAGCTAGCGGAAGGCAAAGAGGGAGGTGGGCCCCACTAACGAGCTGCTTACAAAATAACCTAACGGTCGCCCTCTTTGTCGTCTGCTAGCAGACGATAAAGAGCAAAAAGGCAGACGGCAAAGGCAGGGCAGACGGCAAAGATTTGACTTAACTAACGGCCATGCCCCACCCCACCCGCCCCTCTCTCTCTCTGTGTGTGTTTCTCTCCCTCTCCTCCCCGAGGACCACCACACGCGCACCACCGCCCCCACAACCCGCCGCTGCCCCGTCGCCCCACCACCCCGCCGCCCCACCGGCTCACCGCCCCGGCGCCACCGCCGCCCTGCCGGCTCGGGGCCGCTGCGCCCCTGCCCCCCTCCCTCCCCCCCCCCCCCCGCTCCCCACCGCCCTGGAGCCCTGTGGCCCTGTGGCCACCGCCCCCCCCCCCCCCGACACCCCCGGGCCCTGCCCCAGGCCGCCCGCCCCCCTCCTCCACTAGCCACCACTCCCACCGGCCGCCCCACTTTCGAAGGTGAGCTCTAGCTCTTCTTTTATTCTGTTTTTTAGTTTTAGTTTTATGTTTAGTTTAGATTTAGATTTAGTTTTAGTTTTAGGATTAGGTTGAGGTTTAGTTTAGTTTTAGGTTTAGGTTTAGTTCTGAAAAAAAAAGTAGAAAAAAAAGAATAAGAGGAAGAGGAAGAAGAAGAAGAAGAAGAAGAAGAAGAAGAAGAACAGGAAGAGGAGGAGGAGAAGAAGAAGAAGAAGAAGAAGAAGAGGAAAAAGGAAAACCGTGTCGTGGATCACCGACGGGGTGCGTCACCGACCCGGTTTTCCTTTTTCCTCTTCTTCTTCTCCTCTTCTCCTTTTTCTTCTTCTTCTTCTTCTTCTTCTTCTTCTTATTTTCTCCTCCTCCTCCTCCTCCTCTTCTTCTTCTTCTTCTTCTTCTTCGAGGGGTCGAGGGTCGAGGTTAGGGGTGCGTCGGCGCCGACGTAACCGGGTCGAGGATCGCCGGTCGCCAAGGGGTCAAGGGTCGGGGCAGAGGGTCGAGGATCGCCGGTCGCCAAGGGGTCGAGGGTCGGGGCAAAGGGTCGAGGATCGCCGGTCACCGAGGGGTCTAGGGGTCGATGGTCGAGGATCTTCCGGTCCGAGTGCTGACCGACTGGTGTCGTAGCTTAAGATGAGGATGTCCCCGAGCTGAATGTCATGAGCGTGGGTGAACTGCTTCCATCCGTGCGCGAAGAACGGATGGAAGCAGTTCGCCCATGCCGATGACCTTCAACTCGGGCATGTCCGCATGTTAAGCTACGACAATAGCCGCACCATGCTCACCGTGAAGATGTTCGACAGGTCGGCGAGGGGTCGAGGGTCGAGGATCCCCAAGGGGTCGATGGTCGGCGAGGGGACGAGGGGTCGAGGGTAGAGGGGCGAGGGGTCGATGATCGAGGTTAGGGGTGTGTCAGCGCCGACGTAACCGGGACGAGGATCACTAGTCGCCAAGGGGTCGAGGGTCGGGGCAGAGGGTCGAGGATTGCCGATCGCTAAGGGGTCGAGGATCGGGGCAGAGGGTCGAGGATTGCCGGTCGCCGAGGGGTCGAGGGGTCGAGGGTCTAAGGGTCGATGGTCGAGGATCTTCCGGTCCGAGTGCTGACCGACTGGTGTCGTAGCTTAAGATGAGGACGTCCTCGAGCTAAAGGTCATGAGCGTGGGTGAACTGCTTCCATCCGTGCACGAAGAACGGATGGTAGCAGTTCGCCCGCGCTGATGACCTTCAGCTCGGACATGTCCGCATCTTAAGCTACGACAACAGCCGCACCATGCTCACAGTGAAGGTGTTCGACAGGTCGGTGAGGGGTCGAGGATCACCGAGGGGTCGACGATCGGCGACAGGACGAGGGGTCAAGGGGCGAGAGGTTGAGGGGCGAGGGGTCGAGGGGTCGATGGTCGAGGATCTTTTGCCATGAGTCAGTTTGGTTGTTTGAAGTTTCAAATTTGACAAACTAGATTAACTGATGAATATACATGCTGATGGACCGATCTTTACCTATTATCTGATGAATTAATATACATTTTATTATTCATGTCGGTATTCAATTTTTTATGTTGTACTAATTCCGTTTACTCTTCTGTCATGACAGGTGTTGAAAGATGGTGGGCGCGGGTCCGGAGCGTGGTGGGAGGGGTTCTTCCATTCCACCCGCACCTCTTCGAAGAGCGTTCTTAGACAGTTTGGGGACACCGGCGGGCACTTCTTTGTCGGCGTCAGTGCCCACCGGGAGAGGAGGTCGGGGAGGGAAGAAGAGAGGAGGTAGATCAGGACGTGGCCGCGGGAGAGGTAGGCAGGCTCCTACGCCTTCCTTGTCGCGACCCCCAGCTGAGTCACACAAGCACACGATTGCTAGGGGGCGCGTCTGAGGAGGAGGCTGCACGGAATCCGGTCCACGTGCCTCGGGTCGACGGGCCTTCGGCCCACGAGACTCCGGTTCACGAGCCTCGGGTCGACGGGCCTTTGGACCACGAGACTCCGGTCCACGAGCCTCGGGTCGACGGGCCATCAGCCCACGAGACTCCGGTCCACTAGACTCGGGTCGACGGGCCTTCGACCCACGAGACTTCAGGCCAAGACACTTGGGCCCACGTGACTCCGGACCAGGCTACGTCCCAGGAGACGTCCGGATGGGGTACGTGGCAGGATCCACCTTGATGCGGAGCATCCCTCGCTCATCCCCATGGACGCTTTGTCACCACCGCAAGCATGAAGAGTACCAATGACAAGAGTCCGCACACGCGTCATCGAAACCGAGGTTAACTCTTTCCTCTTCGAACTCCATTCTATTTCACCCGAGAGTTGGGTCCTACCTCAAACCAAAGTGTTATGCACTCTTAGGTATCAAGAAGAAGACCGTGAAGAGGCAAGGACGGAGTACAAGCAACTACGGAAGAGGAAGGGAAAGAAGGGCGCGAAGACGAGGAGGCTCTGGACACCCCGGGTGCCCGGCCTCCGGCTGGGAGCTAACCCTGGACTCCCCGGGTGCCCGGCCAGGAGACCCCCGGGTGTTTGGCCCCCAGCCTGGGAGCAGCACCGCCGCCCCGGGTGCCCAGGCTGCTACCCCGGGGAGCCCGGCCCTTCCTCGCCTGGGCGCTGGAGCTGCCCCACCGGGTGCCCGGGTCGCCACCCCCGGGTGCCCGGCCCTGCCAGCCGCTAAGGGCGCTGGCCCTCTGACCCGTCCGGGTGCCCGGGCCGCCAACCCGTGGGTGCCCGCCCCCCTCCCCGGCGCCTGCCTCTGACCGGTCCGGGTGCCCGGACCCCTTTACACCGGGTGCCTGGACCCCTCCGAGAGTGCCTGCGTGCACTATGGGTTTTGACTCTTGTAGCCCTCTCTTTCCCCAATTTCGTCCCTAGCCTATATAAACTCCTCCTCTAGCTCTTTCTTGAGGATAGCAAAGTATTTGATAGACAAAGAGAGAGCTTTGCTCACCTTCCTCCTCTTGGAGATCTAGACCTCCTCTTAGAGAAGCTCCTTTTAGAGATCAAGCCCTCCTCTTGGAGATCAAGCCCTCCTCTTGGAGAAGGATCCCCATCATAGGATCATCAAGACCTCTTTCCTCATAGGATTGGGATGAACTAGTTACCTCTTGTATCTTCTTGTGTTGGATTTGGACCTTTGTATCTCTCTTTGTGTGATTGGATCTAGCACATGTGTGATTGGATCAAGTCAATTTGAGTGTTCCTCTTGTTTCCCCCATTTGTGTTCTTCTTGTTCTTGGGGATTTCCCCTCCAATTCGTGAAAGATCTCCATCTAGGGTTCCACCCTACAACATCTTGGTATTATGAGCCATGGTTTCTCACGAAATTGGAGCCTCCCCTCTTGTTCTCTAACCTAATTTTGTTGTGTTCTTCCCCAATTTCGACAACCTAACCGTAAGCAAGAATGGTAACCCCTATATCATCTTGGTATTGTGGTATCCCATCATTGTACATTCATTCTTGCCATTACTTTGTTAACCCCTAGCCCATTTTGCGTCATTTTACTATCGAGACTAGCCATTTGAGTATTGCCGGACCACGCTACTTGTGCACTTTAGTGATCATCGATCTGAATCTACCATTGCATACATACTTCATCTTGGTATCATCATATCTTTACCTAATAATAAAGCAAATTGGGTTTCTGGTCGTCTGTCATGGCATTTTTCAGAAAAGTCCCTTTATTTCAGAGAATTCAACCCGCAGTCATGTTTTAAGTTAAAACGAATCGTTTTTCATATTTTACATAAAAGTCCCTGTGTTTTGTTGAAATCAACCCGCCGTCCGGATTTAAGTCACACCCGAACCGTTATTTTACATTTTTTGAAAACCCCCTAATGTTTTAGGTAATTCATCCGCGAATCATATTTAAGTAGAACAAATGTTTTTTTAAATCATCCATATCTTTTAAACCGTAACTCTGATTTGAACATGTTATATATAAAATTTGATTAGAAAAATATGTAGAATATGAATATGAGATTATTTTTACCTATTAAGTATTTTAAATATTATTTTGGAATATATTTAAATCAAACAAATGATTTTCTAAATTATCCGTATCTTTTAAACCGTAACTTCAATTTTAACATATTATATATGAAATTTTATTAGAAAAATGTGCGGAATCTAAATATGATGTTAATTTACCTGTTAAATATTTTTTAAATATTGTTTTGGTAGCAAACTTATAATTTATATCGCAAGATCCTTTTTTCTTTCGTACCGGCGGTGATCCAGATTGCAAATAAACACCCCACTATGACCATATAGGGAAAATAAAACATTGATAACTACACATGCATACCTCTGAAAAATGTCGTAGGGGAAAACAACAGATTTCTCATTGAGAGTGAGAGAAAGCGAGAGAGAGAGAGGGAGGGAGAGGGAGGAGAGAGGGAGAGAGAGACGCCTTAGGATTAGCCATATTCAAACACGTTTTTTGTTGTTTTGTGTGAACACCGAGGCCATCGCCGGCGAGGGTGAGAAGGAGGATAAGCGGCAACACAAATATGAAGCCTTGCAAAAATAAAGGAGATGGACCTATTGTGGTCTTGAGTGATGGTTGTTGGGTTAAGAGCATGTGTTATGTTTTCTCTCCCGTTGCAATGCACGCGCTCTTTTGCTAGTCATCTATCGTGTCACAAGATTGTTCCCGCATACACAATTGCTATCTTGGTTCGAGCATTTTGCAAAAGTGGCCAAAGAAAAAAACTTTTAAGCAAAAAGAGAAAACACGAAGAGCTTGTAAGCAATAGCCATAGCATCGCCACATTACATATCATACTACCATATTGATCATCTTGGATCATCGTGTGCGAAACACCGGAACATCTTACATACTTAGCATACTTGGGATAGGAAGTTGCTACATTTGGCATCTCATAAGTTGTGCACAAGTGTCGTATCCGCCTATAGAGCAATCGTGCTAGCTTCTCTCTAGAGTTGTGCAGCACGAGCGTTTTCCGTGAATTCCACATTTTGTGCTCATTCCTTGGTTGCACGACCCCACTTATCTATCCGTGTGCCATTCATTGCTATTGGTCTACTTGTTTCACTTGCGAATTTGTGAATCTCTTTCAACTTTATTGACTCTTGCTAACATTTTGCATCAAATTTCTATGCCACTATCCTCACCAAGCTACTCCATAAGCCTTACTTGTGTAGGTGTGAGAATTGACAAGATCCGGTACCAATTGTGCTATTTCCTAGATACATTATTGAGTGATCATTGATCCATTTCCAACATCGGGTAAGGTACACTTGGTCTAGTTCTTCTCTTTCTTCCACTCACATTTGCTCGAGTCTTGTGATGGATAGGCAAAGCACATCTACTTTGGTCTACAACAACAACAACGAGTTCGATGCCATGAAGAACAATTTGGACGCCAAGATGGATGCTTTAATGGAGGAGCTCAAAGTCCTCATCAACAACCGCAAGAGGTCTTTCTCATCTTCAAGAAGATGCTCAAGTGCACATCCTTCCGAGATACCATCTCCGGCAAGATCACATCGGCATCGACACCATCATCGACAAGAACGTGAATGTCAAGAGCTCAACACCAACCACTGCTCTATGACTTCACCATCTACCTTGGCATCTTCGCCAAGCGACTTCAAGGCATCTTCGCCTTTGGACTTGTGGCATCTTCGCAGACCCGCACCTCAAGAGAAGCTCCCCAAGCTCAAGTCCGTGACTTCCACGAGCTACTACAACCTCGACACCGACCACGAGATTCCTTTCTATGGGACTCAAGACCCCGAGGAGTATCTCGAGTGGGAGCACAAGATGGACGACTACCTCAAGCTACATAAAGTCCCCTTCGAAGATCAAGTGAAGTGCGCCACAAGTAACTTCCACTATGACGCGTTGACATGGTGGCTTCACACACCTTCGAAGAGCTACGCCATGAGTTGGCCCAAGAGGAAGAAAGCTATGCGACGAGACTTTGTGCCTTCCACCTACACGGAAGATCTTCAACGCCAATTGGAGAACACCATCCAAGGATCCAAGTCCATCGACAAGTACTTCAAGGAGATGAAGAAATCTTTGCGACGTGCCGGCGTGAATGACCCCATTTGGATGAAGTTCCACTTCATGATGGGAGTGAACAATGACATCTCCAACATTATCTTCCACGATAACTACAAGTCCCTCGACAACAACTACATTGGTGCTCTCAAGGCGGAACAAGAACTCATGAAGGCCAAGGCTTCTCCACCCCAAGCACACTTCTCGAAGACCAAGCTCCAAGCCGGCGAGCATGAGGGTAGTACCACCGAGATGTCCAAGCTCGACGAGCTCCAAGATGATGCTCCAAAGTTTGACTTCGCCGTCATTCCTCCTTGTGGCATTGATGATGCCGAGTCTATGTCGACTCTTTTTCAAGGCGGCGCGACGACGACTACGACTCCAGAGTCTCTCAAGGAACATGCATTGGAGGCGAGCAACAAGGTGGTGAGCATGGATGATGCTTCCATCTTTGGAGGCGAGAGTGATGATGTGCCATCTTCGGCCTTCATCCACGGCAACGGTGACGAGATGGTTGAGCATGTGATTTTCCCTTCGACCACGGCGGCGTATGATGACTTGAGTGACTTTTGCCACCATATTGAGAGCGAGAGCGAGTTCACCACTAGCCCCACATATGATGAGTTGCCCTATTTACCATGTGAGGAGAGCCACAACCCTGACCACTTGAGTGAGATGAGTGACTCCACCATATGTGAGTTCGAGTGCACCTATGTTGAGGGAGTGAGTGAGCCACCACATAGAGAGAATGAGATAGTTGATAGGTCATGTGAGGCCACTTTCAACACTAACGACTTGACCTCTACCTCTATTGTGTCTTCTCATTTGGTTCTAGGTCCCATGTATGATGACGCACTGATCCTCGACGACTTCGTCCTTCCTTTGGACATGAATATGGCCATGGTGGAATATGATGCACCCCCCATATGGTTCCAGCAAGATGAAGATGACAACCATTTGGTCTTTGCCACCTCACCTACACCACATGAGTGGATTGAGAAAGGTAAAATAGGTGAAGGTGATGCTCTAGTCCCACTAGCGGACATTCTTGACATTGATTGCTTGCATGATGTTGATCCACCTATTACCATGCTTCATGCTAGTTTGACTTCCCCATGTGATGATTTATTGCCCATTTATGATGAGTATGATGATTTCCATGTGGAGTCTATTAGGTGTGATGCCATGTTACATAGGATTTCTTGTGACAATTCTCTAGGTCACATCATGTTTGATAATCCGCTTGACTTGGCATATGCTATGCATGAGATCAACAATATGTCATATTTGCAATCTCATCGTAGTGACTATGCATATGCCATTAAAATTAACCCAATTTGCACATATGGCATAGATGACAAGCCCATGGTTATTGGAATTTGTTTTTCTTATGATGATATTGATATGCTGCCTTTGCATCATTTATCTCATATGCCATTCCATGACCACCTAGCTTCGGATATGCATTGTTTTGGATGTTGTCCATTTTCTCCATATGATGTTTCCAATATTGCTCATGAGGAGACCCCCATAGTTTCCTCATACATGTTAGGAGATTTTGATCAATCCCATCCATTGCACGATCCCAATAATTATGTGCACAATATGCTCCCCACGAATGCTCATGCTATTGTTGTGCCATCTACTTGCATTCTCAATTTGTGTCCCCATCGTGTTATACACAATAATTATTCTTTCATGATGGATGACATGTTCTTATACCATGCATCAAATTTCTTTGAGCGATGCTTATCTTGTGCTAACTCTCGCGTGCACATACACATCATAATGGATGATGTGTACATTTACCACACACACAATTTCTTTGGTTTGTGTCTCTTTTGTGTAGGGCCCCATACTTATTCGTCAACATCGCAAGACCATGAGTTGACGAAACGAGCTCTTGAGAGCAACGATGCCTTGGGAACCCGTGAGATGTTTCACCAACCGTTTCCTCTGTGCAACGATTCCGCGCATTTCTTCTACATGGCCCTCACATGGTTATGGGTTATTGTCCTTTATTTATCCTTTGCCCATATTTCCATGTTCACTTTGCATGATATGCTCATTCCGATGCATTTGCCATACATTTGTGACCCATGCTTTGCATTACACATGATGATTGATTCTACTACTTGTATGTGTATTTGCAAGTTTGGTGGAGATATTGCTTGTTCTTGCCATGTTTCCTTTGTGATCCATTCCTATGATGATACATTGATCTTGCTTTGTAATTGTGCTTGTGATATGTCATGTGCATTACCTATGCCTATTATTTGCTCACATGACATGATTGCCATGATTTCCTCTAGTATGTTGCATCTTTGCACTACTAGCTTGAATGACTTGATTGCCTCACACATGATGAATAATTGCTCTTTCTATTGTGTTGAGTGCCACACTATTTTCACCACACCCCATGCACGTTACACTTGGATTGTCTTTCACTTTAGACACTTCATTTATTTTGGTGTTGTGATTGCTTCATATGCATACCATAGACCATTTGTTGAGCGCTTTATGCATGCTTGCAATGAGCTTGAGGTAGATGCTTATTCTCTTGACACACATATTTGCATTGCTACCTCACATTTACATGCTTGTTTCCATGATGTCCTTGCTTTTGCTCAATTTATGTGCTTACATGACATGTCACACTCCCTTGTCACACCATATGTTATGCTTAATGACGACACTTGTTTGGTGACTCACCTCTTGAATGCTTGGTTTTGCACTAACGCTAACCACATTTGTTTTTCCAAGTGTTTGTTGTACTTTCTCCTTTTGAAGGAATCACAAGACGGTGCGACATTGGAGAGTGCCCATTTCGAGCTTCAACATGATAAGTGCTTAGTGGTCGTCCACTTCTACTCGGTGACGCCCCCTCCTTACCATGGTGATGAAGATCATGTGGACGGATCTCTCCCAGGGGGGAGATGATGTGGAGCATCCCTCGCTCATCCCCATGGACGTTCCGGCACCTCCGCATGCACGAAGAGTACCAATGACAAGAGTCTGCGCACGCGTCATCAAAACCGAGGTTAACTCTTTCCTATTCGAACTCCATTCGATTTCACACGAGAGTTGGGTCCTACCTCAAACCTAAGTGTTATGCACTCTTAGGTATCAAGAAGAAGACCGTGAAGAGGCAAGGAAGGAGGTACAAGAAACTAGGGAAGAGGAAGGGAAAGAAGGGCGCGAAGACGATGAGGCTCTGGACGCCCCGGGTGCCCGGACCCCTAAGCCCCCGGGTGCCCGGCCTCCGGCTGGGAGCTAACCCTGGACTCCCCGGGTGCCCGGCCAGGAGACCCCCGGGTGCCTGGCCCCCAGCCTGGGAGCTGCACTGCCGCCCCGGGTGCCCGGGCTGCTACCCCCAGGTGCCCGACCCTTCCCCGCCTGGGCGCTGGAGCTGCCCCACCAGGTGCCCGGGTCGCCACCCCCGGGTGCCCGGCCCTGCCAGCCGCTATGCCCCACGAGGAGGCTCTGGACACACTGGGTGCCCGGACCCCTATGCCCCCGGGTGCCCGGCCTCCGGCTGGAAGCTGGCCCTCGATGCCCCGGGTGCCCGTCCGCCAGCCTGGGAGCTGCACCGCGATACGTCTCCAACGTATCTATAATTTATGAAGTATTCCTGCTATTATATTATCATCTTGGATGTTTTACAATCATTTTATAGCAACTTTATATCATTTTTGGGACTAACCTATTGACCCAGTGCCCAGTGCCAATTGCTGTTTTTTTGCTTGTTTTTTACATCGCAGGAAATCAATATCAAACGGAGTCCAAACACCGTGAAACTTTTTGTGGATCTTTTATGGACCAGAAGACATCCAAAGGGCCAGAGCAGCACCTGGGTTGTGCCCACCTCGGTGTCCTCCCGTACCCCCTCTTCACCCTATAAATGCCCAAATATTCCAAAAAAAAACCTTGGGTTAACCCTAGATCAGAAGTTCCGCCGCCATAGGCCTCTATAGCCATCGAAAACCAATCTAGACCCTGTTCTCGCACTCTGTCGGAGGGGGGAATCATCACCGGTGGCCATCTTCATCATCCCGGCGGCCACCTTGATGAGGAGGGAGTAGTCCACCCTCGGGGCTGAGGGTTTGTGCCAGTAGCTATGTGTTTAGTCTCTCTCTCTCTCGTGTTCTTGAGATGTCACGATCTTGATGTATCGCGGGCTTTGTTAATATAGTCGGATCATATGGTGTTTTCCCCTCTCTATCTTGTTGTGATCAATTGAGTTTTCCCTTTGAGATTTCGTTTTGTCAGATTCAATACTTTTATGGATTTGAGAGCACTTGATATATGTCTTCCATATGAATACTCGTGGTGACAATGGGGTATCATATTGATTCACTTGATGTATGTTTTGGCACTCAACTCGCGGATTCCCGAGGTGACATTGGGGTAATCTATGCATAGGGGTTGATGCAGGTTCTTGTCTTTGTTTCTCCGGTAGAAATCTTGGGGCACTCTTTGAGGTTCTTTGTGTTGGGTTGAGTATTATGAATCTGAAATTATTTGGTGTTATTTTAGTACGAACTCTTGAATAGATCGAACGGAAAGAATAGCTTTGAGGTGGTTTCGTACCCTACAAACAATTTCTTCTTATGTTCTCCGCTAGATAAGAACTTTGGAGTGATTATTCATTGCACTTTGAGGGATGGTTATATGATCCCATTATATTAGCATTGTTGAGAGATTGCACTAGCGAAAGTACGGACCCTAGGCCTCATTTTCAAGCATTGCAATACCGTTTGTGCTCCGTTTTATCAACTGCTACCTTGTTGTTTTTATTTATTCAGATTATAAAAATATATTTCTACCATCCATATTACACTTTTATCACCATCTCTTCACCGAACTAGTGCATCTATACAATTTGCCATTGTATTGGGTGTGTTGGGGACATAAGAGATTTCTTGTATTTGGTTGCAGGGTTGTTTGAGAGAGACCATCTTCATCCTACACCTCCCACGGATTGATAAACCTTAGGTCATCCACTTGAGGGAATATTGCTACTGTCCTACAAAACTCTGCGCTTGGAGGCCCGACACGAGTCTACAAGAATAAAGTCGCGTAGTAGACATTAAGCTCTTTTCTGGCGCCGTTGCCGGGGAGGCTAGGTAAGCGGCACTCACACCCCGTCAACGAAGCTCTTTTCTGGCGCCGTTGCTGGGGAGGTGAGTGCTTGAAGGTATATCTTTAGATCTTGCGAATCTTTTAGTTTCTTGTTTAATCACTAGTTTGGTTTATAAAAAGAAAACTACAAAAAATGGAATTGAGGTGGTCTCATATTATTCATCTTTATAATTTCTTTTGTGAAAATGATGGAAAGGAAAATTGTGCTCAATTGATAGAATAAGAATTCAATAGAATGTTTGGTATAACTGATGAGCATGATTGCAATGTTGTTAGTATGAATTCTTTGAATATCCATGATGCTAATGATATGCAAAGCCATAAGCTTGGGGATGCTATGTTTGATGAAGATGATATTTTAGTCCCCCAAGATTTGATGTGCAAATTTGTTATAATGATTGCATGCCTCCTATTTATGATGATTATAATGATGAAAGTGGATTTGGAGAGGTCATGACTTTATTTAGTGATGAATAGTTTGCTCCCACTACTATTGATGAGAAGAAATTTGCTTATGTGGAGAGTAATAAGTGTTCTATGCTTTTGTGTCATGAAAAGAATGATCTATGTGAAAGTTATATTGTTGAATTCATTCATGATGCTACTGGAAATTATTATGAGGGAGGAACTTATGCTTGTAGGAATTGCAATAATATCAAGTTTCCTCTCTATTTGTTGAAAGTTTTGAAGTTGTGCCTGTTTTGCCTTCCTATGCTAGTTGATTCTTGTTCCCAAAAGTTGTTTTCTCACAAAATACCTATGCATAGGAAGTGGGTTAGGCTTAAATGTGCTAACCATATGCTTCATGATGCTCTCTTTATGTTTCAATTCATATCTTTTATGCGAGCATCATTGAAATCTTCATGCCTAGCAAAAAGGCATTAAAGAATTGGGCTTGTTGGGAGACAACCCAACATTTACCCCTACTGTTTTTGTGTGTTCACATGATTATGCTACTGTATTAATCATGTTTTATTGCTTTTATTTGAATAAAGTGCCAAGTAAAGCCTTTGGGATAGTGTGGATGATAGTTGACTTGAATCTGTGCAAAAACAGAAACTTTTGCGCTCAGTCCAGAAATTTTGAAAATTCACTGGAACGTGCTTTTGATATGAATTTTTTACAGGTGATAGATATATAAATTCTCTATGTTGTCCTAATTTTCAGAATTTTTGGAGTAGCAGAAGTATGGTTGGAGTACAGATTACTACAGACTGTTATGTTTTTGACAGATTCTGTTTTCAATGCATAGTTTGCTTATTTTCTAGTTTCTATGGCTTATATTGCTCAACATAAATTGTGGAAATGATATTCTACAGTAGGAATTGTGTGGAAACAATTATGAATCTTGTCTTTGATAGTACCAAAGTGAAATGCTTTGCTATTTATCATACTAACCTATCTCACGAAGTTCCGTTAAGTTTTGTGTGATTGAAGTTTTCAAGTTTTGGGTGAGATGTCGATATGAGGAGAATAAGGAGTGACAAGACCCTAATCTTGGGGATGCCCAAGGCACCCCAAGGTAATATTCAGGAAGATCCACGCAACTAAGCTTGGGGATGCCCTGGAAGGCATCCCCTCTTTCGTCTCCAACATTATCGGTAACCTCACTTGGAGCTACATTTTTATTCGTCACATGATATGTGTTTTGCTTGGAGCGTCAGTTTCTTTTGTTAGGATTTGCTTGCTGTTATTCAGAATAATGTTTTGCATCTTTATTTTCAATAAAATTGTCAAGGATAGCCTTTACCATGCTTATTTTGCAAGTATATGAGTTGTTGTTTCAAAACAGAAAGTTTATCGATGTTGCAAAAATTCCCGAGAAAATTCAGAATGTGATAAAATGTTGAATTTTTGCACAATAAGCTCTGATAAATTTTCTATAGTGTGGTAAATTTTCATAATTTTTGGAGTTAGGGAAGTATGATGAATCTTGCATTCTTTACAAACTGTACTGTTTTGGCAGATTGCCGTTATGTTTGCATTGTTTGCATATGTTTGCTTGTTTAATGATTCTATTTGAGGATAGGAGTATTAAATATGCAGAGGCATTTAGTGTGCGATGTTGAATAATAATTTTAGTGATTTGCTATAGTAGAGAATGATAAGGTTTTTGCATTGGTTTATACTAACTTATCTCACGAGTTCTTGTTGAGTTTTGTGTGGATGAAGCTTTTGAGATTTAGGAAAATTGTGATATAAAAGGAATTAAGGAGACACAAAAGCTCAAGCTTGGGGATGCCCAAGGCACCCAAAGATAATATTTCAAGAAGTCTCAAGCATCTAAGCTTGGGGATGCCCCGGTAGGCATCCCACCTTTCTTCATCAACAATTATCGGTTAGTATCGGTTGATCCTAAGTTTTTGCTTCTTCACATGATGTGTGCCATTCTTGGAATGTCATTTTGTTTGTTTTGTTTTGTTTTGCTTGCTGTTTTAATAAAATACTTAGATCTGAAACTTTTAAATAAGAGACAGTCCTCAAATAGCTACCCATTTACATAACTAATCGCTTGGTCTTCAGTTGTATCTTTTTGAAGTAGTTTGTCATTTACTCATGTGCTTCACTTATATCCTATGAGTAAATTGTTGAATGAAGTTGAAATTATATGTTCATATCATGCCTAGTGGTAGCTTCACATTGGGTTTAGAAAGTGAAATCTTTTGAAGCTTGACAATCACAATATTGGTCATACAAGCAATTCATGAATGATTAGTAGAAGGAAGAGAAATTTCACATGCAAATACACTATCTTGGAAATCTTTTGTGATTGTGATCCCCCGTCAAAAAATTATATGTCAAAATTGTTAACGTTGGACAAGGAAGACAACATAATGATTTATGTTTGTTCATATTCACATAGAAGTTATATTGTCATAGATCCTTCAACATGTAGTGCTTGCCCCCATCTTTGCTAGCCAAAAATTCCGCACCAAGTAGAGATACTACTTGTGCATCCAAAAACCCTTAAACCCAAATATTATTTTCAAGAGTACACCATACCTACCTAAGATTGAGTAAGATCCTTCAAGTAAGTTGTCATCGGTGCAATAAGGCAATAAAAATTGCTTCTAAAAGTGTTAGATCATTTAGTGTAAGAGAAAATTGAGCGTTGTACGAACTTGTGATGGCAAAGAATAAAAGCGACATACTGCATAATAAAGGTTGCTATCATAAGGGCAATATAACGTGATGTTCTTTTGCACTAAGGGGTTGAGCATACAAACAAATAAGCGCATGGCAACCTCTGCTTCCCTCTGCGAAGGGCCTATCTTTTACTTTCATGTATTTACTTTTATGCAAAGAGTCAAAGTTTTTCTCTATATTCCTTTTTATTTTTCTCCTTTGGCAAGCATCATGTGGTGAGGAAAGTGTTGGGGAACGTAGTAATTTCAAAAAAATTCCTACGCACACGCAAGATCATGATGATGCATAGCAAAGAGAGGCAAGAGTGTTGTCCACGTACCCTCGTAGGCCGAAAGCGAAAGCGTTAGCACAACGTGGTTGATGTAGTCGTACGTCTTCACAATCCGACCGATCAAGTACCGAACGCACGGCACCTCCGAGTTCAGCACACGTTCAGCCCGATGATGTCCCTCGAACTCCGATCCGGCCAAGTGTTGCGGGAGAGTTTCGTCGGCACGACGGCGTGGTGACGATGATGATGTTCTACCGACGCAGGGCTTCGCCTAAGCACCGCTACAGTATTATCGAGGTGGACTATGGTGGAGGGGGGCACCGCACACGGCTAAAAGATCAACTGATCAATTGTTGTGTCTATGGGGTGCCCCCTGCCCCCGTATATAAAGGAGCAAGGGGGAGGTGCGGCCGGCCAGGAGGAGGCGCGCCAGGAGGAGTCCTACTCCCACCGGGAGTAGGACTCCCTCCCTTCCTTTATGGATTAGGAGAAGGGGGGAAGGAGGAAGATGAGAAGAAGGAAAGGTGGGCGCCCCCCCCCCCCTCCTTGTCCAATTCGGACTAAAGGGGGAGGGGGCGCGCGGCCTGCCCTGGCCGCCCCTCCTCTTCTCCACTAAGGCCCACTATGGCCCATTAAACCCCCGGGGGGTTCCGTTAACCCCTCCGGTACTCCAGTAAAATCCCGATTTCACCCGGAACACTTCCGCTATCCAAATATATGCTTCCAATATATCAATCTTCATGTCTCAACCATTTCGAGACTCCTCGTCATGTCTGTGATCACATCCGGGACTTCGAACAACCTTTGGTACATCAAAACTCATAAACTCATAATATAACCGTCATCAAAACTTTAAGCGTGCGGACCCTACGGGTTCGAGAACTATGTAGACATGACCGAGACACGTCTCCGGTCAATAACCAATAGCGGAACCTGGATGCTCATATTGGCTCTCACATATTCTACGAAGATCTTTATCGGTCAAACCGCATAACAACATACGTTGTTCCCTTTGTCATCGGTATGTTACTTGCCCCAGATTCGATCGTCGGTATCTCAATACCTAGTTCAATCTAGTTACCGGCAAGTCTCTTTACTCGTTCCGTAATACATCATCCCGTAACTAACTCATTAGTTGCAATGCTTGCAAGGCTTAAGTGATGTGCATTTACTGAGTGGGCCCAGAGATACCTCTCCAACAATCGGAGCGACAAATCCTAATCTCGAAATACACCAACCCAACAAGTACCTTCGGAGACACCTGTAGAGCACCTTTCTAATCACCCAGTTACATTGTGACGTTTGGTAGCACACAAAGTGTTCCTCCGGTAAACGGGAGTTGCATAATCTCATAGTCATAGGAACATGTATAAGTCATGATGAAAGCAATAGCAGAATACTACACGATCGTGTGCTAAGCTAACGGAATGGGTCAAGTCAACCACATCATTCTCCTAATGATGTGATCCCGTTAATCAAATGATGTGGTCGGGCATTGAGTCTTACTCAACTTCACACCTTGTAACACAGGCAAGAACCCTTTCTTTGCTTGATCCATTTTGAACTTCTTCAAAACTTTGTCAAGGTATGTGCTTTGTGAAAGTCCAATTAAGCGTCTTGATCTATCTCTATAGATCTTGATGCCCAATATATAAGCAGCTTCTCCGAGGTCCTTCATTGAAAAACTCTTATTCAAGTATCCCTTTATGCTATCCGGAAATTCTATATCATTTCCAATCAACAATATGTCATCCACATATAATATCAGAAATTCTACAGAGCTCCCACTCACTTTCTTGTAAATACAGGCTTCTCCAAAAGTCTGTATAAAACCAAATGCTTTGATCACACTATCAAAGCGTTTATTCCAACTCCGAGAGGCTTGCACCAGTCCATAAATGGATCACTGGAGCTTGCACACTTTGTTAGCTCCCTTTTGATCGACAAAACCTTCGGGCTGCATCATATACAACTCTTCTTCCAGAAATCCATTCAGGAATGCAGTTTTGACATCCATTTGCCAAATTTCATAATCATAAAATGCGGCAATTGCTAACATGATTCGGACAGACTTAAGCATCGCTACGGGTGAGAAAGTCTCATCGTAGTCAATCCCTTGAACTTGTCGAAAACCTTTCGCAACAAGTCGAGCTTTATAGACAGTAACATTACAGTCAGCGTCAGTCTTCTTCTTGAAGATCCATTTATTCTCAATGGCTTGCCGATCATCGGGCAAGTCAACCAAAGTCCACACTTTGTTCTCATACATGGATCCCATCTCAGATTTCATGGCCTCAAGCCATTTTGCGGAATCTGGGCTCACCATCGCTTCTTCATAGTTCGTAGCTAGGTTCGTCATGGTCTAGTAACATAACCTCCAGAGCAGGATTACCGTACCACTCTGGTGCGGATCTTACTCTGGTTGACCTACGAGGTTCAGTAACAACTTGTTCTGAAGTTCCATGATCTTCCTCATTAACTTCCTCATAAACGGTATAGACATCACAGGAACCGGTTTCTGTGATGAACTACTTTCCAATAAGGGAGTAGGTACGGTTACCTCATCAAGTTCTACTTTCCTCCCACTCACTTCTTTCGAGAGAAACTCCTTCTCTAGAAAGGATCCATTCTTAGCAACGAATGTCTTGCCTTCGGATCTGTGATAGAAGGTGTACCCAACAGTCTCCTTTGGGTATCCTATGAAGACACATTTCTCCGATTTGGGTTCGAGCTTATCAGGTTGAAGCTTTTTCACATAAGCATCGCAGTCCCAAACTTTAAGAAACGACAACTTGGGTTTTGATGGTGTCCTATTTAACGTGAATGCGGCCGTCTCTAAAGCATAACCCCAAAGCGATAGCGGTAAATCAGTAAGAGACATCATAGATCGCACCATATCTAGTAAAGTATGATTACGATGTTCGGACACACCATTACGCTGTGGTGTTCCGGGTGGTGTGAGTTGCGAAACTATTCTGCATTGTTTCAAATGTAGACCAAACTCGTAACTCAAATATTCTCCTCCACGATCAGATCATAGAAACTTTATTTTCTTGTTACGATGATTTTCAAATTCACTTTGAAATTCTTTGAACTTTTCAAATGTTTCAGACTTATGTTTCATTAAGTAGATATACCCATATCTGCTTAAATCATCTGTGAAGGTGAGAAAATAACGATACTCGCCGCGAGCCTCAATATTCATTGGTCCACATACATCAGTATGTATGATCTCCAATAAATCAGTTGCTCGCTCCATAGTTCCGGAGAACGGCGTTTTAATCATCTTGCCCATGAGGCATGGTTCGCAAGTACCAAGTGATTCATAATCAAGTGATTCCAAAAGTCCATTAGTATGGAGTTTCTTCATGAGCTTTACACCAATATGACCCAAATGGCAGTGCCACAAATAAGTTGCACTATCATTATCAACTCTGCATCTTTTGGCTTCAACATTATGAATATGTGTATCACTACTATCGAGATTCATCAAAAATAGACCACTCTTCAAGGGTGCATGACCATAAAAGATATTACTCATATAAATAGAACAACCATTATTCTCTGTTTTAAATGAATAACCGTCTCGCATCAATCAAGATCCAGATATAATGTTCATGCTCAACGCTGGCACCAAATAACAATTATTTAGGTCTAATAATAATCCCGAAGGTAGATGTAGAGGTAGCGTGCCGACGGCGATCACATCGACTTTGGAACCGTTTCCCACGCGCATCGTCACCTTGTCCTTGTCCAGTGTTCGCTTAATCCGTAGTCCCTGTTTTGAGTTGCAAATATTAGCAACAGAACCAGTATCAAATACCCAGGTGCTACTGCAAGCTCTGGTAAGGTACACATCAATAACATGTATATCACATATACCTTTGTTCACCTTGCCATCCTTCTTATCCGCCAAATACTTGGGGCAGTTCCGCTTCCAGTGACCAGTCTACTTGCAGTAGAAGCACTCAGTCTCAGGCTTAGGTCCAGACTTGGGTTTCTTTTCTTGAGCAGCAACTTGCTTGCTGTTCTTCTTGAAGTTACCCTTCTTCTTCCCTTTGCCCTTTTTCTTGAAACTGGTGGTCTTATTGACCATCAACACTTGATGCTCATTCTTGATTTCTACCTCCGCAGCCTTTAGCATTGCGAAGAGCTCGGGAATCGTCTTATCCATCCCTTGCATGTTATAGTTCATCATGAAGCTTTTGTAGCTTGGTGGTAGTGATTGAAGAATTCTGTCAATGACGCTATCATCCGGAAGATTAACTCCCAGTTGAATCAAGTGATTATTATACCTAGACATTTTGAGTATATGCTCACTGACAGAACTATTCTACTCCATCTTACAGCTGTAGAACTTATTGGAGACTTCATATCTCTATATCCGGGCATTTGCTTGAAATATTAACTTCAACTCCTGGAACATCTCATATGCTCCATGACGTTCAAAACGTCGTTGAAGTCCCGGTTCTAAGCCGTAAAGCATGGCACACTGAACTATCGAGTAGTCATCAGCTTTGCTCTGCCAGACGTTCATAACATCTGGTGTTGCTCCTACAGCAGGTTTGGCACCTAGCGGTGCTTCCAGGACGTAATTCTTCTGTGCAGCAATGAGGATAATCCTCAAGTTACGGACCCAGTCTGTGTAATTGCTACCATCATCTTTCAACTTTGCTTTCTCAAGGAACGCATTAAAATTCAACGGAACAACAGCACGGGCCATCTATCTACAATCAACATAGACAAGCAAGATACTATCAGGTACTAAGTTCATGATAAATTTAAGTTCAATTAATCATATTACTTAAGAACTCCCACTTAGATAGACATCCCTCTCATCCTCTAAGTGATCACGTGATCCATGTCAACTAAACCATAACCGATCATCACGTGAAATGGAGTAGTTTTCAATGGTGAACATCACTATGTTGATCATATCTACTATATGATTCATGCTCGACCTTTCGGTCTCAGTGTTCCAAGGCCATATCTGCATATGCTAGGCTCGTCAAGTTTAACCTGAGTATTCTGCGTGTGCAAAACTGGCTTGCACCCATTGTAGATGGACGTAGAGCTTATCACACCCGATCATCACGTGGTGTCTGGCCACGACGAACTTTGGCAACGGTGCATACTCAGGGAGAACACTTTTATCTTGAAATTTAGTGAGACATCATCTTATAATGCTACCGTCAATCAAAGCAAGATAAGATGCATAAAAGATAAACATCGCATGCAATCAATATAAGTGATATGATATGGTCATCATCATCTTGTGCTTGTGATCTCCATCTCCGAAGCACCGTCATGACCACCATCGTCACCGGCGCGACACCTTGATCTCCATCGTAGCATCGTTGTCGTCTCGTCAATCTTATGCTTCTACGACTATCGCTACCGCTTAGTGATAAAGTAAAGCATTACAGGGTGATTGCATTGCAGATAATAAAGCGACAACCATATGACTCCTGCCAATTGCCGATAACTCGGTCACAAAACATGATCATCTCATACAATAAAATTTAGCATCATGCTTTGACCATATCACATCACAACATGCCCTGCAAAAACAAGTTAGACGTCCTCTACTTTGTTGTTGCAAGTTTTACGTGGCTGCTACGGGCCGAGCAAGAACCGTTCTTACCTACGCATCAAAACCACAACTATAGTTTGTCAAGTTGGTGCTGTTTTAACCTTCGCAAGGACCGGGCGTAGCCACACTCAGTTCAACTAAAGTTGGAGAAACTGACACCCGCCAGCCACCTGTGTGCAAAGCACGTCAGTAGAACCAGTCTCGCATAAGCGTACGCGTAATGTCGGTCCGGGCCGCTTCATCCAACAATACCGCCGAACCAAAGTATGACATGCTGGTAAGCAGTATGACTTATATCGCCCACAACTCACTTGTGTTCTACTCGTGCATATGACATCTACGCATAAAACCAGGCTTGGATGCCACTGTTGGGGAACGTAGTAATTTCAAAAAAATTCCTACGCACACGCAAGATCATGGTGATGCATAGCAACGAGAGGGGAGAGTGTTGTCCACGTACCCTCGTAGACTGAAAGCGGAAGCGTTAGCACAACGCGGTTGATGTAGTCGTACGTGTTCACAATCCGACCGATCATGTACCGAACGCACGGCTGATACGTCTCCAACGTATCTATAATTTATGAAGTATTCATGCTGTTATATTATCTATCTTGGATGTTTAATGGGCTTTACTATACACTTTTATATGATTTTTGGGACTAACCTATTAACCTCGAGCCCAGTACTAGTTTCTGTTTTCTCCTTGTTTTAGAGTATCGCAGAAAAGGAAAACCAAACGGAGGCCAATTGACGTGCAACTTGACGGAGATCATTTTTGGACCAGAAGAAGCCCACGGAGTACCGGAAGCAGGCCAGAGGAGTCCCGGGCTGCCCATGAAGGTGGGGGCGCGCCCCCCTACCTCGTGGACAGCCCAAAAACCCCCTGACGTGAAATCAACGCCAACACCTCTCATATATACCCACACTTCCAGAAAGAAACCTAGATCGGGAGTTCCGCCGCCGCAAGCCTCTGTAGCCACGAGAAATCAATCTAGGCCCTCTCCGGCACCCTGCTGGAGGGGGCCATCATCACCGGTGTCCATGGAGGAGTATCCCGGAGGGGCCATCATCATCATGAAGGCCAAGGACCAGAGGGTGGAGGCCATGGAGGAGGAAGCACAAGGGGGAGAACCTCTCCTCCTCTCTCTTGGTGGCGCCGGAGTGCCATCGGGAGGGGAATCATCACCACGGTGATCGTCTTCATCAACATCACCATCATCATCACCATCCTCATCTATTTTACGCGGTCCACTCTCCCGCATACCGCTATAATCCCTACTTGAACATGGTGCTTTATGCCACATATTATGATCCAATGATGTGTTGCCATCCTATGATGTTTTGAGTAGTTATCTTTTGTCTTTGGGTTGATTGATGATCTAGATTGGTATGAGTTGTATGTTTTATTTTGGTGCTGTCCTATGGTGCCCTCCGTGTCGCGCAAGCGTGAGGGATTCCCGTTGTAGGGTGTTGCAATACGTTCATGATTCTCTTATAGTGGGTTGGTGAGTGACTGAAACACAAACCCGAGTAAGAGGGATTGTTGCATATGGGAATAAAGAGGACTTGATGCTTTAATGCTATGGTTGCGTTTTACCTTGATGATCTTTAGTAGTTGCGGATGCTTGCTAGAGTTCCAATCATAAGTGCATATGATCCAAGTAGAGAAAGTATGTTAGCTTATGCCTCTCCCTCATATGAAACTGCAATAGTGATCACCGGTCTTGTTAACGGTTGCCTAGGACAATTCCGCACACCGATCCACCATTATTCCACACTCGCTATTGATAATATTTAGTAATATATTCTAACTTTATGATAACAGCACCTACTTTTATATTTTAGCTCTCCGATATCATACAAAGTTATCCTCTTCAAACCCACAACGTAGTTTTATTTCTTGTTGCTAGTTGGAAGCAAATGTTCGGTGTACGTAGAGTTGTATCAGTGGCAGATAGGGCTTGAGAGAATATTGATCTTACTTTTAGCTCCTTGTGGGTTCGACACTCCATACTTATCACTTCCACCTTTGGAAATTGCTACGGTGATTCCCTACACTTGGGGATTATCAAGCTCTTTTCTGGCGCCGTTGCCGGGGAGCAATAGCGTGGGGTTGATATTCTTGTGTGTGCTTGTTTGCTTTCTTCACTAAGTAGATTTTGTTTTCCCTTTTTGTTTCTGTTTAGTTGTGGGTGAAACATACAAAAAAATTAAAGAATGAAAATACAAAAAAATTATTACTTGCCTCTCATGCCTGAAAAGTTTTTCAAAAAGAGAAGTGATTGGAAAGTTATGCATTGAAGAAGTGAGGGTCGACCTTGAGCACTTGTGTTCATGCTCACGGAAACAATGTAGAAATTTTCATGGAAGTTTCTCTGTAAATAATTATCCCCTTGTATATATCCATTGTATTATAAAAATAATGTGCCAAGCTTTGGTTTTAGGATGATTAGATTGCTTGGTTACTATGTGCAGAACAAAAACAGAAACTTTGGCTGTAGTGCATGAATTTACATTTTTTTACTGGAAGGTCAAATGGGTCTGAAAATTTTTGCACATTACTTCTGTACAAATTTTTCAAATTTTCAAATTTATTTCATAATTTTAGGAGTTACAGAAGTTTACCAAACTTCCAGATTACTATAGACTGTTCTGTTTTTAACAGATTCTGTTTTGCGTGTGTTGTTTGCTTATTTCGATGAATCTATGGCTAGTATCTGGGGTTATGAGACATAGAGAAGTTGGAATACAGTAGGTTTAACACCAATATAAATAAATAATGAGTTCATTACAGTACCAAAAGGTAGTGATTTGCTTTATTACACTAACGGATCTCACAAGTTTTTGTTAAAGTTTTGTGTGGATGAAGTGTCCGAAGGTCGAGGAGCTATCAATATGAGAAGAATAAAGAGAGGCAAGAGTTCAAGATTGGGGATGCCCAAGGCACCCCAAGTAAATATTTCAAAGGATACTCAAGCATCTAAGCTTGGGGGTGCCCCGGTTGGCATCCCATCTTTCTTCTTCAACAATTATCGGTACACCTCGGTTTTTGTTTTGTTCACATGATTTGTGTCCTTTGTGTTTTTCTTTTTCTTCAAGAACCATACTAGTATGAGATGTCCCTTCATAAATTTATAGAATACTTCATGTGCTTCACTTAAATCTTTTAAGTATGATCTTATAGAATTGCTCTTTGTGCTTCACTTAAATCTTTTGAGTATGGTTTTATAGAATGCTTCATGTGCTTCACTTATACATTTTGAGCTTGGATATTGGTTAGTCTATATTAATTGTAGAATGCTCCATGAACTTCACTTATATATTTTGGAGTAAGAATAATACTATCATTTAAAGTGGGTTTGGAAGAGTGTCAACTTTAGGAATTAGTGATCCCACTATTTTGGAGGTGTTGAATCTTAGTGTGATATTTATGAAAGTGGATTTGGAAGAGTGTCAACTTTAGCTAGTAATGATTCCACTATTTCGGAAGAGGTTCCAATTGAGTATGAGAACAAAGTTGCTATCCATGATGCTACTGAAATTTTTTATGAGGGAGGAATACATGCTTGTAGGAGTTGCAATAATATCAAGTTTCCCCTCTAAGTGCTTAAAGTTTTGAAGTTATACTTGTTTTGCCTTCCTATGCTAGTTGATTGTTGTTCTTATAAATTGTGTGCTCACAAAATCCCTAGGCATAGGAAGTGGGTTATATTTAAATGTGCTAGTCATATTCTTCAAGATGCTCTCTTTGTGCTTCAATTCCTATCTTTTATGTGAGCATCATTGAAATCATCATGCCTAGCTAAAAGGCATTAAAGAAAAGCGCTTGTTGGGAGACAACCCAATATTTACCCTTACTGTTTTTGTGTGTTTACATGATTAATATACTGTAGTAATCATGTTTTATATCTTCTGTTTCAATAAAGTGCCAAGTAAGACCTTTGGGAATACTTGGGTGAAAGTTAATGTGATCTTGCTGTAAAAAACAGAAACTTTGCGCTCATGAGATTAGCTGTCATTTTTTACAGAAAAGTGCTTTTGAGTTGATTCTTTTTGAAGAAGATTAATAGACAAATTCCTCACGTCCACCAATTTATTTCATAATTTTTGGAGTAGCAGAAGTATGGTTTATGTTCAGATCATTACAGACTGTTCTGTTTCTGACAGATTCTGTTTTCATTGCATAGTTTGCTTGTTTTCTAGTTTCTATGACTTATATTTCTCAATATAAATTGTAGAAATGATAAGGTACAGTAGGAATTGTGTGAGAACAATTATGAAACTTGTCCTTAACATACCAAAGTGAATGGTTTACTCTTTATCATACTAACCTATCTCACGAAGTTTGGTTAAGTTTTGTGTGATTGAAGTTTTCAAGCTTTGGGTGAGATATCGATATGAGGAGAATAAGGAGTGGAAAGACCCTAACCTTGGGGATTCCCAAGGCACCCCAAGGTAATATTCAAGGAAGACTCAAGTACCTAAGCTTGGGGATGCCCCGGAAGGCATCCCCTCTTTCGTCTTCAAAACTATCGGTATACCTTACTCGGAGCTATATTTTTATTCGTCACATGATATGTGTTTTGCTTGGAGCGTATTTTAAATTTTACTTGCTGTTTGAATAAAATCATTGGATCTGAAATATGGAATGAAAAAGAATCCTCCCATGGCTAGTTAATTATTTGACTACTCAGTGTTCTTCACTCATATCTTTTGGAGTAGTTTGTCATTTACTCATGTGCTTCACGTATATCCTATGAGTAAATGGTTGAATAAATTGAATGTCATAAACCTGAATTTATATATGTTTCATATGCTTATAACATGGGGAGTAATGACTTCACACATAATAAGTACAGGTAGTAAACTTATTGAAAGTTAGCAAACGTAGAATTGGTCACTTGAACAATTCATGAAAGAATATTGAAGGAAGAGAGCTTTCACATATAAATATACTATCTTGGACATCTTTTATGATTGGGAGCACTCATTAAAATATGACATGCTAAAGAGTTGATGTTGGACAAGGAAGACAACGTAATGGGTTATATTTTCTTATATCTGAAATAAAGTATATTGTCATGGATCATCCAACATGTTGAGCTTGCCTTTCCCCCTCATGCTAGCCAAATTCTTTGCACCAAGTAGAGATACTACTTGTGCTTCCAAATACCCTTAAAACCAGTTTTGTCATGAGAGTCCACCATATCTACCTATGGATTGAGTAAGATCCTTCAAGTAAGTTGTCATCGGTGCAAGCAATAAAAATTGCTCTCTAAATATGTATGATTGATTGGTGTGGAGGAAATAAGCTTTATACGATCTTGTGATGTGGAAGAAATAAAAGCGACGGACTGCATAATAAAGGTCCATATCACAAGTGGCAATATAAAGTGACGTTCTTTCGCATTAAGATTTTGTGCATCCAACCCTGAAAGCGCATGGCAACCTCTGCTTCCCTCTGCGAAGGGCCTATCTTTTACTTTTATATTCTACCTTATGCAAGAGTCATGGTGATCTTCACCTTTTCTTTTTACATTTTATCCTTTGGCAAGCACAGGATGTTGGAAGGATCCTGATATATATATATATATATATATATATATATATATATATATATATATATATATATATATATATATATATATATCTAATTGGATGTAAGTTAGCATGAGCTATTATTGTTGACATTACCCTTGAGGTAAAAGGTTGGGAGGCGAAACTATAAGCCCCTATCTTTCTCTGTGTCGGATTAAAACTCCATAACTACAAGTATTGCGTGAGTGTTAGCAATTGTGAAAGACTAAATTATGGTTGAGTATGTGGACTTGCTAAATCAAAGCTCTGACATAGACTCTTCCTGAAAATAAGATGAATTGTAATTGTTTGATGACTGATAACACGGTTTGTTAGTTTTCAAGAAAGTTTATGATCTATACTTTAACATGTGAATAGCTTGTTACTTGATCATGAAAAGTTTTATGAGATGAGCTACTGTTATGACATATAATGATGCTAGAAAAGGTGATTGAAATTATCATTGATCAAACTTGTGCACCTGCTAGCATTCACACTTCATAAATTATTTCTTTTATCATTTACCTACTCGAGGACGAGCAAGAATTAAGCTTGGGGATGCTGATACGTCTCTAACGTATCTATAATTTATGAAGTATTCATGCTGTTATATTATCTATCTTAGATGTTTAATGGGCTTTATTATACACTTCTATATGATTTTTGGGACTAACCTATTAACCTAGAGCCCAGTGCCAGTTTCTGTTTCTCCTTGTTTTAGAGTATCGCAGAAAAGGAAAACCAAACGGAGTCCAATTGACGTGCAACTTGACGGAGATCATTTTTGGACCAGAAGAAGCCCACGGAGTACCAGAAGCAGGCCAGAGGAGTCCCGGGCTGCCCACGAGGGTGGGGGCGCGCCCATCCCCCTGGGGCACGCCCCCTGCCTCGTGGACAGCCCGGAAACCCCCTGACGTGAAATCAAACCCAACACCTCTCATATTTCCCCAAACTTCCAGAAAGAAACCTAGATCGGAGTTCCGCCGCCGCAAGCCTCTGTAGCCACGAGAAATCAATCTAGGCCCTCTCCGGCACCCTGCAGGAGGGGGCCATCATCACTGGTGGCCATGGAGGAGTATCCCGGAGGGGCCATCATCATCATGAAGGCCAAGGACCAGAGGGTGGAGGCCATGGAGGAGGAAGCACAAGGGGGATAACCTCTCCTCCTCTCTCTTGGTGGTGCCGGAGTGCCATCGGGAGGGGAATCATCACCACGGTGATCGTCTTCATCAACATCACCATCATCATCACCATCCTCATCTATTTTACGCGGTCCACTCTCCCACATCCCGCTGTAATCCCTACTTGAACATGGTGCTTTATGCCACATATTATGATCCAATGATGTGTTGCTATCCTATGATGTTTTGAGTAGTTATCTTTTGTCTTTGGGTTGATTGATGATCTAGATTGGTATGAGTTGTATGTTTTATTTTGGTGCTATCCTATGGTGTCCTCCGTGTCGCGCAAGCGTGAGGGATTCCCGCTGTAGGGTGTTGCAATACGTTCATGATTCGCTTATAGTGGGTTGTTGAGTGACTGAAACACAAACCCGAGTAAGAGGGATTGTTGCGTATGGGAATAAAGAGGACTTGATGCTTTAATGCTATGGTTGCGTTTTACCTTAATGATCTTTAGTAGTTGCGGATGCTTGCTAGAGTTCCAATCATAAGCGCATATGATCCAAGTAGAGAAAGTATGTTAGCTTATGCCTCTCCCTCATATGAAACTGCAATAGTGATCACCGGTCTTGTTAATGGTTGCCTAGGACAATTCCGCACACCGATCCACCATTATTCCACACTCGCTATTTATAATATTTAGTAATATATTTTAACTTTATGATAGCAGCACCTACTTTTATATTTTAGCTCTCCGATATCATACAAAGTTATCCTCTTCATACCCACAACGTAGTTTTATTTCTTGTTGCTAGTTGGAACAAACGTTCGGTGTACTTAGAGTCGTAAGCGGCAGATAGGGCTTGAGAGAATATTGATCTTACCTTTAGCTCCTTGTGGGTTCGACACTCCATACTTATCACTTCCACCTTTGGAAATTGCTACGATGATGCCCTACACTTGGGGATTATCAACGGCACCTCCGAGTTCAGCACACGTTCTGCCCGATGACGTCCCTCGAACTCCGATCCAGCTGAGTGTTGAGGGAGTGTTTCGTCAGCACGACGGCGTGATAACCCACAAGTATAGGGGATCGCAACAGTTTTCGAGGGTAGAGTATTCAACCCAAATTTATTGATTCGACACAAGGGGAGCCAAAGAATATTCTCAAGTATTAGTAGTTGAGTTGTCAATTCAACCACACCTGGATAACTTAGTATCTGCAGCAAAGTATTTAGTATCAAAGTAATATGATAGGAAAAAGTAATATTTTTGGTGTTTTGTAGTGATTGTAACAGTAGCAACGGAAAAGTAAATAAGTGAAAAACAATATGTGAAAAGCTCGTAGGCATTGATCGGTGATGGAGAATTATGCCGGATGCGGTTCATCATGTAACAATCATAACATAGGGTGACACAGAACTAGCTCCAATTCATCAATGTAATGTAGGCATGTATTCCGAATATAGTCATACGTGCTTATGGAAAAGAACTTGCATGACATCTTTTGTCCTACCCTCCCGTGGCAGCGGGGTCCTAATGGAAACTAAGGGATATTAAGGCCTCCTTTTAATAGAGTACCGGAACAAAGCATTAGCACATGGTGAATACATGAACTCCTCAAACTATGGTCATCACCGGGAGTGGTCCCGATTATTGTCACTTCGGGGTTGCCGGATCATAACACATAGTAGGTGACTATAGACTTGCAAGATAGGATCAAGAACTCACATATATTCATGAAAACATAATAGGTTCAGATCTGAAATCATGGCACTCGGGCCCTAGTGACAAGCATTAAGCATAGCAAAGTCATAGCAACATCAATCTCAGAACATAGTGGATACTAGGGACCAAACCCTAACAAAACTAACTCGATTACATGATAGATCTCATCCAACCCATCACCGTCCAGCAAGCCTACGATGGAATTACTCACGCACGGCGGTGAGCATCATGAAATTGGTGATGGAGGATGGTTGATGATGATGACGGCGACGAATCCCCCTCTCCGGAGCCCCGAACGGACTCTAGATCAGCCCTCCCGAGAGGTTTTAGGGCTTGGTGGCAGCTCCGTATCGTAAAACGCGATGAATCCTTCTCTCTGATTTTTTTCTCCCCAAAAGTGAATATATGGAGTTGGAGTTGAGGTCGGTGGAGCATCAGGGGGCCCACGAGGTAGGGGCGCGCCCTAGGGGGGTAGGCGCGCCACCACCCTCGTGGACAGGGTGTGGTCCCCCTGACGTGGATTTTTCTTCCAGTATTTTTCTTATTTTCCAAATAGATGTTCCGTGGAGTTTCAGGTCATTCCGAGAACTTTTGTTTCTGCACATAAATAACACCATGGAAAGTCTGCTGAAAACAGCGTCAGTCCGGGTTAGTTCCATTCAAATCATGCAAGTTAGAGTCCAAAACAAGGGAAAAAGTGTTTGGAAAAGTAGATACGACGGAGACGTATCAACTCCCCCAAGCTTAAACCTTTGCTTGTCCTCAAGCAATTCAGTTGACAAACTGAAAGTGATAAAGAAAAACTTTTACAAACTCTGTTTGCTCTTGTTGTTGTAAATATGTAAAGCCAGCATTCAAGTTTTCAGCAAAGATTATGACTAACCACATTCGCAATAACTCTCAGGTCTCATGTTTACTCATATCAATGGCATAATCAACTAGCGAGTCATAATAATAAATCTCGGATGACAACACTTTCTCAAAACAATCATAATATGATATAACAAGATGGTATCTCGCTAGCCCTTTCTGAGACCGCAAAACATAAATGCAGAGCACCTTTAAAGATCAAGGACTGACTAGACATTGTAATTCATGGTAAAAGAGATCCAATCATAGCCATACCCAATATAAATTAATAGTAATGGATGCAAATGACAGCTGCGCTCTCCAGCTAATGCTTTTTAATAAGAGGGTGATGACTCAACATAAAAGTAAATAGATAGGCCCTTCGCAGAGGGAAGCAGGGATTTGTAGAGGTGCCAGAGCTCGGTTTTAAAGCAAAGATAAATAATATTTTGAGCGGCATACTTTCATTGTCAACATAACAACCAAGAGATGGTGATATCTTCCATGCTACACACATTATAGGCGGTTCCCAAACAGAATGGTAAAGTTTATACTCCCCCTCCACCAACAAGCATCAATCCATGGCTTGCTCGAAACAATGAGTGCCTCCAACAAGCAACAGTCCCAGGGGGAGTTTTGTTTGCAATTAATTTTGATTTAGTTTGCATAAAGCATGGGACTGGGCATCCCAGTGACCAGCCATTTTCTCGTGAGTGAGGAGCGGAGTCCACTCCTCTTGAGAATAACCCACCTAGCATGGAAGATAAGGGCAGCCCTAGTTGATACATGAGCTATTCGAGCATACAAAACAGAATGTTTATTTGAAGGTTTAGAGTTTGGCACATACAAATTTACTTGGAACGGCAGGTAGATACCGCATATAGGAAGGTATGGTGGACTCATATGGCATAACTTTGGGGTTTAAGGGATTGGATGCACAAGCAGTATTCCCACTTAGTACAAGTGAAGGCTAGCAAAAGACTGGGAAGCGACCAACTAGAGAGCGACAACAGTCATGAACATGCATTAAAATTAATGAACATTGAGTACAAGCATGAGTAGGATATAATCCACCATGAACATAAATATCGTGAAGGCTATGTTGATTTGTTTCAACTACATGCGTGAACATGTGCCAAGTCAAGTCACTTAAATCATTCAAAGGAGGATACACCCCACTATACCACATCACAACCATTTTAATAGCATGTTGGCACGCAAGGTAAACCATTATAACTCATAGCTAATCAAGCATGGCACAAGCAACTATGATCTCTAATTGTCATTGCAAACATGTTTATTCATAATAGGCTGAATCAGGAACGATGAACTAATCATATTTACAAAAACAAGAGAGGTCGAGTTCATACCAGCTTTTCTCATCTCAGTCAGTCCATCATATATCGTCATAATTGGCTTTCACTTGCACGACCGAATGATGTGAATAATAATAAGAGTGCACGTGCATTGGACTAAGCTGGAATCTGTGAGCATTCAATAAACACGAGAAGACAAGGCAATATGGGCTCTTGGTTAAATCAACAATAATGCATATAAGAGCCACTTCAACAATTTAATTATGGTCTTCTCCTATCGACCCCCAAAGAAAAGGAAAGAGATAAAACTATTTACACGGGAAAGCTCCCAACAAGCAAAAGAAGAACGGGAAATCTTTTTGGGTTTTCTTTTTAATTATTACTACTACAGCAAGAAAAGTAAACTAACTAAAAGCTACACTAATTTTTTTTTTTTCTTAAGGTTTATTAAACACACAAGAAGAAAGCAGGAAAAAGAAAAATAAACTAGCATGGATATTACAGTGAAAGAGTATGAGCACCGACATCTAGCAATGAGTGTGTGAACATAAATGTAATGTCAGTGGGAAATACGTACTCACCCAAGCTTAGGCTTTTGGCCTAAGTTGGTTTCTTGCCACGGATGGCCTGGCGGATATCCGTAGTTGTAGCCGGGGTCGTACTGAGATGCAGCGGCTATTGCCTCCTGAGCTGCAGCATGGCGACGAGCGGCCTCCGCCCTCCTCTCGTACTCATCTGCCTCCTCTCTGGTAATCACATATCTTCCTTTTGCCTGATAATCTAAGAAGGCAGGAACAGGGAGAGTAATACGGACAGCACGATGTCTGTCAAAGATTAAGCGATACCGGAGAGGTCATTCATTCCCCTCGACAAACTGGTGGTGGACCATAGCATTATAGTCTAAATAAGTAGGAGGCAACTCAATATCATCCTCACGAACGTCCACACCAAGAAAATCAGCTAAACAGGTTGCATAAATTCCTCCAAAGAAATCTCCATTAAATCTATTATGATGCAACCTACGTGCAACAATGGCTCCCAAATTATAAGATTTGTCTCCTAACATAGCACTCCTAAGAATACTAAGGTCAGGGACACACATATGACATGCTTCATCTTTACCATTTATGCACCTACCTATGAAGAGAGCAAAATAATGTATAGCAGGAAAATGAATGCTCCCTATGGTAGCTTGTGCTATATCTCTAGATTCCCCCACAGTTATACTAGCAAGAAAGTTTCTAAGTTCAGATTTGCGGGGTTCACTAACACTACCCCATTGTGGAAGTTTGCAAGCAGTAGTAAAATCCTCTAAGTCCATGGTATAAGATTTTTCATAAAGATCAAACAGGACAGTTGGAGAATTACGTGAAGATGAAAATTCAAACCTCCTCACAAATGAACTAGTGAGATAGTGGTACTGGCGGCATTTGTCTGCCTCGAAGCTCACAAGATCAGCGTTACGCAAATATGCGTTAAATTCTTCCTTGATTCCCGCTCAATCCATAAAGTTTTCTGAAGGCCATTCACAAGGCCGCACTGGAGCGTCCCTTGGTGGCTCATCGTCAGCATCATGCATTGCAAGCCTGGGTCCTTGCTTCCTTGAAGAACCACCTTGGAACATTTTCCTAAGCATATTTCTTCCTCTGAAAAATTTCTGAAATTTTTAGTAACTTCAAACAAAAGTGAACCAAGCTCAACAAAATTGATAGCAACTACTCCTACAAGTGCCTAGAGCCTATATCATGCATTAGAACTACTTGGAACCATATAAATTTGACATGCAAACTCAAGAACATGGTCACCTAGGCAGCACAAATTTGCAATGAATAAAGCACAAGAACAAAAACTAATTGCACCAATGGAGGAGTCACATACCAAGGAACAATCTCCCCAAGCAGTTTTTGTTGGGGATCGTAGCAGAATTTAAAATTTTCCTACGCATCACCAAGATCCATCAATGGAGTATACTAGCAACGAGGGAAAAGGAGTGCATCTACATACCCTTGTAGATCGCGAGCGGAAGCGTTCCAATGAACGAGGTTGATGGAGTCGTACTCGCCGTGATCCAAATCACCGATGACCGAGTGCCGAACGGATGGCACCTCCGCGTTCAACACACGTACGGAGCAGCGACGTATCCTCCTTCTTGATCCATCAAGGGGGAAGGAGAGGTTGATGGAGATCCAGCAGCACGACGGCGTGGTGGTGGATGTAGCGGGATCTCCGCAGGGCTTCGCCAAGCTTCTGCGAGAGGGAGAGGTGTTGCAGGGGGAGAGGGAGGCGCCAGGGGCTGTGGTGCTGCTGCCCTCCCTCCCCCCCCCCCACTATTTATAGGACCCCTGGAGGGGAGGCGCTGGCCCTGGAACCCATCTACATGGGGGGCGGCGGCCAAGGGGGAAGGGGGTGGCTTCCCCCCAAGCCAAGTGGGGCGCCCCCCACCCCTAGGGTTTCCAACCCTAGGCGCAGGGGGAGGCCCTAGGGGGGGCGCCCCAGCCCACTAAGGGCTGGTTCCCTTCCCACTTCAGCCCATGGGGCCCTCCGGGAGAGGTGGCCCCACCCGGTGGACCCCCGGGACCCTTCCGGTGGTCCCGGTACAATACCGATAACCCCCGAAACTTTCCCGGTGGCCGAAATTGGACTTCCTATATATAATTCTTCACCTCCGGACCATTCCGGAACTCCTCATGACGTCCGGGATCTCATCCGGGACTCCGAACAACTTTCGGGTTTCCGCATACTCATATCTCTACAACCCTAGCGTCACCGAACCTTAAGTGTGTAGACCCTACGGGTTCGGGAGACATGCAGACATGACCGAGACGCCTCTCCGGTCAATAACCAACAGCGGGATCTGGATACCCATGTTGGCGCCCACATGTTCCACGATGATCTCATCGGATGAACCACGATGTCGAGGATTCAATCAATCCCGTATGCAATTCCCTTTGTCAATCGGTATGTTACTTGCCCGAGATTCGATCGTCGGTATCCCAATACCTTGTTCAATCTCGTTACCGGCAAGTCTCTTTACTCGTACCGTAATGCATGATCCCGTGGCTAACTCCTTAGTCACATTGAGCTCATTATGATGATGCATTACCGAGTGGGCCCAGAGATACCTCTCCGTCATACGGAGTGACAAATCCCAGTCTCGATCCGTGCCAACCCAACAGACACTTTCGGAGATACCCGTAGTGTACCTTTATAGTCACCCAGTTACGTTGTGACGTTTGGCACACCCAAAGCACTCCTACGGTATCCGGGAGTTGCACGATCTCATGGTCTAAGGAAAAGATACTTGACATTGGAAAAGCTCTAGCAAACGAACTACACGATCTTTGAGCTATGCTTAGGATTGGGTCTTGTCCATCACATCATTCTCCTAATGATGTGATCCCGTTATCAATGACATCCAATGTCCATAGTCAGGAAACCATGACTATCTGTTGATCAACGAGCTAGTCAACTAGAGGCTTACTAGGGACACGTTGTGGTCTATGTATTCACACATGTATTACGATTTCTGGATAACACAATTATAGCATGAACAATAGACAATTATCATGAACAAAGAAATATAATAATAACCATTTATTATTACCTCTAGGGCATATTTCCAACAGTCTCCCACTTGCACTAGAGTCAATAATCTAGTTACATTGTGATGAATCGAACACCCATTGCGTCCTGGTGTTGATCATGTTTTGCTCTAGGGAGAGGTTTAGTCAACGGATCTGCTACATTCAGGTCCGTATGTACTTTACAAATATCTATGTCTCCATTTTGAACACTTTCACGAATGGAGTTGAAGCGACGCTTGATATGCCTGGTCTTCCTGTGAAATCTGGGCTCCTTCGCAAGGGCAATAGCTCCAGTGTTGTCACAGAAGAGAGTCATCGGGCCCGACGCATTGGGAATCACCCCTAGGTCGGTAATGAACTCCTTAATCCAGATTGCTTCTTGCGCTGCCTCTGAGGCTGCCATGTACTCCGCTTCACATGTAGATCCTGCCATGACGCTTTGCTTGCAACTGCACCAGCTTACTGCCCCTCCATTCAAAATATACACGTATCCGGTTTGTGACTTCGAGTCATCCAGATCTGTGTCGAAGCTAGCGTCGACGTAACCCTTTACGACGAGCTCTTCGTCACCTCCATAAACGAGAAACATATCCTTAGTCCTCTTCAGGTACTTCAGGATATTCTTGACCGCTGTCCAGTGTTCCATGCTGAGGTTACTTTGGTACCTTCCTACCAAACTTACGACAAGGTTTACATCAGGTCTGGTACACAGCATGGCATACATAATAGACCCTATGGCCGAGGCATAGGGGATGACACTCATCTTTTCTCTATCTTCTGCCGTGGTCGGGCATTGAACCGTGCTCAATTGCACACCTTGCAATACAGGCAAGAACCCCTTCTTGGACTGATCCATATTGAACTTCTTCAATATCTTGTCAAGGTACGTACTCTGTGAAAGACCAATGAGGCGTCTCGATCTATCTCTATAGATCTTGATGCCTAATATCTAAGCAGCTTCTCCAAGGTCCTTCATTGAAAAACACTTATTCAAATAGGCCTTTATACTTTCCAAGAATTCTATATCATTTTCCCATCAATAATATGTCATCCACATATAATAAGAGAAATGCTACAGAGCTCCCACTCACTTTCTTGTAAACACAGGCTTCTCCATAAGTCTGTGTAAACCCAAATGCTTTGATCATCTCATCAAAGCGAATGTTCCAACTCCGAGATGCTTGCACCAGCCCATAGATTGAGCGCTGGAGCTTGCATACTTTGTCAGCATTCTTAGGATCGACAAAACCCTCCGGCTGCATCATATACAATTCTTCCTTAAGGAAGCCATTAAGGAATGCTGTTTTGACGTCCATCTGCCATATCTCATAATCATAGTATGCGGCAATTTCTAACATGATTCGGACGGACTTCAGCTTCGCTACGGGTGAGAAAGTCTCATTGTAGTCAACCCCTTGAACTTGTCGATAACCCTTAGCGACAAGTCGAGCCTTATAGATGGTCACATTACCATCCGCGTCTGTCTTCTTCTTAAAGATCCATTTATTTTCTATGGCTCGCCGATCATCGGGCAAGTCAGTCAAAGTCCATACTTCGTTTTCATACATGGATCCTATCTCGGATTTCATGGCTTCTAGCCATTTGTCGGAATCCGGGCCCGCCATCGCTTCTTCATAGTTCGAAGGTTCACCGTTGTCTAACAACATGATTTCCAGGACAGGGTTGCCATACCACTCTGGTGCAGAACGTGCCCTTGTGGACCTACGAAGTTCAGCAGTAACTTGATCCAAGCTTCATGATCATCATCATTAACTTCCTCCCCAGTCGGTGTAGGCACCACAGGAACATCTTCCCGCGCTGCGCTACTTTCCGGTTCGGAAGGGGTGACTATCACCTCATCAAGTTCCACTTTCCTCCCACTCAATTCTTTCGAGAGAAACTCTTTCTCCAGAAAGGACCCGTTCTTGGCAACAAAGATCTTGCCTTCGGATCTGAGGTAGAAGGTATACCCAATGGTTTCCTTAGGGTATCCTATGAAGACGCATTTTTCCGACTTGGGTTTGAGCTTTTCAGGTTGAAGTTTCTTGACATAAGCATCGCATCCCCAAACTTTTAGAAACGACAGCTTAGGTTTCTTCCCAAACCATAATTCATACGGTGTCGTTTCAACGGATTTCGACGGAGCCCTATTTAAAGTGAATGCGGCAGTCTCTAAAGCATAGCCCCAAAATGAGAGCGGTAAATCGGTAAGAGACATCATAGATCGCACCATATCCAATAGAGTGCGATTACGACGTTCGGACACACCGTTTCGCTGAGGTGTTCCAGGCGGCGTGAGTTGTGAAACGATTCCACATTTCCTTAAGTGTGTACCAAATTCGTGACTTAAATATTCTCCACCACGATCTGATCGTAAGAATTTTATTTTCCTGTCACGTTGATTCTCAACCTCACTCTTAAATTCCTTGAACTTTTCAAAGGTTTCAGACTTGTGTTTCATTAGGTAGACATACCCATATCTACTTAAGTCATCAGTGAGAGTGAGAACATAACGATATCCTCCGCGAGCCTCAACACTCATTGGACCGCACACATCGGTATGTATGATTTCCAATAAGTTGGTTGCTCACTCCATTGTTCCGGAGAACGGAGTCTTGGTCATCTTACCCATGAGGCATGGTTCGCATGTGTCAAATGATTCGTAATCAAGAGACTCCAAAAGTCCATCTGCATGGAGTTTCTTCATGCGTTTGACACCAATGTGACCAAGGCGGCAGTGCCACAAGTATGTGGGACTATCGTTATCAACTTTACATCTTTTGGTATTCACACTATGAATATGTGTAACATCACGTTCGAGATTCATCAAGAATAAACCATTGACCTGCGGGGCATGACCATAAAACATATCTCTCATATAAATAGAACAACCATTATTCTCGGATTTAAATGAGTAGCCATCTCGAATTAAACGAGATCCAGATACAATGTTCATGCTCAAAGCTGGCACTAAATAACAATTATTGAGGTTTAAAACTAATCCCGTAGGTAGATGCAGAGGTAGCGTGCCGACGGCGATCACATCGACCTTGGAACCATTCCCGACGCGCATCGTCACCTCGTCCTTCGCCAGTCTCCGTTTATTCCGCAGTTCCTGTTTTGAGTTACAAATATGAGCAACCACACCGGTATCAAATACCCAGGAGCTACTACGAGTACTGGTAAGGTACACATCAATTATATGTATATCACATATACCTTCGGTGTTGCCGGCCTTCTTGTCCGCTAAGTATTTGGGGCAATTCCGCTTCCAGTGACCACTTCCCTTGCAATAAAAGCACTCAGTCTCAAGCTTGGGTCCATTCTTCGACTTCTTCCCGGCAACTGGCTTACCGGGCGCGGCAACTCCCTTGCCGTCCTTCTTGAAGTTCTTCTTACCCTTGCCTTTCTTGAACTTAGTGGTTTTATTCACCATCAACACTTGATGTTCCTTTTTGATCTCCACCTCCGCTGATTTCAGCATTGAATATACCTCGGGAATGGTCTTTTCCATCCCCTGCATATTGAAGTTCATCACAAAGCTCTTGTAGCTTGGTGGAAGCGACTGAAGGATTCTGTCAATGACCGCGTCATCTGGGAGATTAACTCCCAGCTGAGACAAGCGGTTGTGCAACCCAGACATTCTGAGTATGTGCTCACTAACAGAACTATTCTCCTCCATTTTACAGCTGAAGAACTTGTCGGAGACTTCATATCTCTCGACCCGGGCATGAGCTTGGAAAACCATTTTCAACTCTTCGAACATCTCATATGCTCCATGCTTCTCAAAACGCTTTTGGAGCCCCGGTTCTAAGCTGTAAAGCATGCCGCACTGAACGAGGGAGTAATCATCAGCACGTGATTGCCAAGCGTTCATAACGTCTTGGTTCTCTGGGATTGGTGCTTCACCTAGCGGTGCTTCTAGGACATAATCTTTCTTGGCAGCTATGAGGATGATCCTCAGGTTCCGGACCCAGTCCGTATAATTGCTGCCATCATCTTTCAGCTTGGTTTTCTCTAGGAACGCGTTGAAGTTGAGGACAACGTGGGCCATTTGATCTACAAGACATATTGTAAAGATTTTAGACTAAGTTCATGATAATTAAGTTCATATAATCAAATTATTCAATGAACTCCCACTCAGATAGACATCCCTCTAGTCATCTAAGTGAAACATGATCCGAGTTAACTAGGCCGTGTCCGATCATCACGTGAGACGGACTAGTCAAGATCGGTGAACATCTCCATGTCGATCGTATCTTCTATACGACTCATGCTCGACCTTTCGGTCCTCCGTGTTCCGAGGCCATGTCTGTACATGCTAGGCTCGTCAAGTCAACCTAAGTGTATTGTGTGTGTTCCGATGCCATGTCTGTACATGCTAGGCTCGTCAACACCAGTTGTATGCGAATGTTAGAATCTATCACACCCGATCATCACGTGGTGCTTCGAAACAACGAACCTTCGCAACGGTGCACAGTTAGGGGGAACACTTTCTTGAAATTATTATAAGGGATCATCTTACTTACTACCGTCGTTCTAAGCAAATAAGATGCAAAACATGATAAACATCACATGCAATCAAATAGTGACATGATATGGACAATATCATTTTGCTCCTTTGATCTCCATCTTCGGGGCACCATGATCATCTTCGTCACCGGCATGACACCATGATCTCCGTCATTGTGTCTTCATGAAGTTGTCACGCCAACGATTACTTCTACTTCTATGGCTAACGCGTTTAGCAATAAAGTAAAGTAATTTACATGGCGTTATTCAATGACACGCAGGTCATACAAAAAATAAAGACAACTCCTATGGCTCCTGCCAGTTGTCATACTCATCGACATGCAAGTCGTGATTCCTATTACAAGAATATGATCAATCTCATACATCACATATATCATTCACCACATCTTCTGGCCATATCACATCACAAGGCACAATGTGCAAAAACAAGTTAGGCGTCCTCTAATTGTTGTTGCAAGTTTTTACGTGGCTTGTATAGGTTTCTAGCAAGAAAGTTTGTTACCTACGTAAAACCACAACGTGATATGCCAATTTCTATTTACCCTTCATAAGGACCCTTTTCATCGAATCCGTTCCGACTAAAGTGGGAGAGACAGACACCCGCTAGCCACCTTATGCAACTAGTGCATGTCAGTCGGTAGAACCTGTCTCACGTAAGCGTATGTGTACGGTCGGTCCGGAACGCTTCATCCCACAATACTGCCGAAACAAGATAAGACTAGTAGCGGCAAGAAGAATTGGCAACATCTACGCCCACAACTGCTTTGTGTTCTACTCGTGCATAGTAACTATGCATAGGCCTGGCTCATGATGCCACTGTTGGGGATCGTAGCAGAATTTAAAATTTTCCTACGCATCACCAAGATCCATCTATGGAGTATACTAGCAACGAGGGAAAAGGAGTGCATCTACATACCCTTGTAGATCACGAGCGGAAGCGTTCCAATGAACGAGGTTGATGGAGTCGTACTCGCCGTGATCCAAATCACCGATGACCGAGTGCCGAACGGACGGCACCTCCGCGTTCAACACACGTACGGAGCAGCGACGTCTCCTCCTTCTTGATCCAGCAAGGGGGAAGGACAGGTTGATGGAGATCCAGCAGCACGACGGCGTGGTGGTGGATGTAGCGGGATCTCCGCAGGGCTTCGCCAAGCTTCCGCGAGAGGGAGAGGTGTTGCAGGGGGAGAGGGAGGCGCCAGGGGCTGTGGTGCTGCTGCCCTCCCTCCCCCCCCCCCACTATTTATAGGACCCCTGGAGGGGGGCGCCGGCCCTGGAACCCATCTACATGGGGGGGCGGCCAAGGGGGAAGGGGGTGGCTTCCCCCCCCCATGACAAGTGGGGCGCCCCCCACCCCTAGGGTTTCCAACCCTAGGCGCAGGGGGAGGCCCAAAGGGGGGGCGCCCCAGCCCACTAAGGGCTGGTTCCCTTCCCACTTCAGCCCATGGGGCCCTCCGGGATAGGTGGCCCCACCCGCTGGACCCCCGGGACCCTTCCGGTGGTCCCGGTACAATACCGATAACCCCCGAAACTTTCCCGGTGGCCGAAACTGGACTTCCTATATATAATTCTTCACCTCCGGACCATTCCGGAAATCCTCGTGACGTCCGGGATCTCATCCGGGACTCCGAACAACTTTCGGGTTTCCGCATACTCATATCTCTACAACCCTAGCGTCACCGAACCTTAAGTGTGTAGACCCTATGGGTTCGGGAGACATGCAGACATGACCGAGACGCCTCTCCGGTCAATAACCAACAGCGGGATCTGGATACCCATGTTGGATCCCACATGTTCCACGATGATCTCATCGGATGAACCACGATGTCGAGGATTCAATCAATCCCGTATGCAATTCCCTTTGTCAATCGGTATGTTACTTGCCCGAGATTTGATCGTCGGTATCCCAATACCTTGTTCAATCTCGTTACCGGCAAGTCTCTTTACTCGTACCGTAATGCATGATCCCGTGGCTAACTCCTTAGTCACATTGAGCTCATTATGATGATGCATTACCGAGTGGGCCCAGAGATACCTCTCCGTCATACGGAGTGACAAATCCCAGTCTCGATCCGTGCCAACCCAACAGACACTTTCGGAGATACCCGTAGTGTACCTTTATAGTCAACCAGTTACGTTGTGACGTTTGGCACACCCAAAGCACTCCTACGGTATCCGGGAGTTGCACGATCTCATGGTCTAAGGAAAAGATACTTGACATTGGAAAAGCTCTAGCAAACGAACTACACGATCTTTGAGCTATGCTTAGGATTGGGTCTTGTCCATCACATCATTCTCCTAATGATGTGATCCCGTTATCAATGACATCCAATGTCCATAGTCAGGAAACCATGACTATCTGTTGATCAACGAGCTAGTCAACTAGAGGCTTACTAGGGACACGTTGTGGTCTATGTATTCACACATGTATTACGATTTCTGGATAACACAATTATAGCATGAACAATAGACAATTATCATGAACAAAGAAATATAATAATAACCATTTATTATTGCCTCTAGGGCATATTTCCAACAGTTTTGTGAGAGGTGCTTTGAGCAAGGAGATCGAAAATCGCAGCAAAAAGAGCTAGAACTCGTGCTTGAACTGGATATTGGTGTTTGTGGGAGGAAGAAGGAGTGTGTGGGTGCAGGAATAAGTGGAGTGGGGACACCGTGGGCCCACGAGGCAGGGGGACGCGCCCAGGGGGTAGGGCGCGCCCTCCACCCTCGTGGCCAGGTGCTTGCCCCTCCTGCTGTGTTCTCAGTGCCAGATATTCTCAAATATTCCAGAAAAAATCATATTCCATTTTCAAGGCATTTGGAGAACTTTTATTTTCGGGGTATTTTTATATTGCACGGATAAATCAGAAAATAGACAGAAAAATACTATTTTTACTTTATTTCAACTAAATAACAGAAAGTAGAAAGAGGGTACAGAAGGTTGTGCCTTCTAGTTTCATCCATCTCATGCTCATTAAAAAGAATCCACTAACAAGGTTGATCAAGTCTTGTTAACAAACTCATTCCGAATAACATGGAACCGGAGAAATTTTGAATAACACTATGTTACCTCAACGGGGATATGCACATCCCCAACAATAAGAATATCATATTTCTTCTTGACAGTAGGAAGAGGAAATTCAAAACCTCCAAATATAATCGATGGAATTTTTCCAATAGAATTGATACTGTGGACCTGAGGTTGTTTCCTTGGAAAGTGTACCGTATGCTCATTACCATTAACATGAAAAGTGACATTGCCTTTGTTGCACTCAATAACAGCTCCTGCAGTATTCAAAAAAGGTCTTCCAAGAATAATAGACATACTATCGTCCTCGGGAATATCAAGGATAACAAAGTCCGTTAAAATAGTAACGTTTGCAACCACAACAGGCACATCCTCACAAATACCGACAGGTATAGCAGTTGATTTATCAGCCATTTGCAAAGATATTTCAGTAGGTGTTAACTTATTCAAGTCAAGTCTACGATGTAAAGAGAGAGGCATAACACTAACACCGGCTCCAAGATCACATAAAGCAGTTTTAACATAGTTTCTTTTAATGGAGCATGGTATAGTAGGTATTCCTGGATCTCCAAGTTTCTTTGGTATTCCACCCTTAAAAGTGTAATTAGCAAGCATGGTGGAAATCTCAGCTTCCGGTATCTTTCTTTTATTAGTAACAATATCTTTCATGTACTTAGCATAAGGATTCATTTTGAGCATATCAGTTAATCGCATACGCAAAAAAATAGGTCTAATCATTTCAGCAAAGCGCTCAAAATCCTCATCATCCTTTTTCTTGGATGGTTTGGGAGGAAAAGGCATGGGTTTCTGAACCCATGGTTCCCTTTCTTTACCATGTTTCCTAGCAACAAAGTCTCTCTTATCATAACGTTGATTCTTTGATTGTGGGTTATCAAGATCAACAGCAGGTTCAATTTCTACATCATTATCATTACTAGGTTGAGCATCATCATGAACATCATCATTAGCATTTTCATTAGATTCATGTTCATTACTAGATTGTGTTTCAGCATCAGAAATAGAAATATCATTTGGTGTGACGCCCCCGATTCAATCGTACACTAATCATGCACGCAAACGTGTACGATCAAGATCAGGGACTCACGGGAAGATATCACAACACAACTCTAAAACATAAATAAGTCATACAAGCATCATAATACAAGCCAGGGGCCTCGAGGGCTCGAATACAAGTGCTCGATCATAGATGAGTCAGTGGAAGCAACAATATCTGAGTACAGACATAAGTTAAACAAGTTTGCCTTAAGAAGGCTAGCACAAATTGGGATACAGATCGAAAGAGGCGCAAGCCTCCTACCTGGGATCCTCCTAAACTACTCCTGGTCGTCGTCAGCGGACTGCACGTAGTAGTAGGCACCTCCGGTGTAGTAGGAGTCGTCATCGGCGGTGGCGTCTGGCTCCTGGGCTCCAGCATCTGGTTGCGACAACCAGGTAGAAAGGAAAGGGGGAAAAGAGGGAGAAAAGCAACCGTGAGTACTCATCCAAAGTACTCGCAAGCAAGGAGCTACACTACATATGCATGGGTATATGTGTAAAGGGCCATATCGGTGGACTGAACTGCAGAATGCCAGAATAAGAGGGGGATAGCTAATCCTGTCGAAGACTACGCTTCTGGCCACCTCCATCTTGCAGCATGTAGGAGAGAGTAGATGGTAAGTTCACCAAGTAGCATCGTATAGCATAATCCTACCCGGCGATCCCCTCCTCGTCGCCCTGTTAGAGAGCGATCACCGGGTTATATCTGGCACTTGGAAAGGTGTGTTTTATTAAGTATCCAGTTCTAGTTGTCATAAGGTCAAGGTACAACTTCGGGTCGTCCTTTTACCGAGGGACACGGCTATTCGAATAGATAAACTTCCCTACAGGGGTGCACCACATAACCCAACACACTCGATCCCATTTGGCCGGACACACTTTCCTGGGTCATGCCCGGCCTCGTAAGATCAACACGTCGCAGCCCCACCTAGGCACAACAGAGAGGTAAGCACGCCGGTCTAAATCCTATGGCGCAGAGGTCTGGGCCCATCGCCCATTGCACACCTGCACGTTGCGAGGGCGGCCGGAATCAGACCTAGCCTAGCAGGCGTTCCAGTCCAATCCGGCGCGCGCCGCTCCGTCGCTGACGTCACGAAGGCTTCAGCTGATACCACGACGTCGAGTGCCCATAACTATTCCCGCGTAGTTGGTTAGTGCGTATAGACCAAATGGCCAGACTCAGATCAAATACCAAGAACTCGTTAAGCGTGTTATTTTAAGTATCCGCGGACGCCGACCAGGGCCAGGCCCACCTCTCTCCTAGGTGGTCTCAACCTGCCCTATCGCTCCGCCACAAAGTAACAGTCGGGGGCCGTCAGGAACCCAGGCCCACCTCTACCGGGATGGAGCCACCTGTCCTTTCAGCCCCCTCATCAGAATCACTTGCGGGTACTCAACGAGCTGACCCGACTTTAGTCACCACATGTGTCATGTATATAAAGTATATAGTATATACCCGTGATCACCTCCCGAAGTGATCACGGCCCAATAGTATAGCATGGCAGACGGACAAGAGTGTAGGGCCACTGATGGAACACTAGCATCCTATACTAAGCAGTAGGATAGCAGGTAAGGGTAACAACTGTAGTAACAATGACAGGCTATGCAGCCGAATAGGATTAACCGAAAGCAGTAACATGCTACACTACTCTAATGCAAGCAGTATAGAGAAGAATAGGCGATATCTGGTGATCAAGGGGGGGGCTTGCCTGGTTGCTCTGGCAAGAAGGACGGGTCGTCAACACCGTAGTCCTACTGGGGGTCACCGGCAGCCTCGGGGTCTACCGGAAAGAAGTAACGGAGGGGGAACGCAATAAATAACAGAGCAATCAAAGCATTACAAAGCAAGACGCGGCATTATGTTATGCTAGGGGTGACCTAACGAAGGGATAGGTGATACCGGTGAAGGGGGGAAACATCCGGTAAAGTATCCCCGGTGTTTCGCATTTTCGGACAGATGAACCGGAGGGGGAAAGTTGCGTGTTTGCTATGCTAGGGATGTGTGGCGGACGAACGGGCTGCATATCCGTATTCGTCTCGTCGTTCTGAGCAACTTTCATGTATAAATTATTTTAATCCGAGTTACGGTTTATTTTATATGATTTTCTAAAGTTTTAGCAATATTTTGATATTATTATTAATTCAAAATTAATTGGAAAAATGCTATGCGCACCCAGCACAGGGTACACAGAAGTGTACCCAGGGGATGACAGATGGGCCAAGGGGGACCCAGTTGACCAGTCAAGGTTTGACTGGTCAACAGGTGGTGGGCCCCCCTGTCATTGAGACATCTAACTAATTATAGATTAGTTAGGCTAACTAAGTAATTAGTTTAGTTAAACTATTTTAATTAAGTTAATTAATTAATTAACTTATTAATTAATTTTATATTATTATTCATTTATTTTATTTTTTTAGAAAAAGGGGCGTGGGGCCCCTAGGTCAGTGGCCCAGGGGGCCAAAACAGGCGGCAGTGTAGCGGGCGTGTGCGGGGCGAAGCCTGCCCGGGCACAGGGGATGGCCGCGGGGCGAGGGCGGTCCCCGGCGGGGCGCAGGACGGCGGCGAGCCAGGCGGCTGCGGGCATGGCCAGGTGCGAGGCGCGGCACCGTGGAGCAGAGGCCGAGCCCCGGGGGAGCCGGTCGCAGAGCGGCGGAGGCAAAGCAGAGGCGGCCGCGGCGGCTCGGTGATGGAGGCGGGGCGGTTGGGGGCGACGGCGGCGGAGAACACCGGCAGGCGAGCAGCGGTAGGCGGGGGGGAGGCGCGGTGGCGCGGGGGCCACGAAACGGCGCGGGCGCGCGCTCTAGCAGCAGGGGGTTCAGCGACGCGCGGTCAGAGGCGCAGGCGGGCGTGCGGTCAAGAACAGCTCGTGCGGCAGCAGCAGCCTAGAGCAACGACAACGGCCATTAGCAGGAGCCGTAGAGTAGCAGTAGTGGGTAGCAGCTAGCGGCAACAAGAAACGGCAGTAGCAGCGGCTAGAGGTAGCAGTAGCAGCGGCTAGAGGTAGTAGTAGCAGTGCAAGGTAGAGCAGCAGCGCATAGCACACACGCACATACGTACGTGTACGCCCGAGATCGGGAACTACGGTGAAGGCGGCCTACGGCGTCCAAATCGAACGGGAAAAAAGGGATCCGAGGGAGGAGCTCACGCCGGTTCTTGTGGACGAGGTTAGGAGGTTGGGGGAGTCTCGGAGCAGTGGCAACGACGACGAGGTGGTGGCGGCCGTGCGGAGAAGATGAAGATGAAGACGGCTACGCAGCGCCTCGGCTCGAATCGATGCCCGGAACGGACGAAGGCGACCTTGGGGGACCTCCTGGACGTGCTCCTGAGGGACGGCGAGGACGGTAGCCGCGGTAACAAGGGCGAGACAATGGTGACCGCAGAGCTTTCGAGCTCGAAAACGAGCAGATGAAGAGTGGGGCGAAGGGGGATCCAGGAGGGGCTGGACGAGGTGGGGGCTAGGGTTTCGGTCGACATAGTTATAAGCCCAGGGAGGCGACGTGGAGGGAATCCACGGCCATGGCCGTCGTGGATGTGCGCCACGCACATCCTCTGTTCCTGTAGCGGGAGCTAGGGGAAGGTTTTGGTGGGCTGGGCCGTCTGGCCACTTATGGCCCAGTGGCACCTTAGTTTAGGCCCGTTTCGCTTTCTTTTCTTTGCATTTTCATATCCTATTTTGTATTAGGTTGGGCCATCAAATGATTTTTGTTATATATGAAACTTGCCATACAATTACTACGTAATATTTGTGAAAGCCACAAAAAGTTTGGAGCTTAACTAGACTCATTTGAATTTTGCTTAAATACAAATGGATTAAAAAGGTTGTTTTGGGCACTGCTTTAAATAGGTTAGGGGCAACTTAATATTCCAGATAATATTGGATTATTTATGAAAATTAGTTAGTGAATTATTGCAACCCAGCGAACGTTTTTGTTTTACCGTTTGCAGAAATAATAATTTGACTTTCTTTTCAATTTGAATTTGAATTCGGTTTGGATCAAGTGAGGTTGAGAAATTTAATTGCGATGACATGCCACCATTAGTGTGTGGTTACTGTAGCTTAACTACCGGGGCGTTACATTTGGATTCTCAGGTGTTTCAGCATAGGTTCACTAGAAGCATGCAAAGTCCTATCATTTTTCTTTTTCTTCTTTTTAGAAGGACTAGGTGCATCAATATTATTTCTCTGAGAATCTTGCTCAATTCTCTTAGGGTGGCCTTCAGGATACAAAGGTTCCTGAGTCATTTTACCAGTTCTAGTAGCCACTCTAACAGCATAATCATTTTTCTTACTATTCATTTCATTGAGCAAATCATTTTGAGCTTTAAGTACTTGTTCTACTTGAGTGGTAACCATAGAAGCATGTTTACTAATGAGTTTAAGTTCACCTTTAACATTAGTCATATAATCACCCAAGTGTTCAATCATATAAGCATTTTGTTTTAATTGTCTACCAACATAAGCATTAAAATCTTCTTGCTTAACCGTAAAGTTATCAAACTCATCCAAACATTGGCTAGCAATTTTAGTAGGAGGGATTTCAGCTTTATCATATCTATAGAGAGAATTTACCTTTACTACATGTGTCGGGTTATCAAGACCATGAGTTTCTTCAATAGGTGAAGGATTAAGATCATATGTTTCTTCAACGGGTGGTAAATTAAGACCATATATTTCTTCAATAGGAGGTAAATTCTTAACATCTTCAGCTTTTATACCTTTTTCTTTCATAGATTTCTTTGCCTCTTGCATATCTTCGGGACTGAGAAATAGAACACCTCTCTTCTTCGGAGTTGGTTTAGGAATAGGCTCTGGAGCTGGCTCAGGAAGTGTCCAATTATTTTCATTTGTCAACATATTATTCAATAGAATTTCAGCTTCATCCGGTGTTCTTTCCTGAAAACAGAACCAGCACAACTATCCAGGTAATCTCTGGAAGGATCGGTTAGTCCATTATAAAAGTATCAAGTATTTCATTTTTCTTAAGAGGATGATCAGGCAAAGCATTAAGTAACTTGAGAAGCCTCCCCCAAGCTTGTGGGAGACTCTCTTCTTCAATTTGCACAAAATTGTATATTTCCCTCAAAGCAGCTTGTTTCTTATGAGCAGGGAAATATTTAGTAGAGAAGTAATAAATCATATCCTGGGGACTACGCACACAACCAGGATCAAGAGAATTAAACCATATCTTAGCATCACCCTTTAATGAGAACGGAAATATTTTAAGGATATAAAGGTAGCGAGATTTCTCATCATTAGTGAACAGGGTGGCTATATCATTTAATTTAGTAAGATGTGCCACAACAGTTTTAGATTCATAGCCATGAAAAGGATCAGATTCAACCAAAGTAATTATATCAGGATCAACAGAGAATTCATAATCCTTATCAGTAACACAGATAGGTGAAGTAGCAAAAGCAGGGTCAGGTTTCATTCTAGCATTAAGAGATTGCTGCCTCCATTTAGCTAATAACCTCTTGAGCTCATATCTATCTTTGCAAGCTAAAATAGCTAAAGCAGCTTCTTTTTCAAAAATATAACCCTCAGGAATAACAGGCGAGTCTTCATCATCACTTTCATCAATATAATCAGTTTCAATAATTTCTTTCTCTCTAACCCTAGCAATTTGTTCATCGAGAAATTCACTAAGTGGCACGGTAGTATCAAGCATGGAAGTAGTTTCATCATAAGTATCATGCATAGCAGAAGTGGCATCATCAATAACATGCGACATATCAGAACGAATAGCAGAAGCAGGTTTAGGTGTCGCAAGCTTACTCAAAACAGAAGGTGAATCAAGTGCAGAGCTAGATGGCAGTTCTTTACCTCCCCTCGTACTTGAGGGATAAATTGTTGTCTTAGCGTCTTTCAAGTTCTTCATAGTGACCAGCAGATATAAATCCCAAGTGACTCAAAGAATAGAGCTATGATCCCCGGCAACGGCGCCAGAAAATAGTCTTGATAACCCACAAGTATAGGGGATCGCAACAGTTTTTGAGGGTAGAGTATTCAACCCAAATTTATTGATTCGACACAAGGGGAGCCAAAGAATATTCTCAAGTATTAGCAGTTGAGTTGTCAATTCAACCACACCTGGATAACTTAGTATCTGCAGCAAAGTATTTAGTAGCAAAGTAATATGATAGTAGTGGTAACGGTAACAAAAGTAACGGTAGCAAAAGTAATATTTTTGGTGTTTTGTAGTGATTGTAACAGTAGCAACGGAAAAGTAAATAACCGAAAAACAATATGCGAAAAGCTCATAGGCATTGGATCAGTGATGGAGAATTATGCCGGATGCGGTTCATCATGTAACAATCATAACATAGGGTGACACAGAACTAGCTCCAATTCATCAATGTAATGTAGGCATGTATTCCGAATATAGTCATACGTGCTTATGGAAAAGAACTTGCATGACATCTTTTGTCCTACCCTCCCGTGGCAGCGGGGTCCTAATGGAAACTAAGGGATATTAAGGCCTCCTTTTAATAGAGTACCGGAACAAAGCATTAGCACATAGTGAATACATGAACTCCTCAAACTATGGTCATCACCGGGACTGGTCCCGATTATTGTCACTTCGGGGTTGTCGGATCATAACACATAGTAGGTGACTATAGACTTGCAAGATAGGATCTAGAACTCACATATATTCATGAAAACATAATAGGTTCAGATCTGAAATCATGGCACTCGGGCCCTAGTGACAAGCATTAAGCATAGCAAAGTCATAGCAACATCAATCTCAGAACATAGTGGATACTAGGGATCAAACCCTAACAAAACTAACTCGATTACATGATAGATCTCATCCAACCCATCACCGTCCAGCAAGCCTACGATGGAATTACTCACGCACGGCGGTGGGCATCATGAAATTGGTGATGGAGGATGGTTGACGATGACGACGGCGACGAATCCCCCTCTCCGGAGCCCCGAACGGACTCCAGATCAGCCCTCCCGAGAGGTTTTAGGGCGCGGCGGCTCCGTATCGTAAAACTTGATGATCCTTCTCTCTGATTTTTTTCTCCCCGAAAGTGAATATATGGAGTTGGAGTTGAGGTCGGTGGAGCGTCAGGGGGCCCACGAGGTAGGGGGGCGCGCCCTAGGGGGTTAGGCGCGCCCCCACCCTCGTGGACAGGGTGTGGGCCCCCTGGCGTGGATTTTTCTTCCAGTATTTTTCTTATTTTCCAAATAGATGTTCCGTGGAGTTTCAGGTCATTCCGAGAACTTTTGTTTCTGCACATAATAACATCATGGAAAGTCTGCTGAAAACAGCGTCAGTCCGGGTTAGTTCCATTCAAATCATGCAAGTTAGAGTCCAAAACAAGGGCAAAAGTGTTTGGAAAAGTAGATACGACGGAGACGTATCACGGCGTGGTGACGATGATGATGTTCTACCGACGCAGGGCTTCGCCTAAGCACCGCTATAGTATTATCGAGGTGGACTATGGTGGAGGGGGGGCACCGCACACGGCTAAAAGATCAATTGATCAATTGTTGTGTCTATGGGGTGCCCTCCTGCCCCCGTATATAAAGGAGCAAGGGGAGGAGGTGCGGCCGGCCAGGAGGAGGCGCGCCAGGAGGAGTCCTACTCCCACCGGGAGTAGGACTCCCTCCCTTCCTTGTTGGATTAGGAGAAGGGGGGAAGGAGGAAGAGGAGAAGAAGGAAAGGGGGCGCCCCCCTCTCCTTGTCCAATTCGGACTAGAGGGGGAGGGGCGCGCGGCCTGCCCTGGCCGCCCCTCCTCTTCTCCACTAAGGCCCACTATGGCCCATTACACCCCCGGGGGGTTCCGGTAACCCCTCTGGTACTCCGGTAAAATCCCGATTTCACCCGAAACACTTCCGATATCCAAATATAGGCTTCCAATATATCAATCTTCATGTCTCGTCCATTTCAAGACTCCTCGTCATGTCCGTGATCACATCCGGGACTCCGAACAACCTTCGGTACATCAAAACTCATAAACTCATAATATAACCGTCATCGAAACTTTAAGCGTGCGAACCCTATGGTTCGTGAACTATGTAGACATGACCGAGACACGTCTCCGGTCAATAACCAATAGCGGAACCTGGATGCTCATATTGGCTCCCACATATTCTACGAAGATCTTTATCGGTCAAACCGCATAACAACATACGTTGTTCCCTTTGTCATCGGTATGTTACTTGCCCGAGATTCGATCGTCGGTATCTCAATACCTAGTTCAATCTCGTTACCGGCAAGTCTCTTTACTCGTTCCATAATACATCATCCCGCAACTAACTCATTAGTTGCAAGCTTGCAAGGCTTAAGTGATGTGCATTTACCGAGTGGGCCCAGAGATACCTCTCCGACAATCGGAGTGACAAATCCTAATCTCGAAATACGCCAACCCAACAAGTACCTTCGGAGACACCTGTAGAGCACCTTTATAATCACCCAGTTACATTGTGACGTTTGGTAGCACACAAAGTGTTCCTCCGGTAAACGGGAGTTGCATAATCTCATAGTCATAGGAACATGTATAAGTCATGATGAAAGCAATAGCAAAATACTAAACGAACATGTATAAGTCATGATGAATGGGTCAAGTCAATCACATCATTCTCCTAATGATGTGATCCCGCTAATCAAATGACAACTCATGTCTATGGCTAGGAAACATAACCATCTTTGATCAACGAGCTAGTCAAGTAGAGGCATACTAGTGACACTCTGTTTGTCTATGTATTCACACAAGTATTATGTTTCTGGTTAATACAATTCTAGCATGAATAATAAACATTTTTCATGATATAAGGAAATACATAATAACTTTATTATTGCCTCTAGGGCATATTTCCTTCATAAAGATCTAGGCACATATGTCCAGTTGAATATGGGTAGCATGAGTTATTATTGTTGACATCACCCTTGAGGTGAATACGTTGGAGGCGAAATTATAAGCCCCTATCTTTCTATGTGTCCGGTTGAAATGTTTTTCTCATGTGTATGCGGTGAGTGTTAGCAATCATAGAAGACTATACGATGGTTGAGTATGTGGAGCTCTTACTTAAACTCTGTTGAATAAGTTGAATTACAATTGCTTGGTGACCGAGAACATAGGTTGTTGAGTTTCAAGAGAATTCATTGTTTGAACCTTAACATGTGAATTGGTTGCTACTTTAACATGAAAAGTTTTATGAGAAAGAATTGTTGTTATGATGCTAGGAAAAGTGATTGAAATTGTCATTGATCAAACTTGTGCACTTTGCTAGCATTCACACTTCATAAATTATTTCTTTTATCATTTACCTACTCGAGGACGAGTAGGAATTAAGCTTGGGGATGATGATATGTCTCCAACGTATCTATAATTTATGAAGTATTCATGCTATTATATTATCATTCTTGGATGTTTTACAATCATTTTATAGCAACTTTATATCATTTTTTGGGACTAACCTATTGACTTAGTGCCCAGTGCCAGTTGCTGTTTTTTGCTTGTTTTTTACATCGTAGGAAATCAATATCAAACGGATTTTTTATGGACCAGAAGACATCCAAAGGGCCAGAGCAGCACCTGGGTTGTGCCCACCTCGGTGTCCTCCCGTACCCCCTCTTCACCCTATAAATGCCCAAATATTCCAAAAACCCTCGGGGTAACCCTAGATCAGAAGTTCCGCCGCCGCAGGCCTCTATAGCCACCGAAAACCAATCTAGACCCCGTTCCGGCACTCTGCCGGAGGGGGGAATCATCACCGGTGGCCATCTTCATCATCCCGGCGGCCACCATGATGAGGAGGGAGTAGTCCACCCTCGGGGCTGAGGGTTTGTGCCAGTAGTTATGTGTTTAATCTCTCTCTCTCTCGTGTTCTTGAGATGTCATGATCTTGATGTATCGCGGGGGCTTTGTTAATATAGTCGGATCATATGGTGTTTTCCCATCTCTATCTTGTTGTGATGAACTGAGTTTTCCCTTTGAGATTTCGTTTTGTCGGATTGAATACTTTTATGGATTTGAGAGCACTTGATATATGTCTTGCATATGAATACTCATGGTGACAATGGGGTATCATATTGATTCACTTGATGTATGTTTTGGCACTCAACTCGTGGATTCCCGAGGTGACATTGGGGTAATCTATGCATAGGGGTTGATGCATGTTCTTGTCTTTGTTTCTCCAGTAGAAATCTTGGGGCACTCTTTGAGGTTCTTTGTATTGGATTGAGTATTATGAATCTGAAATTATTTGGTGTTATTTTAGTACAAACTCTTGAATAGATCGAACGAAATAATAGCTTTGAGGTGGTTTCATACCCTACAAACAATTTCTTCTTATGTTCTCCGCTAGATAAGAACTTTGGAGTGATTATTCGTTGCACTTTGAGGGATGGTTATATGATCCAATTATATTAGCATTGTTGAGAGATTGCACTAGCGAAAGTATGGACCCTAGGCCTCATTTTCAAGCATTGCAATACCGTTTGTGCTCCGTTTTATCAATTGCTACCTTGCTGTTTTTATTTATTCAGATTATAAAAATATATTTCTACCATCCACATTACACTTTTATCACCATCTCTTCGTTGAACTAGTGCATCTATACAATTTGCCATTGTATTGGGTGTGTTGGGGACACAAGAGATTTCTTGTATTTGGTTGCAGGGTTGTTTGAGAGAGACCATCTTCATCCTACACCTCCCACGGATTGATAAACCTTAGGTCATCCACTTGAGGAAAAATTGCTACTGTCCTACAAAACTATGCGCTTGGAGGCCCAACACGAGTCTACAATAATATAGTCGCGTAGTAGACATCACACCGCCACCCCGGGTGCCCGGGCCGCTACCCCCAGGTGCCCGACCCTTCCCAGCCTGGGCGCTGGAGCTGCCCCACCGGGTGCCCGGGTCGCCATCCCCGGGTGCCCGGCCCTGCCAGCCGCTAAGGGCGCTGGCCCTCTGACCCGTCCGGGTGCCCGGGCCGCCAACCCCCGGTGCCCGGCCCCCTCCCCGGCGCCTGCCTCTGACCGGTCCGGGTGCCCGGACCCCTTTACCCCGGGTGCCCGGACCCCTCCGAGAGTGCCTGCATGCACTATGGGTTTCGACCCTTGTACCCCTCTCTTTCCCCAATTTCATCCCTAGCCTATATAAACTCCTCCCCTAGCTCTTTCTTGAGGATAGCAAAGTATTTGATAGACAAAGAGAGAGCTTTGCTTATCTTCCTCCTCTTGGAGATCTAGACCTCCTCTTGGAGAAGCTCCTTTTGGAGATCAAGGCCTCCTCTTGGAGATCAAGCCCTCCTCTTGGAGAAGGATCCCCATCATAGGATCATCAAGACCTCTTTCCTCATAGGATTGGGATGAACTAGTTACCTCTTGTATCTTCTTGTGTTGGATTTGGACCTTTGTATCTCTCTTTGTGTGATTGGATCTAGCACATGTGTGATTGAATCAAGTATATTTGAGTGTTCCTCTTGTTTTCCCCCTTTATGTTCTTCTTGTTCTTGGGGATTTCCCCTCCAATTCGTGAAAGATCTCCATCTAGGGTTCCACCCTACAACACGCCTGAGGGGCCGAGTGGCCATGCTGATGGTGGCGGGCAGACGGCAAAGAACCTGTTTACCGTGGCTTTCTTTGCCGGGCAGCTTTGCCGTCGGTGGCAGACGGCAAAGAGGTTTGCCGTCCTCTTTTGGTACCTTTGCCGTCTGCCATGGCAGACGGCAAAGAAGCTGATTCCTATAGTGCATGCACGTCAAATCCTACAGATTTGTCTACGCGTTTCGCACTGAAAGCCAGCTATACTTGTGGAACTTAAGGTTACTATCATGGTGCATTTTTCACAGTTTCGGTGCATGCACTGCCCTCGAGATACATAAAGGTGAACATTTCTTAGTAGTGTTCCAAGAAATATTTAAGTAGCAATGAAGTATTGTGGACATTGGTTGGCACAAAAATAAGATGCAATTAAAGGCATATAGTTTTCATGAGGGACTGCACGCGCACAAGACACATCTACTACATAATCCATATGCATTTGGACTTGGTGCCGCTCTACTTTCTCATATTAAGGGTCCAAAGAATTCGGTACTTTCTGTTGAATTGCCATGTGTACATAATACGAGGAAAAATGTGTTGCATACTTTTAAATGCCCATCTCGATGATTCATATAAAGTTCTAATCTTGCTCCAAGGATGCCCACTCTTTTCAAACCAACTAAAACTAACAGTGATGCCTAGTTATCTGAACGTGATGCCAAATCTTGCATTGTCGGGAGTACAAACTTGAGGTGGAGCTCAAGGAATACGTGCTCTCTTCAGCCCAAATAAGAATGGAGCTTCTTGTAATTGTAGTTGACTTTCTTAGATCATTCCAAGACATTTTAGATTCAATGTATATAGGGTCTAGGAGTCTGCACGCATTCGGTATTATTATTCAATAAAATTTGGTGAACTCTGATCATGACAAAAGAACAATGTGAAAATTTATTATACGGATGTCTAAATTCCACGGGGTTAATCGCGCACACACAATGTGTAACAAAGTATTTGTGGGATGAATCCCAAGCTACCTAAAAGCACTACCATTAGCTCCTGGTTTGAACTAGTGAACCTATATGCAATGTCGTTTGTACATGAGTGGTGGCAATTTTTATTAATTTGCAGAGAGGCCCAGAATTCTTCGACTGATTTGATTCCAACTTTCGCTCACTTCATAGTTAAAGTCCAAGTTATACCCAAAGGGATCTGCCATTTACCTCCTACTTTAGTGTGGAAATTTCGAAGCTGAGTTGAATAGATGACTAGAACATTTACGACTTCAATTCAATGGATATATACATGGTCATTTTGTGGTAAGTTTCACATTGAATTGGACTGATGTGAAAAATAATTGCATGTGATCAAAGAGTACATCCTCACCCCATAAAAGAGCAGGTGAAGCATTCAAAAGAGATGCAAGCTGAGAAATGAACAGTTCATGGAGGGCACCCCGGTGCCTTTGGTACGGTAGGCTTGGAAGGCATCAGTAGCTCTTATGGTGCAGCAAGTAGATTTTGAACATTTTTTTATATTTAAACTTTTGAAATTTCTGATGAAAGTTGTTTTAAGCACTATGGACATATTGTAATGACTGTTTCATCTTTGACCAATGACAAGACCACATAAACTAATTTGGGCAGACATAGGAAACATACACCAAGCTAGATCTTCAGTTAAGTGTAGCTTTAGTTCTGCTCATAAATATTCTCGATCATTGGACTGGCCAGTTTATACCGAGCTTAAGCTGTGCAACATTTAATGGATTGATGGTTTCGTTTTGATGTAATAGGACATGGGGATTTCTTTCTCACTGAGAATTTAAATGAAGTATCGCCTTCTATCTCAGCACTATGTGCGAGACCGATGGATATGACTTGATGGGAGATTTTCCTACTCCAAAAGATTTTGAAAGGTCATGTATCTTGTGGTAATCATCCAAATGGATTGTTAAGCACTTTTTATATACGTTTGTAATATAATTTCAATATTTTCGGATAAACCAAAACTTGTGGTTTTTCTCTGATGTCTTCGTATACCTAACTTTTGTGACGGTTAACCTTTTAAGAACTTTCGTTAATTGATAATAGGCGGAAATCCTTAACAATGAAGTTCTTCCAACATTAAGGTCTAGTAAATTCTGAACTTCATAGACCTCATGACGTGACAAACTGGTAGTAGTACATAAGGCGATGACAAATGTGAAGCCTAATTTTAGATGCTTATCTTAACATGGTGATCTCTAGAAGCCAATATCCATCATCGGTGAGGAGGGGGTCCATGGCCATCAACATCAGGAGTGTAACATATTAATTAACACACCAGCATTTCAAATAGTAGTCCAAATAAGAGACATCAACATGATTCACAAAAATTGCACTTTCCTTGAAAATGATCTCGTCACATTTAATTTAACTACACTTGAACACGGACCATTACCACAAGGCATATATGAACCGAGTTAGTAGTGAGGGTGACGAAGATGTCGATCACCGAAGCCGAAACTTATGGTGTGCATGTCAAAGATATAATTTTGTCCAAATTTAACCATAGAACTTGTGTGCATTAGGTTGCAAAGGGGCCAAAAGGGATTCCTTAGAATGGAACTAAAATTAGCGACTTTTTATGGTTTCTGAGGTGCCCAAAAACATGATGATCTAGCCAGATTTGAACAAATGAACCTACCGTTTAACTAAAAATACAATAATATCTAATGACATTTGCCATCCAACTCCTACCCTGTGTTTTCTGAGCTGAACTAAGGAATCAACTAGAACATTTATGGCTGCAATTGAATGGTATAAACATGCATGTCATGGTGTTGGTAAGTTCCACATTAAATTTGAAACATGTGCTTAATAATTGCATGAGAACGGTAGGACATCCTCACTCGATACTAAGATCTATATAAGTCCATCAAAGAGCATATGAAGGATCCATAAATTCTCCAAGCTGAGAGAGATGGACAATTCATGGAGGGAAGTCCATTGCCATTGTTGTGGTGGGCTTGGAAGGCAGCAGGAGCTCTTGTATTGCAATTTTGAGCTTGCCTATTTTTATTTTGTTGTTTTGACTTTTTGAATTCTCTGGTAGAAGTCTTCTTGAACACTGTGCACGTACCTATCGTGCCCTCACCCTCATCTTCATTGGTAACCGGCACATTTGGATGTTGAGAATTTTGTTCCATTATCATTGGTAATGGAATCCGGCTGGAGGCGTTTGCCAAAAGAAGTACGTCGCAATGGTTGTGACGGACGTAGAGAGGGCGGATAAGATAGATGGGTTGTGTGCCAAGCTCATCTGGTTTGGCTAGACTGTCATGTGTGGCCGTTGCGTGTGAGAGCATGAGATGTACCTACCAAGTGTGAGCTAGGTATAAACACCAATGTAACAAATATGCTGGAGATTATCTGTGAAATTTAATAGACTCTGAAGAATTCTCTTCCTTTCTTTGTTCCACATCCCCAACTTTGTTACCTTCTCATTCACCTTTCTGCAATCCTTCGATCCTAGTCGTGAAGCACCACTTTGGGCATGAAAGTATCACAACGACCTTTGCATCTTTGAGATTGATCCAAGGCAACATGATGGTGAATGAAGATAATCCATGGAGATGAAGGGAACAAACGACAAGGCCAAATATTTAGTTTAGTGTAACTTTAGTGATTTTCTTGAATATTTTGGTTCACTGGACCTCGTTCTTTATTCTTTACGGTTTCGTTTCAGTGAAATGGAACCTGGGTGGTCTTCATCCTTGAAAATCATAATCAAATGTTGCCTTGAATCTCACAATTGGGAATATATTGTTTTGGGTGTGAGACTGGATTTTTCTTTTCATATTTCAAAAAAGGTTATAGCTGCATAATATGTTATCCTACTTCCAAATAATTTGGAAATTGATGTATTTTTTCCTGGTCATCCAAACAGGTTCTCAAGTGATTTATATATGTATAAGTTTTGCAATAAAATCTGTTGTCTTCCAACAAACCAAAATGTTCTCCCTGATTTTTTTTGTACACCTAAATTTTCTTATGATTATCATTTAAGAGTCTATATAGGTCAAAACACATCCTTGTAAATGAATTTGTGTGAATATTGATAAGCACCCAAAAAACTACAAAAAAAACATAAAATCCACACACACACAATGAATACTGGTAGTAGAATAAAAATACTGTGAGATGCCGACCAAGGTACCCCAAAGCACGACCATTAACTCCTGGGTTAAACTAGTGAACCCCACGGTATATATGTAGTCTCATTTACGAGAGACTCGGACTTTGATGACTGGTTTGATCCCAACTTTTTCTCAATTCATAGTTAGACTTAATAATATCCAATGGCATGTGCCATCTGCCCTCCTACTTTCGTGTAGAAATTTGGAAGGTGAATTGAATAATTGACGTAGAACATAACATGTACATTTTCGTTTGGGGTACGATGTGACCCTCGATGCAGAGGTTGGGGGTACTCCTCCTTTTCGATGTTTGTTGTTGTTGTGGTAAGTTCCACATTGAATTGCACTGCAGGTGTCGAATAGTTGCACGGGATCAACTAGTACATCCGCACTCAACCCTATTTATTTATTTTTAGGACAGTAAAACTGCACCTAAACCGAGCTCTCACACGTCATTAGGCTTTGTGGTTGTCCGTTTTACTGATTTATAATCATTCCTGTTCGTTAGATCTGTTTCATTAGCGTCCTCTGGCCCAACTCATGTAGTGTCCTGCAGCCTAAGGGGTTGCTGCCGAAATCATTAATTTAGGAGTACTTATTCTAAAGATAACTCCCACCTTTCCAGGTTGTGACAAGTGGCGTGCTGCATGTGCTCCACTTGTCGCAACCTGGGAGTTTTCCCTTTTTTCGTAGATCCGTTTATTCAAAACATTTTATCTCTTAAACCATGCGTTCAAATCTCGAACCGTTTTCATAGTAGAATTCCTCGCATCAAGATCTTCAAAATTAGATCCCATATTGATAGGTTTTGACGAACTTTTTTTTCACGAAAAAAAACGGACGAAAAAACCGACCAGATGCACGGATTTTTCCCTTTTCGAAAGAGGCACGCCCGTGCCTCTCGCGAAATCACAACCATGCATCTCGCGGAAACAAAACCGTGACTCTCGCGGAAGAAAAAACAAGAAGTGAAAACGCGTTTTTTCCTTTTCCGAGGAGGCACGGCTGTGCCTCTCGCGAAAGCACAACCATACCTCTAGCGGAAGCAAAACCGTGCCTCTCAAGGAAGAAAAAAAAACACATTTTTTTCGTTTCCGCGAAAACACAACCGTGCCTCTCACGGATGAAAAAAACATAAAACACGTTTTTTCGTTTTCGAGAGTCATGGCCGTGACTCTCGTGAAAGCACAACCACGCCTCTCGCGGAAGCAAAACTGTGCCTCTCGCGGAAGAAAAAAAACAGAAACCGCATTTTTTTCCGTTTCCGAGAGGCACGGCCGTGACTCTCGCGAAAGCAAAACCGTGCCTCTCGCGGAAGCAAAAAAAAACGCGTTTTTCGCGTAAAAAATTTGTTTTTGATTTTTTTTTAAATGGTAAGGAAGACCGGTGGAAAACCGAAACGTCGGAAAAAAGCGAAAAAACGTTTAAAAAGCCGAAAAGGCGTGCGAAAAAATTAAAAAAAATCCGGAGGGAGCGTCCAGAGCACGACATATGGCGGGTGGCTGAGAGCGCGCCAAGTGGCGCTGATCGTTGTGAGGCTTCGAAAGAACGCTCGTTAATTAGTTGATATCGGTTGCTGCTGTGGAAGAAAAAACCGATGTCTCTGATTAATTGGGCCACTTGGGCAGCCTATTTAATGGACCGAAGTCCGATTCCAACCTGTCGCTAGCTCGCTGCTGCTCTCTATATCTGAAACTAGATGATACCCCCGCATGTTGTTGCGGGAATTGTAGCAAGAAAAAGGATATGTTAAGACAAATTAAATATAAATAATTTGGATATACTTGTTAACCATACCGTTTCTTGGCTAAAATAAAACCATTTCATGAGATTGATCAATGCAAAACTGGCTAAGTCTAATAGTCATGGTTTGGGAAGTCACGATAACCTGTTCCAAAACAACAGCATGTACGTAAACTGAACAAATATAACAATTAATGAAGAGAGAATGGTCAAGTAAATCTTACTGATTCTGCAAAGCTGAACATAATTAAATTAAAGTTGTAGAACGGAAGCAATTCTGTAGGAATCAAAGAATAACAATTTGTATAAGGATAACTAAAGGAGGGTATGTTCTTACTTCTATAGACAGGGAAAGTAGCAGTTGAGAGCATAACCACGAAAGTTCATCGTAGACTCTCAAGGAAAATTATTTAAGATAGAGGTAGCAGGTTGCGCTGAATTGAAAAAAGAGGCCACGGGCATGGGAAGGGGAAGCGTGTGACGCGGAATCTCTCAGGCAAGCGTGTGACCGGTGTGGAATCCTCTATAGAAAAAACATTTAATGGCTGGGAGGATTAGAAAAATACTAAAAGAAAGCACTTGATGATGTAGCAGATTAGATGAGGTGGATGGCTGCATGTTGTTGCTGATGTGGATAGGCTGCATGTTGTTAGTGGGGATATTTAGGTATTATAAAAATTTGGTGGAGACTCGGGAGAGGATGCGCTCGAGGGAGCCCAGATTGCCGCCGCCGCTACCTGAGCCAACCCTAAGATGCCGCCGCCGCTACCTAGCCAACCCTAGATGCCACTGTTAGACCTTTGAACCTGAGCATTGATAGTTGTGGATGACACTAGAAGGTTGGGACAATTTTCGTTGGTTTATTTCTCACACAATGCCATGCCAACCTGAGGCGTTGGGGATACATACTTATAGGCTGCTAGCCAGCCAAGCATATGCTGAGATGCTGCTAAGATGCCAGTCTAAGATGCTAGTCTAAGATGCCAGTCTAAGATGCTATCCTAACTGCCAGTCCTTGATGGTCAGGAACTCTATCCTAACTGCCACAAGGACCATGTGCTGCAGCCCCACAACGACCCTAGTACACAGACTTATCCATCATTCTCCCCCTAAGTCTTGTACGTCGTCTTGTGGGAGAGTTGAATCATCCTGATCCTGGAGCAAAGTTCGAGGAACTTGACCCTCCCAAGAGGCTTGGTGAGCAGGTCTGCGAGCTGGTCCGTGGTGTTGATGTAGCTCGCCTCGATGCTCCCTTCTTCCACACAGCTGCGGATGAAGTGATACCTCAGTCGGATGTGCTTGCTTCGTTCGTGGAACACGGGGTTCTTTGCCAGGGCTAGGGCGGACTTGCTGTCCACCAGGAGCTGCACCCTTCTGGCGTCTTGAACGAGAAGATCACCAAGCAGTCGAGCGAGCCAGAGCGCCTGAGTGCAGGCGGTGAAGGCCGCTATGTACTCAGCCTCACAGCTGGACAGGGCCACCACCTGCTGCTTGACTGATTGCCAGCTCACGAGACACTTGCCGAGGAAGAAGATGATGCCGCTCGTGCTCTTGCTGGTGTCGATGTCGCCGGCGTGGTCGCTATCGCTGTACCCGACGAAGTGTGCCGCCCCCGGACACCTAGGGTAGTGGAGGCCGTGGTCGAGGGTCCCTGCTACGTAGCGGACGATCCTCTTCACTGCCTGCTGGTGTTCCGACGTCGGTCCCTCCATGAACCGACTGACATAGCCGACGGAGAATGTCAAGTCCGGTCATGTGTGGGTGAGGTAGCGAAGGCTCCCCACAAGGCGTCGGTACTGCGTAGCATCCACTTCCTCCGTCGTGCTGTCGCGGCTCAGTTTCAGCCTCTCCTCCATCGGAGTGAGAGCTAGGTGGCAGTCGGTGAGCCCAGCTAGCTCAACGATGCGCTTGGCGTAGGCGGACTGTCGAAGCGCGATCCCGGAGTGGTCCTGGTGAAGGAAATATGCCCTAGAGGCAATGATAAAGTTATTATTTATTTCCTTATATCATGGTAAATGTTTATTATTCATGCTAGAATTGTATTAACCGGAAACATAATACTTGTGTGAATACATAGACATACAGAGTGTCACTAGTATGCCTCTACTTGACTAGCTCGTTGATCAAAGATGGTTATGTTTCCTAGCCATAGACATGGGTTGTCATTTGATTAATGGGATCACATCATTAGGAGAATGATGTGATTGACTTGACCCATTCTGTTAGCTTAGCACTCGATCCTTTAGTATGTTGCTATTGCTTTCTTCATGACTTATACATGTTCCTATGACTATGAGATTATGCAACTCTCGTTTACCGGAGGAACACTTTGTGTGCTACCAAACGTCACAACGTAACTAGGTGATTATAAAGGTGCTCTACAGGTGTCTCCAAAGGTACTTGTTGGGTTGGCGTATTTCGAGATTAGGATTTGTCACTCTGATTGTCGGAGAGGTATCGCTGGGCCCACTCGGTAATGCACATCACTTAAGCCTTGCAAGCATTGCAACTAATGAGTTAGTTGCGGGATGATGTATTACAGAACGAGTAAAGAGACTTGCCGGTAACGAGATTGAACTAGGTATTGAGATACCGACGATCGAATCTCGGGCAAGTAACATACCGATGACAAAGGAAACAACGTATGTTGTTATGCGGTCTGACCGATAAAGATCTTCGTAGAATATGTGCGAGCCAATATGAGCATCCAGGTTCTGCTATTGGTTATTGACCGGAGACTTGTCTCGGTCATGTCTACATAGTTCTCGAACCCGTAGGGTCCGCACGCTTAAAGTTTCGATGACGGTTATATTATGAGTTTTGATGTACCGAAGGTTGTTCAGAGTCCCGGATGTGATCACGGACATGACGAGCAGTCTCGAAATGGTCGATACATGAAGATTGATATATTGGAAGCCTATATTTGGATATCGGAAATGTTCCGGGCAAAATCGGGATTTTACCGGAGTACCGAGGGGTTACCGGAACCCCTCGGGGGCTTAATGGGCCATAGTGGGCCTTAGTGGAGAAGAGGAGAGGCAGCTAGGGCAGGGCCGCGCGCCCCTCCCCCTCTAGTCCGAATAGGACAAGGAGAGGGAGGCGGCGCCCCCCCTTTCCTTCCTCTCTCCGTCCTCTTTCCCCCCTTTTCCTAATCCAACAAGGAATGAAGGGAGTCCTACTCCCGGTGGGAGTAGGACTCCTCCTGGCGCGTCTCCTCCTGGCCGGCCGCACCTCCCCCCTTTCTCCTTTATATACGGGGTCAGGGGGCACCCCAAAGACACAACAATTGATTTGATCTTTTAGCCGTGTGCGGTGCCCCCCTCCACCATAGTCCACCTCGATAATACTGTAGCGGTGCTTAGGCGAAGCCCTGCGTCGGTAGAACATCATCATCGTCACCACGCCGTCGTGCTGACTAAACTCTCCCTCAACACTCGGCTGGATCGGAGTTTGAGGGACGTCATCGGGCTGAACGTGTGCTGAACTCGGAGGTGCCGTGCGTTCGGTACTTGATCGGTCGGATCGTGAAGACGTGCGACTACATCAACCGCGTTGTGCTAACGCTTCCGCTTTCGGTCTACGAGGGTACGTGCACAACTGTGACGCCCGGATAATTATGCTACAGTAAACCTACGCTAATGATGCCACGTCACCTCTATTACTGTTGCTAACCTCGCGTTAGATCAAAACGTTTCAAAATCAAATTTGAATTTTAGGCAAACATTAAAAGTTTTCAAATATAAAAACTAAAATGTTCTAGAGGTGACAAATATTGCATAGTTAATTATGGTGGAGAATCCACATATTTATAAAATATTTAAGTGCACTAAAATGATTTAACCCGTAGTGAAAACAATTAAATAAATGCCTAATTTTATAACATATTAAAACTATTTTATTATGGGCTAGGAATTAATCTGACAGTAGTTTATTTATAAATACAAATTTAGATACTAGTGGAAATTTTTATAAAACTAAAAATAAAAGAAAACAAATAAAACAAAAGACAAAAAAATAAATGGGGGAAAAAGGGGACCCTTCCCCCCCTCGGCCCAACTGGGCCTTGGCCTAGTCAGGCTGGCCCAGCCGCCCCTCCATAACCCCCTCACCCGTAACACTAGCTACCGGTCGCCCCACTCCCCTCCCCACGATTCCCACGCCTCTCTCTCCCTCGATCCACATCTCCCCTCCTCTGCCCCCGAATGGATCGGAGGGATCGCCCCCATCGTTGCGCCGCTGCCCGCCGTCCTCCCCGTCGCCGGCGTTAAGGCCCGTCGCCGGATCTCCTCCCCTCCGTCGCCACCTCGCCTCCCCTCTCGCACCTCTTCCCCGACCCAATATGGATCGGGAAGGGGCAACGAGCCCGACGCCCTTCCTTCATCGACGCCATCGCCTCCCCACCACTGTGCACCGTCGTCGTCGTTGAATCGCCGGTGCCACCTCGCCCCGAAGACACCCCGCCTCCCCGACGCCGCATCGCCGGACCGCTCGTCTTCGTCCTCCTCCACGACCGACCTCCTCACGCCTCGCCGCCCCGCTTCTCTTCAACGCTGGTGAGGCCACCAGCCTCCTGCTCCCCCTGCACTCCGTCGTCGATCCGACCACCGCATGGGCGCACGCCCTTGACCACCGCCCCGTACGCGCGCCGACCATGCTCACCGCGGCCTCGCCCCGCCCGGTGTGCCGTCGCGTGCGCCCGCAGACGCGCCGAGCCGCACCCGCCGTGCTGCTCCTCCCCGGAGCGCTCGCACCTGCCGTGGCCCGCACCACCGCAGCCTCCTCTGCTGCCTCCATCGCGTGCCTGCGGCCGACTGTTGCTGCCTCCGGCGACCGTGCTCGTTCCCCGCTGTCGTGCCACTCCGCCGCGACCCCGCCCGTCCACCCCTGCCTCTGCTCCTGCGCACCGACGCTGACCCGCCGTGGCCCAGCCACTGCCGCCTCCTGCGGCCTCTCCCTCCCCGCTAGCCCCTGCCGGCGGCCTCGCCGTGGCCGCAGCCCCCGCGCCCGCTGGACGCGTCGAGCGCTCGTGCCCGTTCGGGCGCCCTCTCCAGTACCGCCAGCCCGCACCCGCTAGCGGCCAAACCCGCTAAGCCCCTAGGGCCTATGACAAACGAGGCCCACTGCCCAGAACATTTTTATAAAAAAAAAAGAATTGAAAAAATATAATAATAAAAATATTAATTAATTAATTAATTAAAGAATTAGTTAACTTAATTAATCATAATTAGAATAACCTAATCACTAGTTAACTTAATTAAACCCTGTTTAGCCTAATCTGTCAATGACACGGGGCCCCACCCCCTGTTGACCAGTCAAACATTGACTGGTTAACTGGGTCCCCCTGGCCCACATGTCAGCCCCTGTGTAAACTGTTGTGTACATAGGGCTGGGTACATTTAGCAATTTCTCTTTTATTTTCGAATTAAAATAAATCCTGGAAATTTAGAAAATCATTTAAACTTATAAAAATCATATAAAATAATCCGTAACTCGGATGAAAATACTTTGTACATGAAAGTTGCTCAGAACGATGAGACGAATCCGAATACGCAACCTGTTCGCCAGCCACGCGTCCCTAGCATAGCGAACCTGCAACATTTCACCTCCGGTTCGATCGTTCCTACTTTTGTGCTAGCCTTCTTAAGGCAAACTTGTTTAACTTATGTCTGTACTCAGATATTGTTGCTTCCGCTGACTCGTCTATGATCGAGCAATTGTATTCGAGCCCTCGAGGCCCCTGGCTTGTATTATGATGCTTGTATGACTTATTTATGTTTTAGAGTTGTGTTGTGATATCTTCCCGTGAGTCCCTGATCTTGATCGTACACGTTTGCGTGCATGATTAGTGTACGGTCAAATCGGGGGCGTCACAAGTTGGTATCAGAGCCGACTGCCTGTAGGAATCCCCCTTCCAAACTCCTTGGCCGAAGTCGAGTCTAGACATTGCTAAACTTTTACTAACATGGTTGTGTGCCTTACAGGCCCACATCGCCATTGGGTGGTATTAGGATCTTTTATTCCTCGTCTACACTCTGGGATTCTAATCTCTCTTCTATTCGGGTTAAATGAATTTCTAAAAAATCTAACTTTAGGTTCTCGAAAACACTTTCTCTCAGAGAGCCCCTTCAGTCCAGATGATCGCCGGCTGCACCAGAAGATTTCGAAGTTACTCTCCGATATTCTTTTGAGACTTTGTGCCCGTTGCTTTTGCAATTCCGTTGTCCTTTCGTAAGTACGATGAAATTTCCGAAGAAAGGATGATGACTTCATCATGATGACCTGAAGTAGTGGAATGAAGACATCAATGTAATGGATCAATCTCTTCGAGAAGAGCAACCAAGACCGAGAAGAATCATTGTAATTTCGTAACCTAATCTTCCCCTTACTCCCCTCTTAAATCTCGGGACGAGATTTCTTGTAGTAGAGGAGAATTGTGACGCCCAGATAATTATGCTACAGTAAACCTACGCTAATGATGCCACATCACCTCTGTTACTCTTGCTAACCTCGCGTTAGATCAAAACGTTTCAAAATCAAATTTGAATTTTAGGCAAACATTAAAAGTTTTCAAACATAAAAACTAAAATGTTCTAGAGGTGACAAATATTGCATAGTTAATTATGGTGGAGAATCCACATATTTATAAAATATTTAAGTGCACTAAAATTATGAACCCGTAGTGAAAACAATTAAATAAATGCCTAATTTTATAACATATTAAAACTATCTTATTATGGGCTAGGAATTAATCTGACAGTAGTTTATTTATAAATACAAATTTAGATACTAGTGGAAATTTTTATAAAACTAAAAAGAAAAGAAAAGAAATAAAACAAAAGACAAAAAAATAAATGGGGGAAAAAGGGGACCCTTCCCCCCCTCGGCCCAACTGGGCCTTGGCCTAGTCAGGCCGGCCCAGCCGCCCCTCCATAACCCCCTCACCCGTAACCCTAGCTACCGGTCGCCCCACTCCCCTCCCCATGATTCCCACGCCTCTCTCTCCCTCGATCCACATCTCCCCTCCTTTGCCCCAGAATGGATCGGAGGGATCGCCCCCATCGTTGCGCCGCTGCCCGCCGTCCTCCCCGTCGCCGGCGTTAAGGCCCGTCGCCGGATCTCCTCCCCTCCGTCGCCGCCTCGCCTCCCCTCTCGCACCTCTTCCCCGACCCAATATGGATCGGGAAGGGGCAACGAGCCCGATGCCCTTCCTTCACCGACGCCATCGCCTCCCCGCCGCTGTGCACCGTCGTCGTCGTCGAATCGCCGGCGCCATCTCGCCCCGAAGACACCCTGCCTCCCCGACGCCGCATCGCCGGACCGCTCGTCTTCGTCCTCCTCCACGACCGGCCTCCTCACGCCTCGCCGCCCCGCTTCTCTTCAACGCTGGTGAGGCCACCGGCCTCCTGCTCCCCCTGCACTCCGTCGTCGATCCGACCACCGCACGGGCGCACGCCCTTGACCACCGCCCCGTACGCGCGCCGACCGTGCTCACCGCGGCCGCCTGGTGTGCCGTCGCATGCGCCCGCAGCCGCGCCAAGCCGCACCCGCCGTGCTGCTCCTCCCCGGAGCGCTCGCACCTGCCGTGGCCCGCACCACCGCAGCCTCCTCTGCTGCCTCCATCGCGTGCCCGCGGCCGACTGTTGCTGCCTCCGGCGACCGTGCTCGTTCCCCGCTGTCATGCCACTCCGCCACGACCCCGCCCGTCCACCCCTGCCTCTGCTCCTGCGCACCGACGCTGACCCGCCATGGCCCGGCCACTGCCGCCTCCTGCGGCCTCTCCCTCCCCGCTAGCCCTTGCCGGCGGCCTCGCCGTGGCCGCAGCCCCCGCGCCCGCTGGCCGCGTCGAGCGCTCGTGCCCGTTCGGGCACCCTCTCCAGTACCGCCAGCCCGCACCCGCTAGCGGCCAAACCCGCTAAGCCCCTAGGGCCTATGACAAACGGGGCCCATTGCCCAGAACATTTTTAATAAAAAAAAGAATTGAAAAAATAACAATAATAAAAATATTAATTAATTAATTAAAGAATTAATTAACTTAATTAATCATAATTAGAATAACCTAATCACTAGTTAACTTAACTAAACCCTGTTTAGCCTAATCTGTCAATGACACGGGGGCCCCACCCCCTGTTGACCAGTCAAACATTGACTGGTCAACTGGGTCCCCCTGGCCCACATGTCAGCCCCTGTGTAAATTGCTGTGTACACAGGGCTGGGTACATTTAGCAATTTCTCTTTTATTTTTGAATTAAAATAAATCCTGGAAATTTAGAAAATTATTTAAACTTATAAAAATCATATAAAATAATCCGTAACTCGGATGAAAATACTTTGTACATGAAAGTTGCTCAGAACGACGAGACGAATCCGAATACGCGACCTGTTTGCCAGCCACGCATCCCTAGCATAACGAACCTGCAACATTTCACCTCCGGTTCATCTGTCCAAAAACGCGAAACACCGGGGATATTTTCCCGGATGTTTCCCCTTTCGCCGGTATCACCTATCCCTACGTTAGGTCACCCCTAGCACAATGTATCGTCGCGTCTTGCTTTGTGTTACATTTGATTGCTCTGTTATTTATTGTGTTCCCCCTCCGTTATTTCTTTCTGGTAGACTTCGAGACCGCTGCCGATGTTCGTGTGTTCGACTACATCGAAGACGACCCCTCCTACTTGCCAGAGCAACCAGGCAAGCCCCCCCCCCTTGATCACCAGATATCGCCTATTCTTCTCTATACTGCTTGCATTAGAGTAGTGTAGCATGTTACTGCTTTCCGTTAATCCTATCCTGATGCATAGCCTGTCCTTGCTACTACTGTTGTTACCTTTACCTGCCATCCTACTGCTTAGTATAGGATACTGGTGTTCCATCAGTGCCCCTACACTCTTGCCCGTCTGCCATGCTATACTACTGGGCCGTGATCGCTTCGGGAGGTGATCACGGGTATATACTATATACTTTATATACATGACACATGTGGTGACTAAAGTCGGGTCGGCTCGTTGAGTACCCGCAAGTGATTCTGGTGAGGGGGCTGAAAGGACAGGTGGCTCCATCCCGGTAGAGGTGGGCCTGGGTTCCTGACGGCCCCCGACTGTTACTTTGTGGCGGAGCGACAGGGCAGGTTGAGACCACCTAGGAGAGAGGTGGGCCTGGCCCTGGTCGGCGTTCGCGGATACTTAACACGCTTAACGAGATCTTGGTATTTGATCTGAGTCTGGCCATTTGGTCTATACGCACTAACCAACTACGCGGGAATAGTTATGGGCACTCGACGTCGTGGTATCAGCCGAAGCTCTTCTTGACGTCAGCGACGGAGCGGCGCGCGCCGGATTGGACTGGAACGCCTGCTAGGCTAGGTCTGCTTCCGGCCGCGTACGCAACGTGCAGGTGTGCAATGGGCGATGGGCCCAGACCCCCGCACGCATAGGATTTAGACCGGCGTGTTGACCTCTCTGTTGAGCCTAGGTGGGGCTGCGACGTGTTGATCTTCCGCGGCCGGGCATGACCCAAAAAAGTGTGTCCGGCCAAATGGGATCGAGCGTGTTGGGTTATGTGGTGCACCCCTGCAGGGAAGTTTATCTATTCGAATAGTCGTGTCCCTCGGTAAAAGGACGACCCGGAGTTGTACCTTGACCTTATGACAACTAGAACCGGATACTTAATAAAACACACCCTTCCAAGTGCCAGATATAACCCGGTGATCGCTCTCTAACAGGGCGACGAGGAGGGGATCGCCGAGTAGGATTATGCTATGTGATGCTACTTGGTGAACTTACCATCTACTCTCTTCTACATGCTGCAAGATGGAGGTGGCCAGAAGCGTAGTCTTCGACAGGATTAGCTATCCCCCTCTTATTCTGGCATTCTGCAGTTCAGTCCACCGATATGGTCCTTTACACATATACCCATGCATATGTAGTGTAGCTCCTTGCTTGCGAGTACTTTGGATGAGTACTCACGGTTGCTTTTCTCCCTCTTTTCACCTTTCTATACCTGGTTGTCGCAACCAGATGCTGGAGTCCAGGAGCTAGAGATCCCGAGGATGATACTACATGGAGTTCGGCTTCGAGGAGTAGTTAGGAGGTCCCAGGCAGGAGGCCTTGGCTTTTCGATCGTTGCTACTTTTGTGCTAGCCTTCTTAAGGCAAACTTGTTTAACTTATGTATGTACTCAGATATTTTTGCTTCCGCTGACTCGTCTATGATCGAGCAATTGTATTCGAGCCCTCGAGGCCCCTGGCTTGTATTATGATGCTTGTATGACTTATTTATGTTTTAGAGTTGTGTTGTGATATCTTCCCGTGAGTCCCTGATCTTGATCGTACACGTTTGCGTGCATGATTAGTGTACGGTCAAATCGGGGGCGTCACAACAACACTCTCCCCTCTCGTTGCTATGCATCACCATGATCTTGCGTGTGCGTAGGAAATTTTTTGAAATTACTACGTTCCCCAACAGTGGCATCCGAGCCTGGTTTTATGCGTAGATGACATATGAACGAGTAGAACACAAATGAGTTGTGGGCGATATAAGTCATACTGCTTACCAGCATGTCATACTTTGGTTCGGCGGTATTGTTGGATGAAGCGGCCCGGACCGACATTACGCGTACGCTTACGCGAGACTGGTTCTACCGACATGCTTTGCACACAGGTGGCTAGCGGGTGTCAGTTTCTCCAACTTTAGTTGAACCGAGTGTGGCTACGCCCGGTCCTTGCGAAGGTTAAAACAGCACCAACTTGACAAACTATCATTGTGGTTTTGATGCGTAGGTAAGAACGATTCTTGCTAAGCCCGTAGCAGCCACGTAAAATTTGCAACAACAAAGTAGAGGACGTCTAACTTGTTTTTGCAGGGCATGTTGTGATGTGATATGGTCAAGACATGATGCTAAATTTTATTGTATGAGATGATCATGTTTTGTAACCGAGTTATCGTCAACTGGCAGGAGTCATATGGTTGTCGCTTTATTGTATGCAATGCAATCGCCCTGTAATGCTTTACTTTATCACTAAGCGGTAGCGATAGTCATAGAAGCATAAGATTGGCGAGACGACAACTATGCTACGATGGAGATCAAGGTGTCGCGCCGGTGACGATGGTGATCATGACGGTGCTTCGGAGATGGAGATCACAAGCACAAGATGATGATGGCCATATCATATCACTTATATTGATTGCATGTGATGTTTATCTTTTATGCATCTTATCTTGTTTTGATTGACGGTGGCATTATAAGATGATCTCTCACTAAATTTCAAGATAAAAGTGTTCTCCCTGAGTATGCACCATTTCCAAAGTTCCTCGTGCCCAGACACCACGTGATGATCGGGTGTGATAAGCTCTACGTCCATCTACAACGGGTGTAAGCCAGTTTTGCACACGCAGAATACTCAGGTTAAACTTGACGAGCCTAGCATATGCAGATATGGCCTCAGAACACTGAGACCGAAAGGTCGAGCGTGAATCATATAGTAGATATGATCAACATAGTGATGTTCACCATTGAAAGCTACTCCATTTCACGTGATGATCGGTTATGGTTTAGTTGATATGGATCACGTGATCACTTAGAGGATTAGAGGGATGTCTATCTAAGTGGGAGTTCTTAAGTAATATGATTAATTGAACTTAAATTTATCATGAACTTAGTACCTGATAGTATCTTGCTTGTCTATGTTGATTGTAGATAGATGGCCCGTGTTGTTGTTCCGTTGAATTTTAATGCATTCCTTGAGAAAGCAAAGTTGAAAGATGATGGTAGCAATTACAAGGACTGGGTCCATAACTTGAGGATTATCCTCATTGCTGCACAGAAGAGTTATGTCCTGGAAGCACCGCTAGGTGTACCACCTGCGCCAGCAACTGCAGACATTGTGAATGCCTGGCAGTCACGTGTTGATGACTACTCAATAGTTCAGTGTGCCATGCTTTACGACTTAGAACCGGGACTTCAACGACGTTTTGAACGTCATGGAGCATATGAGATGTTCCAGGAGTTGAAGTTAATATTTCAAAAGAATGCCCGGATTGAGAGATATGAAGTCTCCAATAAGTTCTACAGCTGCAAGATGGAGGAGAACAGTTCTGTCGGTGAGCATATACTCAAGATGTCTGGGTACTGCAATCACTTGATTCAACTGGGAGTTAATCTTCCGGATGATAGTGTCATTGACAGAATTCTTCAATCACTGCCACCAAGCTACAAGAGCTTCGTGATGAACTATAACATGCAAGGGATGGATAAGACGATTCCCGAGCTCTTCGCAATGCTAAAGGCTGCGGAGCTAGAAATCAAGAAGGAGCATCAAGTGTTGATGGTCAATAAGACCACCAGTTTCAAGAAAAAGGGCAAAGGGAAGAAGAAGGGGAACTTCAAGAAGAACAGCAAGCAAGTTGCTGCTCAAGAGAAGAAATCCAAGTCTGGACCTAAGCCTGAGACTGAGTGCTTCTACTGCAAGCAGACTGGTCACTGGAAGCGGAACTGCCCCAAGTATTTGGCGGATAAGAAGGATGGCAAGGTGAACAAAGGTATATGTGATATACATGTTATTTGATGTGTACCTTACCAGAGCTCGCAGTAGCACCTGGGTATTTGATACTATTTATGTTGCTAATATTTGCAACTCAAAACAGGGACTACGGATTAAGCGAACACTGGACAAGGACGAGGTGACGATGCGCGTGGGAAACGGTTCCAAAGTCGATGTGATCGCCGTCAGCACGCTACCTCTACAGCTACCTTCGGGATTAGTATTAGACCTAAATAATTGTTATTTGGTGCCAGCGTTGAGCATCAACATTATATCTGGATCTTGTTTGATGCGAGACGGTTATTCATTTAAATCAGAGAATAATGGTTGTTCTATTTATATGAGTAATATCTTTTATGGTCATGCACCCTTGAAGAGTGGTCTATTTTTGATGAATCTCGATAGTAGTGATACACATATTCATAATATTGAAGCCAAAAGATGCAGAGTTGATAATGATAGTGCAACTTATTTGTGGCACTGTCGTTTGGGTCATATTGGTGTAAAGCGCATGAAGAAACTCCATACTGATGGACTTTTGGAATCACTTGATTATGAATCACTTGGTACTTGCGAACCATGCCACATGGGCAAGATGACTAAAACGCCGTTCTCCGGAACTATGGAGCGAGCAACGGATTTGTTGGAAATCATACATACAGATGTATGTGGTCCGATGAATGTTGAGGCTCGCGGCGGGTATCGTTATTTTCTCACCTTCACAGATGATTTAAGTAGATATGGGCATATCTACTTAATGAAACATAAGTCTGAAACATTTGAAAAGTTCAAAGAATTTCAGAGTGAAGTTGAAAATCATCGTAACAAGAAAATAAAGTTTCTACGATCTGATCGTGGAGGAGAATATTTGAGTTAGGAGTTTGGTCTACATTTGAAACAATGCGGAATAGTTTCGCAACTCACGGCACCCGGAACACCACAGCGTAACGGTGTGTCCGAACGTCGTAATCGTACTTTACTAGATATGGTGCGATCTATGATGTCTCTTACTGATTTACCGCTATCATTTTGGGGTTATGCTTTAGAGACGGCCGCGTTCACGTTAAATAGGGCACCATCGAAATCCTTTGAGACGACGCCTTATGAGCTGTGGTTTGGCAAGAAACCAAAGTTGTCGTTTCTTAAAGTTTGGGGTTGCGATGCTTATGTGAAAAAGCTTCAACCTGATAAGCTCGAACCCAAATCGGAGAAATGTGTCTTCATAGGATACCCAAAGGAGACTGTTGGGTACTCCTTCTATCACAGATCCGAAGGCAAGACATTCGTTGCTAAGAATGGATCCTTTCTAGAGAAGGAGTTTCTCTCGAAAGAAGTGAGTGGGAGGAAGGTAGAACTTGATGAGGTAACCGTACCTGCTCCCTTATTGGAAAGTAGTTCATCACAGAAACCGGTTCATGTGACGTCTATACCAATTAGTGAGGAAGTTAATGATGATGATCATGGAACTTCGGATCAAGTTGTTACTGAACCTCGTAGGTCAACCAGAGTAAGATCCGCACCAGAGTGGTACGGTAATCCTGTTCTGGAGGTTATGTTACTAGACCATGACGAACCTACGAACTATGAAGAAGCGATGGTGAGCCCAGATTCCGCAAAATGGCTTGAGGCCATGAAATCTGAGATGGGATCCATGTATGAGAACAAAGTGTGGACTTTGGTTGACTTGCCCGATGATCGGCAAGCCATTGAGAATAAATGGATCTTCAAGAAGAAGACTGACGCTGACAGTAATGTTACTGTCTATAAAGCTCGACTTGTTGCAAAAGGTTTTCGACAAGTTCAAGGGATTGACTACGATGAGACTTTCTCACCCGTAGCGATGCTTAAGTCTGTCCGAATCATGTTAGCAATTGCCGCATTTTATGATTATGAAATTTGGCAAATGGATGTCAAAACTGCATTCCTGAATGGATTTCTGGAAGAAGAGTTGTATATGATGCAACCAGAAGGTTTTGTCGATCCAAAGGGAGCTAACAAAGTGTGCAAGCTCCAGCGATCCATTATGGACTGGTACAAGCCTCTCGGAGTTGGAATAAACGCTTTGATAGTGTGATCAAAGCATTTGGTTTTGTACAGACTTTTGGAGAAGCCTGTATTTACAAGAAAGTGAGTGGGAGCTCTGTAGCATTTCTGATATTATATGTGGATGACATATTGCTGATTGGAAATGATATAGAATTTCTGGATAGCATAAAGGGATACTTGAATAAGAGTTTTTCAATGAAAGACCTCGGTGAAGCTGCTTATATATTGGGTATCAAGATCTATAGAGATAGATCAAGACGCTTAATTGGACTTTCACAAAGCACATACCTTGACAAAGTTTTGAAGAAGTTCAAGATGGATCAAGCAAAGAAAGGGTTCTTGCCTGTGTTACAAGGTGTGAAGTTGAGTAAGACTCAATGCCTGACCACTGTAGAAGATAGAGAGAAGATGAAAGATGTTCCCTAGGCTTCAACCATAGGCTCTATCATGCATGTAATGTTGTGTACCAGACCTGATGTGTGCCTTGCTATAAGTTTGGCAGGGAGGTACCAAAGTAATCCAGGAGTGGATCACTGGACAGCGGTCAAGAACATCCTGAAATACCTGAAAAGGACTAAGGATATGTTTCTCGTTTATGGAGGTGACAAAGAGCTAGTCGTAAATGGTTACGTTGATGCAAGCTTTGACATTGATCCGGATGATTCTAAATCGCAAACCGGATACGTGTTTACATTGAACGGTGGAGCTGTCAGTTGGTGCAGTTCTAAACAAAGCGTCGTGGCGGGATCTACGTGTGAAGCGGGGTACATAGCTGCTTCGGAAGCAACAAATGAAGGAGTCTGGATGAAGGAGTTCATATCTGATCTAGGTGTCATACCTAGTGCATCGGGTCCAATGAAAATCTTTTGTGACAATACTGATGCAATTGCCTTGGCGAAGGAATCCAGATTTCACAAGAGAACCAAGCACATCAAGAGACGCTTCAATTCCATCCGGGATTTAGTCTAGATGGGAGACATAGAAATTTGCAAGATACATACGGATCTAAATGTTGCAGACCCGTTGACTAAGCCTCTTCCACGAGCAAAACATGATCAGCACAAAGGCTCCATGGGTGTTAGAATCATTACTGTGTAATCTAGATTATTGACTCTAGTGCAAGTGGGAGATTGAAGGAAATATGCCCTAGAGGCAATAATAAAGTTATTGTTTATTTCCTTATATCATGGTAAATGTTTATTATTCATGCTAGAATTGTATTAACCGGAAACATAATACTTGTGTGAATACATAGACATACAGAGTGTCACTAGTATGCCTCTACTTGACTAGCTCGTTGATCAAAGATGGTTATGTTTCCTAGCCATAGACATGGGTTGTCATTTGATTAACGGGATCACATCATTAGGAGAATGATGTGATTAACTTGACCCATTCCGTTAGCTTAGCACTCGATCGTTTAGTATGTTGCTATTGCTTTCTTCATGACTTATACATGTTCCTATGACTATGAGATTATGCAACTCCCGTTTACCGGAGGAACACTTTGTGTGCTACCAAACGTCACAACGTAACTAGGTGATTATAAAGGTGATCTACAGGTGTCTCCAAAGGTACTTGTTGGGTTGGCGTATTTCGAGATTAGGATTTGTCACTCCGATTGTCGGAGAGGTATCTCTGGGCCCACTCGGTAATGCACATCACTTAAGCCTTGCAAGCATTGCAACTAATGAGTTAGTTGCGGGATGATGTATTACAGAACGAGTAAAGAGACTTGCCGGTAACGAGATTGAACTAGGTATTGAGATACCGACGATCGAATCTCGGGCAAGTAACAGACAGATGACAAAGGGAACAATGTATGTTGTTATGCGGTCTGACCGATAAAGATCTTTGTAGAATATGTGGGAGCCAATATGAGCATCCAGGTTCCGCTATTGGTTATTGACCGGAGACGTGTCTCGGTCATGTCTACATAGTTCTCGAACCCGTAGGGTCCGCACGCTTAAAGTTTCAATGATGGTTATATTATGAGTTTATGAGTTTTGATTTACCGAAGATTGTTCGGAGTCCCCGATGTGATCACGGACATGACGAGGAGTCTCGAAATGGTCGAGACCTGAAGATTGATATATTGGAAGCCTATATTTGGATATCGGAAATGTTCCGGGTGAAATCGGGATTTTACCGGAGTACCGAGGGGTTACCGGACCCCCCCGGGGGCTTAATGGGCCATAGTGGGCCTTAGTGGAGAAGAGGAGAGGCGGCTAGGGCAGGGCCGCGCGCCCCTCCCCCTCTAGTCCGAATAGGACAAGGAGAGGGGGGCGGCGCCCCCCCTTTCCTTCCTCTCTCCCTCCTCTTTTCCCCCTTTTCCTAATCCAACAAGGAAGTGAGGGAGTCCTACTCCCGGTGGGAGTAGGACTCCTCCTGGCGCGCCTCCTCCTGGCCGGCCGCACCTCCCCCCCCCCTTGCTCCTTTATATACGGGGGCAGGGGTGCACCCCAAAGACACAACAATTGATTTGATCTTTTAGCCGTGTGCGGTGCCCCCCTCCACCATAGTCCACCTCGATAATATGTAGCAGTGCTTAGGCGAAGCCCTGCGTCGGTAGAACATCATCATCGTCACCACGCCGTCGTGCTGACGAAACTCTCCCTCAACACTCGGCTGGATCGGAGTTCGAGGGACGTCATCGGGCTGAACGTGTGCTGAACTCGGAGGTGCCGTGCGTTCGGTACTTGATCGGTCGGATCGTGAAGACGTACGACTACATCAACCGCGTTGTGCTAACGCTTCCGCTTTCGGTCTACGAGGGTACGTGGAAAACACTCTCCCCTCTCGTTGCTATGCATCACCATGATCTTGCGTGTGCGTAGGAATTTTTTTGAAATTACTACGTTCCCCAACACCTGGTGCACCTCAATCCCTAGATAGAAGGAGAGGAGCCCAGATCACTCATCTGGAAGGTGGCCTTCATGTTTTCCTTGAACGCCGCCACCTCTGCATCTTTGGTGCCGGTGATCACCAAGTCGTCAACATAGACGCCCACCAGCAGGGCATTTCCTCCACTGCCCCATCGGTAGACGGCAGCCTCATGCGGGCTTTGCTCGAAGCCCATCTTCTTTAGCGTGGAGTCCAGCTTGGCGTTCCACGCCCTAGGTGCCTTGCGCAGTCGGAGTACCTTGCCCTCCTGGCCGGGAATCGCAAATCCCTGTGGCTGATGCACGTAGACTTCCTCCTTCAAGTCGCCGTTGAGGAATGCCGACTTGACATCCATGTGATGGACACGCCAACCCTCCTGGGCAGCCAGCGCAAGGAGAAGTCGCACGGACTCCATCCATGCCACGGGAGCGAAGGCGTCGTCGAAGTCGACTCCTTCCTGCTGCAAGAAGCCTCGGGCCACCAGGCGAGCCTTGTGCTTGATGATGGCGCCGGCTCCATCCCTCTTCAGCTTGAACACCCACTTAAGGGTGATTGCGTGGTGACCACGAGGGAGGTCAGCGAGCTCCCAGGTGCGGTTTTGCTCGACCACATCCATCTCCAACTGCATCGCGGCGCGCCATGCGGCATCTCTCTCGGCCTCTGCAAAGGACCGTGGTTCGCCGTCCTCACACGCGAGTTGTAGTTGCGCCTCCAGGTCACGTGGCATCAGTCCCGGCACCGGCTGGTCGCCGAGTAGATCATCCATCGTGCGATACCGCAGCTGTTCGCCTCCATAATACGCGTCGACACGCTCCTCGTCGTGAGTGAGCGGGGAAGCGAACTTCATCGGGTTGTGCTCTGCGTGAGCTGGTGCTGATGAAGACGAACCCGGAGTGGTGACTGCCGGGGCTGGAGTATGCGGCGTCGCCAGTTGTGGTGCCGTCGGCGTAGCAGGCACCGGAGTCGATGTAGTTTTGGGGACCGGGGTAGACGTGCCCGGCGAAGAGGAGCTGCTTGCTCCCCCGACTTCCTTGAAGTGGGCGTACTCGACAATGAAGTCGTCATACGTCAGCGTCGAGCCGTCGTCCACCGTCTTGTCCCATTGCCACCCTCGCCCTTCGTTGAACACGACGTCTCGCGCCGTGCGCACACGCTGTGTCTTTGGGTCGAGGATGCGGTACGCCTTTGAGCCCTCCGCGTAGCCGATGAAGACTCCCGGAGTGCTCCTGTCATCGAGCTTGCCGATGTGGCCGAGCTCCTTAACGAACGCAAAACAGCCAAAGACCCACAAATGGGAGACCGCCGGCTTCCGCCCATGCCAGGCCTCGTACGGTGTCCTGCTGTCGAGTGCCTTAGTAGGCGAGCGGTTGAGGATGTAGACGGTCGTCAGCACCGCCTCTTCCCAGAAAACAGCCGGCATCCCTCTCTGCTTGAGGAGAGCCCGAGCCATCCCCACTACCGTCTGGTTGCGCCGCTCGACGACTCCGTTTTGCTGCGGGCTGTACGGTGCGGAGTAGTGGCGCTGGATGCCCTCATCGGCGCAGTACGGCGCGAATTCAGCCACCGTTGTCAGTGCGCAACACGCGCAATTTGCGGCCGCTCTCCGCCTCCACACCAACCTGCGCGCGCCTGATGGCGTCCGTCGCTTCTCCCTTGCTGCCGAGAATCATCGCCCACATGTAGCGAGAGAGATCGTCGACGAGCAGCAGGAAGTAGCGTCGACCTCCTCGTGTGGCTGGCGTCACCGGGCCGCACAAGTCTCCGTGCACGAGCTCCAGCTTCTCCTTGGCCCGAAAACTCGCCTGTTGGGGAAAGGGGAGTCGTCTCTGCTTCGTCAGTACGCAGATGTCGCAGAACTGCTCCACATGGTCGAGGCATGGCAGGCCTCGTACCATCTCCTTGGCACTTAGACGCTTCAGGGCCTCAAAATGAAGGTGCCCAAAGCGCTCATGCCATTGCCACGCCTCGTCGTCCGGACGGACAGCGAGACAGACCGGTTGTGCCACCTGCACATCAAGGACGTAAAGTCGATTTTCACCTCTCGGTACCTTGGCGAGAAGGCGACCCTGGCGATCCCAGATGCGTAGGACCCCATGCTCAATCAGCACGCGTGAGCCGTTCTCATCCAGCTGTCCCAAGCTGATGATGGAGTTCCTTAGCGCGGGGATGTAGTAGACACCGGTGAGCAGCCGGTGCTCTCCCGTCTTGGTGGTGAAGATGACGGAGCCGACGCCCTTAATTTCCACAGCGCAGGCATCCCCAAACTTGACGGAGCCTCGCGCATCGGAGTCGAGCTCGGCGAAGAATTCCCTTCGACCGGTCATGTGGTGGGTGGCGCCGGTGTCGAGGCACCACCCCGTAGTCTTGTCCTTCCCGGAGCCATCGCCGAGAAGAGCGTGTGCTTTTGGCTCGTCGAGGTGGATGAGAGCTTTTGCGACCGGTGTCGCTGAAGATAGCTCGATGCTTGCATGCGCCATGAATAGAGCCGTCTCCTCCTCCTTCGCCTGTGCGACGTGAGCCTGGCCTTGTCGTGGTTGCCGACACTCATTGGCCCAATGGCCAAACCGGCCACAGTTGTGGCAACTGTTGTCTTGTGCCGGCTTGGGCTTGCCAGCGGCGCCGTCCTTGGCGCCTCCCCAGGCGTCACCTTCGGCACGTCCTTGTGCCCTGCCCGGGGAGTCTCTTCGCGTCTTACGCTGCTTGCCAAGCTTGCGGCCGCCCGCCGTGGAAGAAGGCTCCCCCTTCTTCCTGTCACCAAGGGTGGCATCCCACGGCTCCCGAGTTAGGAGCAGCTTCACGCCGGTGGTGATGGGCCCTGAGGAAGGCTGTGGCTCGTCAGTGTCGACGACCTTGAGGCGACCTATCGCCTCCTCGATTGTCATCGTGGAGAGGTCCAGCAAAGACTCGATCGACCGAGCCATCTGCTTGTACTTCTCGGGGATGCACCGAAAAAGCTTCTCGACAGCTCTCTCCTCGGTGTAGGTGGCATCGCCAAACTTCACCAACTTATGCAGCAGAGTGTTGAGACGGAGAGCAAAGTCATCAACGTCCTCACCTGGCTTGAAACCCAGGCTCTCCCACCCCTTACGAAGTGCCTGCAGAGTGGACTTGCGAGCACGGTCGCTGCCGATGCGTGCCGCGGCGATGGCGTCCCAAGCTTCCTTGGCAGTCCGCTTGCTGGAAAGCGAGAACTGCATCTCGGGCGGGACTGCGGCGATGAGGGCGTCCAGCGCCCGTCGGTCCTCTTGATGGTCGACGTTGCTGTCCTGGACTGCCTCCCACATGCGCCGCACCTGGAGCCTGATCTTCATGATCCCGGACCACTCGACGTAGTTGGTTTTAGTGAGGTTAGGCCACCCAGCACTGGGACCAACATCCCTGACCACAGTCCGAACCTCGTAGAGGCCGCGGTCCTGGTCGTTGCAGCCGCCGTCGCGGTGCGCACCTCCACCTGGAGCGCGGGCGTGCTCGGCTGCCCACTGCGTCGTCCGCTCTTGCGCCACTTTGGCGCGGTCTGCGTCAGCGCCGTCGTCCGCAGGCGCGGAGCTGTTGGAGCTGCCGGAGCCGCCGCGGAGTACCTTGGCATCCGGCGTAGCCTCACGTGATGCGTCTGCTGCTGCTGCTTCTACCTCCGCCCTGGCTGCTTCTACCTCCGCTCTGGCCGCTGCCAGCTCCGCTGCAGCCAGCCTCGACACCCTTGCTGCCGCAGCAGCTGTTGCTACAGCTGCTCGCTCACGCTCCTCTGCCACGGCGCGCTCGGCCTCCTGCCGGCGCCGTATGCTCGAGGTAGCCGTGTGCTGAGAGCGACCTGCAGACATGGCTCGCTGCAAGGGGGCTGTTGCGTGAAGAGGAGGCTGTTGAAGACGAACTGTTGCTCGACAGTCCGGAGGAAGGAAGATAACCAGAGGCAGACGGAGCAGCTGCTGCTACCGACTTAGGCTGCTCACAGGAAATGCTCAGGGTACAAGATAACGAGGCTCTGATACCACTTGTTAGACCTTTGAACCTGAGCATTGATAGTTGTGGATGACACTAGGAGAATTGGGACAATTTTCGTTGGTTTATTTCTCACACAATGTCATGCCAACCTAAGGGGTTGGGGATATATACTTATAGGCTGCTAGCCAGCCAAGCATATGCTGAGATGCTGCTAAGATATCAGTCTAAGATGCTATCCTAATTGCCAGTCCTTTATGATGAGGAACTCTATCCTAACTGCCACAAGCACCATGTGCTGCAGCCCCACAACCACCCTAGTACACAGACTTATCCATCAGCCACTGCCACCGCCACCGCCACCGCCGCCATGCTCCCCGACTCCCCGCTCGCCGTCGTCTTCTCCCCTCCCACTGCAAATCCGTGCGCCCAAGATCCCCTACCGCTGCGTAGATGCCCCACTTCCAGACCGCCGGATCAACGCCGCCGATCCCGTCCAAACCCACCGGCCCCCATGTCGTCCACCGTGACCTACAGCAGTCGCGGCGACTCCCTATTCCTCTCCCTCCGCGCCCTGGAGTCTCTGGTTGGTCTGTGTTTGTTTCAAACAAGGTGGTCAGGCGTACGTCCTGTGCCTCTCTTTGTTGCTGCACCTCGTTTGAGACGAAAACAGACCAACCGGAGTCTCCTGGCATAGCATCATCAGGAATTATATAATCTCTTCTTGCCTCAGGAGATGGGATGCAGCAGGTTCCATCTCCAATTGCAAGCTTCCTAGTAGTATCGGTCAGGGCCAGGCCGTGAGAAGTGCCAGTTTCTATTGATCAATAATGGTTACAATTCAATCAATTTCTGTTGTTGCAATTCATGTAGCTTTTGGGCTAAGTTGGTTTGAATCGTTTGATTTAGGGACATGGACTTGGTGCCGCGAACTCATGTTGTCCAAACCTGTTCTGTTGTGAACCAACGTATGTGCAAGACCTATATGGGCTATGACCCCCTAACTATATTGTGAGTGTTTAGGAAATCACGACTTGTGGCAAATTTGATGAAACTACCTGCATGCATTCACTCGTGAACATGTAGCTTTTGCCCACGTATCTTAGAATATTACATCATTTGCTACTTTGCAGCATGTTTACTGAAGTTACTCAATGTACAGTGCCACCCATGGATGGAAACCTACATCACGAAGAGTCATCTCCAGCTGCTGATGCCTGTAGGATTTCCTTGGTTAGCTCCTTACAAGTTGATATTGTCATATGAAAGGTATGCCCAAAGAATTAACATACTTCGTAGATTTATCTTATTGTGTTTGTGTGATGGAAGCTCTACTGCCGTCTTCTAGGAATCTTATTGTCTGCACAAGAAATCAGCATAATGTCAAATGATCCATACCATCTTATAGTCGCCTATGTGGAAGTTGATATTACAAAGCATACTATATAATCTAAGTTGCCCCATTACACAAATTTACTAGATGAATCTGTATTATGTGGCATAAATAAAAGCAATGTTCAATAAACTTTTACTCATAACGAGAACACTTTCTATGTAGGAAAAGTAACCGAACCTGAAAATTCCCTACCCATGAATTTTAATAGTTGGCCCATCTAAGTTGTCCCATTATTTTCCGCACTATCTTCTACTGCTAGGAACAATGCCTCCAGTAATTTTTGAACCATCATGTATAATCTACAGTCCCAAATATGAAGCATACTTTCCTCATAATATTTTAGTTATCTACCCTTTCATCTGTCGAATGTCCTCACACACACCAACCTCACACCAACTAAAGCCCATTAGAGCGAAGAAAAAACCATGTCCTGCCATACTATCCCTATAATTCCTTGCAAATCAATTAGATTTCATATCTCTTCTATTACTAACAAATATGTAGGTCATAGATGCAAATTTAATTAAGGTCCATGAGCCATGTATTCTATATTTAATAAAATTCCAAATAGTCGGGCGTGGCAACGTGCGCCACCAATGATCTGTGGCGGAGCAAGGCCACGCGGGCTAGGGGGTCAGATCTCATTGATGCATGCGGCGACACTTGATCTTTGCAGGGAATTGATGAAACAGTCGACTGAATTGATGAAACAGTGGACTGAAGCTCATCCCCCTAGGTCCAAGGAATTGATGAATTGTTAGTTCCTGGAAGAAGCTGATGTGTGCCACTCACCGGAGGGGATTAATGAAGGTATATATGTTACTGTTTTCCCAACCTGCTGCTGCTTGAGTTCATGCACCTGTATATGTATGCTTCGTCGCTTAATTCTCTTGAGTCTTTTTACTCTGGCAGCAGAAATTCGAGTAGCTACATTTCTCGGATATGTTGCCCTCTATCATCATTTTTTTAAGCCTACAATCCCCCCTTCCATCCAACGATTTTGTGTTCTAATGTTATTCAAATCTCAGCTCTTATAGGTGGTGAAATCCTTTTTTTGGTCAACTGACTGATTCGAGCAAATCTTCGAGGTTGGTGCTCATATTTTTGTTTGTGGGGAGTTCTTCACTTGACAAATCCGTAACGGCTGCTGTCAGGTAATTAGTTCAGACGTGGGACTGTTTTACCTCATCTCTTCATGCAAATATAATCCAAACATTGTCTATTTATATCATGGTGTTTCCATCAAGATGTTAACTGAACTTCAAAACAAATCAGTTCGTTGTGATCACCTAATTGCCTTAAGTTATTTGAGACCTGAAAAGCTGGGCCTGTTTAGAATTGGCTTGCTATGATGCTACAGTACTAACAAGTCACAGGTGGTTAAGAGACCTTTAAATAGATCCGTTGAGTTTATAATTTATTTATCATGGTGTCATGTATGCATTGCGACACATTCTACCACACTGGCTAGATGTTTGATTTGACAGTGTCATTTGATATTCTTTGGAGGTCTCATTTTTTGAGGAAGGAGAGCCTAAACTTGATGGGAAACCTAGAGACTTTGAAGGTTTGCTTTGCCCTTTGGTTGAGATTTAGCATGGCATTGATGTGACTAACTTTTATTTATGTGTGCTGTGACTAACTCCGTCTTAAAAGAGTAACTTATTGAGCAGTTAATAGTTCGGACATCACCACATGATCGCTTCAGAAGTGAAGTCACCAACCTGCATGCAACTCCCTGGTATATTTCTAGAGCTTGAGCCCAATTCTTCAGTTTCTGCAAGATGGTTTCTAAGCACTTGAGTAAATTTCACTTATTATTCTTAATTCACTTTTCAGTCTTACTAAATAATACGTTGATTAGAATTTATCACTTGATAAGGCTGCTATTATGTTTGTGTACATGTAATAACAAGCACTTTCCAGGCATAAACACATGCTACAGTAATGCATTCACGTAAGCTTATACTCCAAACTTTAGTGTGCAAAGGTGGTGCTACTTGAATTCTGCACTAACTCATAATAACCTTTGCTGTGAGTTTCCTGTAATTGAAATGTGTTGCAGTGTGCATCTGTATATGACCATTGTATGCTGTATGATTCATGATCTATAATTAATCAGTCATGATCTCCATTTGTCTGATAAGAGAAGAGCACTATTCTGTTCTCATTTAGTTTCTTTCCTACTGATGGAACAGAAATACTACACATTCCTAGCTTTTGTCTTTTCTACTCTTAATAGTTCTGATATGTACCGATTGTATATTTGTTTCTTGGTCTCATACTGACCGGAGAGAACAATTACTATACTTGACTGGCCCCTACCCTATGAAGATAAAATATTATCTGCGCCATGCTAAATAATTACCATTACTAGCATATTTTCCCATTTAAAATATATATCATATGTAATGCTCACTGTCCAACTATCAGCTTGAAAATATATCTGCAAATAAACTGATGGCTTCAGTAGATCCAAAGTTCAAGGAAGCTATCCTTAAATATGTACAACTCCAGCTGTGTATACATCTTAAAAAATATCTATGTACTAGACCATATATACGTCATATTCCTAATTAAGTCCTAAGATAGTAATATTTATACGATGATTATCTAAACCTGCATTGTTTTGCCATCTCGTTTCAAAGGGACATTCCTACCTGTTTGCCCACTGTTCATAAAAGCAGCACACAGAAAAATATTTATTATATGACCTGTTCACTGTTGTGCCTTCGTAGAAGTATGTGTGATTCATATTTCCATAAGTTTTTTGAACATGGCTAATGTTCATTTTGCATATGGTTCATAATAAAATATGATGTTTGCTCCTTAAAAACCCTGGTAACTTCTCTATGGCCTTTGGCAAATTATAGGCCCTACTGTTGCACAATCAATTCTACCAGTTACTTTCCATGTATATAGTTTTATCTACTGATAAAACACAACATCAGTTTTTCTTTTACCAGAAGTACAATATATTTCTCCTCTTTCCATATGTAAGATCTTTATTGCTCTTTGTGCATAATTTTACCATATCTATACCCTTCTAATAGATTCATGCCGCACTTCTGTTTTCTCTGTATACACCACTGCCACCATATTGAGCTTAACAACAACAACAAAGCTTTTAGTCCCAAACAAGTTGGGGTAGCCTAGAGGTGAAACCCATAAGATCTCGCAACCAACTCATGGCTCTGGCATATGGATAGCAAGCTTCCACGCACCCTTGTCCATATGTAGCTCTTTGGTGATACTCCAATTCTTTAGGTCCCTCTTAACGGACTCCTCCCATGTCAAATTCGGTCTACCCCGACCTCTTTTGACACTATGCACTGGAGCTTATGTTGGACAAGCTTCTCTTCAATAAGTGCTACCTCAACTCTATCTCGTATATCATCATTCCGGACTCGTTCCTTTCTCGTGTGGCCACACATCCACCTCAACATATGCATCTCCTTCACACCTAACTGTTGAACATGTCGCCTTTTAGTCGGCCTATACTCTGCACCATACAACATTGTGGGTCAAACCGCAGTCCCGTAGAACATGCCTTTTAGCTTTTGTGGCACTCTCTTGTCACAGAATGCCAGAAGCTTGGCGCCACTTCATCCATCCGGCTTTGATTCAATGGGTGACATCTTCATCAATACCCCCATCCTCCTGCAGAATTGACTCCAAATATCGAAAGGTGTCCTTCTGAGGCACCACCTGCCCATCAAGGCTAACCTCCTCCTACTCACACCTAGTAGTACTGAAATCGCACATCATGTACTCGGTTTTAGTTCTACTAAGCTTAAACCCTTTCGATTCCAAGGTTTGTATTCATAACTCTAACTTCCTATTTATCCCCGTCCGACGATCGTCAACTAGCACCACATCATCCGCAAAGAGCATACACCATGGGATATCTCCTTGTATATCCCTTGTGACCTCATTCATCACGAAGGCAAGAAGGGCAGCCCGGTGCACATAGCTCCCGCTTGCGCAGGGTCCGAGGAAGGGCCCGACCACTTTGGGTCTATAGTATGCAGCCTTTCCCTACATTTCTGCAAGAGGCTGTTTGCAGGACTTGAACCCGTGACCTCATGGTCACAAGGCAACCATATTGAGCTTAAAGGAGTTAAAAAATTGTTCCTCTAATAACCATCTAGTTTTGAGATCAAAACCGGAAAAACACCAAAAGAAGGTGCTCAACTCTTAAATGACTAACAAATCACTTCAACAAGGAAAAGGTGGAGCGGAGTTTGGCCATTGTCCAAAGAGTTTAGCTAGGTTGTGCTTTGATATTGATCATAACAATTTTTGTAACCGTGTCTATGAACCCCTTAATTTTTGTTGTTGGCTAAACTAGTGGACAATGTAACAAGAAAATGATTCTAGGGATAAATAGAAGGAATGATGTTCAATAAAGCAAGCCATGATGCCTTATAAATTCATGTCATTTTAACTTACAATTTAAATGTCTCGTTATATTTACGTTATTCCCAAATATTTTATAGAGACGGCACGGCAACGCGTGCCATCAATGATATACTCCCTCCGTTGCTAAATATAAGTCTTTTTAGAGGTTTCAAATGGACTGCGACATGTGGATGTATATAAACATATTTTAAAGTATAGATTTACTCAGTTTGCTCTCTATGTAGTCCTTTATTAAAATATCTAAAAAGATTTGTATTTGGGAACGGAGGAAGTAGTAGTAAACAAAAGCACTACAGTTCGGCGATATTGGCCAGCTTCTGGTTAATTAATTAGGCAATAACGTTTGCTAGCTTAGAGCGTTTCACATTTGACACATGCACCCACTGTAGCTTGAAATACTTTTTCACAATTTAAAATTTGAAGGTGCTACCCTTTGCGGACTTTAGAGCAACTCCAACGCAGGTACCCATTTCGTCCGCCGCCGTCCGTTTGGGTCGGCACGGACAAAAGTGGAGGCCCAATGCGCCGACCCATTCGCAAAACATGTCCACTTCGTGTCCGCACGGATCCATTTGCGGCCCAAATTTGTGGCAGAAATGCGTCGGCGCGGCCGCGAAGCGGACGCTTCGCGCGCCTCTCGGTGTCCGCCGCGTCCCCACCTGACGGTCGCCCAACTACCACGATCAGCTTTATTAATGACGATCGCCCATCGTGGGCCCACGCGTCAGCGACAACGGTCGGCCTTCTTTAGTCCGAGCGTGCGTTGGGGGCGTCCGCTTCGCGTCCGTGCCGAAGCATTTCTGTCGCAAATGGATTCGCACGGACGCGTTTTACGAATGGGTCGGTGCGTTGGGCCTCCACTTTTGTCTGCCCAGACCCAAACGGACGGCGGCGGACGAAATGGGTACCAACGGTGGAGTTGCTCCGAGAATAATTGAAAAGGCACATTGTTTATGCTAGTAATGATATTTTGGTGCCGACCATCACTTAGATGTGCTTACCATAATAAAACCCATTAACATCGCGCAATATGCGCCCTCTCGCGACGTCCACGTCGGACTAGCTATCAGACAAAAAAGTTCGTTTTGTTGAGAAGAAACAGAGAAAGAGATTGGCCAGCTCCCAGCCCCCACCCCCCACAGGCAAATTTGACAATTTTGACCTCGGGACGAAATCAATTCATAGAATGAACTGGGTGCGAAACTATTTCACTCCCCTGACCCTTTTGTGTAGCGCCCGCCACGCCGGCGCCACACCCTACTGTGCAGCGCCTAGCGCGGGGGCGTTGCACACCTGTCCACCGTGGCAGCCCCTGGGCCCGCACCTAGCAGTGCAGCGCCTCCGAGCTAGGCGCCACACATGGAATGTGCAGCGCCTAGCCGTCGGGCGCTGCACTGTGACTTAGATCCAGCCGCGCCGGCCCTCTCCTCCCCCACCCACCCCATTGCTAGTTACAGAACAGAACAGGGCGGCGGCCCTCTCCACTCCCCCTCTCAATCCCCTCTCCCAAATCCTTCAGATCCGACGATTTGGTCCATGCATTTCTTCACCAATCGATCCTAGAAGGTACTCTCCTCCGACCCCCTTCTTTTTATCCATAGAAAATATGATATTTTGAAGATTTGGGGAATCCTTGTTTGATTTGATTAGATTTGAATCTTGCATGTATTAGAACTTTGCATGTATTACAACCCTTGTTTGTTTGATTTGTGGAACCCTAGTTTAGTTTATGGAAAAGTTATTTGTATGAAGTTATTTGTATGAAGTAGGCCTAGTTTATGGAAAAGTTATTTGTATGAAGTTATTTGTATGAAGTAGGCTTAGTTATTTGTGGAATCCTAGTTTATTAGTTTTGTTTGATTTGATATGGTTGGATACATAGATTGATATGGTTGCATCTAGTAGGCCTACTTTAGTTTTTTTGAATTGAAAAGATAATCGTGTTGACAAGAATGCTTTGTTGAAATTGTTAGGATGGTTTGGCTTCTCGATGATCATTGGGACAAACAACACCGGTCGTACGCTATGTCAGTGGAGCAGCGGGTAATATTGAAAGTGGCCGGTGTTATGAATTTCATATTTTTTAAACACAAATGCCCCATATGTAATGTTATGATTTGTTTGTTTGTAGGAGCTTGCACCTCTGAAGCTTCGGTCTCACGGGGTCACCCTTGGATGGATGCGCTATGATGAGCGGTACACACCATATGTAAGGGAGGCAGGACTTCTCCCTTTCATTCAATTGGTCCGCCGGTCGACGCCACCCAACAATGCTGCAGCACTCACCGCGCTTATTGATCATTGGAGGCCGGAGACACACACTTTCCATCTTCGGACCGGGGAGATGACCGTGACGCTCCAGGATATTGCTATGATCACCGGTCTTCCTATCGACGGGAATCCTTTATGTATGAACACTGATTCTGATGGGTGGCGCGCGCAGATGCATGCCCTTATTGGTATGGTTCCTCCGGAGCCTCGGGAACCAGAAGCAGAAGACAAGAAGAAGGAAAGAGTCGCAGCCGGCGCTACTTTCACGTGGATATCATCGAACTTCAGTACTTGCCCTGAGGATGCTAATGAGGACATGGTGAAGACATATGCTCGTGTCTACATGTGGTACGTGATATCCAGGACTATGTTTGCTGATGGCACAGGCAAGAATGCTCCATGGATGTGGCTGAAGGCGTTGACCGTCTTCGATGGCAAATGGAGTTGGGGTTCGGCGACACTGGCTTACTTGTATCGACAGGTATGAAGTTGTTTCCTTTTCACTTCATTGATACATTATCAATGCGCTCTTGCGGCAAATTTGATCATGTTCTCTTTTATGTGCAGTCGGACGAAGCCTGTTGTAGGCACACTGGAGGTATTGGTGGTTGTCAGCTCGCACTTTCCATATGGAGCGGGGAGCGTTTGCCGGTTGGACGATCGAAGACCGTGAAGTACGAGGATTGGGACGACAAAGACGACCCACTACGGCTCCCCACTTGGGCTTACAAGTGGGATGTGTTAAATGAGACGATGGATGATCCCTCGGTCAGGTACAAGTTGTACAAGAGTGAGCTGGACGTGATCATGCCTGAGCAGGTGAACCGACATTGCCTAAGTGATTATCATGCTTGTAGCGTAACTCGATATCAATTTTGCATTCAATCCCATTTTGCAGGTGGAATGGGAGCTGTATGGAAAAGTAGAGAGTTTTGGTAACCCTATGGAGTTCAGGCTGAATCCGATGTGCACTAGGGATAGGGATCTCTGGCATATGCGGTGCCCACTGATATGCAACTGGGCGGTTGAGCTTCACCTGCCACATCGGGTGTTCCGCCAGTTTGGTTTGTTCCAGCCACACCCGCCGGAGTGGGAGGACACAGATAAGTTGCTACACGCGTAAGATATAATTAACCTTGAGCACTTATCAGCTTCTCGACGGTTTCGATGATGCTAATATTCTGTTTCTAACTTGCAGGTTGGATAGGAAAAAGCAGCGGAAGATCAAGGATTGGGCCAACCATCACAGGAAGTATGTCGTGCAGTTCGCTTTTAGTGTGGAGCAAGCAAGGGCTGGAAAACGAGCCCAGCTTCGTGAGCACTGCCCGATCGCGTTCAACAACTATCTCACATGGTTTCTTGCAAGTACCCGCGTGGAGGTATGCAAGTCGGCGTATGCTGAGGAGATTCTGAAAGAACCCACCGTTTTTGATGAGGTAGCCCAGCACCAGTACAACGCATTAGTCAGGAAAGGCAACTCGGTGATCCCTTCAGCTCCAATGATGAACTCAGTGATCACTTGTACATGTTGCAGCACCAGGGCCAAAAGTTAAGGCGGCTATCAAACCTTTTCGGTTGTCGTGACCCCGAGTATGTATCACCAGAACGGTCTAGGTCGGCGACACCATTAGATCCCGCTTCGGGGCAGGGCCATGGTGAACCTTTGGAGGATGAGGATGTGGGTGTGGTCACCCAAGAGGTATGGCATGACGATGTATATCCATTTGTTGATGCATTGCTAACTATATCCTCACACATAGTCTTTCCATATCTTCTGTTGATGCATAGGTTGCTGATGATATGACCGTGGGGACGTACCAGGCTCGGTCTGCATACGAGTTGAAGCCTAGGAAGGGAATCAACAAGTACACACCTGAAGACTTCACCCAAAGAGGCCAAAGAGGCAAAAGGACGGTCGGCACCTCGCGGATGGCGGCTTTGGATGACTATTTGGATGACGATGTAGATTACGTGGAGGAACCGGAGCCGGAGCCGGAGCGGGTTCCTCTTCCTAGGAAGGTGAAGAAGATAAGCGTCAAGAGGGGGGAGGAGCCAGCAAGCGCGGAAAGCACTAGTCATCATCCTTTATTTATAATGTTGAACTTAGAGTGGTGGTAGCTCTTAGTAATGTGGAATTTGTTATGTCGTTGAACTTGGAGTGGTGGTAGCTCTATGTTAAACTTGAACTTATTGTGATGGTCCTTTCTAAGAAATGATGTCTTTGTTGAACACTTTTTGAACCTTAATGTTTATTATACGAAATGTTGAACCGTGGCTGAAAATGACCCAGTCTGAATGACAAAAAAACACTAAGTGTTTGTGCGGCGCCTTGCAAGGAGGCGTCACACTCTACTGTGCAGCGCCTAGCTTCTGGGCGTTGCACTGTACAGTGTGGTGCCCCCAGGCTAGGTGCTGCTCCAACAGTTAGTGTTTTTTTGTCATTCACTGGAGGCCTACCTTCTGTTGCTCTCTGGATAGCTACAGACATTTGCAGCGCCTAGCTGGGAGGCGCCACACTCTACAGTGCGGCGCCTAGCTGCTAGGCGTTGCACTGCACAGTGTGGCGCCCACTGGCTAGGCGCTGCACAAACAGTTAGCGAAATTTTTGGCCCAAACTGGAGGCCTACCTTCTGTTGCTCTCTGGATAGCTACAGACTTGTGCAACGCCTAGCTTGGAGGCGCCACACTCTACAGTGCAACGCCTACCTGCTTGGCGTTGCACTGTACAGTGTGGCGCCCCCTAGCTAGGCGCTGCACAAACACTTAGCGAAATTTTTGACCCAAACTGGATGCCTACCTTCTGTTGCTCTCTGGATAGCTACAGACATTTGCAGCGCCTAGCTGGGAGGCGCCACACTCTACAGTGCGGCGCCTAGCTGCTAGGCGTTGCACTGCACAGTGCGGCGCCCACTGGCTAGGCGCTGCACAAACACTTAGCGAAATTTTTGGCCCAAACTGGAGGCCTACCTTCTGTTGCTCTCTGGATAGCTACAGACTTGTGCGGCGCCTAGCTTGGAGGCGCCACACTCTACAGTGCAGCGCCTACCTGCTTGGCATTGCACTGTACAGTGTGGCGCCCTCTGGCTAGGCGCTGCACAAACACTTAGCGAAATTTTTGGCCCAAACTGGATGCCTACCTTCTGTTGCTCTCTGGATAGCTACAGACTTGTGCAGCGCCTAGCTCGGAGGCGCCACACTCTATAGTGCAGCGCCTAGCTGCTGGGCGTTGCACTGTACAGTGTGGCGCCCCCTGGCTAGGCGCTGCACAAACACTTAGCGAAATTTTTGGCCCAAACTGGAGGCCTACCTTCTGTTGCTCTCTGGATAGCTACAGACTTGTGCAGCGCCTAGCCAGGAGGCGCCACACTGTACAGTGCAACGCCTAGTGTGTAGCCGCTGCACTGTACAGTGTGGCGCCTCCAGGCTAGGCGCTGCACATGTCTGTAACTTGTCATACATTCGGTTGCTCTCTGGATAGCTACAGACCTGTGCAGCGCCTAGCTTGGAGGCGCCAAACTGTACAGTGCAACGCCCTCGTGGTAGGCGCTGCACTTGGACTTAGTGAATTTTTTGGCATACGCAAACATAGTAAGATGATGTGAAGTAGGATTGATACGTAGCAAGCAAACAACTGTGAAGAGAACATATGCACGAAGTACTTCACGACACATAGTAGTTCATAACACATAGTACTTCACGACACATAGTAGTTCTTACAACCAAATCGAGGAGGAGACATAGTAGTTCACGACACATATTAGTTCTTACAACCAAATCGAGGAGGAGACATAGTAGTTCACGACACATATTAGTTCTTACAACCAAATCGAGGAGGAGACATAGTAGTTCACGACACATAGTAGTTCACAACCAAATCGAGGAGGAGACATAGTAGTTCACAACCAAATCGAAGAGGATGACATAGCTCTATTGCGTAGAGCAAGGCCCCTTTCCCTTCTTCTTCCTCCTCTCTTCTTCCTCTTCCTCCTCCCTTTTTCTTATGAGGTGAGCCTCCTTAACCATCCTCTCCATGAATATCTGATTATCCCTCTCTTCTTTTTCAGCTGCAATTGCCCAAAGCTTCATGGTTCTTTCTTCAAAATCCTTTTGACGCTTCTTCTGTGCCTCCTCACATTTCCTCACCAACGCTTGCTCCCTAGCGCGCATCGCATTTAACGCTCTCTCTTTTGCCTTCCTCTCCTTCTCAAGCTCCTCTTCCTTCTTCTTCTTTAGCTTGGCTGCATCCTCCTCTCTAAGCTTCTTCGCAGCCTTCTCCCATCATCCCGCCATCTCATCTTCGCCATCCTCCTTCATCGTTGGTTTGTTGGGTTGGGAAGCCGCCATACCTACAATGAGTGAAACATAATGGTTAGTAAGGATAATAAGAACAAATGGAAGCACATATGAAAAAGAAGAACATATGAAAAACAAGAACATATGATACATTATAGTTAGTGAGGAACATACGGAAACGGTCCATCTAGGTATCCAAACATTCCTCTATAACGAACTTGCCCTTGTCCATCACCGCGGCCAAGTCCACCACCAAGGCCAAGACCATCACCAAGGCCTAGACCATCACCACGGCCATTACCACCACGATGAGCTCTACCACCACCACGGCCTAGACCACCACCATGAGCTCTACCACCACCACGGCCTCTTGTAAGTCCTAGTTGCCGACCTCTTTGTTGCCTAGATCCTCTTTGGCTAACACTTGGTTGGCTTGGCACTTGTTGGCTACCACTTGGTTGCCTTGGCACTTGTTGGCTACCACTAGGTTGGCTACCACTTGGTTGGCTTGGCACTTGTTGGCTACCACTAGGTTGGCTACCACTTGGTTGGCTCCCTTGTGTAGCTCTTTGTTGGCTTGTGCTTGCATCATTTTTCTTGGACCTTTTCCTTGGTTTCGTACATTTTCTTTTGTTGTGGCCATGACCTTTGCACTCCCCACAACGGGAGCTCTCACGAGGCTCTTGGAATTGGTCGTTGCCCCCTTCGCGGCGGCCACCATGGCCCCATCCGTCCATGTCGCCTCTAAGACGCTTTGTCTTACGTCTACCCCGTTTAACAACCTTCAACTCCGGATCCGGCCATAGTTGAACTCCATGATACTCCGGCCATTGTGATTGGTCAAAGTATGGGTGAAAGCGGGGAGCCCATGTTTTCTTGACCGTCATGATTGAGAACTCCGACTCCCTCACGGTGCGTGGGTGATTGATGTCCACATTCCTAACGCGACCGGCGGTATACAAGTGTGAGCATGGGAGATGAAGCAACAATGGCCTCCCGCAAGTGCAATCACATTGTGTTAACAACACCTTGAAAGCCCGACCTCCATGTTGCCGGCCATCGTTTGTGGTTCCTCCTGGCTCTTTCACTTCGTACTTCCACTCTTCATTGTCATATAATATAGCTTCTTCTGAGTCCGCCTTCCGTGATTGAAATACCAACCATTCATCAACTTTGGGTGGGAACTTGTACTTGTACTTCCGTGGGTTCTCACCCGCTATCTGTGCATCGGTTTCCATCGAGTACTTTACAAAGTACGCATTCACCTTGTCAAATGTGTATTGAACTATTGCCGTCACGGGTAATCCACGTGCACCTTTGAGTACCCTATTGAAGCATTCGGCCATATTTCTTGTCATTTGACCGTATCTCCGGCCATCTTCATCAAAAGCACGTTCCCACTTGTTCCGGTATTGAATGTGCCTATTGAGAAAGTCTTGACCCCCGGGATCAAGTATTTTGTGTGCGAGCAATTTGTTGTACAAAGTGGCGAAGCGCTTATCGGAGAAAGTGAGACAACAATCTTGAAGATCATCGGCCAACTCCTTAAGGCCACATGCCCTATAGAAGTTCGAACAAAAGTGCCTCATGCACCATCGATGGTGCAACGGAGCATGCCCGGGAATGTCAATCTCCACCGCGTTAAGAATTCCTTGATTCCGATCCGATATGACACAAATTTCCCTTTGAGCGGGTAACACCTTCGTCCTCAAAAGATGCAGAAACCACTCCCAGTTGTCATTGTTTTCCACCTCAACCAAAGCAAATGCCAATGGCAACACCCGGTTATTGGCATCACTTGATATCACAACCAACAAGGTGCCCTTGTATTGTCCGGTCAAGAACGTGCCATCAATTGCGATGACCGGCCTACAATGTTCGAAAGCCCTCACACATTGCTCGAACGCCCAAAAAGCACGGCCAAATACTCTGACTTTCCTTCCTTCATGAACCGTTGTTTGGTGCCCATGAGGCTCGACCACATAAACCATGCCCGGGTTTGTCGCGGCCATGGCTAACAACAACCTAGGGATTCGATTGTATGCTTCCTCCCATGTACCATACAACATCTTAAATGCGGCTTGCTTCGCCTTCCATGCCTTGCCATATTTCACCTTGTAATGAAAGATGGCTTTCACAAGATCAATGACATGTTGGACGCTCATTGTTGGAAGTGTGGATATTGAGTTGGAGAGCCTGTACGCGATGAACTCGGACGTGAGTTGTTTGTGGTCTTGGGACACAATCTTGCCATCCACCCTTTTGCCTTGGCACATGTGAGTTGGCACACAACTCACTACATGCCAAGTTGGACCTCCTTTCCATGGTCTTGCGCGCACAATCTATGGACATATTTCATCTTCACATGCACATGCAACCGTGTAGCGCACATTGACGTCCGAGTTCACCACCTTGTGTGGACGATAATGCGTAACCGAGTAGTTGTCGAGCCACATCTTCAATTCCAACAAGGTGTCGAACTTAGAACCTTTAGCAATCCGGTTCTTGTCGTCTACCAAATCACGGTGAGAGCTTGGCCTAACCCCAAGAGGTACACATTGGCCACCATCTACCACGGCTTCATCCGCGAGACTAACATCCTTGAACAATGTAGTCCGATGATCCCGACCAAATACCTTCTCGAAAGCTTCGGCCTCCTTCACCGTGAACCCCTCCGCATCAACTTGTTCATCGGGACCATCGTCATCCGAGTCCGATGCATATGCACGGGAAAAAGGGATGGAATGGTCCATTGTCTCTTGCAAATGATATTTGTCGAGATCACCCACATTATTGTCATGGAGATCAACTTCATTATCATCGTCCGCATACTCATCATTGTCCTCTTGCAAAGCTTCATCTTGGTTGTTTGTAAACGGGCTCAATGTTGGCCTCACTTCTTGGGTCAAAAGAGGTTCAACAATTTCATCTCGCTTCAAGGGTGGGGGCTACTAGCAACCAAAGGGGAGGGGTCCCGGTTCAAGTCCAAATGCAAACTTGAATCAACCTTCTTCGTTGCAAATAACTCAAGAGCCTTGTCTAGTGATTCGGCCACCGTCTCCTTTTATGCAACCCAACGTTGCTCCGAGTTGACACGCATTGTCTTCCAACGGATGTGCATTCCAAAACCAACATTATGCCTTCCCTCCAACTCAATGATATCACTAGGGTCCATCCAATTCAAATCTTTCCTAACTTGTTGCAAGAGCTCCGCATAGTTAGGACTACTATCAAACACCATGTCAAGCTCATCCGGGTCCGGTTCTATATTGCCTTTCAAAAAGGCGTCATTGTCCCCATGATGAACAAACACACATGTTCTTCCCATCCCTATAAGCATTCAAAGAACACAAGGTAACATTGCTTCCATGAGTACTAATCCAAGGATTAATACGGAATACAAACCCTAATATATATATCAAACAACAACCCTAACCCTAACCTTAACCCTAACCCTAACCATAACCATAACCATAACCATAACCCTAGCCCTAAACCTAACCTTAGCACCAACATAAGAACACCCATAAGAATAACCCTAGCATACTAACAAAGCCTAATCATAGAAATTGGCAAACAAACATCTCACATCTCCATGCAAATCTCTAGATCCAAACAAAACTAGGGTTTCCCCAAACTAGCAACAAATGAGCAATGGGAGAACTTTGCTTGGATCAAAACAAGGGGATCGGAGAATATTACCTTGAGGGAGGGTTTGACTTCGAAATCCACGGACAAATTCTTCAAATTTGCAAGATTTGGGAGAGGATTTGAGAGGGGGAGAGAGTGGGAGAGGGGGCAAAGCTCGGGGAGAGAGTGGGAGAGTGTGTGGTGTGTGTGTGGGGGGGGGGGGTGGGGGAGGGGGGCCAGCCAAGTGGCTGGATAAGTCACAGTGCTAGGCGCCACACATGTACTAGGCGCCACACATGTGTGTGGCGCCTGGCGGCTAGGCGCTGCACATTCCATGTGTGGCGCCTAGCTCGGAGGCGCTGCACTGCTGGGTGCGGGCCCAGCGGCTGCCATGGTGGACAGGAGTGTAACGCCGCCGCGCTAGGCGCTGCACAGTAGGGTGTGGCGCCGGCGTGACGGGCGCTACACAAAAGGGTCAGGGGAGTGAAATAGTTTCGCACCCATTTCAGAAATGGTTTCGTCCCGAGATCAAAATTGTCACTCCATCTCTCTCGCGAGCCCTCTCTTGCCCCGCGACTCCTCGCCCCCACCGCCACTCACGCCGGCCGATTCCGGCGAGTCCCGATGGCAGGTGGCAGACTGACGACCTCCCCTTGCTCTGCTCCTTCCTCCCATCCCTCCAGATCCGGCCTCCCGCGCTCGCTGCCGACCCTCAGCCATGGCTAGGGTTTCGGGCGCGGCGTCCCCTTCGTCGCCGGCGAGGCTCTGGCGGCCTGCGGTGGCTCGTCCCGCCCACGTGTGGCTCCGCCTCATGGACGTTCCTCCCGCGCCCACAATGAAATCCATTTTCTCTTTGTGTGTGTGTTGGATTTGGATTTAGATCGAGGAAGGAGAGATGTCGTGGGGATGAGGCGGTGGACAGAGGAAGAGGGCGGATCTGGATCCAGGCGGCCGTGTATTTGATCTGTTTGTTGAAATGATCTTATCTCCTCTCATCTGCCATCTCTTCTCTCACTGACCCCGCCTCTCTCGTCTCTGCAGGTAGAGTGGCCAGAGGAGCAGGCCAACATCCCTCTTTACCTTCCACCCAACACCAATGTGGTGAGTTTCTCCTCTCCCCCATCTACCCCTAGATCTGAACATCAAGTGCAGTTTGTACGTTTTGGTTATACTCTATTTCAGTTTGTACACATCTCGTTTTGGTTAAACTCCTGTCTTAGATGCCATGGCTGAAACTAGAGCAAACTGTGTGTGTGCGTCACGTTTTGGTTCAGTTTTGGATGACTGAAACTAGGTAGAGCATACTATGTGTGTGTGTGTATCCATTGTATCATGACGAATTGACTTGTGCTAAAATTAGAAATGAAAAAATGGTACACAGACATGTTAGTCTATTTAACCACCTTCTCAGATCAACTTGACACAATACTATTTGGATGGGTTTTAGTAATTGTGGTTATATACTCTATAAACTAGGTAGAGCATACTATGTTGTGTTGTGTGCTGTGCGTGTTGTGCTTGTAGGCGCAGTTGAGCAAGTTTTGGTCAATGTTTCATGGCTCAATCGACGAGTGGTGTTAAAACAGAAAATCTTGAAAGCAAGTACTCTCAATTCATTCCTCTTTTGTTGCCGGTGCTTATATCCTTGTGGATATACACATTTAATATCACATATGGTGCAGATCTTAAATGATTCCTACCTCGAGCTTCCATTGAACACGGCTTCGGTTGTTTCTTGGTTGTTCAAGTATGCTTGATGGTTCTTCATCGAGGGTTGAGATGGACCATGCACTGGTTACATCTTCTCCTATCTCTCCATGTTCTTAATTTTCTTGTGCAATGAGTGCTGGATTTAGACAACAGTTTGTGCAGTCCATGCTTTTACATTGAAAATGAGAAGATGAAATGATGGGTTTGGACAGTGCTGGTGTTTCTTTTTTCTGGGCATTACATTACTAAAATGAACTATATTTACAATTGTTGAACTCCATAGCTAATAAGATGATTATTTATTTTTTGAGCATTCGATATGGAACAGTTTTACCATATGTGGCTGCTTTCGGGTTAGTAAGTTTTGTTCTTCATTATATTTTTCTTATTATTCTGAATGCCACCATGGACTCTTTAGTTTCTTAGTAGTATATGCTTAATTTGCTTTACTGGAGACATGCAATTCCCTCAAACTGCAAGGAATGGTGTAATATAAGGAGAAAATCAGATCTGTCTCACACCTACCTTCAATAATAAGAGGCCTGATCCTAATCTGTTGTGCTACCATGTACAAACATTTACAAATTAGAGTCAAGGTTAGAATCTTGTTATAACCATTTATAAATTATGTGTACCTTGAACCCACATGCCATGGTACCATTTAATAACATGTACAAACCACCAAGGACTTTGCTAGATTTTTATATTTACATAGAACTAATATTGATCCAATCTCAATGCTCTTTTCCTTAAACTGAGTAGGTCATATAGATAGGAGTGGAGAATTATTTCTGAAGTGGTCTGTCATAGTTAATACACTCCAGCCCCAAAAATTGATGCTAGATGACACTGTTATTTCTGCGTGTAGCTCACTACTTGATTCACTTGTAGATAGAGCCATTCCTTGCAGATGCCTTCTCCTCTATTGTGTGGTCAGTTTCTTCAAGTTCTGTAGACAAAAGAAAAACAAGTTCATTTTAATTACAATGGCTCTCGGTTGAAAGTTTTAGCCTCTGTAATTGATCTGGGGATAACCATTGACTTCGTGTAGGTTATTTGTAGGTTCTTTGCCATTAATAACTCAAATTCATTATGTGTTGTGTAACTAGAACTGCACCTCAACTGACAGGAAGCAACACTTGCTAGCACATACAGTTTCTTATCTAAATATTTTGTTGTCAGTAAGCGAGCAAATATTGGGAAAACGATGAAATAGAATGGACCTATCCTGTTAGGATCATATGATCCAGTTCCAAGCTTCGATCTCTTGCAAATATTATAAACAAAGCATCATGGGATTAGTTTTTTTTTTCTAAATCAGAAGTGAAAAATACACTTCAAAGTTTTGTTGCTTCATAAATGTTGATGTAAGCTTACCCTCACAGGTACTTTGTTAGGTGACACATGCGCCTTCATTTCAAGTGCAAGCCGCCTCTCTCACTGTGCATTGTCTCTAGACGCACCACCGTCGGCCGCAGCTGCCGACTATACATATGATCCATGTGTCGTGTTTAGTCTCTCTGTAAGACTTGATATGCCTGCGTTCCGACAGACTCTGCCTCTCTTTTGGAGATCACCCACCTTTTGGAAGATGTTCATTTTTGATTTCAACCGCTGGACGACTCATGTACTTCTGTTAATATAGACCCGCTAGCTTGCTCTGCTAGCTATGTTTTATGGCTGAACACTTTGCTACTGCAGTTCTGTTAAGTGTATTCCTTTTTTAGCAACTGGCGCTCATTTGGACTGCACACAGACGTTAACAAATAATACAGCAAGATTAGTACGCCCAATCACACAGAGGAGGAAGTCAGATTACATTGTTGTGTGGTAACTTATGATTGTTTTACTATAAATAGGAGAGTGGAAGTGGCGCCAACCACCTAGCACCGCACCAAGTTCCTCTCAGGAGGCGCCCCCCCAATCCCTAGTATGACATCAATTGATTCCGGTGGCTGCTCTTCGTGATCATATGTGGACGCTCATGCCCGCACCGCCGATATGTGGGCGCTCGTGCCGGTGCCGCGAATGCTGGAATTGGAGCCACGCGCCGTGAGAGGCAACATGCTAGGGAGAGGGTGGCGGCGTCAAAAACGGCCACATCTTCCTCCTGCCGCTGACGCTGATTGCCTAAGCCCGATGCGGAGGAGCAGCTCCTCGCGGCTATTCTTCGCTTCCTGCTCATGAGGCAGAGACGGATGCCCGCCGGCTTCGTGGGAAGAACGCCAAGGCGCTCCCGCTCAGTATCGAGCAATCGAAGTGTGAAGTGGCAGCAGAAGCTGGCAAGCTGGCGAAGCCACATAACCGCGCCATCTGAAGTAGGGCCAGCTACATCGACTCCTTGTCCAACAGCTCCAATGACCCCCCCTCCCCCCCCCTAGTAATTTTAGTCTAGATCTATGTCCGTTGGTCGGTTGAGCTATGATGTTTAAACATTGTCTTTTGGTCCGGGTTAACTTCATGTTTATATTGTTCGTTCTATGTCCGTTTGTCTATATTTCGTAATTTCGTTGATCATATACGTTGTACCACATATGAGGTACGTGACTGTAGACGCAGTGATTTGAGGATTGACTTGTCCATGGCACGTGTGCAGACGTATCGGGTGTTGGATTTGATATATCCGACTGTAGATGCTCTAGGAAAGGGCATGTGACACAAGGGAGCACCAGGGTGGAAAGTTGTTTTGGCGGACAAGCACCTTAAATCCATTCTTTCTTTTTTTTAAAAAGAAAATTGTAGAGTCTGATTTTATAAATAAAGCCATCAGAAGAGTAGCACATCACCACATAGTCTATAGTTCGATACAAGAAATCTTAAATCCACTCTCAGCGCCAACATTGCTAGGTAAGAGACGAGTAGTCAATGAAAGGTACTCTGGTAGCTTTGTCGTAATACAGTCTGTCCACGAGATGGTAAGATCTTAGCTTACCATTTCGCGCTGAAAAATTCAGCTGAGGCTCAGGTTGTAGCTGAAACTGCCGTGGAGTTGAGGTAATTAACCAAGTGCATCATATCCACCAGCTTTGTCTGCGCGTTTCACACGGAAAGCCAGCTATACTTGTGGAACTTGGTGTGACTGTCTTGGTGCATGCACCGCTGTTGCTTACTTTCTCCGTTCCTAAATATTTGTCTTTTTTAGAGATTTCAACAAGTGACTATATACGGAGCAAAATGAGTGAATCTACACTCTAAAATATGTCTATATATATTTGTATGTGGTAGTCCATTTGTATCTCTAAAAGACAAATATTTAGGAACAGAGAGAGTAGTAGTGTTCGTAATTAAAAGGAGGCCCAGGAAAACACGCTCTCTTCAGCAACAGTAACGGCTGATCTTCTAACTTGTACTCCATCCGTTTCAAAATAAGTGTCTTAACTTTGTACTAGTTTTAATACAAAGTTGTATTAAGGTTGAGATACTTATTTTGAGGCGGAGGGAGTATTTGATTCTTTCTAATCATTCAGACATATTCTTGAGTCTGTCTAATACTTTGGATCCTGGTGAAAGCTTGTTATGTTACCTGATGATGACCACCTCATGGCCAATAGGGCAACATCCAGGATACGTACTAAATTTCACAAGGGGGCTGAATTATGGCACTTCGATTTGGGTCACGTACTCTTACTGGATGGCTTCCAGGATGCCCAAAAAACATGAACACCACTACAAGTTTGGACTAGTGAACCTAGAGATCCGTTAACAATGTAGTATCCTTTGTACAAAAGTTATGGCAATTATTTACTTAATTCGTAGAGATACTCAGAAATACTCGCTTAGTTTGATCCTACATTTCAAGCTCTCGATAACCTGCTTCAACGGTATGCAAAGTCACTGACCATCATTCTCCTACTTTCGTGTCCAAACTCAAGACATTAGAACTGAATTGAATAATTGCTCAAAGATTTATAACTTCAATTGAATTTAATATGGAGATGTGCATATGAATGAGGTGGTAAGTCCTGAGATGAAATAGACTATACGTGCCATTCGGCACGGTACCAACTAGTACAACATCTTCATGGGAGGCATTTGATATCTCGGTCTATCTTGGTTCATAAGAGCACAGAGAAAACTTTGATTCATAAAAGAGCGGAAAAGGATTCATAAGTGATGCAATCTGAGAGATGAAATCTTCATGGAGGGCATTCTAGTGGATTTGATATGATAAGCTTGGAAGGCATGAGGAGCTCTCCTATTGCAGAATCTTGTACTCTTGTAGTCTCAAATTGCAAGAGATGGTTAGACAGATCCAATCGAGGGTTCTGGTTGCTTTTCTTCCAACAATGTCGGTGTATTAGTGTCCACTCAATGTCTCTATCAGGCCAATCCAAACTAAAACGTAAGACATATAGACATGTTCTACCAAGAGAAGAAATTGCCAATGCCAAGAGTACATGTGATGTAGGGTAAAACCCTAGGTGGCCCGATGTTCACGAATTGGAGGTGGATTTGAGGAAGAACACCAAGAACACAAGGGGAAAACACAAGAAGAACACTCTAATGGACAAGATCCACACCAAGTACTCCTCAAATCACAAGCAATACATGGGATGCGTCAAGATTCAAGAATAATAAGGGAAATAAAGATACAAGGATAGTTCATCCAAATCTCTAGGGGAGATGTGTCTTGATGATTCACTTGGGGATTCCTTCTCCGCAAGTGGAGGTCTTGCGCTCCAATGGAGTCTTCTCTCTCAAGAGGAATCTCACAATGGGAGATACATGAGCTAAGCTCTAGTATCTTGATCTAATCTTAGCTATCCCTAAATGGAGGAGGAAGGAGGGTATATATAGGTCCAAGGCATGAGGGGGTAAGTGGGGGCGAAATGGTAATACATGGGCAAAGTCCAGCAGCTGCACGCAGGCAGCCCCGTGTGCACGGGATAAGTGGAGGCCATGCGCACGGGGTATCCAGAGAGCTGGCGGCTTAGCCCGTGCGCACTGAGGTGTACCATGGGCATGGGGTCCCATGTGCACAGGGTCAAAGGGCACGTGCGCACGGGGTATCTAGAGGCCTCGCAAGTCATTGCCTTCTCGTCGACTCCTGTGGGTGCTTGCTGGAACCTTGCCTTCTTCTTGACGGTTCCTTCTCCATTTCCAGGCTTCACTCTTGGATGGTGTAGTCATTCTGTTCCACATGGTCTCCTCCTCTCCATGTGTGAAGCTCCGATAACATCTATACATGCACACAAGAGGAGTGTCAAGTAGTATACCATCCTTGAAGGGGTCAAGTGAACACGTGGAAAGGAGATGATTCACCTTTATGTATGTGAAATAGATGTGACACATGTCACTTGCCAAATGGACTCTTGACATGGTGATGTCCGTAGGATGCTCCGCATCAACATGAATGGATGACATTGCACGATGTGTTTTCTTACTCCAAATATTTTGGCAAATTATATGTTTCTTAAATCATCCGGACCGGTGGTTAAGTATACTTTGTATATATGGAATAAAAGTTCAATGACGTTCATATGCCAAAAGAAATATTTAAGTAGCAATGAAGAATTGTGGAGAATGGTTGGCACAAAAAGAAGACATAAGTAAAGCCATACGACTTTCATGAAGGTCTGCGCGCGCACAAGGCACATCTACTACTCCATAATCCGTATGCATTTGGACTTGGTGCCGCGCTGCTTTCTCATATTAAGGTTCTAGAGAATTCGGAACTTCAGTGACATGATGAATGGCCATTTGTACATAACATGAGGACAAATGCTTTTCATACTTTTAAAAGCCCGTCTCGATGATTCATCAGGTTTTAAACTCGCACCAAGAATGCCCACTTTTTTCAGACCAACTAAAACTAACGACGGTGCATAGTTAGCTGAACGTGATGCCAAATCTTGCATTGCCAGAAATACAAACTTGAGGTGGAGGTCAAGAAAATGTGCTCTCTTCAGCCCAAATAAGAATTGAGCTTCTTGTAATTGTAGCTTGGGTCTACAAGGCTGCATTAGGTGTTATTATTCATAAAAATTGGTGAACTCTGGTCAGGAAAAAAAGGAAAATGTGACAATTTATTATACGAATGTCTAAATTCTACATGCTTAATCGCACACACACAATGTGTAACAAAGTTTTTGTGGGTTGAATCCCTAGCTACCCAATAACACTACCATTAGCTCCTGGTTTGAACTAGTGAACCTATATGCAGTGTCGTTTGTACATGAGTGGTGGCAATTTTTCTTATTTTGTAGAGAGGCTCAGAATTCTTCGACTGATTTGCTCCCAGCTTTCTCTCACTTGATAGTTGAAGTCGAGTTATACCCAAAGGCATCTGCCATTTTCCTCCCACTTTAATGCGGAAATTTGGAAGCTGGGCTGAATAGATGACTAGAACATTTACGACTTCAGTTTAATGGATATATACATGGTTATTGTGTGTAAGTTTCACATGGAATTGGACTATCCATGTGATCAAATAGTACATCCTCACTCCATAAAAGAGCCGGTGAAGCATTCAAAATAGATGCAAGCTGAGAGATGAATAGTTCATGGAGGGCTCCTGAGTCCCTTTGCTTCGGTAGCTTGGAAGGCATCAGTAGCTCTTATGGTGCAGCAAGGACATTTTGGGCATTTATTTCGCTATTTTGACTTTTGGAATTTCTAATGAAAGTTGTTTTAAGCATTATAGATATTTTGTAATGACTTTTGCATCTTTCACCCATGACAATACGACATTAACTAATTCAGGCAGATATAGGAAACATGCACCAAGGCTAGAACTTCAGTTAAGCGTAGCTTCATTTCTGCTCATGAATATTCTCGATCGTTGGACTGGCCAGTTTGTACTCAAATCAAAATGTGTACTGTTTACTGGATTGATGATTTCGTTTTGATGTAATAGGACATGGGAATTTCTTCCTCACAGAGAATATAAATGAAGTATCGCCTTCCACCTCACCACTATATGCGAGATCGATGGATATGACTTCATGGGAGATATTGTTCAAAGTGTAAATTGGATCTAATATAGTTATATTTATTAGGGGGAGTGAATTCAGCTGCATAATATGCTTTACTACTCCAAAAGATTTTGAAAGGTCATGTATCTTGTTTTAATCATCCAAATAAACCGTTAAAGACTTTTCATATGCGAGTTCCATAATAGAAGTTCAATGTTTTCTGACAAACCAAAACTTGTGGTTTTTCTCTGATGTCTTCATATACCTAAACTTTGTGACGGCTAACCTTTTAAGAACTTCTATTTAGTTGCTAATAGGAAGAAAACCTTAACAATGAAGCTCTTTCAACATTAAGGTCCAGGAAATTCTGAACTTCATAAACCTCATGACATGGAAGACTGGTAGTAGTACATAAGGCGATGACAAATGTGAAGCCTAATTTTAGATGCTTATCTTAACGTCATGATCTCTAGAAGCCAATATCCATCATCGGCCAGGAAAGGATCCATGGCCATCAACATCAGGAGTGTAACCTATCAATTAACACACCGACATTTCAAATAGTAAGCCAAAATGAGAGAAATCAACATGACTCACAAAATTGCACTTTACTGGAGAACGATTTTAATCACATTTCATTTAGCTACACTCGAACACAAACCATTACCACCAAGAACATATGAACCCAGTTAGTGGCGAGGGTGACAAAGATCTCAATCAACAAACACTGGTACGCGTCGGTGCTATACAAACGGTTTTTAACCCCTTTCCGCGACGACATTTGGAACCGTCGCCAAGTGAGTGTGGGCGATAGGGGTGTCCTTCCCACACGACCCAGAAACCGTCGGGGATATGCCCTCCTGGCACACACGCTCGGCAAAATGAGGTCGTGTGCGACCGGCAAGCGCTCAAATACGGAAATACGTACAATAAAGCTAAAAAATACAATTATACATGCGAAATTATTTCCGATCGCAAGTACATCCCACACAGTCAGTCCCCGCTAAACGTTTCTGTTCGTATGTACATCCCACATAGTCGCTCCAAGGAAAACGTTTCCGTTCACAGGTACATCACACACAATTTTTCCCGTTAAATCGTTTGTGATAGCGTTGCCATTACACACGATATTAATAATTTTATCATTTGCGTTATTGAATGCATCACACACGGTGCGTAGAAGAAACTGTGTGGCAAAGGCTGTCAATCACACACACTTTTTATGTGGTAAACGTTTGCGCAAGGTGGCCTAACGCAAACAGTTTTCAAGAGAAAGTCGTGTGTGCAGTGGAGATTAATCGCACACGTAGTGGATCCTAGAAACGTTTCTGATCTCCACGTATATCGCAGACGTTTCGCTTTCGCAAACCGTGTGTAGTGTAATCCCTAATTAATCCCTAATTTAAAAATCACATGTTTTGAATTTGAAAGTAGGCAATTACTTATTTCGTATCCAACCATGTTTATTACAAATATAGGTTCAACCATGAATCCATAATTCGATGCACAGATACATATACTGAAGAACTACAGAAGCACCAAGTAAAGAATGATGAACCACAGTTGTACTAAAGACTGTAACGAGAGAGGCGAAAGACATTATGGTTGCTGGAGAAGGTGAAGCGGAATGTCCATATTGTGCCCTCCTCCATGCGTAATGCGCGCACGACTCTAGGCCAACCCCTTGTGATGGCTGCTCGTCCATCCTTCACTATCTTCATTAGGACTTCTCGATGCTCATTGTAGTCTGGATGAAATACTTTAACCTTCATTGCGTGTCCACTAATCATGTACTTTGCGAGGTAATCTTGAGTGAACTGCTTCGGGAACCACTGGGAACGAAAAAGATTCAGACATTGTTGTCTAACAACTCATTATGGGCAGTAAAAAGAGAAGGCTGCAGAGTTTGTAGTTACCATCCTACAGCTCACTGTTGTGTTGGATAGAGCATAAACAAATAATTTGCTTGCCACCATTCGTATCTTTTTGCTAATAATCCTTATCAGTTTTCTCACTTGATGCTTGTTCATCAATATCTCATTGCCCCATACGCAAAAATGATCGATGCGTGGATCCTTGCCAAGGGCATATGTATCTACAAGCAACAAGTCAATATTAGAAGCTAACTAGTGTCCAGGCCTGGATCTATATGCACTACATTATGGAACGACGGGGGGAGTACAAGCCGAGGGATGAAGCTAACCTCGGCGGAAAATGGTGGCCACTCCCGTTGTTGTCCTGCATAAGTAGTGGAAAGGCATGATAAGTACAACAATCTTAACATCAAACAAATATAGCAAAGGTAAACAACATCATCTCCAAATGATAGCTTGAATGTGTTGGTTTCAGCATGCTATTAAAGCAGATATAAAATGGAAGGCAATGTTACCGATAGCAGGCTTAACAACCATCAAATATTGCAATTCAAACTCGTATTGTTGAAAATGTATAGAACGTAGGTAATGCTTAAACATCACACTGGATAAATGTGTAAAACTGAAATAAAAGGCATGTGTTAACTACACCAGGAATAACTGGAACCAAATATAGCCGTTCAAACTGGTATTGATGTAATCGAGCGGCATAGTTCCGACTTGCACATAATGAATAACACATTGTGAATGACTGAAATAAACAAGGCATAAATGAACGGTATAACAACCAAATATAGCTATTGAAAACTGGACAGTCTCACTGCAACCAACCTAACAAGCAAATACCGATAAACATGCATATGCTTGAAAACTGGACAAATGCTCACTGCAACCAACCTAACAAGCAGATAAAGATAAACAAGGCATCTGCTTGATAACTAGACAAATGCTAAAAAAATCAACCTAACAACCAAATACAGATAAACAAGGCATCTGCTTGATAACTGGATAAATGCTCACTGCAACCAAACTAAGAACCAAATACAGATAAACAAGGCATCTGCTCGATAACTAAAAAATGCTCACTCCAACCAACCTAACAACCAAATATAGATAAACAAGGCATCTACTCACTATAAACAACCAAATATAGCCATTCGTGAAACTGAAGTGGACAATTCATACTTAAACATCACATAGACCTATTGAACAATACATTTTTGCATAACTGAAATAATTAAACATGGCACAGTTAAAGCACCGCACGACAAATGCTACTACAGTAAAGGGTACGGGTTGGCAAGCTAGAAAAGGTAAGATTTGCTGATAGAATGTTGCCTCACATTTCATGGACGGGATCCTTCCAGTTGGAAGAGCACAGACCCATGGTGCGCTCTCTGATGTCACAGATGGGCTGTTTCACCTTGGAAGAACCTTCGTGGGTGCCCTCCTCGTGGTCGTGGTCGATGGGATCTGACTTGGCAATTGAGGATCCCAAGCCGCCGCCGTAGAATGTGTCCTTTAGAAATGACAAAATGGGCTCGATGGCGTATAAAGCTCGCAAATCCTTGACCGCTTGGCGGAGGAGATCAGCGGCAGGTCCGTCGAAGAGATCGAGGGCGGTTGAACCAGAGGGGTTGGGGATGGACCACTTAACCTGTGACATGGCCCACGTGAAGCCGTCGGTGTGGACGAGCTTGATGTCGTAGCTAGCTTTCCCGAGATACAGTAATACGCTAGCCCGCTGACATGAAGCCTTCGGCATGGTAACGTAGTCAACGTCTTCGCTGGCTTCCACGGTGACATGTTGCTCCGGGATCGACAGGTCGGGGCGAACGGCAGCCACCTCGCCAACGTCCGCCGGAGAGGCCATGATAAACCTCTTCTTGGCCGAACGCTCGTCGGGCTCCCCGGGATACGTGGTCGAGCTTACGCTGCGACATTCTGGAGCAGGGGATGTGGATCTGGCGGGGAGGGACACCGCAGGCCTCATCTAAAAACTCAGGAGGAGTGGGGCGACGGTATGGGAATCGCTGGGTAACCTGAACTTTATTATCTAACCTAGGAGGAACGGGCAGACCGACAGGGGTTGGCGGCGGCGCCGGCGGCCGTCGTGAGCTAGGGTTCGAGGGGGGAGGGGCGGGTGGGGGACTGTGGAGGGGGGGGTTGGTGTTTGAGGATACGCCGCGGCTACTGAAAATTTTAGTAATGGTGGGTGGAATGGTGGTGGACGAGGGAGGGCGACGGTTCAAATGCCTCGGCTACTGCAATTTTACTATAAGGTCGGTGCTGGAGGAGTGTAGGCGACGGCTGAAGTACGACGGCTACTAAAATTTGGGTAAAGGAATTGATGCGGGCGGGAGTGCCCAAGATCGCGCACGGTCCAATAACAATAAGCGTGTATGATAATAAGGAAAAGTGGCGCGGATCCGCCGATTTTTGCAATGTTCAAGGCGGGTAGTTTGTTTTTTATATTTCTAACTAGCTAGTCTATCGCACACGGTTCGTCCTAGTTTCTGAATAAACTTACCCGCCTTTAGCTTGCACAGGTGGTGGTTTTACAACGCACTTGCATCGCACACGGTTAAGCCAGTACCTCCACCCTTTGCTCGCGCTTGCGCGGTCGAGGTGATTTCAGCGCACTTGCATCGCACATGGTTGAGCCAGTACCTCCACCTTAATTTGCTCGCGCTTGCGCGGTCGTGGTGATTTCAGCGCACTTGCATCGCACACGGTTGAGCCAGTACCTCCACCTTAATTTTCTCGCGCTTGCGCGGTCGTGGTGATTTCAGCGCACTTGCATCGCACACAGTTGAGCCAGTACCTCCACCTTAATTTGCTCGCGCTTGCGCAGGCGTGGTGATTCACATCGCACTTGTATCGCACACGGTTAAGATATTATACCCCGTGTCCGTTGAGGGTCATCAGAGTCTTTGCAGCAAAAAATAACGTTAGAGAGGGTCAAAAGATAGCCACACCATCATGTGGCCCAAATATATATGAGTGAAAAGGGTGGTCTGTGATGTTCAAAATTCCAATGCACAAATTTGACCCCGCGGGCCCACGGTTGGGCGCGTTGTTGAAGATCGATGAGAGGGGCCAGAAGTCAAGAACCACCTGGAAGTGGCCAAAGATATGTACGAATATTGGGGATGTTTAAAACTTTAAATACACAATGCATAACTTTGGTGGCACCTGCCTCGCAAACCCGAAAGCACCCTAACAACCACCTATCTAGGATATATATAATGACATAATGTCGTACCTAGCTAGGATGCTTGGTCCACCACCTCCCACTTTGTGTCAGCGGGGCGGATGCACGTAATGATCGATACTTTGGTCATACATGCATGTCGCCATGACCTACCATAAGACGGACCAATGAATCTATCATTTGGTCAAATGACAGTTGTTGTTGTCGATAAACCGCTTGAGCCAATAGATTGAACCATCATAAAAATCGCACGAGAGGGACCACAAAACCATCACCTCTTGCATGCGGCCCAAAATGATGTATGTTGGGAAGGGGTGATGTGTGTTTTCAATATAGAATAATGTACAATTTAGATGTGGTGCCTACCTCTCGATACAGACAACAACCATGAATGCAAGGTAGTTAAGGACGAGATACACAGGGTTTGATGTAGGTCGAACCCAGCAATCCGAGCGTCTGAGAGGGAATCCTGACAACGCATGAGCTTGAGCTTTGGTTGACCGACATTTGACGGTGACCGGCCCTAACACGAACTAGGAGGAATCCATTCATGGACAACACATACCCCTCATTATCGGTCAAAGGGATGATATACATACACTCGGGGAGCCCATAGATATCCGTGTCGTCACAAAAAACCGCACAAGGGAGACGTGGTCGATCTGAAGACCCCGTATACACTGCATGCGGCCCAAAAATATGTATGGGTAAGATGGTGTATGATGTGTTTAAATCCCAAATGCACAACTTCGATGGGCCACCAACTACATTACAAACCGAACACCGTACCCGACTCCAAGCCTGGTTCAATACGTACGATGTCAGTTTCCCAACTTCGAGGCGGCGGCGGGGGGGGGGGGGGGGGGGTCGTCCCACGCATGCGCTCAAACTTTATTTTGTCTAGCATGAGACACATCTATACACCTATATAGTGTGCGAATAACTTTGAAAGTTGCTCGTTGGATGAAGCCAATCCGACGGTACAGAGATGGCAAATCCGAGCACTACTGGCCGTTGGATATCATCTACATTCCACCAGATTCTACCACATGTACAATCTAGAAGACTCCATGGTTAAACTTAAGCATAATGCACCAAACCTCAAAACACAAGCACTTCTCATTTGTTCTCTAGAATCTTCCATATCTTAATTGCCCAAACATTTTTTTTTCTAAATGAATTGTCACTTTTTGTTTTTACCTTTACAATGCACAATTCCATGAATCTTAAAATAGATTTTTTTAATAAAACTAATTGATTTTGGATGAGATGAACTATAAGAATTAAACAAACATCTACATCATGCATATCTAGGAGAAGAGGCGGGAAACCGATGAGAGGAGTGGCGAGAAACGGTAACCTGTTTTGAATGAAAACCTAGTAGAGAAGGAAGCGTGAGCTACACGACGCATGCGCACAGTGCTTACCATGTACTGCATGTGCTGTCAAAAGGGCTCAGGGTTGCCGTTTGATCTGGGAGCATCCAACGGTGCACACGTACGATCCGTGGGGTTTGGGTTCTGGCCAGTCAGAACGCACGACTCAGATCGCGCGCGCAGCAGGGGGGATATCATACGGAAACCAACATTCGGTGGAAACCGGTGAAAACCACGAGAAAAAGATGTTTTGAAGTTTCAAAAAAAATTGAAAAAAATGCGGGATGTTAAGAGGTTGATGTTTTATTGCCACACAAAATTTCAAGTTGAAACACATTACGAGATGTGAGCTATGAAAAAGAAAAATCAGCGTTGAATAGTGTTGAATAGTAATGTGACTATTTAGGGCTGAATTTGTCTTTTTCATAGCTCACATCTCGTAATGTTTTTCAACTTGAAATTTTGTGTCGCAATAAAACATCACCTTCTTAACATCCCACATTTTTTCAGATTTTTATGAAACTTTAAAATATGGTTTCCATGAAGTTTTCATTGAATATCGGCTTTCGTGAGTGAACCATGTGCTATTTGAAAACATTTCGTGAGAAGAATCTCGGTTTTTAAATCCCCGTAAATCCAAAACTAAGCCGAAAATCGTGAAACCTGCCATGGTGTCATGACATGGCACTTATATGTCGAGGAATTTTTTTGTCCATTGTGATGCAAGTTTTCTTACAAGCCTCTTACAAACCGGAGCTTCTCTCAAAGAAGCCTCATTGTTTCGATAGGGAAACGTGCCCCCCTTGTGGGCGAAACGTAATCGCTGCCTCTTTTCACCTTGTATTTTCTTCTACGGGCAACATGGAACGACAGGATATCCGTGCTAAAATTTAAACTTATTCAGGGTTCGTTTGGCCTTTTTATACACTAATTGAGTTTCCTGGGCATTTAATGTCCATAATTCAAATCTGAACTACAAATACATGCTCCAGTTCACCAAAATGGGTAGATAATTATACATGTGTCCTTGGGTGCATGTTTAGGTCCCATGCCAGGAATGGTAACGAATTACAACCGTACCGGTGTCATGGCTCGTCCTGAAACATTTCGAATCTCGGTTTTTAAGTCCCCATAAATCCTAAACTCACCAGAAAGTCATCAAAGATGGCATGGTGTCACGTCATGGCACATATATGTCGTGGTAAAAACATTGTCCAATTTGGGCCAAGCTTTATTACAAACCTCTTACAAAAACTAGAGCTTCTCTCAAGAAGCCTCGTGGTTCCGATAGGGAAACGTGTTCCCCTTGTGGGCGAAACGTAATCACTACCTCTTTTCGCCTTGTATTTTCTTCCACGGGCAACATGGAACGACATGATATCCGTGCTGAAATTTAAACTTATTCAAGGTTCGTTTGACCTTTTTATACACTAATTGAGTTTCCTGGGCATTTAATGTCCATAATTCAAATCTGAACTACAAATACATGCTCGAGTTCACCAAAATGGCTAGAAAAATTATACATGTGTCCTTGGGTGCATGTTTAGGTCTCATGCCAGGAATGGGAATGAATTACAACCGTACCAGTGTCCTGGCTCGTCCTCAAACATTTCGAATCTCGGTTTTTAAGTCCCCATAAATCCTAAACTCACTAGAAAGTCATCAAAGGTGGCATGGTGTCACGTCATGGCACATATATGTCGTGGTAAAAATATTGCCAATTTGGGCCAAGCTTTATTACAAACCTCTTACAAATCGGAGCCTGTCTCAAGAACCCTCGTGGTTTCGATAGGGAAACGTGTCCCCTTGTGGGCCAAACGATAATCGCTCCCTCTTCTAGCCTCATATTTTCTTCTACACGCGACACGGAACAACTGGAGATTCGCACTGAACTTTGAAATTATTCAGGGTTCATTTGACCCTTTTTATTCATTAATTGAGTTTTCTAGGCATTTAATGTCCATAATTCAAATCCGGACTACAAATACATGCTCCAGTGCACCAAAATGGCTAGAAAAAACGTACATGCATGTTTCCTTCGGGTGCATGTTTAGGTCCCATGGAACAAATGGGAACGAATTCAACCGTCTCGCCATCCTAGCTTGGCCACAAACATTGCGAATCTCAGTTTTTAAATCTCTGTAAATCCAAAACTCACCAAGAAATCATGAAACTTGGCATGGTGTCACTACATGGTACATATAATTGTCCAATTTGGGCGAAGCTATATTACAAGCCTTTTACAAACCGAAGCCTGTCGCAACCCTCGGGGTTCCGGTAGGGAAACATGCCCCTCTTGTGGGCGAAACGATAATCGCTGCGTATTCTCGCTTTGAACTTTGTTTTCTACAGGCAACATAGAATAACAGGAGTGTCGGGCTGAAATTTGAAACTGTTCAGGGTTGGTTTGGCCATTGTATATATATTACTAATTACTAAGTTTTCTATGCATTTAATGTAGTCCATAATTCAAATTTGAGCTACAACCACATGCTCCAGTGAAGCAAAATGGGTGGGAAATCGTACATGTGTCATTGGGTGCATGTTTAGGTCTCGTTTAAGGAATGGGAATGAATTACAAAGTTGTCGTCGTCCTGAAACATTGAGAATCTCGGTTTTTAAATCCCAGTAAATCAAAAAGTCACCCAAAAAACATGAAACTTGGCATGGTTTCATGACATGGCACATATATGCCGTGGTAAAAAAATCGTCCAGTTTGAGAAGAGGCGCACACATTAGTAGCCAACGAAGTCCTTTTTGAAACAAAAAACTGACACATTAATATCACAAACAGTTGTATTATATTAACCATGTCTAAATTAAACCATACTCGATGGTGTGCGTGCAGCTGTTTGATTAGACAGGACGAGCGCGAGAAGTCCACCGTGCAGGCTCGACGGGACGCGTGCGAGCAGTCCGCCGCGCAGGCTCGACGGGACCCATGCATCCTGTCCACCTCGCAGGCTCGACGGGACACGTGTGAGCAGCAAGGCCGCCCATGCTCACCGGGAAGCAAGCTCTTTGACCTCCATGCACCAGCCACTGCCCGCCTCACTCACAACTTCTCCATTAATGGGTTAATTAAAGCACCTAGACGGAGGGTGTTTGCTTTTGATCACATGGCAACATTTGCTTTGTTCGTATTTTCAACTCGTATTCCGCCCTAATTTAAATTGCCACATAGGGAAACGGATAATACGACCACAAATAAAATGGCAACGAATAATACGACGACAAATTTACAATGGCACAAATAATAATTGTCTTCCATATTCTGGATAATTTAAAATGCCACATGCGGCAAAGCCCGGAAGACACGGGGGCAAGAAAAGAAGGAAATTGCAGACAACGATCTGGGTCGCTACTGGCTCTACTCGTCGATGGATCACCGGGCGGGGAAATCCTCCAGCTCCTTCAATTCCTCACGACTTTGCTTGAAAGCAGCCACAGATTCCTCCACCTCTTGCTCGCGCTTGATCTGGAGCTTCCTCAAGCCATACATCAGGTCCTCGACGACCGCTTTCAGCGTCATCTCCGAGGCACTGCTCTGCTCATGCAGCATCTTCTAGCCAGCGGCCTCCTCCTCCTTCTCGGCGACCAACTTGAGGAGCTTCACATTGTCACCCATGAGTTGCTCGACGAGGCCGGTCGCCTTGTCAACCGAGGCATCGCTGATCTTGAGCAGCTTCATCAAGCCGTCGACCAGCTCCTGCTGCGTAGTGACGCCAGCGAGAATGTCGTCGTCGCCGGCGAAGGACTTCAGGAATGCCGGCTCGTCGCGATGGCCGACGCCGCGAATGCGCTTGTGAGAGCCCTCGCGTGCTCATGAGAGCTTGTTCGAGGGCTCCACGGTGCGCCTGGACATCTCTGCTGCGGCTGCGGCTTCGCGGCGGGACCTCTCTAGTGCTTTCGCGGCCTTGGTCTTTGTTGCCTGGTTATATGTCCACCCTAAACTCCTCCTACCGGTCATGGCGGAACAACTTGACAGAAAAAACCAGTTTTGTGGGTGATGAGGAGATGAACTGTGAAGTAATTTTCGAGTGGGTAGTTTTTATAGCCCTATGCTAAGTGTGAACACATATTAGTTTGATAGGTGTGAACAGATTTGCAATTACTTATTGCGTTGTAATCAGGAATGTGACGAGAAACAAGGTCAAAATTTATTGATGGCAGAAGGTTGACCACGTCGTTGCTCGCCGTTGAGGCGGCCGCGGTGCACTCCGCTCTGGCGTCCCTGCGCGCGCTCTGCTCGCCGTTGAGGCAAAGTTACAATGGCAACGGTTAATAATTCTTAATAATTGTCTTACATATTCAGGATAATTTAAAATGCCAAATGCGGCAAGGCCCAGAACACTCACGACCTACATATGCATACAATTATAATAAAATATAAGCTAAAAGGCTGAGCTGGCGGCCTTCCGACGATGGTCTTCTCGGACTCCATGATCAGCATAGCACCCTTTCGGCCGTTCACTCCGAGTGTCCCGACCCGCCTCCGCCTACGGAGCTGCTGGCGCTAGGAGGCTCTTGGGGCTGCTGGGCCTCTTCCAGAAGAGCTTGACAGCGTGCAATCGTGCGCATGACAACTCCGTGGAACCGCTCCATTTCCATGTCTCTGGCCTGGTAGCAAATTTCGTCGATCACCTGCATCCTCAAGATATCATGTTGGCGATGTTTTACTTCGTCGGGGACGTCAACTCCGCCAAGGATGCGCTCGAGCCTGGCCACCACATCATCGGGATCAAGGTTGACACGGCCACCGCGGGCAATGATGAAGCCGCAGGCTGCCTTTGTCTTGACTGAATCGCAGAGGTCCTCTGCCCATTCCTAGTGGGTCATCAGGCTCTCGATGAGCACTGGTGACGGCAGTTCTTCGGGTGGGTCGTCGATCATGCCGCCGAGCAGCTCTGGATCTTTTGCATGGTGGATGGCGAACTGCTCATCACACCTCCTCTGCAATATGTCGATTGTGCTCCCAAGGACCGTGATGCCAATATCGCTGCCGATGGGCCATGGTGCCTGCACCGGCCGATGAAGCTCTTGCTCCCCGACCTGCTCCGGCTCGTTCTCCTCGCCGAAGATGTAACGCAGGTAGGCGTCGACGTTGAAGCTTTGGTCGTTGCCTGGCATGCTTGGAATAACTAATGGTAGATGGGTGAGGACTAGATCTTTGCAGAGTGTCGCGGCGGTGCGTTGCTGCCTGGGTTATATCATATAACTTATATGCAGCAAGCCGTTAGCTGGTGGCGGGAAACCGGTGAGGGAATAGGCGTGGATTTTACAATTCACCCATGTAGAGCGCGGGAAGCATTCGCTGGAGCGCGGGAAGACTAAGTGGAGCACACACACAACCCGAATACCGTATCCGGTGCCACGTGTTATTTATCACACAAGTGTTAACATAAGGAAATGCATGTGTAACTTACTAATCATCGCACATGAGTACTCGCAGACGCATCGTGTGCGATACTCCTAGCCACCGCAAGCAACTAGTTTGCATTTTTCAAAGTTTTTTGTACACACAGAATCGCACACGAACTAACTGTATTAATTGTCTGTGTTGTAAATTCTCATCACAAACAGTTCATCCGAGTCGGCTGTTTGCCACGTATCACACACATCTTGTTAAGTTGAACCGTTTCTGTTGCATTCGCTAATCGAAAACAGTTCGTCCGAGTGAACCATATGCCATATATCACACACACCTTGATCTGGCTAACCATTTATGTTGCACTCCCTAATAGCAAACGGTTCATCGGAGTGAATTGTATGTCGTATATCGCACACACATTGATATGGCTGCCCGTTTCTGTTGTTCTGCCTCATCACAAACAGTTCGAACGGGTTAACCGTGTGCCCTGCATCGCACATGCAACTAAAATCTGAATCGTGTTTGATGCATCCTCCATCGCAAATGTTTTGCACCTTTTTTGACGGTTTTTTTACATCCCCATTTGTGATTAATGCATCGCACACAGTTTCGTCAAAGGGTCTCTGATCGTAGTGTCGCGTTAGCAGCATCCTGCAGTAGTGAAAGATGAAACTTATAGTGTGCAGGTCAAAGAAATAATTTTTCCCAAATACAACCACAAAACCGGTCTACATTAGGTTGATAATGGGCCAAAAGGAATTCCGTAGGAATGAAACTGAAATTGGCAAATTTTTTTTATAGCTTTCGAGGTGCCCAAAAACATGATGATCTAGCCAGGGTTTGAACAAATGAACCTAGTGTTTTACTAAACATATAGTAATATCCAAAGACATCTGCTATACAACTCCTACTTTGTGTTGAAATTTGAGAGCTGAACTAAGGAAGCGACTAGAACATTTATGCCTTACATCGATACGTGTTATGGTGTGGTGAGTTCCACATTAAATTTGATACATGTGCTTAATAATTGCATGTGATTGGTAGGACATCCTCACTCGATATTTCATATCTATATTGGTCCATCAAAGATAGATGAAGGGTTCAGAAATGCTTCAAGCTAAGATGAGATGGACAGTTCATGGAGAACAATCAAATACCTTTGCTGCGGTGGGCTTGGAAGGCAGCGAGAGCTCTTGGGTTGCATTTATGAACTTTTCTACTTTTATTTTGCTATTTTGATTTTTGAAGGACACATCTGGATGTCGAGGATTTTTTTACATTATCACTGGTAAAGGAATCCGTCTAGTGGCATTGAAAAAGAAGCATGCTGCAATGGTTGTGGCGGACTTGGAAAGGGCGGTCGTTGCGTGTGAAACATGAGTTGTACCTACCAAATGTGTGTTGTTAGAAGGGAATAGAGAGATTAGCGGAATATAATGGGGTGTATTGATTGAGCCTCGTGGGGATATATATAGGAGTACATGATCTACTTGGAGTACAAGACAAGCCAGAGTACTTTCTAGTCTATCCTATGTTTCCAATACAATCACGATACTCAACATCCCCCGCAGTCACAACGGTAGCAACGCAGACGGTGAGACTGGAGAAGAATCTGAGGGCAAGCAGACGGACACCCCCACAGTCGTAACGGTCGATGCATCACGGAAGGCGTGGCTGGAGTGGAAACCGACTAGGCTGCTCAAGCCGGTGTCGAGGAAGACGCCCTGGAGCCGCGGGCGCAAGGAGGCGCCGAGTTAGTCATGGGCGCAGTGGTGTCGAAGTAGTGGTGCGTCGGGAAGAAGACGGTGTTGACGAGGCGTCGTGCCAGGTTTGCCAAGCCTGGGGACACGTCATGGATGAAGGCATGCATCGGTGTTGTCAGCACAGGACATGTGTAAACGGATGAAGACGAAGTTGACAAAGCGCCGCTCCATGCTTGCCAGGACCGAGGACACGTCATGGACGAAGACACGCATCGGTGTTGCCAGCACCGGGCATGCGTAGACGGGGACCTGCATGAGCTATATGCCATGTTGGAGAAGTCGGAGGGGACATCAGGGAAGAACTCGACGTTGATTGCGGCGTCCATCGACACGGGGCCGATGTCACCAACGGTGGTCATAGTAGACGAAGTGGTCAGGGTAGATGACGGCGACGTTGGCGATGGGCTGGTGTTGGACAAAGATGAAGGGGGTGGACGGGCGGCGGCGTCGGCTATGGCGGCAGCAGCAGCGGCGGCGGCCAAAGAAGAGTGGCGGCGGCGGCGGCCTGACGGTAGTGGCAGCGGCTTGGTTAGGAGCGCGGTGGCGGTGCTCGAAGTAGGTGAGGAACCCGACAGCGTGACGAAGACGGATGAAGACGGTGGCGTTCCCACACCGAGGGCGGTGACACAATGCATACCACAGGAGATCAACGCGCGGTGACAGCTGAGTGGACCGCGGGCCGCGGCGCTACGGCCCGAAGGGGTGACGCAGCGGCAGCGGGCAGATAAGGGTGATGGTGGGAAGACCTCAGGGCGGCGTGGACCACGTGCCGCGACGCTACGACCTGAAGGGGCGGCGCCTCGGCGGTGCACGGGTCGGTGATGCCGTGGGGACGGCCTCGGGCGGCGGCGGTGACCGCGTCCAGCGGTGCTACAGCCCGAAGAGGCAGTGTAACGGCGGCTCACGCGTCGGTGCAGCCACTGTGAGAACCACTGGCCTGGGGTGATGGCCCGACGAGAGACGGCGTGGACCACGTGCCACGATGCGTCAGCTCTAAGGGGCGACACAAAGGCGGTGGCTACTACGGGGGTAGCCGGCGGAAGGATCTCGGGGCGGTGGCGTGGACTGCGGGCCGCGACGCGATAGCTCGAAGGGGCGTCGACGGGAGCGGCGCTGGTCAGGGCAGCCGGGGCGAAGACCTCGAGGCGGCGAGCAGCGTTCCGAAGGGACGACATGATGGCAACCAGTGGCTCGATCGGCAGAGGGCGCGCTATACTCAGGACAATCTTCACGGGACCGGCAGAGGCGCGCGCAACCGACGGGCCAGGTCGGCCGCACGGTGTAGATGAGGCAGATCGCGGCGTCGTTCGCCCATCTACGTCATATTCCCTTGACATCCTCCTAGGACGGGCGTAATTAAATTTGTATCCTCAGTGATGGGCTGACACGTGCCCAGACAGGGTTCACCTAACTACCTGCCCGTTCAACACCTATCGATAAGTGACAATCTCATCGATGAGGTGGAGCGGTGGCAAGGTAGTGGAATCTTGCCAGAATTGGAGCATGCCGGGTCTTCGTTATCTTGCCGGCAAGGAACTGGCCGGCAACTGCAAATCTGATCTTCTGTACTCCTCTATAGTACTTCTCGATCAATTGATTTGGAGGTCTTCTTTCTATCTTCGCTTGTTAGTCTTGAGTTGTCCTCCGGCAAGCCCTGCCGTCGGGAAGGCTGCCACTGCCTGTGCAAAAGTATGGGGGATACTAAAGTACCTAAACTTTAGTGCATCGACAGGAGCCCCCAGACCTGGGCCACACACGCATGCGAGGTGTCGTTGGGCTAGGCCCAAACAATGCACATGCATGTGTGGTAGGAGTTAACTGCCATAATCCTCTCTTCATTTGTGCCCCCCATGATGTGCATTAAATGCGAAACATGGGAGAGGTGGAATGAAACGGCTACAGAGGTAGTGCGCCTACAAAAGCGCTTCCACGTCGGCCAGTAAAGAGACAACCCCCGCGCCTTCCCCATAAAAAAGAATCCGCGGAGGGCACTGTTCATTTACCTCCTTTGTTTCCATTCTAGCAGCCATCATCTTCTTCCTTGCACCCAAATAGAGCACATCCCATTCATCCGCAGCCTCCACATTCCTGCTCCTCCTCAGCCCCCTGCTTCCATAACTGCCATGGCACCGAAGGCGAGCAAAGACAAGGCAGAGAAGGTCGTCGACCCGAAAGCAGAGGTGAGGAAGAATGCCTTGGCGGAGGCGCAGAAGAAGCACACCGTCTTCAAGCTGGTTCTTGAGGAGCGACTTGATTAACCGGTACGCATACATGTGGGGGAGGAAGACAAAAGCTCACGACACCCCCCATGTACTTCCCGGCTCTGTCAGAACTAGTACAGAGAAATTTCCTTTCTTTGTCGCATACTTTTATTGCGGACTATGCCATCCTTTTTCCGTTTTCTTCAACGACATCATGCAGACATATGTCTTCTACCTCCTAGATTTCATGCCAAATTTTGTCACTTGCATGTCCATTTTCGCCCATCTCTGTGAAAACTTTGTCGGAGTAATCCCCAACACAACCCTCTTCCGCCATTATTTCAACCCCTGCATCGAGACATGAGATGCTCTTTCCGGTTCCATCACTTGGACTCTGAGAGGCTGGAACAAAGACATATATCCAGAAGGAAATTTGCACAAGAAGTGGGAGGAATGGCGGGCCAAGTGGTGCTGGATCAAAGAGAAGGATTTCATGCCATTTTATGCGCCCCGGCAGACAAAGGTGATCCGCGGCAACGATTGGAGCGACTTCGACCCTCAGGACGAGAAGCTCAAAATCGCGGTAACCAGGATTCATCGCCTCAGGGCTGTCGGGCTCACCATCGACATGATAGGCGCTGACTTTCTCCGCCGCTGAATTTCTCCTCTACAGAACAAAGGCAGGAAGGCATGGGAGTTCAAGAACGCCGCAGACATCATGAGATTGCACCCAGGGTTGAACAACAACTTGACGACCTTGCAGCATACTTCTCTCTGCCATGCTCTGTTCAGACCAGATGAAAATTTCCAATTGCCTGCACACATAATCCCCCTATGCAACAATTATGCCCTAAGTACCATCATCGCCATGATGCCGGAGTGCAACGCTCATGGTGTTGTTGCAAATTGGGCTGAACCGTCGGCAGACCACGTGCAAAAGTTCTTTGACACCTTGGCGGAGAAGGCCATCAGGAAGGAGTCAGAACTCATCTCCGCAACCACTGACGAAGAGGTAGCCATCATCGCCAACAGAGCAGAAGAAGCACAACTAGCCATAGAGGCTGGTGACTTTGGTCAGTTGACACCTGAAACTGGTGAAGAAGGAGAGGCGCCGAAGGCAAATCTTGCCGAAGAAGGTGAAGTTGCTGGGGAGCAGGAGGATGAAGTTACCGGGACTCTGCTAATGAAGACATCCCCGAAGAGCAACAACACGAGGAGCCCCCTGCCCCGCCAAGGAAACCACAAGTGCTTCAGAGGGCAGTTTCCGGCGATGCAGTGCATCCATCTTCAAACAGTGGGGCTTCCGACAAGAAGGCGACCGACAAGGCTCCATAACATCAAGGGATGTGACAACAACCTGCGTGGATGCTTATCAAGATCAAGGTGTTTGCTTGGATGCTTATCATGGACAGGCTGAACACCAAGGATATGGTTGAAAGAAGACATTGGCAAATGGATGATGGAGTTCATTGTCAGCTCTGCCCCTTACTGACTAGAGAAACCAGGGACCATTTGTTCTTCAACTGCATTTTCAGTATTAGGATTTGGAATTATTTGCAGATTGATTGGTCTGCTGGCAGCTCCATGCTTGATTTGGTTACTCAGGCAAGGAGAAGTTTTGATAAGCCTTTCTTCACTGAAGTGGTGTTCATTGCCTGCTGGAATATCTGGATCATCAGAAATGCCAAAGTGTTCAGAAGTGAGAGGGCAAGTTTCAATAAATGGAGATGTGCTTTTAGGCATGATATTAGTCTAATGCAGCACCAAATCAAATCTGCTTACAAGGATGACTTACTGAAATGGATCTCTTTCCTCCCCCCTTAAGTTTGTTTTTGTAAGCTTTCTTTTCCTTTCTGTATTCTGGTTACTTCTTGTAATCATGCTGTTGTAATTGTTTTATATTCTTAATAAAGTTTTGATTTGCTGTGGGGTTTTTGCCCCACAGTTCCCAGTCAAAAAAACAACCCGCGCGGCGCACAAGACGTACATCCGCACCGACAACCAAGGCTACCGGGTCATCTCAACCTGCGACGGCAACAACAGCCAAGTGGGCCAGAATTCTTACGCCACCTCCTTCCTCAAGTGCTAGAGTGGAGGTTGAGTTTGATATGTCCGGCATGAGTGATGGCGAAGCATAGTAAGAGCTCCTGTCATACCCCTCTACCCTTGATTTCTTGATTCCTTGATTTTGACTTATTTTGTCTCGTTTCCATAGGGATGCAGAGATGTTGGCGCAGAGGCAGGCAAAGAGGGCAAGGACCTCGATGGTTTCGAGCCACCGGCAGGCAGCGCGACCAACCCGAAAGTTGTTGGCACCAGTCCGGAAACCAGCCCCCAGCGTGAGTCTATCCCTCATTTCCCGCTGGCAAGCGTTGGCATAGAGATCATCACTGCTGACATCATCAGGCATGTAGGAGAAGAGAAGCAACATGGAAGACACCCTGAGGCACACCCTGACATGCCATCTTCTTCAACCACTACGCCTGGAGATGGCTCATCGACAAGGGCATCCGATGTTGATGTTGTTCGCGTTGAGGAGGAACCAACAAGTATAGATGCCGGCAACCGCACGACGTCTACAGATGTTGCCGGAGGAGAAGAAATTACTCCTCAACAGTCTTATGTAGGTAAACCAACTTGCTTTTCTTTTGTTGTTTTTGTTTTCATGAACTTGATCTTGAATTTGATTTTTTTCTCTCCTCCATCTTTAGATCCTCCCACAACAGAACATATGGAAGTCGGTGTTGACGTTGATGAGATCGCCAAGGAAGTCACTACCGAGGCCAACAAGATTCCTTCTGAAGAAGCCGCCGGAAGCACGCATGAAGAGGCCACCAAGAGAACTGCTGAGGAGACCCGCAACGAGACTAGTGGTCCTACTGACAGCATTCCTACCACATGAGCACTTGGTGCTACACCGATCACATGGTCAACAGTTGCTAGAAAGGGGGTTGTTGAGGATCAACCATCAACACCTGACTCCTCTCCGTCAAGCAAATACCTCAAGGCTGGCGACAACTTATTCGTCAGCATCCCAGGGACAGCAAGCACAGTGACGCCAACTGGAGAAGAGATCTTTCACGAAGACATTATCACTGCCGCCGGGCTCAAGATTGTTGATGGACCACGCGCCAACAGCAGTGGGTCAAAGGAAGAACAGCTCCTCAAGGGTATGAGCGACAACTTCAGTCAACTCCAAGCACTTCACCGCAGCCGGACAAAAAGCTTAGACTCCAGGGCGGCAGTCGTAGGAGCGGTGAAAACAGATTTCCAGAAGCGTGTCAAAGAAACACAAATATGGTATTCTAAAGCCCTCCAAGAACTGAACGGCTACCGGGAGCAACTAACCAAGGACTAGGAGAAGTTTGTGTTGGAGAAATCTGACACTGAAAAAGCTCAGGAGGAAGCCAAGCAGAGAATTGTAGTAGAAGATGCTGCACTTAATAAGTGCAAGATCAGGCTTGACGCTCATGAGGAGGACCTTGCCGCTCACTAGGAGGCTCTTGCTACCAAGCTCTGCGGCCAGGATGAAGAGATTGAAAATCTTGTCGCGCAGCGGACTCAAGAGCTAGAGCAAAAGCACAAGGTGGCACTTGAAGCTCAAGCTACAGATCACGTCGGCAAGCTCAAGGAAGCTGTCAATGCTGTCGAGGCTGCAGAGGCCGTCAAGAACGAGCCGGATGGCAAGGTGACGAAATTGGAAACAGATCACGAGGACCTCAGCAAGGAGATCTCGACGCTCAAAGCCGAAAGAGAGAAGGTACTCCATGACCTGGCAGAGATGTAGACTACCAAGACCAAAGATCTCACCGCCACCAATGAATCGATAAAGGATTTGAAACTGAAGTTGATGACACTAGAGAAGTCACTTGACGAGAGCAGAGCCCAAGAGAGGACTCTGACCAAGGACCTCCAAATTGAGAAGGATATGCTCGCCAGTGCCGTTGGCATTTACAGTGATTTTGAGAAAGGCATGAAGATCTGGACTAAGCGCCTTGTCGAGGTAGCCCAAAATCTCACCGCTTAGTTGTCCAGCATGGGTCTGCAGAACTTCAGGTACTCTTCCGATGAAAGGGTATCCACCAGTGCGAGGATGACTATGTTCTTTGAGAGCATTGTTGATGCCCTCAAGTTGCTCCAAGCCAACCGATCTGCCAGCCTTGCCGAGGAAGCCCGCATACTCTGCCAAACCATCCTCTTCATGGTGCTCGTCAAAGTTGGTTATCGAAATCCCGGTACTAACTTCTCTAATGTTCTTGCAAGCTTGGTGAAGGATGCTGATACGTCTCCAACGTATCTATAATTTTTGATTGTTCCATGCTGTTATATTATCAATCTTGGATGTTTTATAATCATTTGTAGTCATTTTATATCATTTTTTGGTACTAACCTATTGACATAGTGCCAAGTGCCAGTTGCTGTTTTTTTGCATGTTTTTTACATCACAGGAAATCAATATCAGACGGAGTCCAAACACAACGAAACTCCACAGAGATTTTTTTTGGGCCAGAAGGAACACAATGGGCCCTGGCTGCGCCTGGTGGGTGCTCCGAGGAGAGCACAACCCACCAGGGCGCGCCAGGAGGCCCAGGCGCGCCCTGGTGGGTTGTGCCCACCTCGGGTGCCCCCGGACCGCCTCTTTGCTCTATAAATACCCCAATATTCCTAAAACCCTAGGGGATTCGACGAAATATTCATCCGACCACCGGAGAGTCCAGAACCACCAGATCCAATCAAGACACCAGCTCGGATGGGGTTCACCACCTCCATTGGTGCCTCTCTGATGATGCGTGAGTAGTTCTTTGTAGACCTTCGGGTCCGTAGTTAGTAGCTAGATGGCTTCATCTCTCTCTCTGAATTCTCAATACAATGGTCTCTTGGAGATCCATATGATGTAACTATTTTGCGGTGTGTTTGTTGGGATCGATGAACTTTGAGTTTATGATCAGATCTATCTTTTTATATCCATGAAAGTATTTGAGTTTCTTTGATCTCTTATATGCATGATTGCTTATAGCCTCGTATTTCTTCTCCAATATTTGGGTTTTGTTTGGCCAACTTGATCTATTTATCTTGCAATGGGAAGAGGTGCTTTGTAGTGGGTTCGATCTTATGGTGCTTGATCCCAGTGACAGAAGGGGAACCGACACGTATGTATCGTTGCTACTAAGGATAAAATGATGGGGTCTATCTCTACATAGATACATGTCATCGTTCTTATTGCATTACTCCGTTTTTCCATGAACTTAATACACTAGATGCATGCTGGATAGCGGTTGATGTGTGGAGTAGTAGTAGATGCAGGCAGGAGTCGGTCTACTAATCTTGGACATGATGCCTATATAATGATCATTGCCTGGATATCGTCATGAGTATTTGAAGCTCTATCAATTTCCCAACAGTAATTTGTGCACCCACCGTTTGCTATTTTTCTCGAGAGAACCCCCTAGTGAAACCTACGGCCCCCGGGTCTCTTTCTCATATATTTGCCTTTGTGATCTATTTTTTCCTTGCATTTATTTTTAGATATATTAAACCAAAAATACAAAAATACCTTGCTGCGTTTTATTTTTATTTATTTTATTTGGCATTCGATCTATCAATTTACTACAAATTTATCTCACGTTCGTTTGCCTATCTTGAGGCGCCGTAGCACGGAAGGGATTGACAACCCCTTTAACACGTCGGGTTGCGAGGATTTGTTATCTGTGTGCAGGGGCTGTTTACGTTGTGTTGCTTGGTTCTCCTACTGGTTCGATAACCTTGGTTTCATATCTGAGGGAAATACCTACCGCCGCTGTGCTACATCATCCCTTCCTCTTTGGGGAAATACCGACGTAGCTTCAAGCGGCATCAGATGCTGACAGCAAGGCCAATGAAGAAGTCGTCAAGCCTATCGTCGACAGGGTGAGCCAGGTGAAGAGAGTTGAAGGCCAGCACAGGGATTAGCCAGTTCACTCCATCTTGTCGCCAGTAGTCCATATTATAGACAATATTTATCTTAATTTAGAACTGCAACAAGCTAATGATGTAATATATACTTTGCTGTGTTTGAATGAATGTATGTTGTTTCCCATGTTAGATTTTGTTTTTGCATGTTTTGCACCCTACGCTATATTGGAAACTTGCTGGTGCGCACTCTTGCCACGAGCACTTGAGGAACATGTCCTTAGCAGCCTGCTGGAAGTGCCGCTGCTGGCAAGGTATCTTGACGATTTCAGTGTAGCTACTTAAGTTGTTGAGTGGACTCGAAACAAAATAAGAGCGCAGTTGAGCACGACAAGGTTCCTTCACGTGCAGGTTTTCCATAGTAAAGATAAAAACGTTCAAGGGAAAGTAGCTCTATGACAAAGAATTTGTTTCAAAGTTTTTCAACTTAACTTTTTTTGATGTACTTCTTGTCATAGAATGTTAGCTTGAACGTCACTTGTCGGTCATACCATCACTCCCCCCAGCAAACTTGCACGTAAGCCAACCTTCTGTCCTTTGAGAAAAAGAAAGAAGAGAAAAGAAGGATATGGAACCTCGACGGTTCATTAACACTCATTGAAGACAAATGTTTACACAGCACAACATACAAGCACACAAAATTTAACATATGAATTGACAAGAGTTGTGAAATACTTAGCTTTATTTCACTATGCATAGGGTCTGCACCTGGCTTTGTACAAAGAATTATATGCGACATCGACAAACTTGTACAAAAGGTGGTTGTCAGGCGGCCCGCCGACCCGCGCCTTGCGAAGAAGCTCGATATTCCACGAGTTGTGCACTAGAATGCCATCTTCGGTCTCTAGGCGGATTGCGCTAGGCTTGGTGACTCGTACTACCTGATAAGGGCCTTCCCACTTTGGTGTCAACTTGTTTGAATTCTTGGTAGGCTGGATCCATCAAAGAACAAGGTCGCCTTCCTCAAGGCTCTGGGCATGAAATTTGCGGCTATGATAGAGACACAAAGCGTACTGGTAACGTGCAGTATGCACAACAACCCGAAGACGATCTTCCTCAAGGAGCATTGCATCATCTTGCCACAACTACTCTTGCTCATCTTCATCAAAGGCGAGCACTCGAGATGACCCGTAAATGAGTTTCGTGGGGAGTACCGCTTCTTCACCATAGACTAGGGAGAAGGTTATTTGGCCAGTAGCTCGATTTGGTATCGTTCTGAGTGACCAAATAACTACCGACAACCCCATCAATCCAGCGCCTTCCACACTTCTGCAACTTGTCAAAAGTTCTTATCTTGAGACCGCGCAACACTTCAACTTGCCCTTTCCGCCTGGCCATTGCTTCTCGGGTGAGCAACTGAGGCAAATCAAATCTTGCCGCCAAGGTCTTCGATGTACTACATGATGGTGTGGCTCATGAACTGTGTGCCATTATCAGTGATGACCCTGTTGGGCTCTCCAAAACGGCACACAAGTCCCTTGAAAAACATGACGGTTGACTGTGTTGTCACCTTCGTCATTGGTTCTACCTCAGGCCACTTTGTGAACTTTTCGATTACTATGTACAAGTACTCAAAGCCCCCGACAACACAAGGGAAGGGGCCAGTATGTCAAGCTCCCATACCGAGAAGGGCCAGGAGAGAGGGATTGTTTGAAGAGCTTGAGTTGGCTGATGTGATTTCTTTGAATGAAACTGGCATGCTTCACACTTGGTTACTAATTCCTCCGTCCCATAATATAAGAACGTTTTGACACTAGTGTAGTGTTAAAAACGTTCTTATATTTTGGGACAAAGGGAGTAGCTCAGTTGCATCCTGGAGGGTAGTGGGCCAATAGAAACCCTACCGGAAAGCTTTGCCGACAAGAGCCCTTGATCCTATGTGAGAGCCACATATGCCTCCATGTATCTCCGCCAATAGCTTCTGTCCATCTTCCCAGTAAATACACTTCAATTTCACCCCATTTGGTCTCCTTCTGTATATATCGTTGCCCATGAACTGGTATATACTATATTGATGGGCTACTCTTTCAGCTTCTTCTTGTTCTTCAGGAAGTTCTCTTGTTTAAAGGAACTAGACTATCTGATGTGCCCATGTCGGAGCCTGTCGCTCGCCGACAAGGACTAACGGCATATCTTCAGCTGCGAGAGCGCTTATCTCAATAGCAAGGACTTGGGATCCTGCCGGTGTCTGCTGCTGGCCGGTAAGCTTGGCGTTGTCCCCGGCAACTTTCTTGCCAGCGGCTTCTGGAAGCTCTGCCCGGAAGTACTTTCTGGTGTTCAACTTTCTTCTCTTGTTCTGCCCTGTTAATGGTGTTACAGATGGTTGAGTCAAATGGAGCACAAAGGTCCCTGTTTCCACATGTAGCTTCATGGCAGCGCGCTTCAACAGTTCATCAGCAATGCTATTTTTCGCACGAGGAATGTGCTCTGTTTGCAATATGTCAAAGTGCTCGTCCAATTTCCTCACTTCATTAACATATGCTTCCATCAATGGGCTCTGATAATCTTTGTTCATTTTTTTCACAACCAACTGCGAGTCGTCTCTGACGATAAGCTTTCTGATTCCAAAGCCTACCGTGATCCGGAGACCGGCAAGTTGTCCTTCATACTCAGCAATGTTTTCTGTTGCCTTCTCCCTTGGGAAATGCATCTGAATCACGTACTTGAGGTGCTCTTTGGTGGTCGCGACAAGCATAACTCCGACGCCGGCGCCTTGTAGAGAAAAAGCTCCATCAAAGTACATAATCCAGTCTTGAGTTGTTTCCTTGTCGAGGAGAGAGGTTTCTGGTATTTGTTCGTCTGGCGTTGGTGTCCATTTTGCAATGAACTCCGCCAAAGCCCTGCTCTGAATTGTTGAAGTACTTTCAAACTTGAGGTCAAAGCTTGACAATTCCAACACTCACTCCACAACCCTGCAGGTTGCATCTGGATTTCTCAAAATCCTTTGCATCAGAAAGCGAGTGAGGACGGTAATCTGAGGTGCTTGGAAGTAGTGGAGCAATTTTCTTGAGGCAATGAGAAGACCAAAAAGCAATTTATGCACACCCGAATATCTTGATCTAGCCCCCTAGAGAAGGGAGCTAACAAAATAAACTGGGCACTGCACCAACTTCTTCTTTTGCACTACTTGTTATTCTATTGCATTTGCTTGATCTGCACTTGACTTGTCGACACCAAGACTTGCCAGAGAAGATTCTGGCTTGTCTCTTGATGGGCTTGCATCCACTGCTTCTTCATCTTCAGCTTCTCTCTCAGCCACTAGTGCAACACTAACCACTTGATTCATCGCCGCCAAGTATAGAAGCAACGGCTCTTGTGGTTTCAGCGCAACCAGTGTTGGCATAGAGGATAGGTACTTCTTCTAGTCTTGCAGCGCGGACTCCACTTCTGGAGTCCATTTCATTGGACCTGCCTTTTTCAGAATTTTGAAAAATGACAAGGCGCGCTCGGCAGACTTGGAAATGAACCTGCTTAGTGCAGCAACGCAGCCGGCAAGGCGGCGCACATCCTTGACACGCCTCGGTGCTTCAATCTGCTCTATTGCTTTGATCTTGTAGGGATTGGCTTCAATTCCACTTTGAGAAACAAAGAACCCAAGAAGTTTGCCGGATGGAACTCCAAACACACACTTCTATGGGTTGAACTTCAGATTGATCTTGCGCAGATTTGCAAATGTCTCTTCTAAACCATGTATGAGTGTTGCTATATCCTTGATTTTGACCACTATATCGTCCATATATGCTTCCACATTTCTGTGCAGCTGGGGCTCAAAACCAATCTGGACCGCTCTTGCAAAGGTAGAGCCAGCACTCTTCAATCCAAAAGGCATACGTATAAAGCAATACGTGCCACATGGAGTGATAAATGCGGAGACTTTCTCTCAAAAATTCTTCTTCCATAGGTTCCTGGAAAATATTTATCTTTTCTTAGATAGCGGAGACTTTCTCAACAAATTCATTAATATAGGCATTGTATTCATAATTCTCATAGCAATATTTTAGTATAGCATAATTTTCAGATCTATAAAGAGCATCATCACAATCTTCATACTTCTCAAGCAAAGATTCAATTTCATAAGCACCCTTAAAAGCAACAAATTTTTCTATTTGTTCCACATCATAGTAATCATATACACCATTAGCATATGAAGCCAAGGTTTCATTATAATTAAAATCACATTGATAGGGGAGGTGTGGAGTCTCCATCTTAGAGCAACAAGTATAATCATATCTCAAGCATGACTTCCAAGAATACCAATGCAACATTTTAATTTGAGCCCACAAGTGTTTCCCTTTTTGAGACAAGCGATAATCCATAAAGTATTCCCGGTGATCCAAAGTATCTCCCATTATCAAGTTGAATGGAGATTTATCAGTATTATCAAAGAAGTATTCAATGTTTTCCACATACCAACATCAAGGGGTTTAGGAGGTTCCCCATCTCCATGAGTGGCAAGCAGAACTATTTTTTTGGTATTTCGTGTTCCATATCCATAACCAAAGATATAAGACAACTTAGAATAGAAAATAAAATCTACTTAGTGATAGAAAATAAAATCTACTTAGTGATAAAGCAAACAAGCACACATGAGAATATTCACCCCACTCTATTGCTCCCCAACAATGGCGCCAGAAAAAGGTCTTGATAACCCACAAGTATAGGGGATCAATTGTAGCCTTTCTCGATAAGTAAGAGTGTCGAACCTAACAAGGAGCTAAAGGTAGAATTAATATTCCCTTCAAGTTCTATCGACCACCGATACAACTATACGCACACTTAATGTTTGCTTTACCTAGAACAAGTATGAAACTATTTTGTAGGTGCATGGATAAGTTTTCCCTAGGAGTACTTAGGTAGAATAAAACTACGAATAATTTGCAAGATAATAAAAGTTAGTTGTTTATTAGAAAGCTGTTGTAACACAAGAGAAGGATTTTTCCCTAGGTAATTGATAACTAGACCGGTAATCATTATTGCAACTTTATATGAGGGAGGGACATGAGCTACATACTTTCCGTACTTGCATCATATGCACTTATGATTGGAACTCTAGCAAGCATCCGCAACTACTAAAGATCATTAAGGTGAACCCAACCATAACATTAAGTAACAAGTTCTCTTTACTCCCATACACAACAACCCCCTTACTCGGGTATAAGCTTCTGTCACTCTCGCCACCCACCATAAGAGAATCATGAACGTATTGCAACACCCTACAGTGGGAATACCACACACTTGCGCTACATGGAGGGCACCATAGGACAACACCAAAATAAAACATATAACTCAAACCAATCACGATCATCAATTAACCCACAGGACAAAACGAATCTACTCAAACATCATAGGATGGCCATACATCATTGGGTAAAAACATAGCATGAAGCACCATGTTTAAGTAGAGATTACAGTAGGGAGAAGAGGTGTTACACCACTGCATAGAGGGGGAGAGAGTTGGTGATGTCGGAGGCAAAGTTGTTGGTGTAGATCGCCGTCACGATGGTGGCCCCGACGGTGTTCCGGCGCCGCAGGAAGAGAGGGGGAGAGAGACCCCCTCCTTCTTCTTCTTGCTTGGTCTCCCTCCTAGATGGGAAGAGAGTTTCCCCTCCGGTCCATGGCTGTCATGGCTCCCGGAGGGCAGGAGCGCCTCCGAGATTGGATCTCTCTCTCTGTGTTTCGCATTCCTGTTTTGTGGCCCTTCACCGTTTCTTAAATTCCCGGAGATCTGTAACTCCGATTGGGCTGAAAGTTTGAGGGGATTTTTATTCGGATATTATATTTCTTGCGGCAGAAGAAGATCACCAACCGCCTTACAGGGGCGCCACAAGCCTGCCCGGCGCGCCCAGCGTAGGGGGCGTGCCCTCTAGGCTTGTGGGCCCCTCGGGCATCGTCTCACATTGATGCCCCCCCCCCAAATCACATATATCTCGAAAAATTTGTATCATGTTTGGAATTCGTTTGATACAAATATTCTACGAAATAAGAACATGCAACAGACAGGAACTGACACTAGGCACTGGATCAATATGTTAGTCCCAAATATAATGTAAAATATTGCCAAAAGTATATGAAAGTTGTAGAATAATGGCATGAAACAATAAAAAATTATAGATACGACGAGGGCGTAACACTTAGAAACCGATGTTTGCTTTCAAATAGCAACTAAGATTTGGTATGGACAACAAAGTACAGTAAAGAAGAGACAAAGAAATGCAATTCCTGTTGTCTCTCTATATGTCATCACATGCATTTGGAAACTCAAGTGGGAGCATTAGCTGACCAATTAAATGTGTGTCTATTAACTAATATCAGTATCATATCGCATTCATATTTGAACAACTAAGCTTTGGAATTATGAGTGGTGTGTTGTTTAGCTTGAAGGGTGGAGTGATGCTAGTCCGATAGGAAACACCTATGCAGATCATAGTGTCGTGGTGGGTGCATGGCAGATGCCAAGGGATGGCTAAAGAGAGGAGGAGGCTCAGGGCACCGGTGGGCTCCAGAGGTGAGGTCCGCATGAGCGAGCGAGGGACGCAAGACATACCCAGGTTCGGGCTCTCCGGAGAGATAACACCCCTAGTCCAGCCGAGTATGGTTTATATGTGGATGTTACAAGCTTGCTCCTAGAGCTGTATTGGGGAGGAAGGAAGACAGGCCAAAGCATAGGCTGCTCCTTCTCCTTGTGTGTGTGTTCTACTGATTGTGTGATGCGTATGGTTGCTTCATGTGTACATGGAGGGCTCTTGGGGGGTTTTATAGGTCAACCTCCCAGGGGTACAATGGTAAAGTTACAAGGCCATGGGGCCGGGATGTCAGCGTCCGGGAAGCCGGTGCTGGGACCTGCCGGGTGCCAGGGCTCGCCGGGTTCTCCGGGTGCGGGCCCCGTGCGCTAGGGGCACTGTTCTCTGTCCTGTCGATCGTCACGGAGTGGCCGGGTCGACTCGTCTACAGTGGCGCTCCGTCTGGTCGCTGTCGGCTTGCGCCAGTAGTGACGATGAGCGCACTGTAGCCATGCCGGCCTCGGTCAGCGGAGTAGGTGGGGCACTATTGCCATGCCTCTGCTGGTTAGAGGAGTTGGCGGGACACTGTGGCCAAGCTCATCCCCTCTGTGGGGACTTGTCCCATCGCACACCTTGGATGGGACGGGAGCTGACCCGTGGCCGGGTTGAGGAAGACGCCACGAGGAAGCTGGCTTGCTGGAGAAGTCTTGGCTCTGCTGGGTCGAAGGACTTGGCCGGGTCGACGAACCCGGCCAAGTGCGAGCCGGATTGAGGGGCAATGCTGGCCCCAATGTTTTTGAAAAGGATCTGGGTTCCATTGCCTGCCCGGGGTTCATCCCCCTGATAGTAGTCCCCGAAGCTGTGAAGGCTCACTGGCTTCAAGCAGGGGGGCCTCCGCAGTTTCCCCCCTGAGGAGGCGGCTATTGATGAAGCTTGCGACCGCTGGGTCCAGCAACACCCACTGTGTGCCGGCTTCCAGAAGCCGGATCGCGGCATCCCGTCACGGGCAGGAAACCGAGGAGTCCACCGAATCTTGGGTGTGATCTCTTGGGTTCGGCGCGGGCGCCACATGGCGCTCGGGAGCTGAAGGGGCCTGACTAGCCACGCGTGCGACGGGACAGGGTGGCGGGCTGGGGCTCGCCACTTTGCGCCCTCAGCCGACGTGCGTGGATTTATTGCGGCGTCCGCGGGTCGGTTGCAATTCTCAAGGTAGTTACTGCGCGTGGTATGTGTGCACTTATTGCGGGGAAGTGGGAGAGGCGGGCACAACCGATCCCACTTCCCCACGTTTGGGCCACAACTTATAAATTGGGAGGAGGAAACGGCGGAGATTATTCTCTCTCGCGCCCCCCATCTTCTTCCTTCTCTCTCGCTCTTGCTCCTACAATCGCCGTTCGCTGCGACGCTTCGTTGTTCTTGAGCAAGACTTCACCGCCATTCTTTCTTCTCGTCTTCTCTGCTCTGCCCCGCACCGCTGATGGCGCTGCCGTCGGGCTCGTGGACGGGATCCACCGTCACCAAGGAGGACATCAAGTACTTGCGCGACACGCGGCGTCTGCCGAGGGAGACGGAGGTGGTTGTGTGCCTGCTAGACGGCGAGCAGGATCCGCGGCCGGAGGGGACTGAGCACATGGTCTTCTTCACGCACTTCAAACGCGGGTTCGGTCTGTGACTTCTTCCGCGCGTTCCTAGAGTTCTTTGGGCTCCAGCCGCACCATCTGGGAGCGAACGCCATTCTGCAGTTCTTGGGGTTCGTTACCCTGTGCGAGGGGTACCTGGGCGTCGAGCCCACGGTCGACCTCTGGGTGCGCTTCTTCTTCCTGAAGCAGCAGGGGCCGGGGGCCAGGAAGATGTCCGCCTGCGGGGCCGCCGTCATCTCGACGTGGGCACACGGGGGATGTCCCAAGATGCCGCTGGAGGATTCTGCCAAGAAATGGCAGAACTCCTTCTATGTCCGCAACCTCGGTGCGTACCACATCAACTTGCCGCCCTTCATCGATGCGACGCCGCAGGGGAAGACCAACTAGACCTACTTCCCCAAGCATCCATCGCAGGAGGTGCTTAATTTGTGCGCCCGGGTGACGGAGATGGTGACGCAGGAGAGGCTCACTGGCACGGACCTCATCGCCGCCTTCATCATGCGCTGGGTGCTGCCGCTGCAGCGCCACACTCACATCATCGGCCAGATGACCAGGCTTCAACATCCCAACAGGATGTCACCCCGACGCCTGCTGCTGCCAGCCAGGTCAACGACATCTGGAAGGCCGGGCTGAAGGAGGAGTGGCGGTTTGGGAAGCCTCCCTACAGCCAAGCGAACCAGCACTAGTGGTGGGTCCTTGGTCCTCGTACTTTGCTGCTCATCTTCTTCTCCATCCCGATGCGACGAGGGAGGTGCCGCTGAATGCCATCCGGCATCCGTATGACGGGGCGATGTCGCAGGTGGTGCGGGCCGGCTCCAAGGAGGCTGTGGTCCTGGGCGAGGACCCGGAGGAGGCCGACGCCGCACGCCGCACGGGTAAGCTTCCATGTTTTGATTTCTTGTGTTGCCGGCCAGAGGGTGGCGTGGGGATGCTGAAGTAGTTCGCCGACGTAGCGGCACCGAGGGGAGGTGGTGGCGACGCGGCCGGGGCCGGGTCGTTCCATGCGCCGGCAGCGCCTAGCCGGCCGCACGGAAAAGGGGACACGGTGCCCCGAAAGTTAGCCGCGAAGCGCGCGGCGGACCAGGCCGCTGGCACCAAGCCAACCACCAAGAAGAAATGTCGCGTCCTGCAGGCGGCGCAGGCAAGACCAACTATCCCGTTGGTGGTTTGGTATGTTTTCTTCTGTTGCCTCTGGTGGGCCACTAAACGGTTGCTCTTTCCCTTGTTCGCTTATTTCGTTGTATTTCAGGTCGCCAATGGCGCTGGCGCTGGCGGCGATGGAGGCCGCGTCCAGCGGTGTCGCTGTGTTCTGGAGAACTCGGTCCAGAGTCATCGACCGGGACGAGGAGATGGCCGACCCGGACCTTGGCCTGGACCCGGCCGACAGCGAATCCCTGGCCTGGCGGGACCGGAACAGGTCGGAGTCGGCCTAGGCTTGGGCCAGGGCTGCGTCAGTGAGGGTGCGGGCCACCGAGGAGCCGGTGTGGCCCGAGAGGCCGGCGGGCACGGAGCCAGCGGTGACAGCTCACACGCCGTCGTCGGAGCAGGAGCACTTCCAGGACGGCCGGGCGGAGGTGGTGGCGGGCGACCGGGAGGTCGTGGATATCAAGGATGACACCCCGCTGTGGACCGCCGTGGTTGAGCGGGTGGAGTTGGAGGGAGGAGGCGGCGATGCCGCCTTGGAGGAGGCGCCATAGTCGACGCCAGACGGGGCGCCTTAGGCGTCAATGCGTGGGGCTCCGCAGGACGCGGCGCCACAAGCGACACCTACCGTCGTGCCGGAGGGGACGCCCGCCATGGAGGAGGCAGCGTGTGGTGAGCACGCCCTGCTGATCAGGCCAGGGAGTCGCCAGGCCGCCGGGTCGCAGCCGGCTTGGGCTGGGCCCAGCGATGCCGTCTTCGGGCCTTTGACGCAGCCGGAGGCGGCGATGGCCGCCGTGAGCCAGCCTCTTTGCGGGTGCGCAGAGCGGGTCCAGGCCTTCGCTCAGGCCGAAGCAGAGCAGGCATGGGAGCTGGAGCGCGCCGTGATGGTAAGTTCTTCCCTTCATCTTCTACTTTCTTCTTGCGGCTAGTCAGTGGAGGCGCACTAGCACACCCACTGGGTGTAGCCCCTGAGATTCGAGCCAACTATGTAGTAGTTGGGTAGAATTTTAAATGTTCTGTCTTGTGCTGATTCCTGCTCTTCGCAGCAACTAGATGCCTACCGGGTCGGTGTCTTCAACCGACTTCTTGACAGGCACCGGCAGTTCAAGGTGCGGCTCCCCGCCAGGGAAGAGGCGCTCTGCGTTGCTGAAGGTAAGCTTCTTGTGTGCTCTTAGTGGGGGCGCGCTAGCGCACCCACTGGGTGTAGCCCCCGAGATTCGGGCCAACTACGTAGTAGTTGGGTCGAATCTTAAAGTAGTCTTGACTTTGTTTTGATTCTGAGTCTTTGTTGCATCCGCCGCAGCTGCGGCGCCGGCTTGGCGAACCCCGCTGATCTGAGCTGGCCACCAGCGCGACCTGGGTGTTGCCTATGCTGGACGGCTTCGGGTCGAGGTGGGGGAGATGAAGGCGGAGGCGGCGGAGGCCCAGCGGGTGCTTGCCGAAGCCGGCCGGCTGCAGGAGCAGCTAGGCGGTGACAAGAGCTGGCTGCAAGCCGAGGTGGAGCGCTCAGGATGGAGGCGGCCAAGGCGACGGAGGCCCAGCAGGCCTTCGTTGAAGCCGGCCAGTAGCGCGACCGGCTGGCCGATGACAAGGGACAACTCCAGGCCGAGGTGGAGTGCCTGAAGACGGCGGCCGCCGCCAAGGACGTCGAGCTGAAGGCGTCCGTCGCTAAGGTCGCTGAGCTAGAGAAGGCGCTTCAGGACCGCGACCGTGCCGGCAACAAGGAGCGGCACGGTATGTTGCTCGAAGCGCAACACCTAGACGAGACCTTTGCCAGTAAGTGCTTCCTTTGATTCTGCCGGGCAGTGAAACCAGCTTCCTTTTCTCTTTGTTGCTGACTTGACTTTCTCTTCTTTTTGACAGGGCACTTCTCGGAGACGCACAGGGTGGCGGAGGAGGCCGTTCGCTTTCAGCGGTCACCGCAGGGGGTCGTGGGTGCCAGGACTGACCCGAACGTTGCCTGGACCCTCTCGGAGCTTAGGACTGCTGCCGAAGCTCGCCTGCAAGTCTTGGGCGAGCAGATGGCATGGTTCTCTGAGGCTGGCGCGGGGATGACGGCGGCCCTCTAGCCTGGCGCCATTGTGCCGAACAGCTTCACGCGACTGGCGCAGTGGTTGGAGGCTGGACCGGCGTGGCTTCACGTGTGGCGCGTCCCTGCCGCTCGTGCTGGCACTAAGATGGCGCTCAGGTTCATCATGTCTTGGTACCTGGACCTGGCACTGGACCAGCTGATGGGCCAGCGAGCCAGCGCAGAGCGCTAGCTGCATGCGGAGGCCAGCCGGATCACCGCCTGGGCCAGCTACATAGCTGGGTTCTCGATGCACAACGAGTTCCAGCAGGAGCGAACAGATGACGGCGGAGTCGTTCCTCCCAATGACTTTGGCCTGGAGCTGGACGACCCGCAGGGTAGCTCTGAGGAGTCAGGTCCTTATGAGGATGAGGACGCCGGGTTGGAAGACACCGGAGCCTCGATGAACCCGGAGGCCACCGAGGGGGAGCCGGCAACTGCGCGACCTGACGCTGGGGCTATCTGAAGCTAAGGCCGCCCTGTTGTGGCACCCCTGCTCAGAGCGACCGGTTTACCTTGCATTGCCAACCCAGAGATCATGTCTTCTGGCAACACACAACATCTTGGTACAGAAATCACCGCTTTATTGAAACTAGCGGAAGCATAGTGTGACATTACATCAAGTTGCGATGCTGAGCGGCACACTCGGTGCGGCTGAACAATATGTACATTATTTAGTGAACATAAAAGGGGCCTCGAGCACGACATCTACACAGCAGCGGAACAACGACATAGCAGGACTCCATAGCACAGGGACACCGATGTGGACATGGTCTAGACACGGCAGCACTCCGATCCAGTTAGACTTTCCCGAAATCTGGCATAACACGCCAGGTCAGTACATTGAATGTACTTGCAAGCTCACATCAAACAGAACCATAATGACAAACAATATCATGACATTTAATCAAGTTAAATGCAAACAACAACATGCTACTCATGCAGTGAAACCAACTTGTGCATCGAGTCACTCGGACTCTCTTACCAACAGGTTGCCTCGCAACCAAACAGTGCTCACGACGAATCACGAAGGAACCATACTTGGTTCAACTGGTTACCTCATAACCAAACAGTGATCACTCCCGATCACAAGTGATACCATAACAGTCAGTCTCAATGACATCATCATGATCCAACCAGTGCAATGCAAATAACTTAGTGTGCAAGATTTATTTATGAAAGTTGATCCATGGTGTGACTTACTTACGAACTGGGCCCTTATCCGCGGGCGTGGCTATCGATAGATTAATACACTCTGCAGAGGTAGCGCACTTTACCCACACCACGGAACCCATGGTCTCGCACTCCCATTCGAGTGGACCAACGACATTCCGAAAGAACTCTCCCATTGCCATGACACTCTTACGGCCACTCCGACCAACTCCCCACTGAGATTAGTCATGGGTGACCGAGCCTACCAAAGTCAAAACAACCACCGTCGTGGCAAAAAACAGTCCCAAACGGGGACAAGGTACCATAACAACAACAGGTCCACAAGGTTATGTCTGCTTACCAGGCCAGGGTAACGCATGCCCATAACCTTCCCTTGTTGGAGGCACCGAGAAAAGGCATGACAACGGAACGACTAACGGCCTTCCCATACTAAGGCAAATGTGGTTGCACTTGTCAACCCGATTCAGTGGCACCATGACCCGACCAACTTTATGTTCAAGTTCAATTATCATCAGGTTTAACTTGAAAATAAAATGCTCGATTCACTACATGCCATGCTTATGCAACCATATATCATGCATCACATCCATTTAGAAATAACAGATCAACCTTATTCAAAGTTCTACTTGCACAAACTCAACTTTCAACATTTCTGGTCCTTTCTTACTTGTTATTTATACTCATCCCTTTAGTTGGCATTAATCAAATAAAACTCATTTTTGCATATAGGAAAAATAAGACTGATGATCATATCGCCATAGCCATGAAAAATTTACTTAGATCAACTACTCAAGCTATATCTCACTAGTTCAAGCATTCATTTCTGTTAACTAAGCATTTCGATCATGAATAACACAAGCATTATTTATTTTAATACTATATGCAATGAATAACATATAAATTCAAGTAGAAAATCATGGATATTGCAAAGACACCATGACAATGTTGTTGTGGCTTGCCTTAGTGCAGAGGAGCTTCACACTCCTCCTGGATGCCTTCAAGACAAGCTTCACCTTCAGGAAATAAATCAAATGACAAAAAGAAAATATCAAGAACACTTCTGAAAATTACCAGAAATTCTAGGCAGCAAAGAAAAATCCCATCTTGGGTGTGCTGCTAGGATTTTCCAGTAAGAACAGAATGCAAAAAGAATCAACTCAATTGGACTTGTAGAATAAAAGTTACAGCTAGTCAAAGTTCTGGTCAAATTTGAACTAAATTTGAATTAAAAGAAAAACCAGAGGGGGGGGGGGTGACGTCGAAGGCGTAAACCTCCTGTGCGCCACCACTCATACCGCTTAGGCCGCGGCCTGAGTGGCTGACAGCGGGCCCCAGCGGTTAGGTCGGAGGGGGAGGGGAAGAGAAGCAGAGGCGGGCGGCGCGGCGACGGCGCTTTCTCCGGCGAGGAGTGCCCAACGACGAGATCTAAGACGATATGGTTGTAGAGGAGATCAAGGCGCACCTGCCCGTACCCGTAGCGTGGCTATGTTGCGGAACGTAGTAATTTCAAAAAAATTCCTACGCACACGCAAGATCATGGTGATGCATAGCAACGAGAGAGGAGACTGTTGTCCACGTACCCTCCTAGACCGAAAGCGGAAGCGTTAGCACAACGCGGTTGATGTAGTCGTACGTCGTCTTCACTATCCGACCGATCAAGTACCGAACGCACGGCACCTCCGAGTTCAGCACACGTTCAGCTCGATGACGTCCCTCGAACTCCGATCCAGCCGAGCTTTGAGGGAGAGTTCCGTCAGCACGACGGCGTGGTGACGATGATGATGTTCTACTGACGCAGGGCTTCGCCTAAGCACCGCTACGATATTATCGAGGTGGACTATGGTGGAGGGGGCACCACACACGGCTAAAAGATCAATGATCAATTGTTGTGTCTCTGGGGTGCCCCCTGCCCCCGTATATAAAGGAGCAAGGGGGGGGGGGAGAGGTGGCCGGCCAGGAGGAGGCGCGCCAGGAGGAGTCCTACTCCCACCGGGAGTAGGACTTCCTCCATTCCTTGTTGGATTAGGAGAAGGGGGGAAGGAGGAGGAGGAGAAGAAGGAAAGGGGGCGCCACCCCCCTCCTTGTACAATTCAGACTAGAGGGGGAGGGGGCGCGCGGCCTGCCCTGGCCGCCCCTCCTCTTCTCCACTAAGGCCCATGTAGGCCCATTAAACCCCCCCGGGGGGGGGGGGTTCCGGTAACCCCCGGTACTACAGTATATATCCGATAACCCCCGGAACCATTCCGATGTCCGAATATAGTCGTCCAATATATCAATCTTCATGTCTCGACCATTTCGAGACTCCTCGTCATGTCCGTGATCACATCCGGGACTCCCAACTATCTTCGGTACATCAAAATACATAAACTCATAATATAACCGTTATCTAACTTTAAGCGTGCAGACCCTACGAGTTCGAGAACTATGTAGACATGACCGAGACACGTCTCCGGTCAATAACCAATAGCGAAACCTGGATGCTCATATTGGCTCCCACATATTTTACGAAGATCTTTATCGGTCAAACCGCATAACAACATACGTTGTTCCCTTTGTCATCGGTATGTTACTTGCCCAAGATTCGATCGTCGGTATCTCAATACCTAGTTCAATCTCGTTACCGGCAAGTCTCTTTACTCGTTCCGTAATACATCATCACGCAACTAACTCATTAGTTGCAATGCTTGCAAGGCTTAAGTGATGTGCATTACCGAGTGGGCCCAGAGATACCTCTCCGACAATCGGAATGACAAATCCTAATCTCGAAATACAACAACCCAACAAGTACCTTTGGAGACACCTTTAGAGCACCTTTATAATCACCCAGTTACGTTGTGACATTTGGTAGCACACAAAGTGTTCCTCCGGTAAACGGGAGTTGCATAATCTCATAGTCATAGGAACATGTATAAGTCATGAAGAAAGCAATAGCAATATACTAAACGATCGAGTGCTAAGCTAACGGAATGGGCCAAGTTAATCACATCATTTTCCTAATGATGTGATCCCGTTAATCAAATGACAACTCATGTCAATGGCTAGGAAACATAACCATCTTTGATCAACGAGCTAGTCAAGTAGAGGCATACTAGTGACACTCTGTTTGTCTATGTATTCACACAAGTATTATGTTTCCGGTTAATACAATTCTAGCATGAATAATAAACATTTATCATGATATAAGGAAATAAATAATAACTTTATTATTGCCTCTAGGGCATATTTCCTTCAGTCTCCCACTTGCACTAGAGTCAATAATCTAGATTACACAGTAATGATTCTAACACCCATGGAGCCTTGGTGCTGATCATGTTTTGCTCGTGGAAGAGGCTTAGTCAATGGGTCTGCAACATTCAGATCCTATGTATCTTGCAAATTTCTATGTCTCCCACCTGGACTAGATCCCGGATGGAATTGAAGCGTCTCTTGATGTACTTGGTTCTCTTGTGAAATCTGGATTCCTTTGCCAAGGCAATTGCACCGGTGTTGTCACAAAAGATTTTCATTGGACCCGATGCACTAGGTATGAGACCTAGATCGGATATGAACTCCATCCAGACTCCTTCATTTGCTGCTTCCGAAGCAGCTATGTACTCCGCTTCACACGTAGATCCCGCCACAACGCTTTGTTTAGAACTGCACCAACTAACAGCTCCACCGTTTAATGTAAACATGTATCCGGTTTGCGATTTAGAATCGTCCGGATCAGTGTCAAAGCTTGCATCGACGTAACCATTTACGACTAATTCTTTGTCACCTCCATAAACGAGAAACATATCCTTAGTCCTTTTCAGGTATTTCAGGATGTTCTTGACCGCTGTCCAGTGATCCACTCTTGGATTACTTTGGTACCTCCCTGCTAAACTTATAGCAAGGCACACATCAGGTTTGGTACACAACATTGCATACATGATAGAGCCTATGGCTGAAGCATAGGGAACATCTTTCATCTTCTCTCTATCTTCTGCAGTGGTCGGGCATTGAGTCTTACTCAACTTCACACCTTGTAACACAGGCAAGAACCCTTTCTTTGCTTGATCCATTTTGAACTTCTTCAACACTTTGTCAAGGTATGTGCTTTGTGAAAGTCTAATTAAGCGTCTCGATCTATCTCTATAGATCTTGATGCCCAATATATAAGCAGCTTCACCGAGGTCCTTCATTGAAAAACTCTTATTCAAGTATCCCTTTATGCTATCCAGAAATTCTATGTCATTTCCAATCAGCAATATGTCCTCCACATATAATATCAGAAATGCTACACAGCTCCCACTCACTTTCTTGTAAATACAGGCTTCTCCAAAAGTCTGTATAAAACCAAATGCTTTGATCACACTATCAAAGCGTTTATTCCAACTCCGAGAGGCTTGCACCAGTACATAAATGGATCGCTGGAGCTTGCACACTTTGTTAGCTCCTTTTGGATCGACAAAACCTTCCGGTTGCATCATATACAACTCTTCTTCCAGAAATCCATTCAGGAATGCAGTTTTGACATCCATTTGCCTAATTTCATAATCATAAAATGCGGCAATTGCTAACATGATTCGGACAGACTTAAGCATCGCTACGGGTGAGAAAGTCTCATCGTAGTCAATCCCTTGAACTTGTCGAAAACCTTTCGCAACAAGTCGAGCTTTATAGACAGTAACATTACCGTCAGCGTCAGTCTTCTTCTTGAAGATCCATTTATTCTCAATGGCTTGCTGATCATCGGGCAAGTCAACCAAAGTCCACACTTTGTTCTCATACATGGATCCCATCTCAGATTTCATGGCTTCAAGCCATTTTGCGGAATCTGGGCTCACCATCGCTTCTTCATAGTTCGTAGGTTCGTCATGGTCTAGTAACATAACCTCCAGAACAGGATTACCGTACCACTCTGGTGCGGATCTTACTCTGGTTGACCTACAAGGTTCAATAACAACTTGATTTGAAGTTTCATGATCATCATCATTAACTTCCTCACTAATTGGTGTAGGTGTCACAGGAACCGGTTTCTGTGATGAACTACTTTCCAATAAGGGAGCAGGTACGGTTACCTCATCAAGTTCTACTTTCCTCCCACTCACTTCTTTCGAGAGAAACTCCTTCTCTAGAAAGATTCCAAATTTAGCAACAAAAGTCGTGCCTTCGGATTTGTGATAGAAGGTGTACCCAACAGTCTTTTTTGGGTATCCTATAAAGAGACATTTTTCTGATTTGGGTTCGAGCTTATCAGGTTGAAGCTTTTTCACATAAGCATCGCAGCTCCAAACTTTAATAAACGACAACTTTGGTTTCTTGCCAAACCATAGTTCATAAGGCGTCGTCTCAACGGATTTCGATGGTGCCCTATTTAACATGAATGCAGCCGTCTCTAAAGCATAACCCCAAAATGATAGCGGTAAATCAGTAAGAGACATCATAGATCGCACCATATCTAGTAAAGTACGATTACGACGTTCGGACACACCATTACGCTGTGGTGTTCCGAGTGGCGTGAGTTGTGAAACTATTCCGCATTGTTTCAAATGAAGACCAAACTCGTAACTCAAATATTCTCCTCCACGATCAGACCGTAGAAACTTTATTTTCTTGTTACGATGATTTTCAACTTCACTCTGAAATTCTTTGAAGTTTTCAAATGTTTCAGACTTATGTTTCATTAAGAGGATATACCCATATCTGCTTAAATCATCTGTGAAGGTGAGAAAATAACGATACCCGCCGCGAGCCTCAATATTCATCGGACCACATACATCTGTATGTATGTTTTCCAACAAATCTGTTGCTCGCTCCATAGTTCCAGAGAACGGAGTCTTAGTCATCTTGCCCATAAGGCATGGTTCGTAAGCATCAAGTGATTCATAATCAAGTGATTCTAAAAGCCCATCAGCATGGAGTTTCTTCATGTGCTTTACACCAATATGACCTAAACGGCAGTGCCACAAATAAGTTGCACTATCATTATCAACTCTGCATCTTTTGGCTTCAATATTATGAATATGTGTATCACGACTATCGAGATTCAACAAAAATGGACCACTCTTCAAGGGTGCATGACCATAAAAGATATTACTCATATAAATAGAACAACCATTATTCTCTGATTTAAATGAATAACCGTCTCGCATCAAACAAGATCCAGATATAATGTTCATGCTCAACGCTGGCACCAAATAACAATTATTCAGGTCTAAAACTAATCCCAAGGTAGATGTAGAGGTAGCGTGCCGACCGCGATCACATCGACTTTGGAACCATTTCCCACGTGCATCGTCACCTCGTCCTTAGCCAATCTTCGCTTAATCCGTAGTCCCTGTTTCGAGTTGCAAATATTAGCAACAGAACCAGTATCAAATACCCAGGTGCTACTACGAGCATTAGTAAGGTACACATCAATAACATGTATATTACATATACCTTTGTTCACCTTGCCATCCTTCTTATCCGCCAAATACTTGGGGCAGTTCCGCTTCCAGTGAACAGTCTGTTTGCAGTAGAAGCACTCAGTCTCAGGCTTAGGTACAGACTTGGGTTTCTTCTCCTGAGCAGCAACTTGTTTGCTGTTCTTCTTGAAGTTTCCCTTCTTCTTCCCTTTACCCTTTTTCTTGAAACTGGTGGTCTTGTTTACCATCAACACTTGACGCTCCTTCTTGATTTCTACCTGCGCAACCTTTAGCATTGCGAAGAGCTCGAGAATTGTCTTATCCATCCCTTGCATGTTATAGTTCATCACGAAGCTCTTGTAGCTTGGTGGCAGTGATTGAAGAATTCTGTTTATGACGCTATCATCCGGAAGATTAACTCCCAGTTGAATCAAGTGATTGTTATACCCAGACATTTTGAGTATATGCTCACTGACAGAACTATTCTCCTCCATCTTACAGCTGTAGAACTTATTGGAGACTTCATATCTCTCAATCCGGGCATTTGCTTGAAATATTAACTTCAACTCCTGGAACATCACATATGCTCCATGACGTTCAAAACGTCGTTGAAGTCCCGGTTCTAAGCCGTAAAGCATGGCATACTGAACTATCGAGTAGTCATCAGCTTTGCTCTGCCAGACATTCATAACATCTGGTGTTGCTTCTGCAGCAGGTCTGCACCTAGCGGTGCTTCCAGGACGTAATTCTTCTGTGCAGCAATGAGGATAATCCTCAAGTTACGGACCCAGTCCGTGTAATTGCTACCATCATCTTTCAACTTTGCTTTCTCAAGGAACGCATTAAAATTCAACGGAACAACAACACAGGCCATCTATCTACAATCAACATAGACAAGCAAAATACTATCAGGTACTAAGTTCATGATAAATTTAAGTTCAATTAATCATATTACTTAAGAACTCCCACTTAGATAGACATCCCTCTAATCCTCTAAGTGATCACGTGATCCAAATCAACTAAACCATGTCCGATCATCACGTGAGATGGAGTAGTTTCAGTGGTGAACATCACTATGTTGATCATATGTACTATATGATTCACGCTCAACCTTTCGGTCTCAGTGTTCCGAGGCCATATCTGTTATATGCTAGGCTCGTCAAGTTTAACCTGAGTATTCCGCGTGTGCAACTGTTTTGCACCCGTTGTATTTGAACGTAGAGCCTATCACACCCGATCATCACGTGGTGTCTCAACATGAAGAACTTTCGCAACAGTGCATACTCAGGGAGAACACTTATACCTTGATAATTTAGTGAGAGATCATCTTATAATGCTACCGTCAATCAAAGCAAGATAAGATGCATAAAAGATAAACATCACATGCAATCAATATAAGTGATATGATATGGCCATCATCATCTTGTGCTTGTGATCTCCATCTCCGAAGCACCGTCATGATCACCATCGTCACCGGCGCGACACCTTGATCTCCATCGTAGCATCGTTGTCGTCTTGCCATCTTATGCTTCTACGACTATCGCTACCGCTTAGTGATAAAGTAAAGCATTATAGGGCATTTGCATTGCATACAATAAAGCGACAACCATATGGCTCCTGCCAGTTGCCGATAACTCAGTTACAAAACATGATCATGTCATACAAATTTAGCATCATGCCTTGACCATATCACATCACAACATGCCCGGCAAAAACAAGTTAGACGTCCTCTACTTTGTTGTTGCATGTTTTATGTGGCTGCTATGGGCTGAGCAAGAACCGTTCTTACCTACGCATCAAAACCACAACGATAGTTCGTCAAGTTAGTGCTATTTTAACCTTCTCAAGGACCGGGCGTAGCCACACTCGGTTCAACTAAAGTTGGAGAAACTGACACCCGCCAGCCACCTGTGGGCAAAGCACGTCGGTAGAACCAGTCTCGCGTAAGCGTATGCGTAATGTCGGTCCGGGCCGCTTCATCCAACAATACCGCCGAACCAAAGTATGACATGCTGGTAAGCAGTATGACTTGTATCGCCCACAAATCTTTGTGTTCTACTCATGCATCTAACATCTACGCATAAAACCAGGCTCTGATACCACTGTTGGGGAATGTAGTAATTTCAAATTTTTTCCTACGCACACGCAAGATCATGGTGATGCGTAGCAACGAGAGAGGAGAGTGTTGTCCACGTACCCTCGTGGACCGAAAGTGGAAGCGTTAGAACAATGCGGTTGATGTAGTCGTACGTCGTCTTGACGATCTGACCGATCAAGTACCGAACGCACGGCACCTCCTAGTTCAGCACATGTTCAGCTCGATGACGTCCCTCGAACTCCGATCCAGCCGAGCTTTGAGGGAGAGTTCTGTCAGCACGACGGCATGGTGACGACGATGATGTTCTACCAACGCAGGGCTTTGCCTAAGCACCGCTACGATATTATCGAGGTGGACTATGGTGGAGGGGGGCACCGCACACGGCTAAAAGATCAATGATCAATTGTTGTGTCTCTGGGGTGCCCCCTGCCCCCGTATATAAAGGAGCAAGGGGGGAGAGGCGGCCGGCTAGGAGGAGGCACGCCAGGAGGAGTCCTACTCCCACCGGGAGTAGGACTCCCTCCCTTCCTTGTTGGATTAGGAGAAGGGGGGAAGGAGGAGGAGGAGAAGAAGGAAAGGCGGGCGCCGCACCCCCTCCTTGTCCAATTCGGACTAGAGGGGGAGGGGCACGCGGCCTGCCCTGGCCGCCCCTCCTCTTCTCCACTAAGGCCCATGTAGGCCCATTAAACCGCCCCCCCGGGGGGGGGGTCCGGTAACCCCCGGTACTCCGGTATATATCCGATAACCCCCGAAACCATTCCGGTGTCCGAATATAGTCGTCCAATATATCAATCTTCATGTCTCAACCATTTCGAGACTCCTGGTCATGTCCGAGATTACATCCGGGACTCCGAACTATCTTCGGTACATCAAAATACATAAACTCATAATATAACCGTCATTTAACTTTAAGCGTGTGGACCCTACGGGTTCGAGAACTATGTAGACATGACCGAGACACGTCTCCGGTCAATAACCAATAGCGGAACCTAGATGCTCATATTGGCTCCCACATATTCTACGAAGATCTTTATCGGTCAAACCGCATAACAACATATGTTGTTCCCTTTGTCATTGGTATGTTACTTGCCCGAGATTCGATCGTCGGTATCTCAATACCTAATTCAATCTCGTTACCGGCAAGTCTCTTTGCTTGTTCCGTAATACATCATCCCGCAACTAACTCATTAGTTGCAATGCTTGCAAGGCTTAAGTGATGTGTATTACCGAGTGGGCCCAGAGATACCTCTCCGACAATCGGAGTGACAAATCCTAATCTCGAAATACGCCAACCCAACAAGTACCTTTGGAGACACCTGTAGAGCACCTTTATAATCACCCAGTTATGTTGTGACGTTTGGTAGCACACAAAGTGTTCCTCCGGTATACGGGAGTTGCATAATCTCATAGTCATAGGAACATGTATAAGTCATGAAGAAAGCAATAGCAATATACTAAACGATCGAGTGCTAAGCTAACAGATTGGGTCAAGTCAATCTCATCATTCTCCTAATGATGTGATCCCGTTAATCAAATGACAACTCATGTCAACGGCTAGGAAACATAACCATCTTTGATCAACGAGCTAGCAAGTAGAGGCATACTAGTGACACTCTGTTTGTCTATGTATTCACACAAGTATTATGTTTCCGGTTAATACAATTCTAGCATGAATAATAAACATTTATCATGATATAAGGAAATAAACATTAACTTTATTATTGCCTCTAGGGCATATGTCCTTCGGGGTAGGGGTGGCCGAACGGGGTCGGAACGGAGCTCTCCAGCAGCGGCAGCGGGCGAAGCTCATCGGAGATGGTGGTTCCGGGGAAGCAGGGCCAGTCCAGCAGCTTCAACGGCACCAGCTCGCACCAGTGGACCACCACGAACACACCGGAGTGATCAATGGAGCTCGAGCGGCTCTGGAGGGGGAGGGGCAGAGGACGGGGATCGCCAGCGAGCTCGGGGAGGGGACGGCGGCCAGAGGCCTGCCCGGCTGGGCTGCGGCTTCCTACGGTGGTGTGGAGGTGTGCTGAGTGTGTGTGCGGAGAGAAACGAGCTGGGGCAGCTCTATTTATAGGCGAGGCCGAGGCAGGGATCGAGAGCTCCACGGAGCTCTCTGGAGCGTCGCCCGACGATGAATGGCGTCAGTGAGAGGGGGAGAAGGTGCCAGGGATCACATGGGGGCTGTAGACGAGCTGCGACGAGCACAGGAGCACGGTACGCGACGAGCATAGGGGCACGGGCGCACTGTTGCCTTGGCCGCGCCGTGCCCATGCTCGCTGCGGCGAGCTCTAGCGTCGGCGAGCCCCAGGGTGGAGTTATGGAGGTGCAAACGAGGATGGGGTGCGTTTTGGCAAGGTGCGGCGGCCGGGGCAGCAAGCACGCGCGAAACAGAGACGCTGGCGCACCGCAGAGCGCGTCGGCTGCATGCCAACCCCCTTGGACACTCGTGGTCACCGCGTGAACTTTGGCATCAGGCTGAGCTAAGCGCAAACACCATGTCTGGCAGTCAGTCCTTAGTGGTTTTGGTTGTTTTGCACGGTTGGCTGGGTCACAGGTGAACTGTGGGAGTGGCTTTCTTCCTGGCAAGTTTCTGGACAGAAACTTGTGAGCTTCACTAAGAAAAATTTAGTGAGAACTAAAGGCTGTGCTTTGGGGTTTAGCAATCTCTTAGGAGGGTAATCAAGCTCAGAAAAGATCAGCCCCAAAAGATCAAGCAAAAATATACTTGTTGTGCAAAGTGATCATTCTGTCCAGAACAGAAATGCTTTTCTGTAGCAAAAATATTACAAAACGTTATGCAATATGTTTGCTCAGGAAGGTGCCCTAGGGTTGAAAGAATATTTGTGAATTTATTCAGGATTTTTGGAGCAAGAAATTGAGGGGTTGCTTTGGAGCATACTTCTCTGAAGTGATTTTCAGGGAAGAAAATGAATATTTTTATTTTATGAAAAATATTCCTTGTGCTTTTGTTGGAGTTTTTCAGAGAAGGAAAGGTGAGTTAGAGGTGGATGGGTCACTTGGGTGACAGTCAAGGGTAGGCCCAAGTGTTCAAGTCCATTTGAATTGATTCATAACTCCAAATACAAAGCAAATGCAAATGAAAGTCCGGAGAAAGAGAGAAGGCAAATCCAGGCTGTCACACCTGTTTTATCTTTTGAACATTTTTCGTTAAGTAGCAGGTCCACCCACCCACTTGGGTGTTTAGGTGAAATGTAATGAATTCTGGCCTTGGGCTTGTTTTATCTATGATGTAAATATTTTCGCGAGCGTTTATGCTTTTGCTTTCTATTTTTTGAGCCGTATTCTTGCTTGCTTCCCCTTCGGGCCTCCCCCCCCCCGCGAGTCAAACAGCCGGGTTTCGGTCTGTGACAAGGAGCACGCGGTACTTAGGCCCTTCAAATGTTGAGCGCAAGCGAAACACCTACTGGGCCGGCTGGCGAGCTGCCGGTTGTGCGGTAAGTTAATGTGGCGGGGCCGGGTTTGTCAATCCGGTGGACCCAACTTCGTGTTTTCATAGCATGTTGGTGCTTTGGCCCATAGTTCTTGCCGGCCGACAGCCGAAGCCGGTTCTGTGGCATAGGGAAAAGTGGAGGGCCGCGGCAACCCGAACACGCCGAGATGCACTAAGGTGGACGGCGGGCCAAGCCGGCCAGCCCCCGAGCCCTCGGGTTGAGCGAGTCAACCCGGTGGTGGGGTTTTACAGAAAATTTGCATGAATGCGTGGAACACAATAATTTTGCAGGAAAGGGCAGCCCCCGAGCGTCGTTCGGGGATCCCATTGTTTTTCATATGGTTACAAAAGATAGTGATACATACGTGCATACAGCTAACTGTAAAACGGGCGGAGGAGTTCTGCTTTCCATGGCCGGCTTGTTTCTTTCTCCCGGCGGTGTCTCTCCTGCGCTTGTTCGACTTGCGGGCATCGATGAGGTAGTAGGCATTGTGATCACATAGGGCTTTACTGACGATGAAGGGGCCCTCCCATGGGGAGGCCAACTTGTGCTGGTCGGCTTGCTGCTGGACAAGCTGGAGGACGAGGTCTCCCTCGCGGAATGCGAGGGGCTTGATCTTCTTGCTATGGTAGTGCCTTAGACCTTGCTGGTAGATGGCGGATCGGCTGATTGCCAAAAGGCGTGCTTCTTCGAGTAGGTCGACGCCGTCTTCACGGGCTTCCTTGGCTTCGGCTTTGGTGTACATCATGACTCGCGGCGAGTCGAACTTGATGTCGGTTGGGATGACGGCGTTTGCTCCACAGACGAGGAAGAACGGGGTGAACCCGGTCGACCGGTTTGGCATTGTGTGGAGACTCTAGAGGACGCCCGACAGCTCGTCAAGCCAGCTGTCGGGTGAACGGACGAGTGGCTCGACAAGCCGCGGCTTGATGCCGGATAGGATGAGGCCGTTGGCCCGCTTGACCTGGCCATTGGATTGAGGGTGTGGCACGGAGGCCAAGTCGAGGTGGATGCCAGAGACGGAGCAGTACTGCCCGAGCGCGCCCTTGGCGAAGTTGGTGCCGTTGTCCGTGATGATGCTAGGTGGGACGCCGTAGCGTACCACGATGTCCTTGATGAACCGGACGACCGTTGGCCCGTCTAGCTTCTTGCTTGGTCGTGCCTCAATCCACTTGGTGAACTTGTCCACCGCCACCAGCAGGTGCGTCATGCCGCCTCGAGTCTTGAAGGATCCTACCATGTCGAGTCCCCAGACCGCGAAGGGCCAGGTGATCGGGATGGTCCGCGGTGCTGAAGCCGGCTGGTGGCTGCGCTTGCTGAAGCGCTGGCATCCCTCACACTTGAGGACAAGTGATTCAGCGTCTTGGAGGGCTGTGGGCCAATAGAAACCATGGCAGAAAGCCTTGGCCACCAGGGACCATGAGGCGGCGTGGTGCCCGCACTCGCCCTTGTGTATGTCGAGGAGGATTTCTATGCCCTTGTCCTGCTCGATGTAGCGTTGGAACACGCCCGTCGAGCTACGCTTGACGAGCTTGTTGTTGATGATGCTGTAGGCAGACGCCCGACGCTGTATTTGCCGGGCATCGGTCTCGTCCATGGGGAGGACTCCGTTCTCCAGGAACTATGAGATTGGCAGTGCCCATGATGGGGCCGTCACCACGGTGAAGATGGCTACCATGGCGGGTTCTGGGGCAGCAGTCCCCAAGCCAGAGGCGGCGGCCCCTGGGTCGGAGATGGCGGCGGGCGGGTTGAGTACTTCAGCCCCCGGGTCAGGTCCCGCAGTCCCCGGGCCGGGTTCAGCAGTCTCTAGGCCGGGTTCCCCAGTCCACGAGATCGTGTCGGAGATGGCATCGGCTGGGTCGGATGCGGCAGCCCCCGGGCCAGGATCAGCGGTTCTCGGGCTGGGTTCCGCAGCCCCTGGGTCCGGGTGGGGGAGAGGAACGGTCGGGTCGTCCGGGACAAAATTGACTCGGAGTCTGAGACGGCTTGATGGACGGCTTGTGCAGGTGCTTGAGGGAGACGCCGGACAGTATGGCCTACCGGGATGAGCCAATCTTGGCTAGTGCATCAGCGGCTTCGTTTTCTGCGAGCGGGACGTAAAGGAACTCGCAGCCGTCGAAGAAGCCGAAAAGCTGCTGGACGAGGAAGCAGTAGCTGGCCATGTTGGCGTCTCAGGCGTCCCACTCGCCGGAACACTGCTGCACCACCAGGTCCGAGTCGTTGTAGCATAGGATGCGCCCGATGCCGAGTTCCTTGGCAAGCCGGAGGCCATGCGCAAGGGCTTCGTACTCGGCAACATTGTTGGAGGCGGCAATGTGGATCTGGAGTGCGTACCGAAGCCCTTCGCCCTTCGGAGAGGACACCATGATGCCGACTCCCAGGCCGGAGCGCATCTTGGAGCCATCGAAGTGCATGCGCCAGTGTGTTGAAACCGGCGGCAAGGAAGTCGGCCAGAGCTTGGGACTTGATTGTAGAGCGGGGCTCGTAGAGGATGGTGTTGCCGGCTAGCTCGATTGCCCACTTGGCAACCTGGCCAGAGGCATCCTGGCAGCCCATGATTTCTTCGATGGGGGCCGTGCTCACCACGGTGACAACATGCTCTTGGAAATACTGCTTCAGTTTCTTGGCGCTGAAGTACACGCTGTAACACATCTTCTGGTAGTGCGGGTAGTTCTGCTTGGAGGCGGAAAACACCTCGCTAGGGTAGTAGACTGGGTGCTGGACAGACTGGATCTTGCCCTTCTCTAGTCGCTCGACCACCAGCACCATGCTGACCGACCGCGAGGTGGCGGCAATGTATAGCATTAGCGACTCTTTATCGACTGGTGCGGCCAGGACGGGTGCGGTGGAGAGCATGTGCTTGAGATCCCGGAAGGTTTCGTCCGCCTGGTCATTCCACTCGAACGGCGTCGTCTTCTTCATCAGCTGATATAGGGGCAAGGCCCTCTCTCCCAGCCGGCCAAGGAACCGCCTGACCGAGGGCAAGCAGCCGGTGAATTTCTGGACATCGCGCAGCCGGGTTGGCTTGCGCATGCGCTTGATGGCCTTGATCTTCTCCTGGTTCGCCTCAATGCTGCGCTCCGAGACGAGGAAGCTGAGTAGCTTTCTGGCCGGCACACGGAAAACACAGTTCTCTGGGTTGAGCTTGATCTGGTACACGCACAGATTGGCAAATGTTTCCTTCAGGTCATCGAGGAGCGTGAGGTGTTGCTTGGTCTTCACCACAATGTCGTCCACGTAGACGTGGATGTTGCGGCTGAGTTGCGGCAACAAGCATTTCTGCATGCAGCGCTGGAAGGTGGCACCATCATTCTTCAAGCCCAATGACATGGTGATGTAGCAATACGCCCTGAAGGGTGTGATGAAGGACGTCTTTAGGGCGTCAGCCGGGTCCAGCTTGATCTGATGATAGCCAGAGTAAGCATCCAGGAAGGACAGGAGCTCACAGCCAGCGGTGGAGTTGATGACCTGATCGATCCGCAGGAGGGCGAAAGGATCCTTGGGGCAATCCTTGTTCAGGCTGGTGTAGTCTATGCACATGCATCAGGTGTTGTTCTTCTTCAGGACGAGGACTGGGTTGGCCAGCCACTCGGGGTGGAACACTTCCATGATGAAGGCGGCCGCAAGGAGCTTGGCGACCTCTTCACCGATGGTTCTTCTCTTCTCTTCTCTTCTGAAAAGCGACGTAGGGGTTGATGGACAGGCTTGGCGTCCTTGCGGACATGGAGTTTGTGCTCGGCGTACTTCCTTGGAATACCCGGCATGTCCTTTGGGGTCCATGCAAAGATATCCCGATTCTCACGGAGAAGTCGACGAGCTCGCCTTCCTATTTGCTATCGAGGCGGGTGCCCACGACGACGTACTTACTGCAGCTGGGGTCTTCCGGGTTCAGCTTGACCTTCTTGGTCTCCTTGGAGGGCTGGAACGAGGCCTCGCCGGCCGGCTCCTTAGCCGAAGCTGGCACGGCCAACGTCTCGTTGGCTAGCGCGATGATCCGGTCGAGCTGGCGCCGCTCCTCGCCTATGACTAGCGACTCGGCCTGTTTGGCGTCGGCTTGGGCACATTCCAGGGACTTGCAGTAGTTGCCAATGACGGTGATGAGGCCCTTTGGACGAGACAACTTCATCTTCACGTAGGCGTAGTGGGGGACCGCCACGAACTTGGCGAGCGCAGGCCGACCCAGCAGTGTGTGGTACGCGCTGGACAGATCCACCACCTCGAACTAGATGGGCTCGCGCCGGAAATGGTCACTGGTGCCAAACATGACGTTGAGCCGGATCTGGCCGATGGGGGAGCAGGAGAGGCCAGGCACGATGTCGTGGAAGATCGTCTGGGTTGGCTCCAAGTCCTTGGCCTCGAGGCCAAGCTTGGTCATGGTGTCGCGGTAGAGGATGTTGATGCTGCTGCCGCCATCAATGAGGACTCGCGAGAACTTGCAGGTGCGCCAGGGTGCAACAATGGTGGGGTCAAGGACGAGGGCGTAGTAACCTGGGTTCGGCATGACGGCCGGGTGGTCCTCCCGGGTCCAGGTGATCGGGCGTTCCGACCAATGAATGTATTCCGGCTTGGCCGGGACGACGGTGTTCACCTCCTGCCGGAGCGGGCGCTTGCTACGCTTGTCGTTGCCAAGGCTGGTGAAGACGACGTAGGTCACGTTCTGGTCGGGGTAGACGTCATCACGCATTGCGCTGTTGGCCGGGGGCGGGGGCGGGGGCGGAGGAAGCGGAGCTGGCGGCCCCGCTCCTGGAGCCAGAGTTGAGGAGGCGGGATGTCGCCCCTCATGATGCGCTTGGTGATGGCGCATTGCCGGAGCGTGTGCGTGGACGGCCTCACGCCACTGTGGTGCTTGCAGGGGGCGTCGAGCATCTCCTGGAAGCTCATGGCGAGCTGCCACATCGTCCTGCTGGTTTGCCGGCGTTTGGCGGCCAGCTCGGCCGCAGGCGCCTGCTCGGCGGCCGCGACGAGGCGGTTGTAGTAGCGCTGGGCCGGCTAGTCGGCTCTGCGTTTGTTGTTCTGCTGGCGGCTGCTCTCGCCAGCCGGCTTAGGAGGTGGTACCGGCTTCACCTTGCTGGCTTCGTCCAGCGCAACTTGGATCTTCATGGCGGAGTCAGCGTTGGCGTACTTGTCCACCATCACCATGAGTGCGGCCATGGTTGCCGGCTCGGAGCGCAAGAGCTTGTGCTTGAGGAGGGTGCCATCCCAGCACCCGCTGACGAAATACTGGATGGCCTGCACCTCGTGGATGCCCTCGCAGCTGTTCAGGAGCTCGGTCCAGTGTGCGAGGTATTCACGACCGGTCTCCGTCGGCCCCTGGACGCACATGGCAAGCTAACTGGGGCGGCCGGGACGCTTGTAGGTGCCGGTGAAGTTGCGCACGAAGGCCTGCTCGAAGTCGACGCACGTGTTGATGCTGCCGGCCGGCAGGCTGTTCAACCATGTGTGGGCTGAGCCCTGGAGCATGAGCGGGGTGTAGCATAAGGCGAGGCAACGATTACCACTCGCGATGCCGATGGTGGTGGTGTAGTCGATGAGCCAGTCCTCTGGCTTGACGGCACCATTGTACTTGGGGGTGTTGCGGGGGAGCGTGAACCCTTTGTGGAAGGGCTCATCCCGGATGCATGGACCGAAGCAAGCCGGCCCAACAGCGTTGTCCTCCTCCAACTCCAAGGAGAGGGCGAGCTGGTCGAGGCGATGGCGAGCGTCGGCATCATCGATGGCGCGCGGGCCTAGCCGGCTCGCGACCGGGCCGCGGGGAACTGGGTCGGCGGAGGCCGGACGGACTCGACGGTCGTGTTGCGGGGGAGGATCTTGCTGGCGCCGGTCTTTTGGAGCCGGCTCGTCGTCCAAGCTGCCGGCAGCCGCCGGGGCGCGGTTGCGCCGGGTCCGGGTGCGGCCGGAATGAGCTTCGCCGGGCGGCAAAGATGCCGTGTTCTGCTGCTCGGGGTCGTTGGTGTGGCGCGAGGCGGATCCCGCGGGCTTGTTGAGGCGGTTGAGTGGGTCCTGCTGCGTGTTGGCGGTGCCGAGAAGCTCGTTCACGCGCTGCAGGCGGTCCTTCAGCTCCTCGCCCTGCAACTGCTCCAGGCCGACTGCGGCCGCCTGCGCGGCGCGCATATTCTTCACGGGGGTTTCGTAGACGGGCGGGAACACGCCGAGGGCGCGGCCGATGGCGCCGCCCCGGGTCCGCACATCGGCGATCCGGCTTGGCTCGACGGCGGTAGGCGTGAAGCCGTACGCGGTGTCGTGCTCTCGCTGAGCGGAGTCCAGACAGCGCTGCGTGGCAGCGAGCGTCTCAGACAGGCCCAGCAGGCGCTGGCGATCTTCCTCGAGCCGAGCCCGGGTCTCGGCGGAGTTGGTGGCATCGACGTCGGTGGCGATGGGAACGCGGAGGCTCTGCATTGTGGCGCGCAGCGGGTTGGGCACGTTGGCGTGATCCGTTGCGGCCTTGGCTTCGGCGGCCTTCCTCACAGCGCTGGACGAGGAGGAGCCAATGTCGGTGGCGAACACCTCTACTCGAACGCAGAGGTCCATTGCCCCGGCGGAAACGTCATCGCCGAGGGAAACGGGAGGTCAGAGATGTCGATCACCCAGCTAGGGTACTCGACGGCCGCGGGCGTATCAAAGATGCGCAGCACGATGAAGGAGGCGGCAATCTCGTCGATGACATCGTCCGCCAGCATGACGGGCTCTTTGGAGTCGGAGGGGAGCCCCATCTGGAACATGTCTCCGTCGAGGACCTCGAGCTGCCCTACGGTGGGCGCCAACTATCATGGTGGGCGCACGACAGATGCCAAGGGATGGCTAAAGAGAGGAGGAGGTTCGAGGGCACCGGTGGGCTCCAAAGGCGAGGTCGGCATGAGCGAGCGAGGGATGCAAGACAAACCCAGGTTCAGGGCTCTCCGGAGAGATAACACCCCTAGTCCTGCCGAGTGTGGTTTATATGTGGATGTTACAAGCTTGCTCCTAGAGTTGTATTGGGGACGAAGGAAGACAGGCGAAAGCATAGGCTGCTCCTTCTCCTTGTGTGTGTGTTCTACTGATTGTGTGATGTGTATGGTTGCTTCCTATGTACATGGAGGGCTCCTGAGGGGTTTTATAGGTCAACCCCCAGGGGTACAATGGTAAATTTACAAGGTCATGGGGCCTGGATGTCAGCGTCCGGGAAGCTAGTGTTGGGACCCGCCGGGTGGCAGGCTCGCCGGGTTCTCCGGGCGCGGGCCCCGTGCGCCAGGGGGCACTGTTCTCCATCTTGTCAATCATCACGGAGTGGCCGGGTCGACTTGGCTAGAGTGGTGCTCCATTCAGTCGCCGTCAGCTTGCGTCAGCAGTGACGATGGGAGCACTGTAGCCATGCCGGCTTCGGTCAGTGGAGTAGGTGAGGCACTGTTGCCATGCCCTTGCTGGTCAGAGGAGTTGGCAGGACAATGTGGCCACGCTCTCCCCCTTTGTGGGGACTTGTCCCATCGCACGCCTTGGATGGGACGGGAGCCGACCCATGGCCGGGTTAAGGAAGATGCCACGAGGAAGCTGGCTTGCTGGAGAAGTCTTGTCTCTGCCGGGTCGACGAACCCAGCCAAGTGCGAGCCAAATTGAGAGGCGATGCTGGCCCCGATGTTTTTGAAAAGGATCCGGGTTCCGTTGCCTACCCGGGGTTCATCCCCCCAACACATTGCCACTACAAAAAAATACACATCCGTGACATTATGGCTTGAACGAATTTTTTCTGTCATGGTTATGACACTTCTATGACGATAATTGTGACAAAAACACGTATCATCATAGATGTGGTGGGCTCCTACTTCTGTGACAAAAAATCATGACAAAAAATGGGCTTTTCATCCTGGGCGGGCCGGGGACACACTTGCATGACATTCTTTGGGCTGTCCATGACATAAAAAATCGTGGTAGAATTGAAATTTTCGCTGAGTTCCCCATTACGGTGGGTGGTCGGGTGCTACCTCTTGAGCATGCGTTGGTTTTCCCTTGAAGAGGAAAGGGTGATGCAGCAAAGTAGCGTAAGTATTTCCCTCAGTTTTTGAGAACCAAGGTATCAATCCAGTAGGAGGTTACACGCAAGACGCCTAGTACCTGCATAAACAATCAAGAACCTTGCAACCAACGCGATAAAGGGGTTGTCAATCCCTTCACGGCCACTTGCAAAAGTGAGATCTGATAAAGATAATAAGATAAATTTTTTTTGTATTTTTGTTATATAGATTGAAAAGTAAATATTGCAAAATTGTAAACGAGATGCGATGTAAATAAAAGTGATAAAATATGATAGAAAAGAGACCCGGGGGCCATAGGTTTCAGTAGTGGCTTCTCTCAAGATAGCATATTTTACGGTGGGTGAACAAATTACTACCGAGCAATTGATAGAAAAGCGCATAGTTATGAGAATATCTAGGCATGATCATGTATATAGGCATCACGTCCGTGACAAGTAGACCGATACGATTCTGCATCTACTACTATTACTCCACACATCGACCGCTATCCAGCATGCATCTAGAGTATTAAGTTCATAAGAATAGAGTAACGCATTAAGTAAGATGAGATGATGTAGAGGGATAAACTCAAGCAATATGATATAAACCCCACCTTTTTATCCTCGATGGCAACAATACAATACGTATCGGTTCCCTTTCTGTCACTGGGATCGAACAACGCAAGATTGAACCCAAAGCTAAGCACTTCCCCCATTGCAAGAAAGATCAATCTAGTAGGCCAAACAAAACTGATAATTCGAAGAGACTTGCAAAGATATTAAATCATGCATATAAGAATTCAGAGAAGAACCAAATATTGTTCATAGATAATCTTGATCATAAACCCACAATTCATCGGATCTAGACAAACACACCGCAAAAAGTATTACATCGAATAGATCTCCAAGAACATCGAGGAGAACTTTGTATTGAGATCCAAAGAGAGGGAAGAAGCCATCTAGCTAATAACTATGGACCCGATGGTCTGTGGTAAACTACTCACACATCATTGGAGAGGCTATGGTGTTGATGTAGAAGCCCTCCGTGATCGATTCCCCCTCCGGCGGAGCGCCGGAAAAGGCCCCAAGATGGGATCTCACGGGTACAGAAGGTTGCGGCGGTGGAATAGGGTTTCGTGGTGCTCCTGGATGTTTTCAGGGTATATGAGTATATATAGGCGAAAGAAGTAGGTCGGTGGAGCTGCAGGGGCCCACGAGGGTGGGGGCGCGCCCTCCTGCCTTGTGGCTTCCTCGTTGCTTCCTTGATGTCCACCCCAAGTCTCTTGGATTGTGTTTGTTCCAAAAACGATCCTCGCGAAGGTTTCATTCTATTTGGATTCCGTTTGATATTCCTTTTCTGCGAAACACTGAAATAGGCAAAAAAACAACAATTTGCACTGGGCCTCCGGTTAGTAGGTTAGTCCCAGAAATAATATAAAAGTGCATATTAAAGCCCATTAAACATCCAAAACAGATAATATAATAGCATGGAACAATAAAAAATTATAGATACGTTGGAGATGTATCAAGCATCCCCAAGCTTAATTCCTGCTCGTCGTCGAGTAGGTAAATGATAAAAACAGAATTTTTGATGTGGAATGCTACCTAACATAATTTTCAATGTAATTTTCTTTATTGTGGCATGAATGTTCAGATCCGAAAGATTCAAGACAAAAGTTTAATATTGACATAAGAATAATAATACTTCAAGCATACTAACAAAGCAAATATGTCTTCTCAAAATAACATGGCCAAAGAAAGTTTATCCCTACAAAATCATATACTTTGGCTATGCTCCATATTCGTCACACAAAATACTCAAATCATGCACAAACCCCGGTTTTAGCCAAGCAATTGTTTCATACTTTAGCCTTTTCAAACTTTTTCAACTTTCACGCAATACATGAGCATGAGCCATGGATATAGCACTATGGGTGGAATAGAATATGATAATGGGGATTGTGCGGAGAAGAGACAAAAGGAGAAAGTCTCACATTGACGCGGCTAATCAACGGGCTAGGGAGATGCCCATCAATTGATGTCAATGCAAGGAGTAGGGATTGCCATGCAACGGATGCACTGGAGCTATAAATGTATGAAAGCTCAACAAAAGAAACTAAGTGGGTGTGCATCCAACTTGCTTGCTCACGAAGACCTAGGGCATTTGAGGAAGCCCATTGTTAGAATATACAAGCCAAGTTCTATAATGAAAAATTCCCGCTAGTATTTGAAAGTGACAAAAATAAGAGGCTCTATATCATAAAGATCATGGTGCTACTTTGAAGCACAAGTGTGGAAAAATATAGTAGCATTGTCCCCCTTTTTTCTCTTTTTTTATTTGGCCTTTCTCATTTTTTTTAATTTGGGACAATGCTCTAATAATGATGATCATCACACTTCTATTTATTTACAACTCAATGATTACAACTCGATGCTAGAACAACATATGACTCTATATGGATGCCTCCGGCGGTGTATCGGAATAGGCAATGAATCAAGAGTGACATCTATGAATTATTACGCATGGTGGCTTTGCGACAAATATGATGTCAGCTACATGATCATGCAAGGCAAAATGACAATGATGAAGCGTGTCATAATAAATGAAACGGTGGAAAGTTGCATGGCAATATATCTCGGAATGGCTATGGAAATGCCATAATAGGTAGATATGGTGGCTCTTTTGAGGAAGATATAAGGAGGTTTATGTGTGATAGAGCGTATCATATCACGGGGTTTGGATGCACCGGCGAAGTTTGCACCAACTCTCAAGGTTAGAAAGGGCAATGCACGGTACCGAAGAGGCTAGCAATGATGGAAAGGTGAGAGTGCGTATAATCCATGGACTCAACATTAGTCATAATGAACTCACATACTTATTGCAAAAATCTACAAGTCATCAAAACAAAGTACTACACGCATGCCCCTAGGGGAAGGGTTGGTAGGAGTTAACCATCGCGCGATCCCGACCTCCACACAAAGGATGACAATCAGAGAAATACCTCATGCTTCAAATTTGTCACACAACGGTTACCATACGTGCATGCTACGGGACTTGCAAACCTCAACAAGTATTTCTCAAATTCATAATTACTCAACTAGCACAACTCTAATATTACTATCTTCAAAACAATTATCGAGTATCAAACTTCTCATAGTATTCAATGCACTCTATATGAAAGTTTTTATTATACCCATCTTGGATGCCTATCATATTAGGACTAATTTTATAGCCAAAGAAAATTACCTTGCTGTTCTAAAGGACTCTCAAAATAATATAAGTGAAGCATGAGAGATTAATAATTTCTATACAATAAAACCACCACTGTGCTCTAAAAAGATATAAGTGAAGCACTAGAGCAAAATTATCTAGCTCAAAAGATATAAGTGAAGCACACAGAGTATTCTAATAAATTCTGATTCATGTGTGTCTCTCGAAAAGGTGTGTACAGCAAGGATGATTGTGGTAAACTAAAAAGCAAAGACTCAAATCATACAAGACGCTCCAAGCAAAACACATATCATGTGGTGAATAAAAATATAGCCTCAAGTAAAGTTACCGATGGACAAAGACGAAAGAGGGGATGCCTTCCGGGGCATCCCCAAGCTTAGGCTTTTGGTTGTCCTTGAATTTTAGCTTGGGGTGCCTTGGGAATCCCCAAGCTTAGGCTCTTGCCACTCCTTATTCTAAAATCCATCAAATCTTTACCCAAAAACTTGAAAACTTCACAACACAAAACTCAATAGAAAATCTCATGAGCTCCGTTAGTATAAGAAAACAAACCACCACTTTAAGGTACTGTAATGAACTCATTCTTTATTTATATTGGTGTTAAACCTACTGTATTCAAACTTCTCTATGGTTCATACCCCCCGATACTAGCCATAGATTCATTAAAATAAGCAAACAACACACGCAAAACAGAATCTGTCAAAAACAGAACAGACTTTAGCAATCTGTAACTTTCGAATACTTCTGTTACTCCAAAAATCCTGAGAAATTAGGAAGTTCTAAGCAATTTGTTTAATAATCTTCTGCAAAGAGAATCAACTGAAACTCATGTTTCTGTGATTTATGAAAACTAATTTCGTGCGCGCAAAAGTTTCTGTTTTTCAGCAAGATCAAATTAACTATCACTGTAGGTTATCCTAAAGGTTCTACTTGGCACAAACACTAATTAAAACACAAAACCATATCTAACCAGAGGCTAGATGAATTATTTATTACTAAATAGGAACAAAAAGTAAATAACAACAATAAAATTGGGTTGCCTCCCAACAAGCGCTATCATTTAACGCCCCTAGCTAGGCATTGATAATTTTAATGATGCTCGCATGAAAGAAAAGAATTGAAGTGCAAAGAGAGCATCAAATAGCATGTGACAAACTGAAAGTGCAACTACCCCTGGGTGGTTTTGGTAATTATTAACAACATATAGCTCATTGAACTAATGCCATTTCAAGGTAAATATTTCAGGAAAGTTCAATGATTGGCATGGCATGGATTAGGAATGTGGACCCCTCAAAATGCTAAGGACAAAAGATTGGCTCAAGCTCTAAAGCTCAAGACTCTACATTTTACTTTTAGTGATCCAAGATCACATTGAGTCCATGGGAAAAGCCAATACTATTAAAAGGGGATGAGGTGTTTCTTAATGGGTTTCTTGCTCAAAATGCTTAGTCATATGCTCCAAAAACCTTAAACCACTTTCTCATATCCACATATGTCCCAAACCAAAAGTCAAACTCGGCCCCACCGAAATTTTCTATCCGGCGGCACCGAGTTTCCTTGACATAGCCACTGCACAAACCCTAGTCACTTCGGTCTCACCGATAGGGATCTAGGCCTCACCGAGATGGGATTGCAAACTCTCTGTTTCCCTTCGTAACGTTTTGGTCTAACCGAGATGAGCGATCGGTCCCACCGAGTTCGCAATGCAAACTCTCTGTTTCCCCTTCGTAACGTTTTGGTCCAACCGAAATGAGCGAATCGGTCCCACCGAGTTTGCCTGACCAACTCTCTGGTTAGCTTATTACCAAAATCGGTCCCACCGAGTTTGTGTAATCGGTCTCACGGCGATTACGTTATGCCCTAACCCTAATGAAATCGGTCCCACCGAGTTGACATGTTGGTCCCACCGAAATGCCTAATGGTCACATTATGAACTAAATCGGTCTGACTGAGTTCTCTGATTCGGTCCCACCGAGTTTGGTAAATTGTGTGTAATGGTTAGATTTTGTGTGGAGGCTATACATACCCCTCCACCCACTCTTCATTCGTGGAGAGAGCCATCAGAACATGCCTACACTTCCAACATACATTTTCTGAGAGAGAACCACCTACACTTGTGTTGAGGTCAAGATATTCCATTCCAACCACATAAATCTTGATCTCTAGCCTTCCCAAGTTGCTTTCCACTCAAATCATCTTTCCACTAATCCAATCCTATGAGAGAGAGTTGAGTGTTGGGGAGACTATCATTTGAAGCACAAGAGCAAGGAGTTCATCATCAACACACTATTTATTACCTTTTGGAGAGTGGTGTCTCCTAAATTGGTTAGGTGTCACTTGGGAGCCTCCGTCAAGATTGTGGAGTTGAACCAAGGAGTTTGTACGGGCAAGGAGATCGCCTACTTCGTGAAGATATATCCTAATGAGGCAAGTCCTTCATGGGCGATGGCCATGGTGGGATAGACAAGGTTGCTTCTTCGTGGACCCTTCGTGGGTGGAGCCCTTCGTGGACTCGCGCAACCGTTACCCTTCGTGGGTTGAAGTCTCCATCAACATGGATGTACGATAGCACCACCTATCAGAACCACGGATAAAAAATCTTCGTGTCTACATTGCGTTTGCTCCCTCAAACTCCCCCCTTTACCTTCATGTGCAATTCTTTTACATTCCACTGCTATACTCTTAGAATTGCATGTGTAGGTTGATTGCTTGACTTGTGCAAAGTTGCTAAAATCTACCAAGACTGAAAATTGGGAAAAGGCTAGATTTTTATTTCTTCAAGTAGTCTAATCACCCCCTCTAGACATACTTTCAATCCTACAAGTGGTATCAGAGCTACGGTCTCCATTTTCCTTGATTTCCATAGCTTTTGGTGATCATAACCTTGGTTTCACAACCTAGGAGAGTATGGCGTCTAGCGAGGGAAGTTACCACCGTAGAGGTCCTTACTTTGATGGTACTAATTTTGCTAGTTGGAAGCATAAGATGAAAATGCATATTCTTGGACATAACCCCGCTGTTTGGGCTATTGTGTGTATTGGCTTGCAAGGTGAATTCTTTGATGGGAGAGAACCAAACCGTGAAGCTACCGCGGAAGAGTTGAAGATGCTGCAATACAATGCTCAAGCTTGTGATATCCTCTTCAACGGATTGTGCCTCGAAGAATTCAACAAAATCAACCGTCTTGAGGATGCAAAGGAAATTTGGGATACTTTAATTGATATGCACGAAGGTACCGACTCCGTCAAGGAATCCAAATTGGATGTGCTTCGAAGTCAACTTGACAAGTTGAAAATGAAGGATGGTGAAGGTGTCACCGAAATGTACTCTAGGCTTGCTCTCATCACAAATGAGATTGCCGGCTTAGGAAGTGAAGAGATGACCGATAGATTCATCATCAAGAAGATCCTAAGAGCCTTGGATAGAAAATATGATACCATGTGCACATTGATCCAAATGATGCCCAATTACAAAGATCTCAAGCCAACGGAAGTCATTGGAAGAATTGTTGCTCATGAGATGTCACTTAAGGATAAGGAAGAGCTCCACAGCAAGTCAAGCGGTGGTTACAAAGCCTCATGTGATGCTCCCACATCATCAAGTGAGAAACAAACCTTCAATGAAGAATTGAGCCTAATGGTGAAGAACTTCAACAATTTCTACAAGAGTAGAAGCAAGGAAATAAGTTCCAAGTCAAGGTCCTACAATGACAAAAGATCTTCTAGTCGTGAGCAAAATTGCTACAATTGTGGAAGACCCGGACACTACTCCAATGAGTGTACGGCTCCCTACAAAAGAAGAGAAGATTCACCCAAAAGTAGAAGTAGGAGAGAAGAATCACCACCAAGAGAGAGAAGGAGTAGAGATGATCGTTATGAACAAAGAACCTCTTGGAGAAGCAAGGATTCGGAAAGGAAGGACAAATCATCAAGGAGCTACACAAAACGAAGACATCAAGCTCACGTTGGTGAATGGGTATCCGACTCCGACTCCGACCATCACTCCAAAAGAAGTTATCACTCCGACTCCGAATATACTCAAGATGAAGGTGTTGCCGGTCTAGCACTTGTGTCAACCAACTCCTATGACATATTTGACTCACCAAATGAAGGAATTGGAAGATGCTTCATGGCTAAAGGCCCAAAGGTATCACACCCCGAGTATGTTGATTTCAATAGTGATGAAGATGATTTGCTAGGAGATGATGATTTACTCGTTGACAATTCAAGTGAAGAAAACTATGATGAACTTGCTATTAATCATGCTAATCAAGATAAAACGAATGACGATGATAAGAAGGAGATTGAGCATCTAACTAAAGAACTAAACACTCTTAAGTTAGCTCATGAAACTACCTTGGAAGATTATCGAGAACTTTTAAAGACTCATGAGAAGCTACGCTTTGAAAAGCTCAACCTTGAGCAAGAGCATGAGTTCTTAAAGGCAATCAATGATGATCTTTGCAAGAAAAGTTCTTCTTACATTGCCAAGCGTTTACTCTTATCTACTTACATGCCACAAGTTAAATCTAGCAACAAGAGTAAGAAAGATTCTTCATCTAGTAGTAACAATAATAATGCTAAATCCAATGTTGTTGCTTCTAGTAGTTCTCTTGATTCCACTAATGATTCTCTTAGCCGAGTTACACTTGAGCAAGAAAATAGCTTATTGAAGGGAATTATAGAGAAAGGTGTTTACAAGAGCCTTGCCGGAAGTAAGCAATTTGAAAAAATTGTACGCAAGCAAGGAAGGCACCGGAACAATCAAGGTGTTGGTTTTGAACGAAAGTTCAATGCCAATGGAGTTGAGTGGGAAGAAGATCAATACCCCAAGATGGAGTTTGTTCCTCAACAAGAGAAGTATGATCCTACTTCCTTTCAAGGAACACAAGCTCAAGATGATCTTCCACCACAAGACCACAAGCAAAAAGGCAAGGACAAGCTTCAAGAGGAGATTGACGCATTTGAAGAAGCTACTAAGGTCTTGGTCAAGTGGGTTCCCAAGACTACATCAAGTTCTACTTCATCAAGTACAACTACAACTCCAAGGATTCCCATCAAAATGATGTGGATCCCAAAGAAGAAGAACTGGAGAGTTCTTGAGGGTGACTCCACCAACATACTTCACTCATATCATTTTGGCAAGGACAAGTGCAAAAACTTCCACACCTTGCACTAGTTCAAGGAGTCACAAACCCTCTTGTTGGTAAGACAAGGGACAAGGTAACCTAATGCTTTCATAGACATCATCATGTGTGAACATCAATCTATGTCTATGGATATTCCTATTTGTTCCTTGTGGGACTAACCCGTGTAGGTATTGAAAGTGCAACTCCAATGGATTGCTCCGAATGATCTACATCAACATTGAGCGTCCACATCTTCAACACCTACATGAAGTCATCATCGACAAAACCCGAGGTTAGTTCATCCCTCTTAGGGGGATATCACATCTAGGGGAGCTTTACTCTAAGAATTGAGCTAAAGCAACTCTAATGGTGTGAACACAACAATGCTTTATGTAAAAGTGGCAACCCCACTTGTGCTTAAACGATGAGTATGACCTATGATCAAATGTTCTCATTTGACTCCTAAGTCAATATACTCATATATAGATGACCTAGTCATCGCCAATTGCTTGATAGATGCTACAGTGTTTGTGCATGCTTTGTCACATATTTCATTTGCCATTTTATTGTGTGAGCATGTTGATTGCATATTTTACTCATTCGAGGACATCCACTTGTTGTTTTGATTGTTTGGCCCTTTCTCTTTTGCCAAGTGGGTGGAGAAGAATGCCTAAGAACTCCCTCTAGCTATCTATGCTTTTCTCATCTCAAACTCTATTCATGCTACATCACAAAGTTTGATCAAGTCAGATTCGAACCACTGTGTGAGGAGCACTCGGAGTCCCCGATTCGTCATAGACTTAAACTTACAAAACCTCTTTGTGCTTTTTGGTATGACCGAGTCATCCACTTCGGTCACACCGAGATCACTAAGCTGATCTAGGTTTTCCATCTCGGTGCAACCGATTTGAACTTTTCGGTCACACCGAGTTGCAGTAACCGCTTGCGATTCTGCATCTCGGTGCCACCGAGTTGTTCCACTCGGTCACATCGACAGGGTCGGGATATATATATATATATATATATATATATATATATATATATATATATATATATCCACGGGTGAGATTTTGGAAATTTCTTCAAAACCCCTCAGCCCACGCGTATCCTGCTCTGCCTCCTCGGGTCTCCGGATCGTCTCCTTGCCGCCAGCGACCTCCCGCCACTGGTTTCCGTCGCCGTCAATGGAACTCTGCTCCGCCGTTGCCGCCGTAGCGAACTCCCGCCGAACTAGGGTATGGGTTCGACTCTTTGTGCTATTTCCCAACTCCGATTCATAGCACATTGCTTTGCCATGATCTTTACCACATATGCAATCAATCTATCCAGAGAAAACATCCTTTAGATTAGATTAGATTAGATTTGACAATTTAGGGTTAGGTCTGTGCCGAACTCATCTCGGACCGACCGAGTTGTAGAAATCGGTCTCACCGATTTGGCTTAGGCCATTGCACATGCGTTTTCGGTCTGACCGAAAAATGCAAATCGGTGTGAACGAGTTCGACTCTCTGTGAAACCTAGCAATCTCGGTGCCACCAAACTGTGACTCGGTCTGACCGAGTTCACTAGTTTAGGTTCCAAAATTTGCTTCGGTATCACCGAGTTTAACAAATCGGTAGCTCCGAAATGCTTTCTGTGGAGAACTAAAACTAAGTTTTTAAGTCATCTGTTTTGCAAAAACTTCTGCACTTTGTGATTCTCATCTACTCTACCTCATCTATATCCATTCACAGGGTCTGCTGTCAGTTTGCTTGCCAAGATGTCTGACCAAAGTGATAGTCAGAACAGATCTGAGGAACAGGTGCAATTGAGTGAGGGTTCAGATCCCTCAAGCAGCTCTGATGATGGCAGTAGAAGCACACCTAGCAACTTGCCCAAGGCAGCCACCAAGACCAGGAAGAAGAGAACCTCAGAATCTGAGGATGAGGACTATGTGGCTGCTGAGGATGAAGCTACATCAAAGAAGAAGGTGCTGAAGAACGAGTATGGCAGAACTGCTGCAACAAAGCCAGGGATGAAAACAAAGGCTCCAGCAAGAAGAGTTCCCATGTCAAAAGCCAGAGCCTCAACTGTTGAAGCTTCAAAATCAACAATGGAGTTCACTCTTGAACCCAAAGAGGCTGGAGAAGGCAAGAAAAGGAAGGAGAGGGTCAAGAAGACCATTGCCAGAGTCATTGGCAAGCCCTCAATGATGAAAGATCCATCTGATAATGAAGAAGAAGAAGAGGTTGCTGCACCAGCACCCAAAGCTCAGAAGCTCATGGGAGATGCAATCAAGTCAGGGGCTACAAAATCAAAGCCCAAACTTGCTCCCAAATCAATAGCTCAAGCTCAGAAGTCTGCACCCAAGAGAAGCACTAGAAACATTCCTACCAAAAAGAAGAACAAGGCCCCAGTGCCTGAAGTTGAAGAAGAGGATGATGAAGCCCTAGTGCTAAGAAAACTGAAACCCAAGATTCCAGACCACAATGATGCTCATCCAGTAGCTGAGGACATGAACATCAGAAAAGATGCAGGACTGAGATTGTGGAGATAGTCTGATCCCTATGCTGTGAGGAGGAGGACTGCAGTTGACTACATGTTCCACACCAGAGAACATCAAGATTTCTATGAGACCATTTTGCTTGACAAGAAGCCAATGGTATGTGACATGAGATGGATTAATTGGGAATACATCAAGGAGAATGAAGATCACTTCCCAGGTGTACATGACACCTTCAAGGCTTGTGGAGTTGACAAATTTGTTGGACAGAAACTTACCAAATGGAATGATGAGCTTATACTGCAATTTTACTCCACTGCTCATTTCTATCCAGATGGGACGATAGTTTGGATGTCAGAAGGTACTAGGTACCAATCCACTGTTGAAGAATGGGCCAAGTTGATCAATGCCCCAGAAGCTCATGAGGATGACTTGGATGTGTATGCCAAGAAGAATAAAGAGCACAACTCTATGGCAAACATGTACAAAGAGATCCCTGATAAAGCTTTGGAGACATGCAAGCTTGGATCTGTACATTACTTGTTGTCTGGTCTACCTACCATCAACACCATCCTAAGGCACACTTTGCTACCCAAGTCAGGAGATCACAAGATGATCAGAGGACATTCTATCAACTTGATGCACATTTTTGATGTCCCTCAAAAGTTCAAAGCCACGAGTCTGATTGTAGAGACAATCAAGAGGACAGCTGCTGACCAGAAGAGATCTTGTAGGTATGCTCCACATATTCAGGTGCTCATCAACTCAAAGATGGGCACAAGCACTTATTTGTTGGAAAAGGAGCACTTACCCTTATACCCTGAATTTGAAGACAACAAAGTTGTGATGAATGAGAATGAACCTTCATCAGTGCAAGCACAAGAGAAGAGAGCCAAAGCTAAGACTGAGAAAGCTGCCAGGATGCCAAGTGCTGAAGAGGCATCTCTAGTGTTCTTGAAGAGCAAACAAGATCAACTTGCATATCTGATCCAATCCACTTTGAGGATTGAGAAGGGCTTGGCCACCTTGACTCAGAATCAGGAGAGCTTGGAGAGGATCATTGAACAAAAATTCTATGGTCTTGATCTGAAGGTAACTGAGATGCAGATAGCAGTTGAGCAGCTTCAGGAGGAAGCAGAAGAGAAGAAGGGGAAGGCTACCACAGATGCTTTTCAGCGAGTGCCTAGTGGTCAGAGGTCTGTTGCAGTGCCTATACCAGATACTAGAGCTACAACATCAGCACCAGCAGCCACAGCTTCGGTGACACCTCCAGCAGCCACTCCACCAGCTCCAGCTACATCAACAGATGCCTTCATCCTTGGAGTTCTCTCTACACCACCTCCTGAAGACCAAGCCTGTGAGACGCATAGCACTATGCATTTTTGAACTTTTTGGTAACTTGTTGCCAAGGGGGAGAAATATGTATAGATCATAGGCTTCGAGAGAGAGTGTTTTGCTTCTTGGTCTCTCTTGCTTTTGGTTAAACTTTATTGTGTGATTGTTTGATACTTTATGTCTTTGTTTGGGTGAGATACTTGCATGATCATGTGTTTGATCATATGCTACTTTAATGCTTGCTTGGATGATATTATCTTTTATATCCATATATGATCATTCACTTTGCTTGGTGATGAGTGCATATTTTAATTCCTATCATTTTTTAGCGCTCCACCAAGATGTATGTGACATGGAAGAGTGACCCATGATCCTAATCAATTGTGCATTTGCATTCAAAAGCAAAACTTAAATAATGCACAAATTTAGGGGGAGCTCTTGCTTATCACATACTTCTCAAAGCGACAATGTATTTCAATCTTATGATCATTTGTCGAAGCTTTGATCTATATGTTGTCATCAATTACCAAAAAGGGGGAGATTGAAAGTGCAACTATCCCTGGGTGGTTTTGGTAATTATTAACAACATATAGCTCATTGAACTAATGCCATTTCAAGATAAATATTTCAGGAAAGTTCAATGATTGGCATGGCATGGATTAGGAATGTGCACCCGTCAAAATGCTAAGGACAAAAGATTGGCTCAAGCTCTAAAGCTCAAGACTCTACATTTTACTTTTAGTGATCCAAGATCACATTGAGTCCATAGGAAAAGCCAATACTATTAAAAGGGGATGAGGTGTTGCTTAATGGGTTTCTTGCTGAAAACGCTTAGTGATATTCTCCAAAAACCCTAAACCACTTTCTCATATCCACATATGTCCCAAACCAAAAGTCAAACTCGGCCCCACCGAAATCTTCTATCCGGCACCACCGAGTTTCCTTGACATAGCCACTGCACAAACCCTAGTCACTCGGTCTCACCGATAGGGATCTCGGCCTCACCGAGATGGGATTGCAAACTCTCAGTTTCCCTTCGTAACGTTTTGGTCTAACCGAGATGAGCGATCGGTCCCACCGAGTTTGCAATGCAAACTCTCTGTTTCCCCTTCGTAACGTTTTGGTCCAACCGAAATGAGCGAATCGGTCCCACCGAGTTTGCCTGACCAACTCTCTGGTTAGCTTATTACCAAAATCGGTCCCACCGAGTTTGTGTAATCGGTCTCACGGCGATTACGTTATGCCCTAACCCTAATGAAATCGGTCCCACCGAGTTGACATGTTGGTCCCACCGAAATGCCTAATGGTCACATTATGAACTAAATCGGTCTGACCGAGTTCTCTGATTCGGTCCCACCGAGTTTGGTAAATTGTGTGTAACGGTTAGATTTTGTGTGGAGGCTATATATACCCCTCCACCCACTCTTCATTCGTGGAGAGAGCCATCAGAACATGCCTACACTTCCAACATACATTTTCTGAGAGAGAACCACCTACACTTGTGTTGAGGTCAAGATATTCCATTCCAACCACATAAATCTTGATCTCTAGCCTTCCCAAGTTGCTTTCCACTCAAATCATCTTTCCAACAAATCCAATCCTATGAGAGAGAGTTGAGTGTTGGGGAGACTATCATTTGAAGCACAAGAGCAAGGAGTTCATCATCAACATACCATTTATTACCTTTTGGAGAGTGGTGTCTCCTAGATTGGTTAGGTGTCACTTGGGAGCCTCCATCAAGATTGTGGAGTTGAACCAAGGAGTTTGTATGGGCAAGGAGATCGCCTACTTTGTGAAGATCTAACCTAGTGAAGCAAGTCCTTCGTGGGCGATGGCCATGGTGGGATAGACAAGGTTGCTTCTTCGTGGACCCTTCGTGGGTGGAGCCCTCCGTGGACTCACGCAACCGTTACCCTAGGTGGGTTGAAGTCTCCATCAACGTGGATGTACGATAACACCACCTATCGGAACCACGAATAAAAAATCTCCATGTCTACATTGCGTTTGCTCCCTCAAACTCCTCCCCTTTACCTTCATGTGCAATTGTTTTACATTCTGCTGCTATACTCTTAGAATTGCATGTTTAGGTTGATTGCTTGACTTGTGCAAAGTTGCTAAAATCTGCCAAGACTTAAAATTGGGAAAAGGCTAGATTTTTATTTGGTCAAGTAGTCTAATCACCCCCCTCTAGACATACTTTCGATCCTACACAAACACATCTAAGTCTAACATACTTCCTATGCATAGGCATTTTATAAGCAAATAAATTATCAAGGCAAGCAAAAACTACCATATGCAAGGAAGAAGAAAGAGACGATAGCAATCTCAACATGAAGAGAGGTAATTTAGTAACATGGAAATTTCTACAACCATATGTTCCTCTCTCACAATAATTACATGTAGGATCATAAGAAAATTTAACAATATAGCTATCACATAACATATTCTCAACACGATCCACATGCATGCGAAGTTGACACTCTTCCAAAATAGTGGGATTAACATTAACTAAAGTCATGACCTCTCAAAACCCAGTTTTATCAAAAATTTCATAAGATTGAACATTCTCCAAATATGTGGGATCTAAAGTTGACACTCTTCCAAACCCACTTTCAATATTATTGCAAACACTATTGTCAATCTCATATTCATCATAGGGCTTAAATAAATTTTCAAGATCATAAGAAGAATCACCCCAATCATGATCATTGCAACAAGTAGTGGACATAGCAAAACTAGCATCCCCAAGCTTAGGGTTTTGCATATTATTAGCACAATTGACATCAAGAGAATTTATAGTAAAAGCATTGCAATCATGCTTTTTATTCAAGGAGCTATCGTGAATCTCTTCATAAATTTCTTCATCACAATTTTCAGATTCACGAATTTCAAGCAAAACCTCATTAAGATAATCTACTGCACTCAAATAACTAGAAATTGGTTCATCATAATTGGATCTCTTAAAAAGATTAGCAAGGGGATGAGGATCCATAAACTTTTAGCAAGCAAAGATGCAAGCAAAAAGAAGGCACATGGTAACACAAGATCGAACGGAAGGAGGGCGGAGAAAAGGCAAAGGTGAAGTGGGGGAGAGGAAAATGAGAGGCAAATGGCAAATAATGTAATGCGAGGGAGAAGAGTTTGTGATGGCTACTTGGTATGTCTTGACGTTGAGTGTAGATCTCCCCGGCAACGCGTAGAAATCCGCACGTTGGCGGGAGATCAAATCTTGACTTGGCTTGGTGTAAACCTCCCCGGCAACGGCGCCAGAAGTCCTTCTTTCTACCTCTTGAGCATGCGTTGATTTTCCCTTGAAGAGGAAAGGGTGATGCAGCAAAGTAGCGTAAGTATTTCCCTCAGTTTTTGAGAACCAAGGTATCAATCCAGTAGGAGGTTACACGCAAATCGCCTAGTACCTGCACAAACAATCAAGAACCTTGCAACCAACGCGATAAAGGGGTTGTCAATCCCTTCACGGCCACTTGCAAAAGTGAGATCTGATAAAGATAATAAGATAAATATTTTTGGTATTTTTGTTGTATAGATTGAAAAGTAAAGATTGCAAAATAGTAAACGAGATGTGATGTAAATAAAAGAGATATAATATGATAGAAAAGAGACCCGGGGCCATAGGTTTCACTAGTGGCTTCTCTCAAGATAGCATATTTTACGGTGGGTGAACAAATTACTGCCGAGAAATTGATAGAAAAGCGCATAGTTATGAGAATATCTAGGCATGATCATGTATATAGGCATCACGTCCATGACAAGTAGACCGAAATTTTTCTGCATCTACTACTATTACTCCACACATCGACCGCTATACAGCATGCATCTAGAGTATTAAGTTCATAAGAATAGAGTAACACAATAAGCAAGATGACACGATGTAGAGGGATAAACTCAAGCAATATGATATAAACCCCATCTTTTTATCCTCGATGGCAACAATACAATACGTATCGGTTCCCTTTCTGTTACTGGGATTGAATACCGCAAGATTGAACCCAAAGCTAAGCACTTCTCCCATTGCAAGAAAGATCAATCTAGTAGGCCAAACCAAACTAATAATTCGAAGAGACTTGCAAAGATATTAAATGACGCATATAAGAATTCAGAGAAGAACCAAATATTGTTCATAGATAATCTTGATCATAAACCCACAATTCATCGAATCTCGATAAACACACCGCAAAAAGTATTACATCGAATAGATCTCCAAGAAGATCGAGGAGAACTTTGTATTGAGAATCAAAGAGAGAGAATAAGCCGTCTAGCTAATAATTATGGACCCGAAGGTCTGCGGTAAACTACTCACACATCATCGGAGAGGCTATGGTGTTGATGTAGAAGCCCTCCGTGATCGATTCCCCCTCTGGTGGAGCGCCGGAAAAGGTCCCAAGATGGGATCTCACGGGTACAGAAGGTTGCGGCGGTGGAAATAGGTTTTCATGGTGCTCCTGGATGTTTTCAGGGTATATGAGTATATATATAGGCGAAAGAAGTAGGTCGATGGAGCTGCGAGGGGCCCACGAGGGTGGGGGCACGCCTACCCCCGGGGCGCGCCCTCCTGCCTCGTGGCTTCCTCGCTACTTCCTTGACATCCACTCCAAGTCTCCTGGATTGCGTTTGTTCCAAAAAACGATCCTCACGAAGGTTTCATTCCGTTTGGATTCCGTTTGATATTCCTTTTCTGCGAAACACTGAAATAGGCAAAAAAACAGCAATTTGCATTGGGCCTCCGGTTAGTAGGTTAGTCCAAAAATAATATAAAAGTGCATATTAAAGCCCATTAAACATCCAAAACAGATAATATAATAGCATGGAACAATAAAAATTATAGATACGTTGGAGACGTATCACGGCGTGCCAGACCGACCGACCGTCTAGGGTGCGACGCGAATGCGACGGGCGTGCTGTATATATGTGTACCACCGTTTTCTTGAGGCTTTCCTCCATGGCGCAATCCATGGATACAATATTGTATTTAAAAGTCGAGGGCGGGGCTTTTCCCGCGCGGTAGGCGGCGCAGTTCCACCTAGTCGGTTCGACAGAGAGGCGAGAAGATGAGGGAGTAGGCTGCTGGAAACATAGGGCTGTGTGATTTGATGGCTTGTTATTGCTGGACAGGTGGGGCCCTGTGATTTGAGTTGCCATTATCATTATTACTGCGGCACTACGACCGACGTGAGTCTCCCGATTCCTGACCACCTCCATGGTATACAGGTGCCAAGTACTAGTGATAAGATGAGGTGCTAAGCACATTAAAGAGCTAAGCAACTAAAGTCCCCAATGCAAAGGTGCTTAACTTGTTGTATAGCTAAGCATCCTTCATTTAATGATTTAGCAACTAAAGTTATCCATGCATTGGTGGGCTTCTTTCATTTAAGTGTTTTCCCTAGGTTCCCGCACTTGGCATTGTTTCTTCCTGGGTCCCACACTCATTTCTCCTCTCTTAATTACCTTGCCACATCATTTTTTTGCCTACATGGCAGGCTTAGGCTGGTCGTAATGGGAGTATCATAACTAGTAGGAGTATCATGCATGCCAACTAGGCAATTTTGATGAGGTGGCATTAATTAAATGAAGAAAGAGAGGGCTGAGTGTCATATCATGATACCGTATCATAATTAATGCTATACTACTATGTGTCATGCATGGCAATTAATAAAGTATCATATGATACTAATATATGATACTATGCATTAGGGGATAGTATCACACACTAGTATCATATGCATGATACTAGTATATGATACTCCCTATTACAACCAGCCTTAGCACCTATACAAGGTGGAGCATTGGGGATGCAATAAATACTATGAAGAAAGAGATAGAGAGAAGTAAAAAAAATACTCTTATAGCCAACCTTATAGCTAACCTTGTTGTATGAGTGACTAAGTGATGACTATGTATGACATGCCAACATCAGATAGCCTAACGCACCTGGACGGAGGAAGTAGTTTCATGCATGCGAAGTAGGCAAAAAAAAGCTCATTTATAGCCGTCTGAAATCTCCAAGGGCACGACCGCGCGAGCGAGGCGACGATCGTGGTAGGCGCGACCATGATACGGGCTGCTGACAGCGCTTGGATCTGAGATCGAATGGTCGCATGCTAAGTTGCTGAAAATTTGCAGAATAACCCTATAGGATAGGATATTCACCCATAGGTCTAGAATGACGCCATGCAACTGTTCGATCTCAGATCCAAGGGCTCTCAGAAGCCCGTATCACGGGAGCATGGAAAGCGTCGTATCACCTATAATTTTCCCGACGCTTGACGTGCGAACACGCAGATGCATGAAGCCATTTAATTGGGCGTCAAGTAGACATGACATCTAATTGGGCCCCCATAGTACTGTGCATGAATCCATTTATCCACAGGGCAAGCCACTACCCTGCCGTTCGCATGCCCCACTCAACATTTTTACAATCGGAAAACCGCTAGCAGTTCGCTCCTACTCGTCCCCGGTCGTCCTTTAACATTACGGCAGTTCGCTCCTAGGTGTCACGTCCTTTCACATTGCAGCAGTTCCACTAATCCTAACCCTCCTCCCAAATCCATGGCGTCCCAAATCTCCATGATCGGCGGTGAGTACAAGGTTAGAACCATCATCGGCGATGAGTTAGACGTCATCTACACCCGTTCTTCTGCGATGGTGAAAGGATGCCTTGCTCGCTTCAGACGCATGTTCAAAAAGTCAAAGGGCGATGAGTGAGTCGCTGGGCTAGATGTTGAGTACACCACAGTCCTGGGAAAAGAGAAGAATCTAAAGGAGGAAGAGAAGGAGAAGCCTGCCATGATCCAGGTTTGCGTGCATAACTTATGCTTGGTCTACCACATATGCCATGCCGACGTTGAGTGCGAGGATTTTAAGAACTTCCTCAGGGGCGGCAAAATCAAATTTGTTTCTGTAGACTTTACGAATGACAAAGAATTCCTGGGTCGGATAGGCCTCGTTGTAGGCCAGCCCTTCGACCTCCAGAGGAATGGGCTGGTGTCCTCCCGTCAGCCTCCAATGCTGACCCTGGCAGGAGCCATGGTTCATCCTTCGTACGGTAAACTAAAGAAACCTCCCCCAAGTTTCATCGTCATGCATGGTAGTGGAATGTACTAGATATAGACCACATTCACTACGCTGCAATGGATGCCTACCTTTGTTTCAATATCTACAAGGGTTGGATGAAGAGCGAGACCCAAGTGTGCGGTTCAAGCAAAGAAGTATCGCTCAAGAGGAAGAGGGACAAGGATGAAGTCGAGCACATGGAGGAGGAGTCCGAGTAAGGTGGCAGTGTCATTGCTCATGGTGGTTGTATTGCAGTGTCTACCGGATTAGTTGCTTAGTTTAATTTCAGGGTGCTTAGTTTTATTTGAGGGATGTGTTGTGCTGAGCCCCCAGCAAAACTATGTTATATTCCTTCTCGTTACTTTAACTCTTCAGTACGTACATACTAGTATTTCTTATAGTTCATCTTGTAGTTGGTAGTACTACCACTTGTTTCTTCACATTGTATACGTACAATATATATGGCCAACATCATATAGCCAGCAGTTCAGTTGTCAAAGAATTTCAGGGTCCTTAGTTTTATTTGAGGGGTGTATTGTGCTGGACACCATTTGTCACGCCCAATATACGACCCTATCCTAGAGGAACTCGAAGGTCCCGTCAAGGATAGAAGCGCATATTGGAGACGATTTTGCAAGGTGGATATCATTACGTCGTACCATTACATAATAGATGGGGATACATACAAAGGCATACAAATGCCATATGAATACATCAAGTGTCATACATGAGAGCAACATCCGGCTACGGATGAAACACAAATAGAAACACAAACGACATCCACCCTGCTAGCCCAGGCTGCCGACCCGGAACCTATCCCTTAAACGAAGAAGAAGCAGAGGAACTCGAAAACAAGCAAGCATCGCTCTCACGTCGGATCACCGCATTACCTACACCCGCAACTGTTGTTGTAGTAATCTGTGAGCCACGAGGACTCAGCAATCCCATTAACATGGGTATCAAGACTAGCAAAGCATAATGGGTATGGAAAGGATAAGTGGTGAGGTAGCAGCAAGCGGCTAAGCATTGTATGGTGGCTAACTTACGAGTACAAGAGTAAGATGAGAAGCTACGCAAACGGTCGCAAACTAGTAGTGATCAATAAGTGATCCTGAACTACTTATGAGTCAAACATAACCCCACCGTGTTCTCTTCTTGAACTCACTCGAAAAGAGACGATCATGGTTACGCACGCGGTTGGTGTATTTTACTTCAAATCTGGTGTCAAGTTCTCTACAACCGGATATTAAAAATTCCCATCTGCCACATAACCGCGGGCATGGCTCTCAAAAGTTTAAACCCTGCAGGGGTGTCCCAACTTAGCCCATGACAAGCTCACGATCCGCGGAGACAATCCTCCATCGCAAGACCCTCCGATCAGACTCGGAATCCCGGTGCACAAGAAATTTCAACAATGGTAAAAAAATCCAACAAGACCTCTCGACGTGCCGACACCCTGATAGTAGCCGCACGTATCTCGTCTCAGGCCACGACAAATGATCTATGCGTACAGGTGCCAAAATAACCCAGTTTGCCCCGGGGCGGCCCCGCACAGTGCTCTAGTTTGGACCAACACTCATGAGGAGCACTGGCCAGGGGGTTGTAAGTCCTCGGGGTCCGGAAAGTCCCTATGCAAGTTTTAGTTATTATTAGGCAAATGGTAAAACCAATGTTGGGACTTGCTGGAAGAGTTTTAATCAAAGTGAACTGTCAAGAGGGGCCCATAAACCCTCACCGTGTTAGGGACGCAAAATCAAGGAACATAACACAGATATGACGGAAACTAGGGCGGAAAGAGTGGAACAAAACACCAGGCAAAAGGCCGAGCCTTCCACCCTTTACCAAGTATATAGATGCATTAATTAAATAAGAGATACTGTGATATCCCAAGAAATCCATGATATCCATGTCCCAACATGGAACAACCTGCAACTGCACATGCAACTAGCAACACTATAAGAGGGGCTGAACAAAGCGGTAACATGGCCAAACAACGGTTTGCTAGGATGGTGGAAAAGGTTAGAGGCTATCATGGCAATTTTGGGAGGCTTGATAAACAAGTGGTAGGTAGCGCGACATAGCGATAGCATCGAGACAACTAGCATAGCAAAGATAGTAGTGAGATCCAAGGTGACAGTCATCTTGCCTGAAATCCCGCTAGAAAGAAGGTCGAGTCCATGAAGAAGAAGAAGAACGACGTAGACGAACCAAGCGTAGTCAGGCGAATCCTCACGATCGCAACGAAATAGGAACAATCGAGACAAAGCACAACCGGAAAGAAGCAAACAACACGGTAAACCAACAAGCATAATCATGGCATGATGCACAATCAAGTATGATGCATGTCCGGTTTAAATATACATGGCATGGCAAGGTGCAACTAACAATACTACACATTAAGTGGAGCTCAATATGCAACGAGTTGCATATTGACGAAACACCACATTCAAATATTTAGTTCACTCTCGTTTATGCTAACCATCAATATTAAATGTTGTTAAACATGGCAAGAGGTGAAGCATAAGAAAACTACCTATCTAGGCAATTTAAATGAGGCCGGAAATAACAAACAACTGTTCTGCCCTAAACACAATTTTAGAGTTATTAAATAGCAAAATAAAGTGCACCATGTTAATCTATGTATTTTTCTAGACCATTTACATATAAACTTCATTTAGAACGGGGCTACGGTTATTTAGATATGAATTAAACCATTTCAATATGTTATTTATGCAAAACAATGCAAACAACAAGTTTAAACATTTTTAACATGGATGAAAGTTGCATACTGTTAAAGAACATGACAATCTGAGAAAGATGCATATATGACAGGTTTTATTTGGATGCATGGTTATTTAGTTATTGACAATTCAAAATGATGGCATTAATGTGAATATGCAGAAAAAGAATAAATGCTAAATCACATGGGACAGGAAAAAAAACAACATACACGGGCCAGAAGCATTAGAGTGCAGCGGCCCAGAATGGAATCGGCCCCAAGTGTGTGTGTGCTGGGGAACAAAACAGAACTCAAAACAAAATAAAAAGAGTGTGCACTGTGGTTTGAACTGAGGAGCTCCTAGATGAGAGCGCGATCGGCTAACCAGCCGGGCTGCTCTTGGGTTTGTGTTCAACATAAGGGAACGGGTCTACTTAACAGAATGTAAAGGCAGCGCCTTAAAATCACCATGGACGCACGGTGATTGCCGGAGACGGCAGCGAGCAAGCACGGCGGCGCTAGCAGCGGCAGGGTAGTGGCGGGCGTGCGGAATCCCTGAGAGAGTTCACTGAAGAAGGATGTGCGCGTGTGCATGTGCATGAGCTTGCGTGAGGCCGAGCCTGGCTGGGCATGGCTACCACCATGGCTTCCGGCTGGAACACGGAGAGGACGTGCGCGTGGATGCGTGCAGCACGGAGGGAGGGTGGAGGCTGTGTGTGCATCAGCGAGGAGAGCAGTGGCAGGAACATCGAAGCAGGCGGGCGTGAGCACACGCAAGAAGCAGAGAAAGCATAGGAGCTGGCGCTGTGCACAGGGAGCGGCGGAGGAGCTCGTCGGAGCTGCTCGCCGGTGACCGAAACGAGCGGCGGAGGCGCGTGCAATACTCACAACAAGAAATCGCGCTCCCGCGTGTCACGCACGCCTCCAGACGATGACAGGGCAAAGTCGGCGACGAGGAAACAGTGGCGGCAAGGTGGAGCTTGGACCCGATGACTCAAGGACCAAAACGGCGCGCTGTAAGAGGGAATCGGCCCCATGGAACGACGCGACCCTACTGAACGCGCACGAGAAACAAGGAGGGGTCAAAACACTCGCCGGAGACGAGGTTCGACAGTGGAGCGCTTGAGCTCGATGGGGACGGACGAAACATGGTGCAAACGAAGGGGAAAAACTGGTGGTGAGATTAGGCTGCTCACATAGAGGGGCTCGGATGAGTCGATCGAGCTCGGGGACGAGGGGACGTGACGAAGTTGACCGGCGACGAGCACCTGCCGTAGATGAAGAAGATGAAGACGACGACGAGGAACTTGGCGTTCCTCTGAACCGTGAAGGTGATGAAGCACAGGAAGAGGACGTCGAGGAACTTGGCGTCTCCGGCCTTGGATCGCAGCGGGAACAGGGTCGTGGAGGAAGAAGGGGCCGGTGTTGGAGCTCCTACGCTGGAGGAGAGCTCCGGCTCGCGTCGGCCATGGCGATCGGAAGCGAGGCAACAGGGCGCTTGGGTGCCCTTACCTGCGCGGCGGCGGCGGAGAAGAGGGAGAGGAGGAAGGGGAAACCCTAGGGGTTGCTAGGGGGGTTAAATAGGGGGGTTGGATGGAGTCAGCCTTGCCACGGGGGCCATGTGCGCCGAGGTGACCTGGAGTTACTGTGAGCGAGGGGGTTAGGGTGAAAATGTGTTACGGGCGCCTGCAACCACGTTTACTGGGCTCTGCTCATTTGTGAATTTATTTTCCGTGTTAAAAAATGCACGTGCTGATGGAATTGAACCCGCGACCCCTTCGCTGCGAGGGTTACGCGCTAACCAACCGACCACCGTCCCACTCGCGGAAATCTTCTTCCCTTCTTTGTTTTATTTAGCTCTTCAGTTCGTTTTGTTCCTTTATCCTTTTCTGTCCATTTTTTTGTTTTCTTTAATGCGCGATTGTTTCTCACATTTCGTGAACCTCTTTTTCTTAATTGATGAACTTTTTTCATTAGATTACTTTAAAAAATTGATGAACTTTGTTTTACAAATTCGATGAACTTTGTTTCAAATTTGATGAACTTTTTTCAATTTTGATGAACTTTTTTTTAATTTTGATGAACTTTTTCAAAATCGATGAACTTTTTTTCAAAATCAGTGAACTTTTTTTTTTCAGTTTTGATGAACTCTTTTTCCAAATTCGATGAACTATTTCTGAAAACCGATGAACTTTTTTCAAAATCGATGAACTTTTTTCGAAATCAATGAACTAATTCGAAATTTGATGAACTTTTTCTTCTAATCGATGAACTTTTGTTTCAAATTTGATGAACTTTTTTCAAAATTTATGAACTTATTCATTAAAAATATCGACTTTAAAAAATGAATAGTTCAAAAGTGCATAACTAGCGTGGCTCTTATGGTACTTAGTGCATTTGCGTTTGTAATAAATCAGTTGTCTTCCCATAGTCTACTGGTTTGCTGAGCAATACTTCAATTTTGAGGCGTGGGTTCGAGTCGTGGTTCTTACGTATTTCTGTGTTTTTTGTTGCGAGACGTTTACTGCTCTGTTTCGTTCTTTCGTCCGTGGGCCGGCCCACTAGTGTTGCCTGTAGGCGCCCGTTCGGTTCCACGGCGCCTGCAGCGCCAATTAGGAGCTCCCTCCACGTGGAATTACCAGAGGGGGAGGTGGTTGGCGGGCTGGGCTATGGTGGTGCTGGGGTTGTGAGGGATATGAAAATATCGCCATGACCCCGGAGTTATGCAGTACTTGAATAAATTGCTTTTGGGAATTTTTAGGGATAGAAAAATAAACCAAGTTTGAATTAGATTCAAACTTGATGCATTTTTGAACCCAACCAAAACAACTCCAAATGGGATGAATTTTTGCAGAGAGGTAAAAGACATGTGTATGATCTATAGGAAAAAAGATTGAACATTAATGGAGAAGGGAGAAATGGCACTTGTCATGAAAGCCAAAATTTGAAAGAAAGGAGGAAGTGGATAGGTTGTGCACTTGGGAAAAAATGAAGATGGAAAAGATGAAGATGGATAGCACACAACCAACACATCACCATGAAGAATGCAACCCACAAGATGAGCATGATGAAATGCAAAATGACAAGGGTACAATGCAACATAACAAGTGAGATGAGCATCGTGCAAGAAGCAAATATATGAAAAGGCACTCAACATGATCATGGCATAAACATATAGGAATGAATATGCAAAACAATTATGATAATGCAACAAACATAATAAACACACTGGAACCACTAAAATAATTGGAAGGCAACTGGAGCATCGGTCTCGGGGTGTCACACCATTATTGTGACTCAAATCTCTTTTGCCATGTTATAATGACATATACCTATGGACCAACATGCCAGCTCTCCCTCTATCTCACTATAGTACCATAAAGTGTGGGGCCTACTTGATCCCATCAGCGTTCTTATTTTCCTTGGAAAAATAACAAACCAGATGAAGGATGAAGGATGCCCTTGATTATGTGGACCCTTACTTCAAAAAGCATGGATGTGATATAATATAAGCTTATTCTTTGATTTTCCACCGAGATTCCTCACGCTGTGCACAGATGAAGGATGTTGGGCCATTCAGATGCCTTCTTCAGCGCGCCGTCATCCTCTCCCCTAGACAACATCGATGGCATTTCGGCGTTGAGGAGAAAGTATCATGTCACATATATGCTGCTTGATTCCGTGGATTCTGGATCTCCTTGGGAAAAAGTAGGTGAATTATTTTCAAAGGTGCAGATTAATAGGGCATGATAACCCTGTTTTTATTCTTAGGTTTATTTTGATCCCAGGCATTAGAAGGATTTTCTTTTTGGCTGTTATGCTGCTCTGCTAGGCATTAGAAGGATTTCATTTTTTACTGGTACGCCTGCTCTGCACCATTATCTAAATAAAATCCTAAGAAGAGTATGTCTGTAGCTAGCTTTCACTTGCTTCTGTTTTGGGAAATGTAGCAACAATACAACATGTACTCCTATGTCCTGCATATGAACGTGAGAAGAAACTGAGGCACGCCCTACTGTATTAATACCGGTGACCCATGTTCAGCTAATTGTTTTACACACTTTTGTATGGGCACTGTTTAATATCGTATTAGATTTATCATTCCCCGCAAAAATAATAATATAGGGTATATGATTGTCCAGTAAAATAGAGTAGGCCAATCTATAGGCTGAAGTAAGTTAGTTTTGTTTTATTCACAGGAATGCATGTGTTTTATCACTCACTAATTATATGGGGTTTTCACACATACAAGTGATGCATTTGACAGATTTTGAGAGGAAATAGGTTGTTTTCTATTGTGTTTTTTTTCATAGAAATAGAAATCGGTTTTCAGAGGGACGTTGGTTTCTGCCTTGGCCTTCTAAAGTTGAAAGATCACGCTGTTTTAATTACTTTTGGAGGATTCCGTCATTTTGAGAAAGTCAATATCTCAGCAGCAAGCTGGCAACTTGGCCAATGATGTTGGATGAACCAATTCTTTTAGACTCAAATTCTTGGATTGGTGTTGTATATTCTGAATTTCTTTTGTGAACAAAAGTGAGGAGTGGGAGAGGATCCGCAATTGTAAAATTTACTTATTTTCATTGGAATTGTCTACTAATTATGAAATGGTTTTTATTTCTTATGGATTCGGTATACTATTCTTGGACTCATGACATTGTTGTTTTATTTCAATGTTGGACGTGGTTCTGACAAAAAATGCAGGCTGTAGCTGATGGAGACCGTAGCACGTTGCTATAGTGTCAGGTCCTGACGATCATGACACTACAAAAAAAATACACTTCCATGATGATACGTGTTTGTCACAGTAGGTCGCGTTTTTTGTCATGCATGTACATCCATGACGATTTTATGACAGAATCAAGATAGTCATACCCGTGCCGTCGTAGAAGTGTTCCATGACATTACCAAAATTATCATCACGGAAGTGTGCACTTCCATGATGATAAATCGCGCGTCACAGAAGTGCTTTCGTCAAGGGTGACTGACACGTGGCATCCACCGTAACGGAACACCGTTAAGCTATCGGGTCGGGTTTTGGATCCGATATCCCATTAACAGCCCCGACCAATGGGGATTTTCCATGTGTAAAATCATCATTGGCTGGAGGAAACACGTGTCAGCTCATCGTTGGGACAGATGTCATCCACTCATTGGACAGAAGGCGCCTATGATACGTCGACATGTGCCACGGCCCAACAGAGGCCCATTCCTGTGAAAAGGCCGGCCCATTTGACTTGGTCAAAAGGTGGCGGGCCGGCCCATGGAAAGCCTGTTAACGACCTGTTCGCATATAGCCCATTTACAACCCGCTAACCCAAGGCCCGTTACGCCCTATCCGAATTAGGCCCAGTAGCGTCATCTGGGCCACCCAATATGATTCCAGCCCGTTTTCACTTCTGGCCCATGTATGGCCCATGACGTCTTTCGGCCCATATGAGGCCCTATGTAACTCTTGGCCTATTAACGACCCATGGTGAAACTGGCCCGTAATGAACAGTGTATCACTTTACACCCATTAACGGCCCGTGGTGAAACTGGCCCGTAATGAATAGTGTATCACTTTATACCCATTAACGGCCCATTATTCCGTTGGGCCGTTTCCAGCCCATGTTATCTTTCGGCCTTCTCAGATCCCATTTGTTCTTGGGCTCATTTCCAGCATTCGTTTACTTACGGCCCGTTACTGTCATTTTCTGCTTGTGGGCCAAATTCAACCCGTGGTTACAGTCGGCCCGTTTGTGGTCCGTTAATACGTTGGGCCGTTTTCATAGCGTCATCAAATACGGCCTATTAACGATGGCCCGTTATGGTCGGCCCATGAACGGACGATTCCAACTCTAGCCCGTTTACGGCCATAATGCGGCCTGTTATTGGCCCATGTTTGGCCAATCGATCATACGGCCCGTATAAGGCCCATTGATGATACGGCCCGTAGAAGGCCCATTGTTTCTACGGCCTGTAGAAGGCCTACTGTTTCTACGGCCCGTAGAAGGCCCACTATTTCTACGGCCCGTAGGAGGCCCAGTGTCACTACAGTAAATATTAGCCCATGGTTATTGTGGCCTAGTTTTAAAAAATAGGTTATTGCAGCCACTAGCAGACCGCGGAAAAAGAACTGCACTGACTACAAGCAAACAAATAAACAAGACAACAAGGAAATAAATAAGCAAGCAACTTATGCTAGGCTATCACGGCTATTACACATATTACATCCACTGGGCATCAAAGTTCGCCACCAGTGCAAATATAGGGAACAAAGCAGCATATAAACGCCGTAGCAAAACAAGTCCAGAACTGAAACCACTTCAGAAGAGTTCAAGAAACAATATCCTGGGTACCCATAATGCTGGCAAGATGCTTAGCAAGCTTATTAACTTTCTCTTGTTTGGCGCTTAAATCCTCCAGCGCTTGCTGTTGCACAAGAAAGTACGCATCTGAATTCTGCAGGGACTTCCTCAGTCCTTCGGCTTCTTGCCGCAGCACAGCTGACTGATGCCTTTCAGCTTGTAGCTGGGACTGAAGAAGCCGAAGTGATTCAAGCAGCGAGTTCGAAGAGCTTGTGCCAGCGGTACTGGCTAGTAACTCGAACACTACATCAACGCAGGACAGTGGGGTTTTCTCACTGTCTACAAGATCATTTTTATCACCTTTCTTGGAGACCAACAGGGTTGTCTCACTATCTTGAACCTTATCTGCATTACTTTCTCTACCATTGCATAGTGGGGTGCTCTTCTCCAATATTCTGTTTGCATACTACAAGAGAAACAAGCAGACACATCACAGGTTTAGCTTGTAGTATACGAAACTCATTTTGGTAAACCGGTTCAGTAGTAAGGTGGACAGGATAACAGCATGAAACAAACATATATCTATGTACTATGGTCACTGTATTGTCCATATCATTCTAGTTTATGTTCCCTAATCAAGATAGAGACACAGTTCAACTGTCGGAGTAAATGGCCACGGGTAGCCTAACCGACTGCCCCTGGCTCTTCCAAAAAATTATCAGGCCTTTGGGCCTTCAAGCATTTCAAGCATTGGGCCGCCTTCCCCGGTCGGCTATTTCTAAAGCCGACTCCCAGAAGGCGACCCAGCCTCGGCAACCTCCCCCCAAGATAACCACGGGATGTCCGACTCTAGGAAGCCGGCCATAGAGGATGCCGACTTCCTAGAGCCGGCCATGAAGAACGCCGACTCCCCAGAGTCGGCCACGAAGAGCGCCGACTCCAAGGAGCCGGCCAAGAACGCACCCACCAAAACTACATCCTCATAACGGTGACAAGACGGGGTGCGGCCACAGTGCGGCCCACTACCCCCGAAGCCCGAGGCAGGCATGGCCACAGGACGCCGTACGGGACGGCCATCTCCCGTCCGGCTCGGCACTGTAGCCATGCTGGCCTCAACGTCACCCACGACAGACGCCAATACGGCCCACGGGTGGCGGGCCCCTTCAGCCAGAGAGAGGCGCGAAGGCGGCCCGGCCTCCCCCAGTCGGCCAAGGGCGTAGCCGGCTCCCAGAAGCCGGCTACCCCCTCCCTCGAAGCATGTGCCACATTAAGGAGACAAGACGATGTAAGGCTACAGTGAGAGCCCTCGAGGCGGCACACTGTAGCCACGCTTACCTCGACGGAGCCCTCGTCATCAGGGGCGAGGCTACAGTAAGCAGCCGCCGACAAGACCCTAGGCGGTGGGGTCGGCCTGTCGACCAAGAGGCCGGCAGCCGGCGGGACCCACCAGTCGGCGGGCCCCAACGGCCGGCAGAGAAGCCGGCGAGCGTAGACACTGACGGCTGGGACCAGCGCCCAGCCAGATTACAATTGTACCCTCGGGGGGTAGGCCTATATAAACCCCCCGGGACACCCATGCAAAGGGTTGGCTTCTTAGCATTACATACACACCATAGAGAGAGAGAGAGAGAAGCAAGGGCTAGCCTTGTTCTTCTTCTCCCTTGAACCCAACAGCTCTAGGAGCGTTTGTAGCTACTCTTTCTGATCTAGTGATCACGCGGAGACTCCGCAGAGCAGGACTAGGGGTGTTATCTCCTCGGAGAGCACTGAACCTTGGTAAGATTCGCCGGCGTGCATGTCTTCGCCTCATCCCGATTCCAGGCACCGGCGACGTCTTACTGGCACCCACTATGATAAGCCATCCGTTGGCATATGTCGCACCTACCACCCGACATTTGGCGCCCACCGTGGGGCCAGGTGCACCGTTGTCCGGAGACCTGTTTTGGACGGGAACCCTCTTCCTCCCCCACAAGCGCAGCCAGCCTGGTGCGCCCGATGGCGTTTGCCTCGACGCGCTGCAAGGCGTCGACGACGCCTATGCAGCGAGCTGCCTCGCCGATCTTCTCGGCGAGACTCGCATCTCCGACGAGCCTGCGTCCGACACAGGCACGGACTACCCCGAGAGCCGCCTCGTCAGCCTCCTCGACCAGCTTCACGTCTCCAGCGAGCCTGCTATAGATGTGGAGTCGGTCGGCTCCACCGACCCGATGCTCGTCGACTCCGACACGGCATCGCTCGACGCCTACCCCTCCGACGTGGTGGTCTTCGACGATCCTCTCCCTCGAGCTGACAGTGGCAGCAACGCTGTCACCGAAGTGTTGGTCATCAGCCACGTCGCCAACTCGGGCGAGAACGCCCACGACGCCCTGCAAGCGGCAATGCACGACCTCTCCGTCCCCATCCCGGCCGACGCCGACGCCGAGACCCTGGAGGCACGCCGCCTCGCCCTCATCGCGGAAGGCCAGAAGATAGCCTCCATGAGACGCCTCGCCGAGGCCCACCAGCGTGAAGTCGACCGCGCTGCCTTCGGTACGCCGCCGCCTAGCGGACCGAGCCGAGCCGGCTTCGTCCAGAAGCGCGGCGTGGCTATCGCTGGCATGCTGGGGGCAGATCGCCCCGTCTACGCCACCCCGCTCGAGAATTTGCGAGCCGCTCAGGCGGCCGCAGAAGAGCTCAATGGGCTGGGAGCCGATGAGCTCCCCTACATGACAAGACGGATCCAGCAGCTGATCGACGCGGCTGCAGAATGGCACGAAGCCGGCGCCCGTGCTGATAGTCATCCCCCGCGCCGGGAGCACGCCGCGACGTCCCGCTCGCCGACTGCGAGCGGCGTCCGCCAGAAGAAAGACAAGGAGCCGGCTGCCAGCCGCAGCCGGACTCGCATCACCATCGAGCGCGGCGCGGAAGGCCGCCCTCGAGCGGTGGAACGCCAAGGAAATCTGCCTCCTCCCCCGCCTCGAAGAGAGAGACGTCTCACTCCGCCGCCTATCACGCACCCGACTCTTGGCGATCGACTAGGCCGCCGAGGAGGAGTCGGCGAGAACGACGCCCGCCACCGGATCGACCGCCTTGCTCGATCCCTGGCTCTAGAAGAAGAAGACGATGTCGGCCCGCCATGCTTCAGCCCCCGCATCCGCGACGAGCCCTTCCCCAAAGGGTTCTCGCTCCCCAGAGACACGCCCAAGTACAACGGCTCAGTGAAGCCGGAAGATTGGCTCATCGACTACTCCACTGCTGTCAGCATAGCCAACGGCAATCGGCGCGTAGCCGTGAAGTACGTCCCCCTTATGCTGCAAGGCACGACGCGCACCTGGCTCAACAGCCTCAAGCCTTACAGCATCAATAGCTGGCTGGACTTCACGGAAGTCTTCGTCCGCAACTTCACCAGCACGTACAAGCGGCCTCCCAAGCCTCGCCAGCTCTCCCTGTGCGTCCAAGGACCCAATGAGTCGACCCGCGACTACCTCACGCGGTGGGCCGAGCTCCGCAAGTCTTGCGAGGGGGTGCACGAGGTTCAGGCCATCGAGTACTTCACCGCCGGGTGCCGAGAGGGCACCCTCCTCAAGCACCGACTCCTCTGCGACGAGCCGGCTACCCTCGACGAGTTGCTGGTCATCGCGGACAAGTACGCCACGGCCGACTCCTCGATGAAGACCGAGCTCCGAGTGGACGCCTCTGGGAAGGTGATTGCTCCGGCTCCCGAGACGCCGGCTGGCGACTCCAATCGGCGCCCTTACCAGAACGATCACAAGCGCAAGGCCCCCATGCCGACTTCCACCAGTCGGCAGGTGGCCACGGTTGAAGATGAGCAGCCCGAAGAACGGCCCGCTCCCAAGAAAAAGGGTGGCAGGCCGGCTTTCTCCTACGAGCAGACTCTCGACGCCCCCTGCAAGTTCCACAGCGGCGCGAAGCCGTCCAACCACACGACCCAAAAATGCCACTGGCTCACACGCATCTCCAAGGGTGAAGGGTTGTTGCCGCCTCCGCCTCCCGGCCTGCCGCCTCCAGCCCCTCAGCAGCCGGCGGCTCGGCCGGCAGTCGGAGCCATCCAAGACGAATTCCCTGAAGAGCACGCCGCCTACGTCGTCTTCACCAGTCAAGCCGACGACAAGCGTAGTCGGCGCCGTCAGCATCAAGAAGTCAATGCAGTCGCCTCTAGTGCCCCCGAGTTCATGCACTGGTCAGAGAAGCCAATCAGCTGGAGCCAGGCCGACCACCCAGAGGTGATGCCATCCCCTGGCTCCTATGCACTGGTCTTGGATGTTACCCTCGCGACGGAGAGGCGAGCTGCCCGATTCTCCCACGTCCTGATAGATGGCGGAAGCAGTATCAATATACTGTACCGTGATACCATGGAGAAGCTGAACATCAAGGCGAAGCAGCTTATGCCAAGCCGAACCATGTTCCATGGTATCGTCCCCGGCTTGTCTTGCTCCCCAATCGGCAAGATTAAAATGGATGTTCTCTTCGGAGACAAAGATCATTTTCGCCGAGAAGCGATCTGGTTCGAGGTAGTGGATTTGGAGAGCCCCTATCATGCTCTGCTTGGCCGACCTGCTCTGGCCAAGTTCATGGCTGTGCCCCACTACGCCTACCTGAAGATGAAGATGCCGAGCTCGAAGGGGATCATCACGGTAGCCGGCGATTACAAGAAGTCCATCGAGTGCGCCATGGCCAATAGCCGGCTGGCCGAGTCCCTCGTAGTGGCAGAAGAGAAGAAGATGCTGGAGCGGGTTGTGGCCATGGCCAGCAAGCAGCCGGCCCTGTCCCCCAACCCCAAAGATTGTGATGCACAGGGCTCGTTCCAGCCAGCCAAAGAGACAAAGAAGATACCTCTGGACCCGGAGAACCCGGAGAGGTTTGCCGTCATTGGGGCAAACTTGGACAGTAAATAGGAAGGCGAGCTCGTCGACTTCCTCCGTGAGAATCGAGACATTTTTGCATGGTCCCCAAAGGACATGCCGGGTGTCCCGAAGGATTTCGCCGAGCACAAATTACATGTCCGAGCCGACGCGAAGCCGGTCAAACAGCCCCTCCACCGACTGTCAGAAGAGAAGCGAAGAATCGTAGGAGAAGAGATAGCCCAGCTCCTTGCCGCTGGCTTTATCATGGAAGTGTTTTTTCCAGAGTGGCTTGCCAACCCAGTTCTGGTATTGAAGGAGAATAACAAGTGGCGTATGTGTATAGACTACACCAGCCTGAACAAAGCCTGCCCCAAGGATCCGTTTGCCTTGCCATGGATCGACCAAGTGATAGACTCCACAGCCGGATGCGAGCTGTTGAGTTTTTTGGATGCCTACTCAGGGTACCATCAGATCAAGTTGGACCCAGCTGACCGCCTGAAGACTGCCTTCATCACACCATTTGGAGATTTCTGCTACCTGACTATGACATTCGGCTTGAGGAATGCCGGTGCCACTTTTCAGCGTTGCATGCAGAAATGCCTCCTGAAACAACTCGGCAGAAATGCCCACGTCTATGTAGACGACATTGTGGTGAAGACAGAGAAGCGCGGCACCCTGCTGGAAGATCTCAAAGAAACATTCGCCAACTTGCGCCGATTCCAAATCAAGCTCAACCCCGAGAAGTGCGTGTTCGGAGTACCAGCCGGCCAGCTGCTAGGCTTCCTGGTCTCCGAACGCGGCATCGAGTGCAACCCTGTGAAGATCAAGGCCATCGAGAGGATGGAGATTCCCACCAAACTGCGAGATGTGCAGAAGTTCACCGGCTGCTTGGCCTCCCTGAATCGCTTTATCAGCCGACAAGGAGAGAAGGCTCTCCCCCTGTACCGACTCATGAAGAAGTCCACTCACTTCGAGTGGAATGACCAAGCCGACCAAGCCTTCCATGAGTTGAAGAAGATGCTGACCACTCCGCCTGTCCTGGCAGCGCCGACTGAGAAGGAGCCCATGCTCCTCTACATTGCCGCGACCAGCCGAGTAGTCAGTACTGTTGTTGTGGTCCAGCGCCCGGAAGAAGGCCGAGCCCAGCTAGTCCAGAGGCCGGTGTACTATCTAAGCGAAGTGCTATCCAGCTCAAAGCAGAACTACCCGCACTACCAGAAGATGTGCTATGGGGTATACTTCGCCGCCAAGAAACTGAAGCCCTACTTCCAAGAGCATCCCATCACGGTCGTATGCACCGCCCCGCTCGCCGAGATCATAGGCAGCCGGGATGCATCCGGCCGGGTGGCTAAATGGGCCATTGCACTGGCGCCCTACACGATCTTCTACCAACCCCGCACCGCCATCAAGTCCCAAGCATTGGCCGACTTCCTCGTCGACTGGGCCGAGACCCAGTACCTACCGCCGGCTCCCGATTCTACCCATTGGCGGATGCACTTTGACGGGTCCAAGATGCGCGCCGGCTTGGGAGCCGGCATCGTCCTCACCTCTCCCAAAGGCGACAAGCTCAAGTACATGCTGCAGATCCACTTCGCCGCCTCCAACAACGTGGCCGAGTACGAGGCGCTCGTACATGGGCTCCGGCTAGCCAAAGATCTCGGCATACGCCGGATCCTGTGTTACGGCGAGTCAGACCTGGTGGTCCAGCAGTCGTCTGGCGATTGGGACGCCAAGGACGCGAACATGGCGAGCTATCGATTCCTCGTCCAGCAGATCAGCGGGTACTCCGAAGGGTGCGAGTTCCTTCACGTGCCAAGGGCCGACAACGACCAAGCAGATGCCCTAGCATGGATCGGCTCCACCCGACAAGCCATACCGACTGGCGTCTCCCTCCAGCGCCTCCTCAAGCCGTCCATCAAGCCGTCTCCAGAGTCGGATTCTATCTTCGTACCGCCTGCGCCAGATGCAGCCGGATTCGACTGGAGGAACCCTGCAGGCGGCACGGGGACTTCGGCAACTGGCTCGGGGACTGCCGTAGTCGCACCCGGCCCGGGGACTTCAGAACCCGGCCCGGGGACTGCAGCAGTCGGCCCGGGGACTGCAACGACACAAGAAGCGGTGGCCGACTCCGACTCCACGCCACCCAACCCACCCACCCGAGTCATGGTGGCTACGCTAACAGAAGAAGAAGTCACAGCTCCATCATGGGCCCAGCCCATCCTCAAGTTCCTGGTCAGCAGAGAACTGCCGGCTGATGAGATCTCAGCAAGACTAGTGCAACGACGAGCCGGAGCATATGCAATAATCAACAGAGAGCTTGTGAAGCGCAGCGTCACTTGAGTCTTCCAGCGTTGTGTCGAGCCAGAAAAAGGAGTGGCAATCCTCAAGGATATCCACCAAGGCGAATGCGGCCACCACGCAGCCTCAAGATCACTTGTGGCCAAGGCTTTCCGCCATAGTTTCTTTTGGCCGACTGCCTTGGAAGATGCCAAAGAGATAGTCAAGAGCTGCAGAGGATGCCAAGTTTTCAGTTCCAAGCAACACCTGCCGGCTTCTGCACTCAAGACCATTCCCCTTACCTGGCCCTTTGCCGTCTGGGGACTGGACATGGTGGGCCCTTTCAAGACAGCCCGCGGCGGCTTGACACATTTACTTGTCGCCGTGGACAAGTTCACCAAGTGGATCGAAGCGAAGCCGATCAAGAAGCTGAACGGGCCGACTGCCGTAACATTCATCACCGACATCACTACTCGGTACGGCGTGCCGCACAGCATCATCACCGACAACGGCACGAACTTTGCCAAAGGAGCACTGGCACGTTTCTGCACGACGCAGGGCATCCGACTGGACTTAGCGTCCGTTGCCCACCCGCAGTCAAACGGCCAGGTCGAGCGAGCAAATGGACTCATCCTCTCCGGCATCAAGCCTCGACAGGTTGTACCACTAGAGCGATCAGCCGGCTGCTGGCTCGATGAGCTGCCGGCTGTCCTCTGGAGTCTGCGCACTACACCCAACAAGTCAACCGGCTACTCCGTTCTTCCTTGTATATGGTGCCGAGGCTGTCATCCCAACCGACATCGAGTTCGACTCGCCTCGGACCACCATGTACACAGAGGCAGAGGCCAAGGAAGCAAGAGAAGACGGCGTCGACCTACTGGAAGAAGGCCGGCTGTTAGCACTCAGTCGGTCCGCCATCTACCAGCAAGGGTTGCGCCGCTACCACAACCGCAAGGTCAAGCCAAGATCCTTCCAAGAGGGCGACCTTGTGCTTCGGCTGATCCAGCGAACAGCCGGCCAGCACAAGCTCTCGGCCCCTGGGGAAGGCCCCTTCGTCATCAGCAAGGCACTAGGCAACGACTCCTACTACTTGATCGACGCGCAAAAACCAAGAGCACGCAAGAGAGATGAATCCGGCAAGGAGTCGGAGCGACCATGGAACGCGAACCTCCTGAGAAGATTTTACAGTTGAAAGCAGTATGTATCATGCTACCCTTTTGTATTAAGTACAAACCAACAGGCCCCCCGAACAGTACTCGGGGACTGCCTTTATTTATCTATGAATGACGAGTGTCATATCCATGAATGTAGTATTACATTTGATTTCTTGTCTGGCACCGGGTCCGACTAGTCGGCCCGGGGACTGGCCGCCTTGAGCTATATTAAAAGTTCTACCTGAAGTCAGACAAGTAGTGTGCCGGCTCCCGAGTCCTCTCTTGTTGAAAGTCGCAGCTCGAAGAACCGACTGTCCGATTAGCAAGAGACAAGGCAGAAAGGATGCCCACACGAAAAACGGCTAAGGACCAACGAACTTATATAGAAAAAGACGGCCTCCAACCACGCTTGCCGGCTGTCAGAACAGCCGGCTGGCCGGCTTCCTAAAACACTTAGCTCTAATCCAACAAAGCTAGAGTACTTACCCTCCCAACTGGCCAAGCACTTCTCCAGCAACAGATTGCAGAGCAACTGTCTGTCTGGGGAGGCGGCAACCAAGGGAGGGCGGCAAAGGAAACAGCAAAAGGATGAAAAGCAAAGAACGAGGAAAAGCCAAATGCATGCATAAGTTATATATACATATAAAGCCCCCAACAGGCCGGCAATAGACATAAGTTTGAATACACCCCCAGTGGGTGGAATTGTGCAGACTTAACAGAATATTGTTCCAAAAGTGACAAGACAGGAAAACAAAAGATAGCAGGCTAGACTAAGGCGCGGTGCGGGAGCCAGGCTGGTCGGTGGAGACGGCGTCGCCGGCTGAAGGAGTGGCCGGCTGGCGGGTCTCGGCTTGGTCACCACCGGTGGCAGGCGACGCACCCGCGCGTGACGTGGTGCTGGAGGCACTGTCAGGCTGAGGCCGGTCGGCCGCTCCACCACCCGGCTCAGCGTCTTCACCCTCCTCCTCTTCCTCCTCGCCCTCGTCGCTGGAGTCGATCTCCTCCGCCGAGTCTTCACCGTCTGCCGGGTTCAGCCCGAACCACTCCTCCGGCTAGGCGACACCGTTGTCATCTACCTCAGGAGCGAAGACGCTGGTGTCGGTGTAGTCGGCGATCGCCGAAGCCCGCCGGATGATAGCCGGCCGCACCAGCTCCGGCTCCGTGTCGGCTTGTTGCCGCCAGGTAGCCAGCTGATCCAGGCTCAGGCCGGGGTACCAGGCCTTGACGAACTCCAGCGCCCGCCTGGCGCCGAACCGAGCTGCCGAGGCCGTCCAGGCTTCGAAGCGACCGACCGCCACCTCCAGCCAGCCGGCAGTCCGACTGGGGGTGCGGGGAACCACTTCGCCGGGCCAGAGGGCGGCCAATACTTGCGCCCCGGCACGCTGAAGCCGGCAGAGCAGTCGGTGAGCCGGCTGTAAACGGGCCTGGATCGCCAAGAGCTCCTCCTCCAGCGAACGGCCAGCGCTTGGGGCAATCTCGAAGCCAGCCTGCCTTCGCGCTTGGCGGTGGGCCTCGATGATCTGGTTGGCGGCGGTAGAATAGCTAGGGAAGTACTCTGTGCAAGAAAGAAAGAGAAAACACCAAGTCAGAAAACGAGCCAAAAGCGGCAGACGGCAAGAAAGGACGAAGAAGTAGGCGGCTTACCGTCAACCCGATCTTCGATCTGACCATAGCCAGTGATCAGAGTTTGCCTCGCTTCAGCCCAGCCAGCCGCTTCTGTCTCGTACTCGGCCTGGAGGGCGGCTTCGCGGTCCTGCACCGCCTTTAGAGTCGCCTTGTGGCCCTCCTCCTGGTCGGCCAACTTCTTGGCCAGGCGGTCACGTTCCTGCATCAAGGCAGCAAGCTCGGCCTCCTTGGCACGAAGGGCAGTCTGAGACTCTCCCAGCTGTGCCCTCAGACCGGCGTTGGCCGCTGCGGGGACGGCAGAAAAAGAAAAAAAACAATAAGAGGAAGTCGTCAAGGAAGATCCGACCCGACTGCTCAGCAGTCGGCCCGAATCTCGGGGACTACACCCAGTCGGTGCGCTAACGCGCCCCCACGTGAGATCAAGAACAAAGCACTTACCCCGGCTCTCAGTTAGGTTGGCGGTCTTCTGGGTCAGCTCCCGAGCCAGGGAGTTGAAGGCAGCCGCGCGAAGATTGTGGTAGTCCTGCAAGACAGGCAGAAGATCGGAGTAAGAACAAGAATAGCAAAGCCAAATCCACTAAGAAGTTCCAAGCCGCCTGCTCAGCAGCCGACTCGGAACTCGGGGACTACACCCAGTGGGTGCGCTGACGCGCCCCCACGGAAGAAACCAAGATCAAGAAGAAGCAAGATAAGAAGACTAACCCGGATGGCCGCCCGCGTCGCAAGGAATTCGTCGGTGTACTGCCTCAGCGCCGTAGCCTGGGCCTGGAGCCGGGTCCGGACGTCCTGCGCGGCCACGTTCATCACGGCCGTCCCTCCGTCCGGCGTCCACCCCGAGGTGGCGCTGGCCACCTCCACGTCCTGGGCCGACGAGCTGGAGCCCGCGGCCGGCTGCGGCTCCGAAGCAGCCTTCGGTGGCTCTGACGCAGCCTTCCCCGCGCCCCGGCTCGGCGGCATCCGGACCGCCAGCTCAGTCCTCGCGGCCGGCTCGCCCCCCGCCGACTGCGCAAGCGGAAGATCAGGCCGGCCGCCTTGAGCCGTCCCAGTCGGCACCGGCGCCCTCTCCAGGATGACGACGTCGTCATCCCTCTCCAGCCCTGGCTGGTCGCTGCCGGCTTCTTCTGGCGGGGGCTCCGGGGCCCCAGGCGCTGCGACGCGCAGTGGGGTGACCAACAAGGCCCCCTCCGCCGTCGCCGTAGCTGCAGCCTCCGCTTGGGCCTTGGCTGCGGCGTCGGCGCGCGCCTTCGCCGCCTCCTCCTCCTGTGCCGCCTTCCGTGCCTCCGCCTCCCGCTCCTCCCGCACCTCCCGCGCGTTCCGTTCCGTCGCCGCTTGAAGGTCGGCACGGGGGTCCACGCGGCGAGTGGTGCTCCCAGATCCCCTCGGCCACTCAACGACGGAGGCGGTAGCCGCCCGCTCGAGCGACAATGGAGCTCTGGTTGTTTGGAGAAAAAGACAAGGATTCAGGAACCACCAGAGAAAAGAAAGAAAAAAGAGTACACGAAAGAGTGTGAACTTACGCCGACACCGTCTGCGGTTGCTTCACCGTCTTGCAGAAGCGAGCTGCCTTCGCGGCCGCCTCCTCCCGCCTAGTCGCCGCTGCCCCACCTCGGGGCTTCTTCGTCCGACTGCCGAACAAACCCTGTGCGGCGCAACGCTTTTGCCCGCCGCCCCGAGCAGGCGGTGCAGCGGAGGAACCCGCGCCGCAGCCAGATGCCGGCTGACGGCGCGGCACGACTTCGGCCTCGTCGTCATCCGGCCAGTCGTCGAAGGTGACTCCATGCCCGGAGCCGCCTGCTTCGCCACCGGTTTGGCCACCACCCGGCTCGGTGTTGTCGTCCATAGCAGCCGCCCCCAAGTCGGGATCCTCCAGATCGTGCTCCGTCCGGTCGGGGGCGAATCGGCGCTCCGCGCCCGACCCGCCTGCAGGCCGAAGAAGAGGGCTCTGTCGAAAACAAGCCGACTAGTCAGAGTCGGCCAAAAGGAACTCGGCAACAAAACTGAGAAAGATAAAGAGACAAGGAGAACATACCGTGGGCGGCGGATTGGTTCGGCTATATGGCTCCTTGCCGAACTGCCACTCTTCGGAGAGTTTGCAGTTCGCGAGGTAGTTCACCATATAGGCCACCTCCTCGTGCGGCATGTCCTTGGTACACATCCGGCTCGGATCGAGCTGGCCGCTCATCTGACAGATCAGATACGGGCGGCTCTGGAGCGGGAGTACCCGGCGCGTGACGAAGGCGGCCAGCAGGTCGGGCCCCGACAAGCCCTCCGAATGGGTCATCGCTCGCACTCGGGCGACGGCTGCGGATCCAGCCGGCGTCAGCGCCACGGCCCGGTAGGACCATTGGGGCCGCCCGCCCGCCGGTGGGCCGGCTACGTAAGCCGACAGGTTGACGTAGTCGCCCTGCGGGGCGACGTTCCTGACGTAGAAGTACGACTTTTGCCATAACTTCACCGACTGGATCAGCGTGATGACGGGGAAGGGGTTGTCGGCAGCCACCCTCCGCATCGCGATGAAGGCGCCAGTCTGAGCCGGCACGCCCTGCATGCGCGTGCCCAGCTTGGACTGGAAGAACTCCCCCTAGAGCTCGAGGGTAGGGAGGACGCCGAGGTAGCCTTCGCACAGGGTGACGAAGGCAGACAGCAGCACCACCGCGTTCGGGGTGAGGTGGTGCGGCTGGAGCTGGTAGAACTCGAGCCAAGAGCGGAAGAAGGCGCTCACGGGCAGGCCAATGCCGCGCAAGAAATGCGAGCGGAAGACCACCCGCTCGCCCCCCGCAGCTCCGGCGTAAGCTCCTTCGCCGGCGCGAGACGGACCTCCACCTTGTCCGCGCCGGGCAGCCGCCGCGTCTTGTGGAGGAATTCGACGTGATCCTCGTGGATGTTGGAGCCGTCCCAATCCCCGCCGTACTGCTCCGTGGCGGGAGGCATGGTGAAAACGAGTGCGGCGGCGGAGGAACGAGTGGTGGAAGAGCGCGGCGGCGAGGCGCTGTTGCAAGAAAGGGCAGGAGGAAGAAGATGGTGGAAAGAGGAGGAGCGTGCGAGAGCCTGCCGCTCTCCCCCCTCCCCCTACTTATAGCTTCGCAAGGTGAAGCCGGGGAGGCCGGACGTGGGGTGAGACGTGGGATTAACTGCACCCACTCCCCCCACGCCTCGCGGTTATTACGCCCTAAAGGCGTGCCGAAACTGCCGCAGGGAGATGTGCGGGCGGTTTCGGGCTGCAGAGGATCCACGCCTGGGCCGGGGCGTGGACGTGGCGGGCCCTCGCCCTGCGGCGACGTCCCGTCTCGCGCGTGGGCTGGTAGGCTTTTTGGCCGCGAGAGGCCACGTGGTTCGCAGGCGGCAAGTGGCCGGCCCGCGGCCCGGTGCACGCGCTGGCGAGCTCCCGCCCTCCGACTCCAGAATTTTTGGCCAAGACGGCGCGCCTAACCAAGGCCGGCTCCCAGCTGCCGGCTTGTCAAGATAGGAAGCTGACCGAGCTTCTCGACTCCTACCCAACCTCGAAGCCCAATCAGCTTCGGGGACTACTGTCGGAGTAAATGGCCACGGGTAACCTAACCGACTGCCCCTGGCTCTTCCAAAAAATTATCAGGCCTTTGGGCCTTCAAGCATTTCAAGCATTGGGCCGCCTTCCCCGGTCGGCTATTTCTAAAGCCGACTCCCAGAAGGCGACCCAGCCTCAGCAACCTCCCCCCAAGATAACCACGGGATGGCCGACTCTAGGAAGCCGGCCATAGAGGATGCCGACTTCCCAGAGCCGGCCATGAAGAACGCCGACTCCCCAGAGTCGGCCACGAAGAGCGCTGACTCCAAGGAGCCGGCCAAGACCGCACCCACCAAAACTACATCCTCATAACGGTGACAAGACGGGGTGCGGCCACAGTGCGGCCCACTACCCCCGAAGCCCGAGGCCGGCATGGCCACAGGACGCCGTACGGGACGGCCATCTCCCGTCCGGCTCGGCACTGTAGCCATGCTGGCCTCAACGTCACCCACGACAGACGCCAATACGGCCCACGGGCGGCGGGCCCCTTCAGCCAGAGAGAGGCGCGAGGTAAGGCTACAGTGAGAGCCCTCGAGGCGGCACACTGTAGCCACGCTCCCCCAGTTGGCCAAGGGCGTAGCCGGCTCCCAGAAGCCGGCTACCCCCTCCCTCGAAGCATGTGCCACATTAAGGAGACAAGATGAGGTAAGGCTACAGTGAGAGCCCTCGAGGCGGCACACTGTAGCCACGCTTACCTCGACGGAGCCCTCGTCATCAGGGGCGAGGCTACAGTAAGCAGCCGCCGACAAGACCCTAGGCGGTGGGGTCGGCCTGTCGACCAAGAGGCCGGCAGCTGGCGGGACCCACCAGTCGGCGGGCCCCACGGCCGGCGGAGAAGCCGGCGAGCGTAGACACTGACGGCTGGGACCAGTGCCCAGCCGGATTACAATTGTACCCTTGGGGGGTAGGCCTATATAAACCCCCCGGGACACCCATGCAAAGGGTTGGCTTCTTAGCATTACACACACACCATAGAGAGAGAGAGAGAAGCAAGAGCTAGCCTTGTTCTTCTTCTCCCTTGAACCCAACAGCTCTAGGAGCATTTGTAGCTACTCTTTCTGATCTAGTGATCATGCGGAGACCCCGCAGAGCAGGACTAGGGGTGTTATCTCCTCAGAGAGCCCTGAACCTGGGTAAGATTCGCCGGCGTGCATGTCTTCGCCTCATCCCGTTTCCAGGCACCGGCGACGTCTTACTGGCACCCACTATGATAAGCCATCCGTTGGCATATGTCGCACCTACCACCCGACATCAACTCATATATTTTTAAGACACAACAGCATAGACAGAATATAAGTGTGAGAAACTACACAGCATTGGCAGCACTTGTAATGTGCATCACATGAGAACATAACTGTTTATACAACTTAAACTGAAATCAACATAGAGCAAGAAGTTAGAATAGCAATCCAGTTAAAGAAATAGGTTTAAAACATACCTGTTGCGCCATTGGAGTTTCAATTGGATCCTTCAAATTTGAAAGTAGTTGGTATGAGTAAATACAGTGATGCAATAGCAAAGGAGTATGGACCATAGCTACGGAATCTGACCTGAGAACAGTTGCTCTTCTGCTTTAAACGTGGAGTTTGGGTTAGCTGTGGTGGTCTTCGTGCTTTGGGCACTGCAGTAGCTTTACAAACTGCTCGTGTGGGGGTACTCTGTGGTGGACATGGTGCTTTGTCAACTTAAGTGGGTTACTATCTGCTGGGGTTGCGGTTAGATGGGTTGTAGCTGGTTCTTTGCCCAATGGTGTAAGTGTGCAATCTGGAAGAGTCTCGATTATGTGTGGTGGGGCTAGTTTGTGGGCCAGTACAACCATGGTTCTATCAGCATCGACGGGTAGCACTGTCTTTTGTGAAGAACGGGTTTTTGCTCCCTTAGATACTGCCATCACCCCCTCCAATTCAAATGACTGATAAACAACAAAAGAAATTGAACGTACATACATTGTATGATAGACAGATGTGGTAATTCACATATATGTTGTCTAACCAAACATGACAGCATGACACAATTTCACATATATGATGCCTAACTAAACATGATAGCATGACACAGTTTCAGATATATGATGGATAACTTAACAGGATATAATGGCATAATTCAATATATGATGAGTACCTAAACAGGATGACATGACAAAACTATATGATGTCTTTCTAAAATAGGTTGGGATGAAATAATTCACATACATGTTGTCTAAGTATACATGATGGCATGATATAATTGACATAATTGATTCATATACTAAGCAGCTGACACTCGCATGTATGATCTCTAAACTAAGTAGATAGAATTCAATATTGTGCATATGATGTCTAAACTAAGCAATGCAAGACACCATATGCATCATATGAGAAATATAAACATTGCAACTTAGAGCATACACCTCAGGTGGGATATAGGACTGGTCATCTGTCTCTGAATCCTCCTCTGAGGAGCTCCCTGTAACCATCGAGATATATGCTTCAACAGGTACCATTGCCTGCTTTGAAGACCTTGTTTTCACTCCAGATTTTTCCATAACCGGCTCAAATGGCTGATACACATGAAGAGTAGTTCAATATACACAGATTGTCGACAAATGGAATACGTAATGAAAAAAAAGATGGCATGAGATAATTCACATATATGATGCCTGGCTTCATGGCGGTGCATAATTCACATATATGATAATTGGCTGAAAAACATGGCATTGCATAATTCACATATCTGATGTAGAAAGCAAACAGGAGGCATTCACACAAAGCATGTCTAATCTAAGCAGATGGCATGGCAATGCAAGACACCATATGCATGATATGAGCAATATAACCCAGCCAAGTTAGAGCATGCACCTCGGGGGGGGAATACGACTGGTCATCTCTCTCTGAATCCTCCTCTGAGGAGCTATCTGTAACCAGCAAGAAATCTGCATCGACAGGTAGCACTGACTGCTCAGAAGACCTTGTTTTCACTCCAGATTTTCCCATGGCTGACTCAAATGGCTGATGCACAGGAAGAGTAGATGAATGTATAAACATTGTTGACAAATGGAATACATTATGGAAAAATATATGGCACAATACAATTCACATATACGATGACTGGCTAAACAGGATGGCGTTGCATGATTCACGTATATGATGACTGGCTAAAGAAGATGGCATTGCATAATTCCCATATACTCCCTCAGTTCCTAAATATTTGTCTTTTTAGAGATTTCAAATGGACTACCACATACGGATGTATATAGACATATTTTAGAGTGTAGATTCACTCATTTTGTTCCCTATGTAGTCACTTGTTGAAATCTCTAAAAAGACAAATATTTAGGAATGGTGGGAGTATGATATAGAAACCAAACAGGTGGCATTCACACAAAGCAAATCTAAACTAAGCTGATGACATATAAGATGTATAATGTAAGCAATGCAAGGCGCCATATGCATGATATGACCAACATCAGCATGCCAGGTTAGAGCAAACACCTCAGGTGGTAAACAGGCGTGGTCGGCTCCTTCTGAATCTCCATCTGAACAGTTATCTTCCTCTAGAATAGAATCTGGAAATGCAGGAGGGGGGGGGGCACTTCGCCCACCATGGAGCGGCGTCTGCATGACATTATATTCGCACGCAACGGTCTTCTCTTTTTCTCTACATGTTCAGTACGATTGTGTACAATATCTGACATGCATAATAAAAAAATAGTTAGATTTTGTAAGGCCTAAGGGGTGCATGCAAAAATCAGGACTGATGGTAGCAAACGAGTGGATGGATCCAAAACTAATGATAGCAGGTAGATTATAGCTTCAGTTTAAAAATATAGACAATGGATCATCTATTGTTTGTTGCCCACCCAACATGAACCACATAGAAGACCCCAGATGAACCAGATAGTAGACAGATACTATTCGTTGCTGGCTCGATATGAGACCCATGGGCAATTCAAAACTCAAGATTGAACGATAAAGTAGCAGGTAATAATAACCGATGTATAACGTAAGCAAACACGAAAGACTGCGACCTCTCTTCCGGAACTGTGTAGTCCTTAGGTTCATCTGCTCAGTCGATGATGGTAATGCAGTTGGCGTGGCTGCCGGCAATGGGGAAGATGATCTGAGGCGGCGAAAGGAAGTCTGCAGGGGGGATCTCTGCTGTAGTGAACGCTTCTGTCGATGGTGACCTCAGGTGGGGTGGATGACGGCACGGCAGGAGCAGGACATAACACACAGAGTTTTCTTTGACGCCTATCTGAAAATGAAGTAAATCTGTAAGGGCTCCTTAGAATTGGAGGATTCTATAAACGCAGGGACAGGAAAAACACAGGAATAGGATAGGAATGCACGTGCAAAACAGAGCATTTGGAAACATAGGATTTCAGTCAACCTGGATGTTTAGCTCACATGAATTGGAAGAACAGAGGAATGGAGAAACAAAGTGATGCGACGAGTGTACAACCTCTTTGGCATAGCCTTGTGGACCTCAGCATCATTGGGTTGGACGTGGAGGATGGTGATGATGCTCGTGTGACCGTCGGAGGCGGGGAAGAAGATCCGAGGCCTCTGGAAACGGCGCCGAGGGTACTGCTCCGCTGTTATGGATGGTTCCGTCATTGGAGCAGCTCCGCTAAGATGTACGGCGACGAGGCTGAAGCATGACAAGACAGACAATGTTAATCTGAAGTGGGACCCTAATATCATCTGCAATAGATGATGTAAAATACATCACCAAAAAGTGATAGATGTAAAACGCATCAGCCGCGCCACGGCCACTCCGATAGATGCTGTAAGTACTGTTCACTATGAACTTAACTGAAGAAAATGAACTTCACAGTCGAAACTGAATTTTACTGTCGAAACTGATTGAACTAGTAATAGAGCATTGCAATAGATGTTTAGGGCATTCGAGCACTAGTAGCAGAGAAGCAGTGATCTAAGTCAGCAGACGCTCGAGCAGGGAACGCACTAGCAGAGAGCAAGTCATGCAGTAGCACCGCGAGCGAGTGCTAAAGCAGCAACTCCTGTAGCTGCCGGAGGTCGTGCAGCAGCAGCAGCACAAGCGAGAGCAAGAGCAGAGCACCAGCATGAACGAAAGCAGGAGCAGTGCAATAGCGCGACCGACAGCAAGAACAGAGCCACAGCGCGAGCGAGAGCCAGAGCAGCTGCAACTAGTGCCGTTGTGGAAGTCGCCGCCGAGGAAGCAACGACATGGGGGAGAGACGCCGTGGATGATGTGGCCGGCGATAGCGCCGTCGATGGAGACACGCCATGTCTGCTCGGTATCGAGCACCGGCAGCCCCGTGAGATCGAATAAAAGATAAAATGCAGCGATGAGTGCAGAACCTCCTTGGTGGCGCCGAGTTGGCCTCGGCTTCATCGGAGGAATTGGTGAGGGTGCTGCGGTTCCGGTGGGGCAGGTCAAGACAGCGCTGTGGGGATTGAGGTGGCGCGATAGACGAGGCGAACGTCGGGGCAGCTCCTTGGAGGTGGAGGACGGGGTGGCTGATCTGGCGGGACGACGAGATCGACAATGGATCCTCATCCCGTGCGGTGGATGAGGGACGACGAACTGTTGCGGTGGACGACGTAGTCGGGGAAGAGTCTCCGGCTGGGCGGCGGTCGGGAGGCCGACAGAGGAGCGTGGGGTTTCACGGGTTTTGGTGGCCTCGGTGTATGAATGGGGGGGCGAAGGGGGAGGGGGGAGCCAAGCTTAGGGACGCGCTTGTCCGAAATGTAGGGTAAGTTACCAGCGTACCCCCACCGGTTTTGACACCGCGACGTGGAGCTTCATTTCCGGCTGAGGGGTAGAAGGGGGATTTCGCGTGTCTGGGCTGCGGGAGCGATTTCGGATGAGGAGGGAGTTCTCGCGCGCGTCCAAATTTTGGGATAACAAGGCGCGGCGCGGGTTGAAGAAGCGGGAGTTTCAAAGCAGGTGAGACAAAAGATACTCGAGCTTGAAAATTTCAGGATAACAAGGTGCGGATTCCTTGTTCAGCAGAACAAACTTAACGTGTAAAAAAAACAATTCATACAAGACACAAGAGAGTCATGTCCCCTTTTACCATATTGCTATAGATGCCATTGAAAAAATTAGAAGAAAAATGTAAAAAAAAATCGGGAGAACAAGATTACCCTGCACAGTACCAAATCGATCCGCACTTCCCTCAACAACAACAAAAAACAAATCAATTCCCACCAAAGAAAGAGTAATGTCCCTTTTTATATGATTACAGATGCCATGATCTCGAATTTCAATTTTTGAATCCACGTTATGTTGAATTCGAATATATCGTTAGGTGACCTTGCGGTTTATAATTGATGTAGTCATACATTTTGAACTTCCATCTTATATGAACATTTTACTCCACCATGTGAACATATATATTGTCGTCTACCATATGGACTAAATTTGAATCAATTCTCCTTATTTGAATACGATTGTTGTCAAGTTATACAATAATTTAAATAATATCTTGATAACAAAAAACATACATATAGCAGTAATCATATTTCACTATGAACTACATGTACCATACGCTCTCCAATTCAAATATTTGTATCCATTTTATGTTGAATTCAAATCATAGTACATTATTGGTCTAGGTAGCGAGATGTTTGGGATAATCTAAACCCTGTTTTCATACGTATAATTTTTGGCTGAATTGGGACAAGTTTTGGTATAAGCCTCTTGCAAAACCGGAGATTCTCTCAACAAGCCTCGTGGTTCCGAGAGGGAACGTGTCACCTTTGTGTGCGAAACGATATACGCTGCCTCCCCCTGATTTTATTTACAGAGGCAACATAGAACTATATGAGTGCCCTGTTAAATTTTGGAATTATTTCGGGTTCATTTGGCCTTTTTATACATTAATTGAGTTTCTGGACTTTTAATGTGCATAATCTAAATATGAATTGCATGCACATGCTCCGGTGCACCAAAGTGGGTTGAAAAATCACATGTGTGTCCTTGGTTGAATTTCTAGGTCCCATGGAAGAAATGAGAATGAAATTCAAACATCTGGGCGTCATGACTCGGCCGAGAACATCGAGAAACTTTGATTTTAAATTCATGTAAATCCAAAACTCGCCTGGAAATCATGAAACTTGGCATGGTGTCATGTCATGGCACTAACATGTTGTGGTAAAAAATTGGGCCGATTTGGAAGCTCGTGGTTCTAAGAGGGAACGTGCCACCTTTGAGTGTGAAACGATATACGCTGCCCCCCCTTGAGTTTCTTAACAAAGGCCACATAGAACTACATTAGTGCCCTGTTAATTTTTGGAATTATTCCGGGTTCGTTTGTCGTTTTTTATACATTAATTGAGTTTCTGGTCATTTAATGTGCATAAGTCAAATTTGAACTACAAGCACATGCTCTCGTGCACCAAAGTTGGTTGAAAAATCACATTTGTGTCCTCGGGTGAATTTCTAGGTCCCATGCAAGAAATGAGAATAAAATTAAAACATCTGGGCATCGTGGCTCGGCCGAGAACATTGAGAAACTTGGTTTTAAAATTCTTGTAAATCCAAAACACGTCTGAAAATCATGAAAGTTGGCATGGATGTCATATCATGGTACTACCATGTTGTGGTAAAAAAATTGGCCGAATAGGAACAGATTTTGGTATAAGCTTCTTGCAAATTGAAGCTTCTCTCAAGAAGGCTCGTGGTTCTGAGAGGGAACGTGCCACCTTTGAGTGCGAAACGATATACGTTGTCCCCCTTGAGTTTATTTACAAAGGAAACATAGAACTACATGAGTGCCCTGTTAAATTTTGGAATTATTCCGGCTTCGTTTGGCCTTATTTACACATTAATTGAGTTTTTGGTCGTTTAATGTGCATAATACAAATTTGAACTACAAGCACATGCTCCCGTGCACCAAAGTTGGTTGAAAAATCACATTTGTGTCCTCGGGTGAATTTCTACTCCCTCCTTCCATCTATATAGATCCTAATGCGTTTTTCGAGGCTAACTTTGACCAAACGTTAGAGCAATAATATATGACATGCAACTTACACAAAGTATACCTTCAAATTTGTATGTGAAAGGAGCTTCCAATAATATAATTTTCATAGTATACATCTCATGTGCTATTAATCTTGTCAATAGTCAAAGGCTGTCTTGAAAAACACACTAGGCCCTATATAGATGGAAGGAGGGAGTAGGTCCCATGCAAAAAATGAGAATAAAATTCAAACATCTGGGCATCGTGGCTCGGTCGAGAACATTGAGAAACTTGGTTTTAAAATCATGAAACTTGGCATGGTGTCATGTCATGGTAGTACCATGCCGTGGTAAAAAAATTGGCCGAATAGGAACAAATTTTGGTATAAGCTTCTTGCAAATCGGAGCTTCTCTCAAGAAGGCTTGTGGTTCTGGGAGGGAACGTGTCACCTTTGTGTGCACAATTCAAATTTGAAATACAAGCACATGTTCCAGTGCACCAAAGTTGGTTGAAAAATCACATGTGTGTCCTCGGGTAAATTTCTAGGTTCCATGCAAGAAATGGGAATGAAATTCAAAATTCTGGGCGTCGTGGCTGGGTTGGAAACATTGAGAAACTTAGTTTTTTTAATTCCTGTAAATCCAAAACACGCATGAAAATAATGAAACTTGGCTTGGTGCCATGACATGGCACCAACATGCTGTGGTAAATTTGCAGTCCGATTTGCGAAGGCGCACACATTAACAATCAACAAAGTCATTTTGGAACAAGTGCGGTCACGTTACAATCGGACACACAAGTATTATTGAAATCGTGGGCGTTCTACTTACTAGTACCATTTACGTGCCGCCACGCGTCCCCATTTTTTATTAGCTAGGAGGTGCCATGCAGGGTAGCTATTTGAGTACGAGAGGCGTGCGATCAGACTCCTGCGCGTGCTTATCGGGAGGAGAGCCCTTTGACCTCCATCTGCCGTCCACCTCTCTCCTAAGGTCTTCATTAATGGCGCCCGAGCCTATGTTTAATGGCGTGGCTATGTCTCACTCGACTGAGATTTAAGAGAGAAAAAAGAAAATCTGAAAGCACGGATCTTGATGTAAGATCCGACGGACCTATATAGCATCTACTGCGACTTATAGCAAGACTGATGAATATATAAGGACGATTAATTTTTTTTGATCAAAGAAGGGCTTGCCCCTTCCGATTTTCATTACTGAAAACCACCACAATTCACAAGAAGTTCAGCACAACTCCAGCCTAACACGAAGGACTAAAAGCTATCAGATTGAAATCGCAACATCCCAAGAGGCCAACAAAGGCCAAACATCCGCGCTAGAACCCAACATTTCAGAACCGACGACACAATCCACATCCTAAACCGATAATTACATCAAAAGAAACCAGGAAACTGAAGGAAGCCCAGCAGCAACTAGAAGAACATCAACGCCAGGGTCGCCACTGCAAGAGTTTTCTTCATTCCAGCCTCGCAACATTGATCTTCCACAGAAAGATAAGGACGATTAATTGTCTTACATAATTAGAAAGATAATTAAAAAAGCCACATGCGGCTACGCCCGAAATACACAAGGGCAAAAGAAGAAGGAAGACAAGGATCTGGCTCGCTGATCTCTACTTTCTTGATGCGTTGCTGCAGGCCGCGGGAACTAGTCTCCGCGGCGAGCGACGATGAGCTCTTTCGTGTCCTCAAGACTCTGCTTGAGAACATCTACGGATTCCTCCACCAGCCTTTGGCGCTCGTTGCGGAGCATGTCATTCTCGTCTATAAGTTTCTTGACGATGATGCCGGTCCTCTTCAACAAGGCACTGGTCTCCTCCTGCTGGTCTGCACTTCGGACGATCTTCTCCTCAGCAGGTCGCGCTCGGCCTGGAGCCTCTCATTGCCCTCCCTTAGTTGCCGGATGACGCCGGTAGCCTGTTCAAACGAGGCTTTCATGTCGTCCTGCAACCTCGCCCAGCCGGAGATCTGATCTATCTGGCTATGGACGATCGCATGCATGCGCCTATAACAGTCGTCGCCTGCCCGCGAGAAATTTTCCCAGGCCGCCGCGGCGCGGCAGGACATCTCTGCCGCATTCGTGGCGCGGCGGGACATCTCTGCTGCTTCCGCGGCGCGGCCGGACCTGTCTGCTGCATCGACAGCGCGGCGGGACCTCCGTGCTGCTTCAGCGATGCGGCGGGACCTTTGTGCTGCTACTTCTGTGCGGCGGGACATGTCGGTTGCTCTCGCAGCGAGGCGGGACATCTCTCGTGCTTCTGCTTCCATGCTCGCCTCTCCCTGGTGGCAATCTCTCGACCCAGAACTCACGCTGGCCATGGTAGACACAAGGGAAGGATGCTGAATGACTTGTTTGTTTTTGTGGATGAGGAGTTGAGGAGGAATGTGCAGTCATCTTGCCATACTAGTATTTATAACCGAGTACTAATACGCTCCTAAGTGGGAAACCGTTTAGGTTGTGATCGGTGTGAACAGGTTTGCAATTCAATATAGCGTGGTACTAATACGCTCCTAAGTGGGAAACCATTTAGGTTGTGATCGGTGTGAACAGGTTTGCAATTGAATATAGTGTGGAGTAATTTGGAATGTGACGAGAGGCAAGCTCAAAATTTATTGACGGTTCTAGTTTCGAAGTGCAGCACTATTCCCGGATGGAGTACTTCTTTTTCTACTCCCTCCTTTCCGGTTTTATAGGGCTTATCTCAAAATTTTAGTTTTTCCATTTTACAAGGCTCAATTTGGTTGTTCCCCAACACATGTTCAGATTCCAAGGTGCATTAAATCATTGCATGCAAGTATTAAGAGAATTTATTTTGAATATTTACTGTGAGGCAAAGCCCCACATCCCTTTATTAGATAAAGAACCACTGTACAAGTAAAACAAACTATACAAAGAAGAAAAACAAAAGGGGAAAGAGTCTACCTATTTGCTAACTAACTATACTTGCTTTACAACAAAGAAGCAATCCAAGCCAAAAGCTTTGGCTTGTTACAGTCCTTCACCCTGTGAGCAAGCAAAGAAATATCATGGATGAATTTACACTTCCAAGCACTGAAAGTAGCTCTCTCAGCTATGAAAGTTCTGCCATTTCGCATAATCCAAATATTCCATGCTGCTGTTAGTATAACTTCAACGAAGAAAGGGTGTGTGAAGTTGGACCTGGCGTGCAGGAGACATTGCAGAATATCTGAGCCTCCAGACCAATCAATACCCAAATAGTTCCAGACTCTACAGCTGAAGGTGCAGTTAAAAAATAGATGTATCCTATTCTCATACGCCAGCTCACTGCAGATGAGGCAAAGATTGTCATCCTGGTTTGAGCGCCAGTGTCTCCTAACCAGCATATCCTTGGTGTTATGTCTGTCAAAGAACAAAAGCCAGCCGAACACCTTGATCTTCATGGTGCACTTACTCTGCCAAAGCCATTTGCAGGGTTGTATTGTAGGCAAGTGGGAGTGCATGATCCTGTAAAAACTTTTTGCAGTGTACCCTCCTGATTGACCAGGCCATATCCAAACATCAGGTAAGGTGGGGTCTCTGTCTAACTGCATGATCCAACTTTCCAGTATGTGCAGCTCAGCAGCAGCTTCATGAGAAAGGGGCAAATAAAACATGGAGAAAAGATCCTGGGTTTGAAGAAATTCCCTCACAGAGATACTGTCATTATTGACAAAAGAAAACAACCTTGGAAATCTCCAACAGAGGGGTCTAGCAGAGCCCCCAATGTGCCAGGAATTAGTCCAGAACAGAGCAGAATCACCCATGTTGATGTGTACTGATGCAATAGCAGTGTAAGCCTCATGCAGCTTCAGAACATCTCTCCACCAGAAATATCCAGCAGTAGCTGTTGCCCGTGGAACCCCATGATCATAGTAGCTATTCCATATCAGGGTCACCCAAGGAACATCAACCTTGTTATAGAATTTGTGAAGATGCTTGAGAAGCAGTCCTTTGTTCTGGATGTTCAGATTAATAATGCCCAAACCACCCTTATCTCTTGGCCTGCAAACGAGCTCCCAAGCAGCCAGAGACTGTTTTGGAACATCACTATTACCCCTCCAAAGGCATTGCCTGAAGATTCTGTCTAGTTGCTTAATGATCCCGGCTGGGATATTGAGGCTACACAGAAAGTATATTGGCAGAGAGGTCAGGACAGAGGTGAGAAGCTGCAAACGAGAACCTTGATTCAGCATAGAAGAGCTTGCAGTTAATCTCCTTTCAAGACTGTCAACTAAGGGCATGAGGTCAATGATCCTTGGCCTTGTAGTTCCCAAAGGCAATCCAAGATAAGTAAATGGAAGCTGGCCAATTTTACAACCAAGAATAGCAGCAAGTCTGTCAGCCTCCTCAGTAGTCATATTCAGTGGGATCATTGAGGATTTAGCAAAGTTGACCTTTAAACCAGTGGATTATTGAAATGTAAGCAACATATTCTTGAGGGCAACAAGCTCATCATCCTTAGCCGCAAGAAATAGGATCGTGTCATCCGCATATTGGATGATGGGAAAATCCCTGTCATGGGGTCTGAAGAGGCAAAGAGAGTGTGCCAGATACCAGCATTTGATTGACCACAGATTGCAACAGATTTGCTGCGATGACGAACAACAGAGGAGAGAGTGGATCACCCTGCCTGACGCCGCACTTACACAAGAATTGCTTTCCAGGAATGCCATTTAACAGCATAGATGAAGAACCTGTAGACAACAGCTGTTTAATCCAAAGAATCCATTTGGCATCAAATCCTTTATGCTGCAACATCTGAAGAATAACCTCATGCTCAACGGTGTCAGTATTAAGAGAAAATTGACCAATGCATGTACTTTATGCATGCATGCATTGCAATTAATGCATTGATAAACATAATTTTTTGAGAAAAACAAGAGCATTAATTAGGTGCTTTTGCAAACTACAAAAAATATTCCACCACTCACCATCTTGGTTGGTGAGATTTTTGTATTAAGCCCTATAAACCGGAAAGGAGGGAGTACTGCTGTGTACGTGCAATAACTGGCACCGTCGTATACATATCTTACGGTTAATGGGGCGTTCGACAGGAATAGCCGCGTGGCGAGCTCTAGGCTAGTCTTTTTTCCAGACGCATTAAACCTATCTCTCGGGACTTCTCGCACGCACCATCGTGCCACCCACAAAAACTTGTACTCTGAGTTTAGTAGTACGTTATACAGGAAGAGAAGAGGTGCACGCACGCACTCGTCCTCTCACACACGCGTCTGTTTTTTCTCGAAAAGGAGGATGATGACCCCCGGCCTCTGCATCTGGGAGTCACACACGCATCTGTAGCTACGAATTGTAGTGTTCTCAACCATCCGATTGGCGCTATCATGGATGTACCTATATACTAAAACATGTCTAGATACATCTATATTTTGACAAATGGAAGGCATTATTGTGGAACGGAGGGAGTGCTTGTCATCAAAATGGATAAAAAGGGACGTATCTAGAACTAAAATACGTCTACATACATCTCCTTTTATCCATTTTGATGACAAGTAGTACTTCTTACCCAAAGGAACTTTATATCCAACAGACACAAAATATCCGTTCAACTATTGGAAATTACTGATCTGATGTCGAAGTAATTGCTGCATCGCCACCAAAACCCACCATTTCTTAAGCTAGAGAAGACCAAGGTAATCCCTATATTAGCATATTACTAAGATAAACAGAAGGCACTGTAGAAACATTTAGGACGTGAGCTTGTCAATCTAAATGTGGAGGGACACAAGCTTAGCCCCGACCAGCAGCTTGGGCGGAACTGTCAAGAAGGTCAGCTCCTGCACGTCGACGTCGCCGGGATCCTTGCTGCTTGTCACCTCCATTTCCACCTTGACGGCGTCGGTCGTGCCTTTGGGCTCCCCCGGCGGGCCGTTCGCCCACAGCTTTGCCACGTAGTGCGGCAGTGGGGACGCCCCCGCTCTGATGCAGACGACCGACACGGCGATAGGCGCGCCGATGTCGAGCACGCCGCCGACCAAGAAAAACGCGCGGCGGTCCTCTTCCGCGAATAGCAAGAGTTGTGGCTCCGACAGTGGCACTTGCAGCTGGAGCACCTTGCCGTACTGGATCCTGTGCACGGGCATGGGATGCGCGGTGCTGATGTGGTGGTAGAGCGCCGGCGGCGGGCCTTCGTAGCCGCAGACGGGCACGGGGCATTTGCAGGGCGCGAGCGGACACACGCTCTGGTGATCGGCGAGCTTGTGGTAAGTGAAGTAGAGCCCATAGCCTTCGTGCCGGCACTCCACCCTCACCGACGAAAGGACGGAGTCCACCGCCGTGTTCCGCACGTCGAAGCCACCGCCTCGCTCGCACTTCTGGCACTGCCGTTGGTTCCCGGGGCGCTCGACGTGGCAGTCCACGCAGGCCAGGTGCCTTCCCTTGCACTGCAGAAATCAATCGAACAACACATCAATCAAGAAACCTGCACCTTGCTCAATCAGCCGAACGGACGAGGTGTATTCGAACCTCATACACTAGAGGCGTCAAGGGGCGGAGGCACAATGGGCAGTGGAGCACGGTGAGGTCCATCGAGACCTTAGAGAGCTCCATCGTCGGGTCCTGTTCGGTCTGCATGATCTTGCCCTCGTCGTGCACAACCATCTCTCGACTTGGGCCGGGGTATTACTGTTGGGTTATGTAGCAGAAATTCAAAATTTTCTACGCATCATCAAGATCAATCTATGGAGTAATCTAGCAACGAGGGGAAGGAGTGCATCTACATACCCTTGTAGATCGCGAGCGGAAGCGTTCAAGAGAACGGGGTTGATGGAGTCGTACTCGTCGTGATCCAAATCACCGATGATCCTAGCGCCGAACGGACGGCACCTCCGTGTTCAACACACGTATGGAGCAGCGACGTCTCCTCCTTATTGATCCAGCAAGGGGGGAGGAGAGGTTGATGGAGATCCAGCAGCACGACGGCGTGGTGGTGGAAGTAGCGGGATTCCAACAGGGCTTCGCCAAGCGCTGCGGGAGGAGGGAGATGTGTCACGGGAGGGAGAGGGAGGCGCCAGGGCTTAGGTGTTGCTTCCCTCCCTTCCCCCCACTATATATATGGCCAAGGGAGAGGGGGGGCGCAGCCTTGGCCCTTCCTCCAAGGAAGGGTGCGGCCAGGGAGGAGTCCATCCTCCCCAAGGCACCTCGGAGGTGCCTTCCCCCTTTAGGACTCTTCCTTTCCCTTATCTCTCGGCGCATGGGCCTCTTGGGGCTGGTGCCCTTGGCCCATATAGGCCAAGGCGCACACCCCTACAGCCCATGTGCCCCCCGGGGCTGGTGGACCCCCTTGGTGGACCCCTGGACCCCTTTCGGCACTCCCGGTACAATACCGATAAAGTGCGAAACTTTTCCGGCAACCAAAATAAGACTTCCCATTTATAAATCTTTACCTCCGGACCATTCCGGAACTCCTCGTGACGTCCGGGATCTCATCCGGGACTCCGAAAAACTTTCGGGATACCGCATACTAATATCTCTATAACCCCAGCGTCACCGAACCTTAAGTGTGTAGACCCTACGGGTTTGGGAGACATGCAGACATGACCGAGACGACTCTCCGGTCAATAACCAACAGCGGGATCTGGATACCCATGTTGGCTCCCACATGCTCCTCGATGATCTCATCGGATGAACCACGATGTCGAGGATTCAATCAATCCCGTATACAATTCCCTTTGTCAATCGGTATGTTATTTGCCCGAGATTCGATCGTCGGTATCCCGATACCTTGTTCAATCTCGTTACCGGCAAGTCTCTTTACTCGTTCCGTAACACATCATCCCGTGATCAACTCCTTGGTCACATTGTGCACATTATGATGATGTCCTACCGAGTGGGCCCAGAGATACCTCTCCTTTTACACGGAGTGACAAATCCCAGTCTCGATTCGTGCCAACCCAACAGACACTTTCGGAGATACCTGTAGTGCACCTTTATAGCCACCCAGTTACGTTGTGACGTTTGGTACACCCAAAGCATTCCTACGGTATCCGGGAGTTGCACAATATCATGGTCTAAGGAACTAATACTTGACATTAGAAAAGCTCTTAGCAAACGAACTACACGATCTTGTGCTAGGCTTAGGATTGGGTCTTGTCCATTACATCATTCTCCTAATGATGTGATCCCGTTATCAACGACATCCAATGTCCATGGTCAGGAAACTGTAACCATCTATTGATCAACGAGCTAGTCAACTAGAGGCTTACTAGGGACATGGTGTTGTCTATGTATCCACACATGTATCTGATTTTCCTATCAATACAATTCTAGCATGGACAATAAACGATTATCATGAACAAGGAAATATAATAATAACAAATTTATTATTGCCTCTAGGGCATATTTCCAACAGTCTCCCAATTGCACTAGAGTCAATAATCTAGTTCACATCACCATGTGATTAACACTCACAGGTCACATCACCATGTGACCAACATCCAAAGAGTTTACTAGAGTCAACAATCTAGTTCACATCACTATGTGATTAACACTCAATGAGTTCTGGTTTGATCATGTTATGCTTGTGAGAGAGGTTATTAGTCAATGGGTCTGAACCTTTCAGATCCGTGTGTGCTTTACGAATATCTATGTCATCTTGTGGATGCTACCAGGCGCTACTGGGAGCCATTTCAAATAACTGCTCTACTATACGAATCCGGTTTACTACTCAGAGTCATCCGGATTAGTGTCAAAGTTCGCATCGACGCAACCCTTTACGACGAACTCCTTTTCACCTCCATAATCGAGAAAATTCCTTAGTCCACTAGATACTAAGGATAAGTTCGACCGCTGTCATGTGATCCATTCCCGGATCTCTATTGTACCCCTTGACCAACTCATGGCAAGGCACACTTCATGTGCGGTACACAGCATAGCATACTGTAGAGCCTACGTCTAAAGCATAGGGGACGACCTTCGTCCTTTCTCTCTCTTCTGCTGTGGTCAGGTCTTGAGTCTTACTCAATACTCACACCTTGTAACACAGCCAAGAACTCCTTCTTTGCTGATCTATTTTGAACTCTTTCAAAATCATGTCAAGGTGTGCGTTCTTTGAAAGTATCATCAGGCGTCTTGATCTATCTCTATAGATCTTGATGCCCAATATGTAAGCAGCTTTATCCAGGTCTTCCTTTGAAAAAACTCCTTTCAAACAACCATTTATGCTTTCCAGAAATTTTACATCATTTCGGATCAACAATATGTCATTCACATATACTTATCAGAAACGTTGTAGCGCTCCCACTCACTTTATTGTAAATACAAGTTTCTAACAAACTTTGTATAAACCCAAAAACTTTGATCACTCCATCAAAGCGTATATTCTGACTCCGAGATGCTTGCTCTAGTCCATGGAAGGATCACTGGAGCTAGCATACCTTTTAGCATCCTTAGGATCGACAAAACCTTTCTGATTGTATCACATACAACCTTTCCTTACGACAACTGGTAAGGAAACTTGTTTTTTGACATCCATCTGCCAGATTTCATAAATGCAGCTAATGCTAACATGATTCCGACGGACTTAAGCATCGCTACGGATGAGAAAATCTCATCGTAGTCAACTCCTTGAACTTGTGAAAATACTCTTTGCCACAAGTCGAGCTTCATAGACGGTAACATTACCGTCCACGTCCGTCTTCTTAAAGATCCATTTATCTCAATGGCTTGCCGATCATCGGGCAAGTTCACCAAAGTCCATGCTTTGTTCTGATACATGGATTCTATCTCGGTTTTCATGGCCTCGAGCCATTCGTCGGAATCCGGGCCCACCATCGCTTCTCCACAGCTCATAGGTTCATCGTTGTCCAACAACATGACTTCCAAGACAGGATTACGCATTACTCTGAAGTAGTACGCATCCTCGTCGTCCTACGAGGTTTGGTAGTGACTTGATCCGAAGTTTCATGATCACTATCATAAGCTTCCACTTCAATTGGTGTAGGTGCCACAGGAACAACTTCCTGTGCCTTGCTACATACTAGTTGAAGTTATGGTTCAATAACCTCATCAAGTCTCCACCATCCTCCCACTCAATTTTTTCGAGAGAAACTTTTCCTCGAGAAAGGACTCATTTCTAGAAGCAATTACTTTTGCTTCTAGATCCGAAATAGGAGGTATACCCAACTGTTTTGGGTATTCTATGAAGATGCATTTATCCGCTTTGGGTTCGAGCTTATCAGCCTAAAACTTTTCACATAAGCATCGCAGCCCCAAACTTTTAAGAAACGACAACTTAGGTTTCTCTAAACGGTGTCGTCTCAATGGAATTGCGTGGTGCCCCTTTTAAAGTGAATGCGGTTATCTCTAATGCCTAACCCATAAATGATAGTGGTAATTCGATAAGAGACATCATGGTATGCACCATATCCAATAGGGTGCAGTTATGATGTTCGAACACACCATCACACTATGGTGCTCCAGGCGGTATTAGTCGTGAAACAATTTCCACAATTTCTTAATTGTGTGCCAAACTCGTAACTCAGATACTCATCTCTATGATCATATCACAAACATTTTATCCTCTTGTCACGACGATCTTCAACTTCACTCTGAAATTACTTGAACCTTTCAATAATTCAGACTTGTGTTTCTTCACTAGAGCAACAAATGATTTGCTGTTTCATGAAGTATCCCTTCTTCCCTTGCCCTTCTTGAAACTAGTGGTTTTACTAACCATCAACAATTGATGCTCCTATTTGATTTCTACTTTCGCGGTGTCAAACATCGCGAATAGCTCAAGGATCATCATATCTATCCCTGATATGTTATAGTTCATCACGAAGCTCTAATAGCTTGGTGGCAGTGACTATGGAGAATCATCACTATCTCATCTAGAAGATTAACTCCCACTCGATTCAAGTGATTGTGGTACTCAGACAATCTGAGCACATGCTCAACGATTGAGCTTTTCTCCCTTAGTTTGCAGGCTTAAGAAACTTGTCAGAGATCTCATACCTCTTTGACGTGGGCACTAGTCTGAAATCCCAATTTTAGTCTTCGGAACATCTCATATGTTCTGCGACGTTTCAAAAAACGTCTTTGGTGCCACAATTCTAAACCATTAGCATTACGCATTGAACTATCATGTAGTCATAAAAACGTGTATGTCAGATGTTTCGCAACATCTACAGACGACGCTGAGGTTCAGCACACCGAGCGGTGCATTAAGGACATAAGCATTCTGTGCAGCAATGAGGACAATCCTCAGTTTACGGACCCAGTCCGCATAATTGCTACTACCAACTTTCAACTAAATTTTCTCTAGGAACATATCTTAAACAGTAGAACTAAAGCGCAAGCTATGATATAATTTGCAAAGACCTTTTGACTATGTTCATGATAATTAAGTTCATCTGATTATTTGATGAACTCCCACTCAGATAGACATCCCTCTAGTCATCTAAGTGATACATGATCCGAGTCAAACTAGGTCGTGTCCGATCATGACGTGAGACAGACTAGTCATCATCGGTGAACATCTCCATGACGTGAGACGGACGTGAAAATACTCTTTGCCACAAGTCGAGCTTCATAGACGGTAACATTACCGTCCATGTCCGTCTTCTTCTTAAAGATCCATTTATCTCAATGGCTTGCCGATCATCGGGCAAGTTTACCAAAGTCCATGCTTTGTTCTGATACATGGATCCTATCTCGGATTTCATGGCTTCTAACCATTTGTCGGAATATGGGCCCACCATCGCTTCTCCATAGCTCGTAGGTTCATTGTTGTCTAGCAACATGACTTCCAAGACAGGATTACGTACCACTCTGAAGTAGTACGCATCCTTATCGACCCACGAGGTTTGGTAGTGACTTGATCCGAAGTTTCATGATCACTATCATAAGCTTCCACTTCAATTGGTGTAGGTGCCACAGGAACAACTTCTTGTGCCCTGCTACACACTAGTTGAAGTAACGGTTCAATAACCTCATCAAGTCTCCACCATCCTCCCACTCAATTCTTTCGAGAGAAACTTTTCCTCGAGAAAGGACCCGTTTCTAGAAGCAATTACTTTTGCTTCCAGATCTGAAATAGGAGGTATACCCAACTGTTTTGGGTATTCTATGAAGATGCATTTATCCGCTTTGGGTTCGAGCTTATCAGCTTGAAACTTTTTCGCATAAGCATCGCAGCCCCAAACTTTTAAGAAACGACAACTTAGGTTTCTCTAAACGGTGTCGTCTCAACGGAATTGCGTGGTGCCCTTTTTAAAGTGAATGCGGTTGTCTCTAATGCCTAACCCATAAACGATAGTGGTAATTTGATAAGAGACATCATGGTATGCACCATATCCAATAGGGTGCAGTTATGATGTTCGGACACACCATCACACTGTGGTGTTCCAGGCGGTATTAATTGTGAAACACTTTCCACAATGTCTTAATTGTGTGCCAAACTCGTAACTCAGATACTCATCTCTATGATCATATCACAGACATTTTATCCTCTTGTCACGACGATCTTCAACTTCACTCTGAAATTACTTGAACCTTTCAATAATTCAGACTTGTGTTTCATCAAGTAAATACACTCAGCATCTACTCAAATCATCTGTGAAGTAAGAACATAACGATATCCACTGCATGCCTCAGCACTCATTGGACTGCATACATCAAAATGTATTACTTCCAACAAGTTGCTCTCTTGTTCCATCTTACTGAAAATGAGGCTTTTCAGTCATCTTGCCCATGTGGTATGATTTGCATGTCTCAAGTGATTCAAAATCAAGTGAGTCCAAACGATCCATCTGCATGGAGTTTCTTCATGCATATATACCAATAGACATGGTTCACATGTCTCAATCTTTTCAAAACGAGTGAGTCCAAAGATCCATCTACATGGAGCTTCTTCATGCGTTCTATACCAATATGACTCAAATGGCAGTGCCACAAGTATGTGGTATTATCATTACTATTTTATATCTTTTGGCACGAACATGTGTATTACGGCGATCAAGATTCATTTTAGGTGCAAGACCATTGAAGGTATTATTCAAATAAACAGAGTAACCATTATTCTCCTTAAATGAATAGCCGTATTGCGATAAACATAATCCAATCATGTTTATGCTCAACGCAAACACCAAATAACAATTATTTAGGTTTAACACCAATCTTGATGGTAGAGGGAGCATGCGATGCTTGATCACATCAACCTTGGAAACACTTCCAACACATATCGTCATCTCACCTTTAGCTAGTCTCCGTTTATTCCACAGCTTTTATTTCGAGTTACTAACACTTAGCAACCGAACCGGTATCTAATACCCTGGTGCTGCTAGGAGTACTAGTAAAGTACACATTCATATAATGTATATCCAATATATTTCTGTCGACCTTGCCTGCCTTCTCATCTACCAAGTATCTAGGGTAGTTCTGCTTCAGTGACCGTTCCCCTCATTACAGAAGCACTTAGTCTCGGTTTTGGGTTCAACCTTGGGATTCTTCACTAGAGCAACAAATGATTTGCTGTTTCATGAAGTATCCCTTCTTCCCTTGCCCTTCTTGAAACTAGTGGTTTTACTAACCATCAACAATTGATGCTCCTATTTGATTTCTACTTTCGCGGTGTCAAACATCGCGAATAGCTCAAGGATCATCATATCTATCCCTGATATGTTATAGTTCATCACGAAGCTCTAATAGCTTGGTGGCAGTGACTATGGAGAATCATCACTATCTCATCTAGAAGATTAACTCCCACTCGATTCAAGTAATTGTGGTACTCAGACAATCTGAGCACATGCTCAACGATTGAGCTTTTCTCCCTTAGTTTGCAGGCTTAAGAAACTTGTCAGAGATCTCATACCTCTTTGACGTGGGCACTAGTCTGAAATCCCAATTTTAGTCTTCGGAACATCTCATATGTTCTGCGACGTTTCAAAAAACGTCTTTGGTGCCACAATTCTAAACCGTTAGCATTACGCACTGAACTATCACGTAGTCATAAAAACGTGTATGTCAGATGTTTTGCAACATCTACAGACGACGCTGAGGTTCAGCACATCGAGCGGTGCATTAAGGACATAAGCCTTCTGTGCAGCAATGAGGACAATCCTCAGTTTACGGACCCAGTCCGCATAATTGCTACTACCAACTTTCAACTAAATTTTCTCTAGGAACATATCTTAAACAGTAGAACTAAAGCGCAAGCTATGACATAATTTGCAAAGACCTTTTGACTATGTTCATGATAATTAAGTTCATCTGATTATTTGATGAACTCCCACTCAGATAGACATCCCTCTAGTCATCTAAGTGATACATGATCCGAGTCAAACTAGGTCGTGTCCGATCATGACGTGAGACGGACTAGTCATCATCGGTGAACATCTCCATGTTGATCGCATCTACTATACGACTCATGTTCGACCTTTCGGTCTCTTGTGTTCCGAGGCCAATATCATCTTGCGCCTTTTGATCTCCATCTTCGAGGCGCGGCATGATCACCTTCGTCACCGGCATGACACCATGATCTCCATCATCATGATCTCCATCATCGTGTCTTTATGAAGTTGTCTCGCCAACTATTACTTCTACTACTATGGCTAACGGTTAGCAATAAAGTAAAGTAATTACATGGCGTTTTTCAGTGACACGCAGGTCATACAATAAATTAAGACAACTCCTATGGCTCCTGCCGGTTGTCATACTCATCGACATGCAAGTCGTGATTCCTATTACAAGAACATGATCATTCTCATACATCACATATATCATTCATCACATCCTTTTGGCCATATCACATCACATAGCATACCCTGCAAAAACAAGTTAGACGTCCTCTAACTGTTGTTGCATGTTTTACGTGGCTGCTATGGGATTCTAGCAAGAACGTTTCTTACCTACGCAAAAGCCACAACGTGATATGCCAATTTCTATTTACCCTTCATAAGGACCCTTTTCATCGAATCCGATCCGACTAAAGTGGGAGGGACAGACACCCGCTAGCCACCTTATGCAACTAGTGCATGTCAGTCGGTGGAACCTGTCTCACGTAAGAGTACGTGTAAGGTCGGTCCGGGCCGCTTCATCCCATGATGCCGCCGAATCAAGATAAGACTAGTAACGGCAAGTAAATTGACAAAATCGACGCCCACAACTACTTTGTGTTCTACTCGTGCATAGAAACTACGCATAGACCTAGCTCATGATGCCACTGTTGGGTTATGTAGCAGAAATTCAAAATTTTCTATGCATCAAGATCAATCTATGGAGTAATCTAGAAACGAGGGGGAAGGAGTGCATCTACATACCCTTGTAGATCGCGAGCGGAAGCGTTCAAGAGAACGGGGTTGATGGAGTCGTACTCGTCGTGATCCAAATCACCGATGATCCTAGCGCCGAACGGACGGCACCTCCGCGTTCAACACACGTACGGAGCAACGACGTCCCCTCCTTCTTGATCCAGCAAGGGGGGAGGAGAGGTTGATGGAGATCCAGCAGCACGACGGCGTGGTGGTGGAAGTAGCGGGATTCCAACAGGGCTTCGCCAAGCGCTCCGGGAGGAGGGAGATGTGTCACGGGAGGGAGAGGGAGGCGCCAGGGCTTAGGTGTTGCTGCCCTCCCTTCCCCCCACTATATATAGGGCCAAGGGAGAGGGGGGCGCAGCCTTGGCCCTTCCTCCAAGGAAGGGTGCGGCCAGGGAGGAGTCCATCCTCCCCAAGGCACCTCGGAGGTGCCTTCCCCCTTTAGGACTCTTCCTTTCCCTTATCTCTCGGCGCATGGGCCTCTTGGGGCTGGTGCCCTTGGCCCATATAGGCCAAGGCGCACACCCCTACAGCCCATGTGGCCCCGCGGGGCTGGTGGACCCCCTTGGTGGACCCCTGGACCCCTTTCGGCACTCCCGGTACAATACCGATAAAGTGCGAAACTTTTCCGGCAACCAAAATAAGACTTCCCATATATAAATCTTTACATCCAGACCATTCCGGAACTCCTCGTGACGTCCGGGATCTCATCCGGGACTCCGAACAACTTTCGGGTTACCGCATACTAATATCTCTATAACCCTAGCGTCACCGAACCTTAGGTGTGTAGACCCTACTGGTTCGGGAGACATGCAGACATGACCGAGACGACTCTCCGGTCAATAACCAACAGCGGGATCTGGATACCCATGTTGGCTCCCACATGCTCCTCGATGATCTCATCGGATGAACCACGATGTCGAGGATTCAATCAATCCCGTATACAATTCCCTTTGTCAATCGGTATGTTACTTGCCCGAGATTCGATCGTCGGTATCCCGATACCTTGTTCAATCTCGTTACCGGCAAGTCTCTTTACTCGTTCCGTAACACATCATCCCGTGATCAACTCCTTGGTCACATTGTGCACATTATGATGATGTCCTACCAAGTGGGCCCAGAGATACCTCTCCGTTTACACGGAGTGACAAATCCCAGTCTCGATTCGTGCCAACCCAACAGACACTTTCGGAGATACCTGTAGTGCACCTTTATAGCCACCCAGTTACGTTGTGACGTTTGGTACACCCAAAGCATTCCTACGGTATCCAGGAGTTGCACAATCTCATGGTCTAAGGAACTGATACTTGACATTAGAAAAGCTCTTAGCAAACGAACTACACGATCTTGTGCTAGGCTTAGGATTGGGTCTTGTCCATCACATCATTCTCCTAATGATGTGATCCCGTTATCAACGACATCCAATGTCCATGGTCAGGAAACTGTAACCATCTATTGATCAACGAGCTAGTCAACTAGAGGCTTACTAGGGACATGGTGTTGTCTATGTATCCACACATGTATCTGAGTTTCCTATCAATACAATTCTAGCATGGACAATAAACGATTATCATGAACAAGGAAATATAATAATAACCAATTTATTATTGCCTCTAGGGCATATTTCCAACAATTACAAAGCTTTACCGTCACATATTTTATACTACTTCAAGGTGCATTAAATCAACACATGCAAGTATCAAAAGGAGAGTCACGGCATGCATGCATGCATTGTAATTAATGCATCGGTAAACGCAAATTATTGAAATATATCGAGTGCAGTGCTTTGATGTGTCGCGTCAACTCGTACATCAACGAGAAGTTTGATTATCCTCTCCCTCGCGGACTTAACTGCACCTGCCTTTGGCTGTATGACAGGTTGGCCACACACCTGTCGGGCCCACCTGTCATACACGCAAAGGCAGGAGCGTCCCTCCCTCGCCCATGAGCGTGGTGGCTGGCAAGACTAGGAGAAGCTTTCACTACACGCTCTCTCTCTCTCGTACACGGTGGACATGCAGCCGTTCAATCGGTGTCAGATGGCCAGAAGCGTACTGTAGTACTCCTCCAGTGCAGTAGTACTCCATCATTGTTCGACTTCCCGAAGAGGCGAAGAGCCAAGCGCAGCCCGGACGCTCGTGTGGCAGTTTCATGTGTAGAGTAGTCTAGATAGCGTGTACCGTGCCTGTAAGCTTAAAATCGTTGGGGTCGGCTCCATGCTATGTGGCCATCTCGAAGTTTAAAAAAAATTAATTAAAATAGTCTTCTGGCCCTACCTGACACCCTGGTGATTGTAGTTTGCACGCTCATCTGGTCAAGATAGGAATATATATTTTAATTTGTTTTTTTTCGAAAAGGGGGGGACTCCCTGGCCTCTGCATCAGAACGATGCATATGGCCAGATATATTTTAATTTGTGGTGGGTAAATGTTAGAGGTTGCAGCAAATATATTGTACACTGCGGGTCTTTCAGCCAAGTTTAGAGGCAAGCATGTGGGGCCAGTGCTATGATGTGTCGCGTCAACTCGTACAACGAGGAGAAGCTTGATTTTACTACACGCCTTCTCCCTCACCCATGTGCGCAGTTGCTCGCAAACGAGGACAGGCTTTTGCTTAGTAGTACTTCTACAACAAGCTATCCGTCCCGCTTGCGGTGGACGGACATGCAGTAGTGGATTCGACACTGTAGAAGCAGTAGTAGTAACATCATTGTTCGTCTTCTCGAAGAGGCGAAGAGACAAGCGCAAACCGAACATTGCAGTTGCGAACACTGGAGCACGCATATAGCCAGGCTCTTGCATGAGACAAAATTGCTATGTGAGCCCACTATTGTACTAGTACATACAACTACTTGCTAGTATAGCACTGTAAACCAGAAAGGAGTATTTGCCCTTCTAGAGATTTCAACAAGTGACTAGACTACACCGAGACGGAGTACATATGGAGCAAAATGAGTGAATCTGCACCGTAAATAAATACGTACTAGTTCTATCGTTTTCCTCTCCGAGGTGCACAATATTGAGTATACTGACTAGTCTCTTTTTGACATGCATTTACGTTTTTTACACAGTACAGACGCAAGCGCTCATATACACGCGCATACACTCACCCCTATGAACGCACACACGCACGGCACTATCATCTTGAAATTTATGAAGTCACCATAGGCACCTCGTCGTCGATGGGTCCATAGGTGCTTGAATGCCAAGGAGGGAGAGGGTAGCGGTTCCCGAGACGTTGAACGGTCAATGATGCATCCTCAATTACATGCAGAGGGAATTAATTGGAGAAGCAGACTAGAGCCAGCACGATGTGAATGCAATAGAGTTTGGACTCTCATATAATAAAGGTGTCCCACCACTCCAATCCATCTACTCCCAAGTCTCTGCGCAACACTGCTCACTCCAATCCAAGACCAAGTGGCCAGAAGCCACAAGCACCTATGGAGGCAATGGACACGAGCGGCAGTCAACTGTGCCAAATCATCCAAGGCGCTGGCCTGCGGCCCCGCACCGCGCAGCATTTCCAGACGGTGCTGGCGACCGCAGGCATCGTAGCCCTCGCCGACGCCGGCTTCGCCTCTTACATGGACGACATGATGGTCAAATCCATCCGCAAGTTCACCGCCGTCAAGAAGCGCGCGGACGACCTTGCTGTACTGCTCCAGCCCGCGCGCCCAGGCTCCTCATTGCCTGCCACCCTCATCGGCCTCCATGGCGACGAACTCTTTCAAGCCCTGGTGGTCCTGCAGGTGCCGGAGGTCACGACGAAGAATGTGCACCTCGAGGCCGTGCTCGCCGCTCAGTGCCTCGCCATGCAAGAAACCGTCGACCTGCACATCCACGTCTACGAGGAAATCGTCTACATAGGCCACTACAAGGCAAGCGAGGATAGAAAGACGTTGGCCTTCTTCCAACGGCTGGAATCTTTGGACGCCATTGTTCAGAAGCACGTCGACCTGACCACGAAAGCCGCTGCTACTTAGGCGCCGTTCGGTGGGCCGGCGCCCTGAGTCGAGGAGGTCGACATCGTCGATGGATGCATCTCTTCTTGCCTCCTGTAACCAGCACTGCATCGCCTCGTGGCCTTAATGTTTTATTAGTATAGTACTCCCTCCGTTCCCAAATATAAGTCTTTCTAAAAGTTCCAGCAAGTGACTACTACATACGGAGCAAAATGAGTGAATCTACACTCTAAACTATGTCTACATACATCTGTATGCTGTATTCCATTTGAAATAGTATCTAAAAATGCTTATATTTATGAACGGAGGGAGTATATGGCATTTTTATTCCAGTCGTAACGTTTTCACTGTGAGGTGGGGCCGCAGTTGAGCAAACTCACCCCGCCCACCGGGCGTCGGCCGAGTTTAGAATTAGAAGAGAGAAACGAGGGAGGAGAGCTAGCTGTAGCACGGACGCTGTTGTCAGATGGGACTCATGTTTATAGAATAGGAGTACTGAGCACTCGTGCCTCTCTTTTTTTTAAGGGAAAAATTAGTCATATGTCTAGTACCACTAGTTGGGTGCGTGCGACCTATAGCTGTCATCACTTTAGGTCTCCTTTTCGAACCGCGGCTACGCTTCACAGTACATATTATTTCACGCATTTATCCTCCTATATGTACTCCTAGGCTATTTCCACGTGCTCCCATTCGCCGACATGTGGGCATAGAGCATCTGGGTCGTAGTGCATGCACGACTCGGAGCATATGCCAGGGTACTTTACATTTCAGACCTCACAAATTACATGCAAACCCCCCGTAGAAGAATAAATAAATGAATGAATTACTACATGAAACCGGATTATTTTCGTGGAAACCGGAGCACGTTCATTACATTTTGGACATAACACGTTTATAAAAAATGACCGGCCCGAACCAGTCTAAGGGCCTCTTTGATTTTCCCGCAAAAAAAGGGTCTCTTTGATTCGCAGGATACTGAAAACACAGGAATGGGGAAAGTATGATGGCGATGAACCGAGACGAGGAGAACTCTAACTCAGTTAGAGGTTAGAGTTAGATTCTAACCCTGAACTAACTCTAAACCAAAGAGGTGTATGGATGGCAGGGTTAGATTGACAATAAATGCTCTATCTCAATCATTTGACTACTTTGGACCCTATTTCCTGCCGGATTTGGAGGGTGCTTGGATATGTTTTAGTTCCATGACTAAAAGTAGTGGGACTAAAACTTGCTAGCCTCACCCATGCTTGGATCCAAATACTAAAGAGACTAAAATCAAGTTAATGAGCATTTATTATCCTCCAAACCCTCCAATCCAGAACTCGCCTGTGTTAAAGGAGAGGAGTTAAATGAGGAGAGAGAGGACTAATCCACATTTTAGTAGGGGTACCCCTGACTAAATTTTTTTAGTCTCAAGACTAGTTTTAGCCCCTCTTTAGTCAGGGGTGCTTGGAACTTTAGCCTCTTAAAGAGACTATTTTTAGTCAGACTAAAATAAGTCCCTTGGATCCAAGCACCCTCTTGGTGTGGCCGGCTCTTCTGTGGCCTCCTCCCGCTCACAATTGACATAAACGAACCATCTATACAAATCAAGCATGCAAAACATGATAATTTTTACTTTGTCCATACAAATGAGATATCCCACTTAAACATACAAGTCATCAATCAAGCTTCACAAAATAAAAAAACACTTCATGAAACAAAGAATGAGCTAACTCATCATGGAAGTCATTCACGATAGGGAGGGAGCCCGGAGCCCCTCACGCACCGAGGGAGGAGCTCGCCATCGTCGCTCTTGAAGAAGGCTCTGTAGAGCCCAAGCCCCGGGAACCACTCCGATGCCGGCCCTTGCGAGTTGACGTCGACACCGGCATGGGTAGCAGGGCCGCTTGCCGCCGACTTGGAACTTAATCTTTGGGCCTCTAGAAATAATGCAAGCCTGTAACTAAAATACCTAGAGAGGTGAACTGAATCTTTGGGCCTCTAGAAATAATGCAAGCCTGAAACTGAAATATCTAGAAAGGTGAACTGAATCTTTGGGCCTCTAGAAATAATGCAAGCCTGAAAGTGATAGAAAGGTGAACTGAATCTTTGGGCCTCTAGAAATAATGCAAGCCTGAAACTGAAATACCTAGAAAGGTGAACTGAATCTTTGGGCCTCTAGAAATAATGCAAGCCTGAAATTGAAATACCTAGAAAGGTGAACTGAATCTTTGGGCCTCTAGAAATAATGCAAGCCTGAAATTGAAATACCTAGAAAGGTGACCTGAATCTTTGGGCCTCTAGAAAGATTTATTACCTCCTCAAGTAGCATCAAACAATTCCATGCGTGCACCACAAATCTATACCAAGTTTGATCAGGATCTACTTTTCCAAATCAGAATTAGCACTAGAGCAAGCAAGATCAATGATATGGCCGCCTCGCACGATAGAGGGAGAAAAATGACTGCTGAAGGGGGAGCGGGGCGACCTTCGAAGGCCGGAGGGAGAGGGCGGCTGGAGTAGGGCGGCGGAGGCCGGAAGGAGAGGGCGGACGGAGGAGAGAGAGGGCGAGCGGCCCTATGGGGAACAGAGAGGAGTCATGCGAGAGGGGGGGAGCGATCTGGTGCGGGCATGGGAGATTTTTTTTTAGTTCTCTTTTAGTGGGCCCGAGGATAACTAACCCAATTAGAACCTCTCCACCGGGCTAGTTTTTTTAGCTGGGTTAGAGCAAACTAGCTCAAACTAACCCCTCTTGTTTCGATAATTTGAGGCTATTTCAACCCAAACTAGCTCTAACTCAGGGATCCAAACAAAGAGTGTTACTGTACATGCTACAGTGTGGATCGTAGCACATTGTTTTTTATGGCCATATCACCACATTGTTTTCTACTGTTGGTTCACTGGGCTACCGTGGTTCGCACTGCTGGTTCACTGGGCTGCCGTGGTTCGCACTCCTCCGACCTGAGTAGTACTCCCTCCGTTCCTAAATATAAGTCTTCGTAGATATTTCACTGTGGACCACATACGGATGTATATAGATGCATTTTATGTGTAGATTCACTCATTTTTCTCCGTATGTGGTCCATAGTGAAATCTCTCCAAAGACTTATATTTAGGAACGGAGGGAGTAGTGTAGTACTAGCATATACCGCCTCATTCTTTGCTCCTTCTTACTACTCCGACATGTGGGAGAGCCAGCATCCAGGTCGATGTGTCATGCACCAGATTAGAGCGCGGAACGGAAGGGCGGCATCACCCCGGTCGGAGCGCCAGTAATTCATGACTATAGTGAGTGGTCATATCACAAGTCTTTCCAACAGTAACGCGCCATCAAATCGCATAGCCCCACTCGCTCACCCTCCTCGCCTCTCTGTCAAACCGCCTACTCGAAAACTGCCGCGCGTACTGCCCGGGAAAAGCCCCGCCCTCAACTTTTAACTACGCAAAAATAGTTCGAGCTTGTTTGTTCTATATAAATACAGTACTTACTGTATGTTTATTCACCCGTGGGGTTGTTCAATGAATGGAGGGGCGGGGAGCACAAGTGAACAATACTGTATTACTACTAGTAGTAAGTAGGAGTCGTACAGTAGTCACCTTAAATAGAGAGTTTCTTTTCTTTAATGCCACGTACACAAATTGAAACGCTTGTTGTGGAGAGAAAAAAGATAATCACTCCACTATATATGGACGCAGGGGCCTAAGCGCTTGCTTTACTAGGGTTGCTCTCTTCATTCTCTCATCCTCTCCAGATATAAACAAGACAGCGGTAGCGACATTTTCTCTCTGCTCATCGCTGGTCACAGATCCGGCCGGATCCCTTCGGCCGGTGTGTGTAGAGGACTAAAAGGTGCATCGTTCACGCGGTCATCGCCGCCGAGGGAGGAAACCCACAGCTGCCAGAGGGGCCCGATCCTCTGCCCGTGCCGTTCTCTCCGACACAGCGCCGGCTCGGGAGGTCCTCCAACCCTTCTTCCTCCCCGCCGTATTGTCCGCAAATCCGACCTACCGCTGCCGACATCCCGGCGACCCTCAGGTATAAGTTCTTCGAAAGCGGCCTTGCTCTACTGCCCCAGCTCCCCACGTGTCTGCATGTGCATCTTTTTCTACTCCCATCAGCTCTTCCAGAGCCACCTAAATTTTTAGTATTATTAGAGGTAAAGCTACTTCATGCATTCAAATCTAGGGCTTTGTTCAAACAACGAAGAAGGGGGGAAAGTTGTAGCATGAATCTAGGACTTGATTCAAAGAGGAAATAATATGGTGAAAGTAGTAGAGACCGGATACCGAACCGGTCTCTTGGTTGAAAAGGGAAATAATAGGAAAACGCAGTACAAACTAGATAAGGAACATATCTATTATTGGTTGAAAAAAGGATAGAAAGTGGCGGCTGGTGGACAAGTCAACAGAGTATGTCCAGGATTAGATTTGCTGCCATCACATAGTAAAAGGTCTCCAGGATTAGATTTGCTGCCCTCACATAGTAAAAGGTCCCAGGATTAGATTTGCTGCCCTCACATAGTAAAAGGTCTCAGGATTAGATTTGCTGCCCTCACATAATAAAAGGTCTCCAGGATTAGATTTGCTGCCCTCACATAGTAAAAGGTCTCTAGGATTAGATTTGCTGCCCTCACATAGTAAAAGGTCTCCAGGATTAGATTTGCTGCCCTCACATAGTACAAGGTCTCGAGGATTAGGTTTGCTGCCGTCACATAGCATGAACAAACTCGGCATCACCACTTTATGCCTCCTTGTAGGTACATTGTGCTGATGCGTCCACTGTCGCATGTCCTTATACCAACCTTTTGCTGTTGTTAATGTAAGGGCGCATGTAAAATGAAGCGATCACACTGTTACCTTAGGGACATGTCTAACCAGTGTTATTGTTAATCTAATGCCTCCAGTGATAAGATGCAATTAAACTGTGTTACAAATGGCACTCCTGCTGTTTTCCCCAGTATGATAAGTAAGTTGCTCCTTTACGCTGCTGAGTGTGCTGGTGTCCCCACGGTCCCATGCCCTTAAACCAACTCTTTAGCTGCTGTTGATTTACTGTGTCTGGTAAACAAGCAATGCCACCATTAAAGTAATCCCGTATTTGAGGAATCTCATTGTTGATCGTAATGCTTCTGGTAACATGAAGCATTGCTGACGTTTTAAAATTTCTACTGTCCTTGCTTGATTGCTATGAACATAATTAAGATGCTTCTTTTCATTTTGTATATGTTTCGTATATTCTTATTGACCAGCAACTGTTTACTTTCTATCTTTTTGTGCAGATAGGGATATACATTTCACCTTGTTGCTATTGTGACCTTTTGGTGAACTACACAAAACACTTTTTTTTGAATGAGTGTCTTGTGCAGTTCAACTAAAATGTCACGTGGGCAACATCTCTCAATTTTGGTGGAACTGCACAAAATGGTGATTGGAGTTTCCAAAATCTCCGTCAAGTTCTGCTGGTAATCTCGTGCAACATTTTATTAGCCTTTGCAAGATGAGACATCATTGTCACCACAATGGCACTTTATTTTAGTGGAACTGCACAAAAGGATAAGAAAATTATAGTTGCACCTTACATGAGCCGGAAAGCCAACCTTAATGTTCCTCCATTTTAGTGCAACTACTAAAGAAGAACCTGCTAGCTCACGAGAGCAAGTACTTCTTGCTAGTTGAATGATGCAATCTTTGCTTCATTTTAGGTGAATTGCAGAAAAAGGCGCATGAATTGAATCATGGAACTCCAGGCAGGCTTCATCCGAGTGGAGCTGCAGGTTGAGTTCAAGGAGGCCACTATTAAAGTGAAATCATGCTCTTCTTGTTTGTGCTGTGCAAACAGGAATACTCAACTACAGATGTTGTGACGGTCAAGAGCATTTGCCAAGTTCTTCGATTGTATGACATGGCTAGCGAAGATGGATTTAATCCCGATATTCACTTTATCAAAAGGCTCTAATGGGTTGGTTCTGAATCTTGCAAGCTGGGAATCAGTGAGATGTGTAGGCATCTTTGTTGTACTTATTATTTGAATCTTATTTGTTGGTTCTGAATCTTGCAAGCTGGGAATCAATGAGATGTGTAGGCATCTTTGTTGTACTTATTATTTGGATCTTATTTGTTGGTTCTGAATCTTGCAAGCTGGGAATCAATGAGATGTGTAGGCATCTTTGTTGTACTTATTATTTGGATCTTATTTGTTGGTTCTGCAATCTTGCAAGCTAGGAAACACGGCATGATGATGCAGAGGACAACAACCATAACAAACAGTTCAAACTTGGTAGTATTATCTTTGTGAAAGTGCGACAAATGTGCTGATCGTGTGCGTCCTGAGAATAATAATTCTAATTGTTGTGCATGTTGATCCTGTGGCACTGATAGAACGAGCGAATGCATTGCTTGTTTTAAGTATAAATTTCTATTAAAGCTAATTAAATTTGAGTAAAGTGACCACTAACTCCTGTTATTACCAGTACCAATACAGACCCGCTCGTGAACCGACGTGTGGCCGAGGGTGCATCTTCTGCTGGGCGTGCAGCGGACGAGGGAGGGGTAGTAACTGTTGTCGCCTGTACACACTCAGCTTACTGTTGAATCCAGTTCCCCAAGAGCTGAAAAACGAACTGCTGCTACCGCCTACACACTCGTTCACTCGAAGAGACTCCAATGGCGATCCGAGGGGTGAGCCTGCTGGATATGGACTTCAGCAAGGAGTTCCCCTTTGAGTTCGCCGTTTAGTCCTATGGCTCCACCAAGTTGAATGTGATGTACACCAACAATACGGACTCGGTGAAGCTCTGCCTTGCCTCAGTCCTATGGCTGCACCAGGTTCTGGAGCATTCGCCCGTTTCATCGGCAGCGCCAACTGCACCTTCGCTACGGTGGAGAGAAGGAAGAACGCGACGATTCGGCCATCTGGTGCAACAAGCTTGTCGACATCCAGAAGCAATACAAGATCATCAGCAACGGGCAGGAGAAGGACTCCGTGGTTGACCTCGCTGAGACCATCATCGACCCGTGATACGCCAACATGAAAGAAGACGACCTAAACACGTGGGAGGTACCTCTGAATCTAGCCTACATAACCTACGCGGCCAAGGACGCATACGCATGCTACGACATGTACAGGCAGATCTTGGACATGAGGGCGTGTCTGCTTCCTGTAATCGACGAGTACACGGACAGCCGCAGCGTCATGATCAAGCGTGCCAGGAAGGTCTAGATGTTGTACTTTATCTGTTTATAAGCACCTTTATCATCTGAGTGTTTCATGCATTAGCCTATGTGTCGTAATTATCTGTTCTGTCTGAAATATTTCTTTTAAGAACCCATTAACCTAATTGCTTTTTTTAGTGGCTATTTGCTTATGTATGTAAACTAGTTCACTTGTCCGTAAAAAAAACTAGTTCACTCGGCTGCCGTGCTTTGAATCTCCTTCCTCCCAACATATTCCCCTCCTCAGGTGGACCCAGCGGGTCTCTGAATTTTCTCCCACTTTCTTTTTCGATGTAAACTGAGTTTTCTCCCAGTACTTTCCCCTAGAACCAACTCAACTGTCCCACGTCTAGCCTAAAAAATAATAATACCCCACGTACTATTAACTCATCAAATTAAAATGACATTTTATTTCGTAAGTTGAAAGTTCTTAAAAAATAATAATTATTATTGTTTATATATAACTTGGCAATCATGTGTTTATGTTTTTATAACATTTCTCCGTCTAGCCCAACATGATATTTTCACCCAGCCCAGCAAGTCCGCGGATTTCAAGAAAAATGCAAATGGGATTTAAACGGGCTGCATAGATGCTACATCATTGTTTCACCCAACCCACCAAATGGACTAAAAAAACAAATGGACTGGCTGACATGTGGGCCAGTAGGTCAAAGCCTAAGAAGGCGTTGGATTTACATCCAACGGCCGGCAATCTTCTTCAATCTCTCGTCTTCTTCCCCCAGCGTTGCCGGAACTGCCTACTCCAGCCTTCGGCGTCCAGCGGCGTTGTTTTGCGCTCCTCAACGAAATGCTACCCCGCCGACGGCCAGGCCATCCCTCCACTCTGCACCTCCTGTTATTCTTTGCTGAGTGTAGGCCCACCCCGCACCCGAACCAGTCAAGTTTCCCACTCCTCTCCGTCTGCGACTCCAATGCCGCGTCTTCCCCATCTCCGGGTCGTTCTAGTCTGGGGCCTCGCCGTCGTCCACTGCCTCGGTGCGCTCGGCGCGGCGTGGTTGACATACGAGAGTCATCGGAAGAGGACTGTACGTGGAGAGCCTGACGGCTGGGACCCACGAGGTCCATGGTTGCACGCAAGGAAAGTTCCTCCTTATTACGCACTGTACGTGGGAAGGGCTTCTGTATTTCGCAAAAAAAGTTCCCCCCGCTGACAGGTCGGACCCACCAGCTATATCTTCGCACGCAAGGAAGTGCCTCCTTATTACGCACCAAAAAATGAATACCCCCTGCTAGCTGGGTCCCACCATAGTGGTGTTGGAAATATGCCCTAGAGGCAATACTAAATTGGTTATTATTATATTTCCTTGTTCATGATAATCGTTTATTATCCAGGCTAGAATTGTATTGATAGGAAACTCAAATACATGTGTGGATACATAGACAACACCATGTCCCTAGTAAGCCTCTAGTTGACTAGCTCGTTGATCAATAGATGGTTACGGTTTCCTGACCATGGACATTGGATGTCGTTGATAACGGGATCACATCATTAGGAGAATGATGTGAGTGGACAAGACCCAATCCTAAGCCTAGCACAAGCTCGTGTAGTTCGTATGCTAAGAGCTTTTCTAATGTCAAGTATCATTTCCTTAGACCATGAGATTGTGCAACTCCCGGATACCGTAGGAATGCTTTGGGTGTACCAAACGTCACAACGTAACTGGGTGGCTATAAAGGTGCACTACATGTATCTCGGAAAGTGTCTGTTGGGTTGGCACGAATCGAGACTGGGATTTGTCACTCCGTGTAAACGGAGAGGTATCTCTGGGCCCACTCGGTAGGACATCATCATAATGTGCACAATGTGACCAAGGAGTTGATCACGGGATGATGTGTTACGGAACGAGTAAAGAGACTTGCCGGTAACGAGATTGAACAAGGTATCGGGATACCGACGATCGAATCTCGGGCAAGTAACATACCGCTTGACAAAGGGAATTGTATACGGGATTGATTGAATCCCCGACATCGTGGTTCATCCGATGAGATCATCGTGGAACATGTGGGAGCCAACATGGGTATCCAGATCCCGCTGTTGGTTATTGGCCGGAGAACGTCTCGGTCATGTCTGCATGGTTCCCGAACCCGTAGGGTCTACACACTTAAGGTTCGATGACGCTAGGGTTATAAAGGAAGTTTGTATGTGGTTACCGAATGTTGTTCGGAGTCCCTGATGAGATCCCGGACGTCACGAGGAGTTCCGGAATGGTCCGGAGGTAAAGATTTATATATGGGAAGTCCTGTTTTGGTCACCGGAAAAGTTTTGGGTGCTATCGGTAATGTACCGGGACCACCGGGAGGGTCCCGGGGGTCCACCAGGTGGGGCCACTGGCCCCAGAGGGCTGCATGGGCCAAGTGTGGGAAGGGACCAGCCCCTAGGTGGGCTGGTGCGCCTCCCACAAGGGGCCCAGGGCGCAGGAAGGGGGGGAAGGGGGAAACCCTAGGCTCAGATGGGCCTAAGGCCCATCTAGTGGGGCGCCCCCCTCTCTCCCACCCTTGGCCGCCCCCAAGTCCCATCTAGGGCTGGCCGCACCCCTTGGGGGGGAACCCTAGATGGGGGCGCAGCCCCTCCCCTCCCCTATATATATTGGGGTTTGGGGGCTGCCATACACACGAGACTTCCTCTCTCTTTGGCGCAGCCCTACCCCTCTCCCTCCTCGTCTCTCGCAGTGCTTGGCGAAGCCCTGCTGGAGTGCCACGCTCCTCCATCACCACCATGCTGTTGTGCTGCTGCTGGACGGAGTCTTCCCCAACCTCTCCCTCTCTCCTTGCTGGATCAAGGCATGGGAGACGTCACCGGGCTGCACGTGTGTTGAACGCGGAGGCACCGTTCTTCGGTGCTTAGATCGGAATCAACCGCGATCTGAATCGCTACGAGTACGACTCCTTCATCCGCGTTCTTGCAACGCTTCCGCATCGCGATCTACAATGGTATGTAGATGCACTCCCCTTCCCCTCGTTGCTAGATTACTCCATAGATTGATCTTGGTGATGCGTAGAAAATTTTGAATTTCCGCTACGTTCCCCATCAGTGGCATCATGAGCTAGGTCTATGCGTAGTTTCTATGCACGAGTAGAACAAAAAGTAGTTGTGGGCGTCGATTTTGTCAATTTACTTGCCGTTACTAGTCTTACCTTGATTCGGCGGCATCGTGGGATGAAGCGGCCCGGACCGACCTTACACGTACACTTACGTGAGACAGGTTCCACCGACTGACATGCACCAATTGATCATGTTCTTGTAATAGGAATCACGACTTGCATGTCGATGAGTATGACAACCGGCAGGAGCCATAGGAGTTGTCTTAATTTATTATATGACCTGCGTGTCAAAGAAAACGCCATGTAATTACTTTACTTTATTGCTAACCGTTAGCCATAGTAGTAGAAGTAATAGTTGGCGAGACAACTTCATGAAGACACGATGATGGAGATCATGGTGTCATTCCGGTGACGAAGGTGATCATGCCGCGCCTCAAAGATGGAGATCAAAGGCGCAAGATGATATTGGCCATATCACGTCACTTTATGATTTGCATGTGATGTTTGTCATGTTTACATCTTATTTGCTTAGAACGACGATAGCATAAATAAGATGATCCCTCACTAAAATTTCAAGAGACGTGTTCCCCCTAACTGTGCACCATTGCGAAGGTTCGTTGTTTCGAAGCACCACGTGATGATCGGGTGTGATAGATTCTAACGTTCGAATACAACGGGTGTTGACGAGCCTAGCATGTACAGACATGGCCTCGGAACACATGCGAAACACTTAGCATGTACAGACGTGCCGTCCGTTCGGCGCTAGGATCATCGGTGATTTGGATCACGACGAGTACGACTCCATCAACCCCGTTCTCTTGAACGCTTCCGCTCGCGATCTACAAGGGTATGTAGATGCACTCCTTCCCCCTCATTGCTAGATTACTCCATAGATTGATCTTGATGATGCGTAGAAAATTTTGAATTTCTGCTACATAACCCAACAGTGGCATCATGAGCTAGGTCTATGCGTAGTTTCTATGCACGAGTAGAACACAAAGTAGTTGTGGGCGTCGATTTTGTCAATTTACTTGCCGTTACTAGTCTTATCTTGATTTGGCGGCATCGTGGGATGAAGCGGCCCGGACCGACCTTACACGTACTCTTACGTGAGACAGGTTCCACCGACTGACATGCACTAGTTGCATAAGGTGGCTAGCGGGTGTCTGTCCCTCCCACTTTAGTCGGATCGGATTCGATGAAAAGGGTCCTTATGAAGGGTAAATAGAAATTGGCATATCACGTTGTGGCTTTTGCGTAGGTAAGAAATGTTCTTGCTAGAATCCCATAGCAGCCACGTAAAACATGCAACAACAATTAGAGGACGTCTAACTTGTTTTTGCAGGGTATGCTATGTGATGTGATATGGCCAAAAGGATGTGATGAATGATATATGTGATGTATGAGAATGATCATGTTCTTGTAATAGGAATCACGACTTGCATGTCGATGAGTATGACAACCGGCAGGAGCCATAGGAGTTGTCTTAATTTATTGTATGACCTGCGTGTCACTGAAAAACGCCATGTAATTACTTTACTTTATTGCTAACCGTTAGCCATAGTAGTAGAAGTAATAGTTGGCGAGACAACTTCATAAAGACACGATGATGGAGATCATGATGATGGAGATCATGGTGTCATGCCGGTGACGAAGGTGATCATGCCGCGCCTCGAAGATGGAGATCAAAAGGCGCAAGATGATATTGGCCTCGGAACACAAGAGACCGAAAGGTCGAACATGAGTCGTATAGTAGATGCAATCAACATGGAGATGTTCACCGATGATGACTAGTCCGTCTCACGTCATGATCGGACACGACCTAGTTTGACTCGGATCATGTATCACTTAGATGACTAGAGGGATGTCTATCTGAGTGGGAGTTCATCAAATAATCAGATGAACTTAATTATCATGAACATAGTCAAAAGGTCTTTGCAAATTATGTCATAGCTTGCGCTTTAGTTCTACTGTTTAAGATATGTTCCTAGAGAAAATTTAGTTGAAAGTTGGTAGTAGCAATTATGCGGACTGGGTCCGTAAACTGAGGATTGTCCTCATTGCTGCACAGAAGGCTTATGTCCTTAATGCACCGCTCGGTGTGCTGAACCTCAGCGTCGTTTGTAGATGTTGCAAAACATCTGACATACACGTTTTTATGACTACGTGATAGTTCAGTGCGTAATGCTAACGGTTTAGAATTGTGGCACCAAAGACGTTTTTTGAAACGTCGCAGAACATATGAGATGTTCCGAAGACTAAAATTGGGATTTCAGACTAGTGCCCACGTCAAAGAGGTATGAGATCTCTGACAAGTTTCTTAAGCCTGCAAACTAAGGGAGAAAAGCTCAATCGTTGAGCATGTGCTCAGATTGTCTGAGTACCACAATCACTTGAATCGAGTGGGAGTTAATCTTCTAGATGAGATAGTGATGATTCTCCATAGTCACTGCCACCAAGCTATTAGAGCTTCGTGATGAACTATAACATATCAGGGATAGATATGATGACCCTTGAGCTATTCGCGATGTTTGACACCGCGAAAGTAGAAATCAAATAGGAGCATCAATTGTTGATGGTTAGTAAAACCACTAGTTTCAAGAAGGGCAAGGGAAGAAGGGATACTTCATGAAACAGCAAATCATTTGTTGCTCTAGTGAAGAATCCCAAGGTTGAACCCAAAACCGAGACTAAGTGCTTCTGTAATGAGGGGAACGGTCACTGAAGCAGAACTACCCTAGATACTTGGTAGATGAGAAGGCAGGCAAGGTCGACAGAAGTATATTGGATATACATTATATGAATGTGTACTTTACTAGTACTCCTAGCAGCACCAGGGTATTAGATACCGGTTCGGTTGCTAAGTGTTAGTAACTCGAAATAAAAGCTGCGGAATAAACGGAGACTAGCTAAAGGTGAGATGACGATATGTGTTGGAAGTGTTTCCAAGGTTGATGTGATCAAGCATCGCATGCTCCCTCTACCATGAAGATTGGTGTTAAACCTAAATAATTGTTATTTGGTGTTTGCGTTGAGCATAAACATGATTGGATTATGTTTATCGCAATACGGTTATTCATTTAAGGAGAATAATGGTTACTCTGTTTATTTGAATAATACCTTCAATGGTCTTGCACCTAAAATGAATCTCGATCGCCGTAATACACATGTTCGTGCCAAAAGATATAAAATAGTAATGATAGTACCACATACTTGTGGCACTGCCATTTGAGTCATATTGGTATAGAACGCATGAAGAAGCTCCATGTAGATGGATCTTTGGACTCACTCGTTTTGAAAAGATTGAGACATGTGAACCATGTCTATTGGTATATATGCATGAAGAAACTCCATGCAGATGGATCGTTTGGACTCACTTGATTTTGAATCACTTGAGACATGCAAATCATACCACATGGGCAAGATGACTAAAAAGCCTCATTTTCAGTAAGATGGAACAAGAGAGCAACTTGTTGGAAGTAATACATTTTGATGTATGCAGTCCAATGAGTGCTGAGGCATGCAGTGGATATCGTTATGTTCTTACTTCACAGATGATTTGAGTAGATGCTGAGTGTATTTACTTGATGAAACACAAGTCTGAATTATTGAAAGGTTCAAGTAATTTCAGAGTGAAGTTGAAGATCGTCGTGACAAGAGGATAAAATGTCTGTGATATGATCATAGAGATGAGTATCTGAGTTACGAGTTTGGCACACAATTAAGACATTGTGGAAAGTGTTTCACAATTAATACCGCCTGGAACACCACAGTGTGATGGTGTGTCCGAACATCATAACTGCACCCTATTGGATATGGTGCATACCATGATGTCTCTTATCAAATTACCACTATCGTTTATGGGTTAGGCATTAGAGACAACCGCATTCACTTTAAAAAGGGCACCACGCAATTCCGTTGAGACGACACCGTTTAGAGAAACCTAAGTTGTCGTTTCTTAAAAGTTTGGGGCTGCGATGCTTATGTGAAAAAGTTTCAGGCTGATAAGCTCGAACCCAAAGCGGATAAATGCATCTTCATAGAATACCCAAAACAGTTGGGTATACCTCCTATTTCAGATCTGGAAGCAAAAGTAATTGCTTCTAGAAACGGGTCCTTTCTCGAGGAAAAGTTTCTCTCGAAAGAATTGAGTGGGAGGATGGTGGAGACTTGATGAGGTTATTGAACCGTTACTTCAACTAGTGTGTAGCAGGGCACAAGAAGTTGTTCCTGTGGCACCTACACCAATTGAAGTGGAAGCTTATGATAGTGATCATGAAACTTCGGATCAAGTCACTACCAAACCTCGTAGGTCGATAAGGATGCGTACTACTTCAGAGTGGTACATAATCCTGTCTTGGAAGTCATGTTGCTAGAAAACAATGAACCTACGAGCTATGGAGAAGCGATGGTGGGCCCATATTCCGACAAATGGTTAGAAGCCATGAAATCCGAGATAGGATCCATGTATCAGAACAAAGCATGGACTTTGGTAAACTTGCCCGATGATCGGCAAGCCATTGAGATAAATGGATCTTTAAGAAGAAGACGGACATGGACGGTAATGTTACCGTCTATGAAGCTCGACTTGTGGCAAAGAGTATTTTCACAAGTTCAAGGAGTTGACTACGATGAGATTTTCTCATCCGTAGCGATGCTTAAGTCCGTCGGAATCATGTTAGCATTAGCTGCATTTATGAAATCTGGCAGATGGATGTCAAAACAAGTTTCCTTACCAGTTTTTGTAAGGAAAGGTTGTATGTGATACAATCAGAAAGGTTTTGTCGATCCTAAGGATGCTAAAAGGTATGCTAGCTCCAGCGATCCTTCCATGGACTAGAGCAAGCATCTCGGAGTCAAAATATACGCTTTGATGGAGTGATCAAAGTTTTTGGATTTATACAAAGTTTGTTAGAAACTTGTATTTACAATAAAGTGAGTGGGAGTGCTACAACATTTCTGATAAGTATATGTGAATGACATATTGTTGATCCGAAATGATAAAGGGTTGTTTGAAAGGAGTTTTTCAAAGGAAGACATGGATAAAGCTGCTTACATATTGGGCATCAAGATCTATAGAGATAGATCAAGACGCCCGATGATACTTTCAAAGAACACACACCTTGACATGATTTTGAAAGAGTTCAAAATAGATCAGCAAAGAAGGAGTTCTTGGCTGTGTTACAAGGTGCGAGTATTGAGTAAGACTCAAGACCTGACCACAGCAGAAGAGAAAGAAAGGACGAAGGTCGTCCCCTATGCTTTAGACGTAGGCTCTACAGTATGCTATGCTGTGTACCGCACATGAAGTGTTCCTTGCCATGAGTTGGTCAAGGGGTACAATAGTGATCCGGGAATGGATCACATGACAGCGGTCGAACTTATCCTTAGTATCTAGTGGACTAAGGAATTTTCTCGATTATGGAGGTGAAAAGGAGTTCGTCGTAAAGGGTTACGTCGATGCGAACTTTGACACTAATCCGGATGACTCTGAGTAGTAAACCAGATTCATATAGTAGAGCAGTTATTTGAAATGGCTCCAAATAGCGCGTGGTAGCATCCACAAGATGACATAGATATTCGTAAAGCACACACGGATCTGAAAGGTTCAGACCCGTTGACTAATAACCTCTCTCACAAGCATAACATGATCAAACCAGAACTCTGTGAGTGTTAATCACATGGTGATGTGAACTAGATTATTGACTCTAGTGCAAGTGGGAGACTGTTGGAAATATGCCCTAGAGGCAATAATAAATTGGTTATTATTATATTTCCTTGTTCATGATAATCGTTTATTATCCATGCTAGAATTGTATTGATAGGAAACTCAAATACATGTGTGGATACATAGACAACACCATGTCCCTAGTAACCCTCTAGTTGACTAGCTCGTTGATCAATAGATGGTTACGGTTTCCTGACCATGGACATTGGATGTTGTTGATAACGGGATCACATCATTAGGAGAATGATGTGATGGACAAGACCCAATCCTAAGCCTAGCACAAGATCGTGTAGTTCGTATGCTAAGAGCTTTTCTAATGTCAAGTATCATTTCCTTAGACCATGAGATTTTGCAACTCCCGGATACCGTAGGAATGCTTTGGGTGTACCAAACGTCACAACGTAACTGGGTGGCTATAAAGGTGCACTACAGGTATCTTCGAAAGTGTCTGTTGGGCTGGCACGGATCGAGACTGGGATTTGTCACTCCGTGTAAACGGAGAGGTATCTCTGGGCCCACTCGGTAGGACATCATCATAATGTGCACAATGTGACCAAGGAGTTGATCACGGGATGACGTGTTACGGAATGAGTAAAGAGACTTGCCGGTAACGAGATTGAACAAGGTATCGGGATACCGACGATCGAATCTCGGGCAAGTAACATACCGCTTGACAAAGGGAATTGTATACGGGATTGATTGAATCCCCGACATCGTGGTTCATCCGATGAGATCATCGTGGAACATGTGGGAGCCAACATGGGTATCTAGATCCCACTGTTGGTTATTGGACGGAGAACGTCTCAGTCATGTTTGCATGGTTCCCGAACCCGTAGGGTCTACACACTTAAGGTTCGATGACACTAGGGTTATAAAGGAAGTTTGTATGTGGTTACCGAATGTTTTTTGGAGTCCCGGATGAGATCTCGGACGTCACGAGGAGTTCCGGAATGGTCCGGAGGTAAAGATTTATATATGGGAAGTCCTGTTTTGGTCACCGGAAAAGTTTCGGGTGCTATCAGTAATGTACCGGGACCACCGGGAGGGTCCCGGGGGTCCACCAGGTGGGGCCACCGGCCCCAGAGGGCTGCATGGGCCAAGTGTGGGAAGGGACCAGCCCCTAGGTGGGCTGGTGTGCCTCCCACAAGGGGCCCAGGGCGCAGGAAGGGGGGGGAAGGGGGAAACCTTAGGCTCAGATGGGCCTAAGGCCCATCTAGTGGGGCGCCCCCTCTCTCCCCCCCTTGGCCGCCCCCAAGTCCCATCTAGGGCTGGCCGCACCCCTTGGGGGGGAACCCTAGATGGGGGAGCAGCCCCTCCCCTCCCCTATATATATTGGGGGTTTGGGGGCTGCCATACACATGAGACTTCCTCTCTCTTTGGCGCAGCCCTACCCCTCTCCCTCCTCGTCTCTCGCAGTGCTTGGCAAAGCCCTGCTGGAGTGCCACGCTCCTCCATCACCACCATGCCGTTGTGCTGCTGCTGGACGGAGTCTTCCCCAACCTCTCCCTCTCTCCTTGCTGGATCAAGGCGTGGGAGACGTCACCGGGCTGCACGTGTGTTGAACGCGGAGGCACCGTTCTTCGGTGCTTAGATCGGAATCAACCCCGATCTGAATCGCTACGAGTACGACTCCTTCATCCGCATGCTTGCAACGCTTCCGCATCGCGATCTACAATGGTATGTAGATGCACTCCCCTTCCCCTCGTTGCTAGATTACTCCATAGATTGATCTTGGTGATGCGTAGAAAATTTTGAATTTCCGCTACGTTCCCCATCAAGTGGGTGGCTGACTTGTGGGCCTACTAAGTTGACGAGGACGGAGGGCTTTGTCAACTTAGTCAATATGAACGATTCTAGCTCCAGTGACCGTACGATGTCCATCCAACGGCCATAGTGCTTCTTCAACCTCTCGTCTTCTTGCTCCAGCCGCCCAAAGCAGCGCCGGTCGTGCCGCGTGCTCCTGCCTCTCGTGGCCGGCTGTTATGCCGCGGAGGCCTCACTGCCCCCTACTACTCCCACCGCTGGCTCAGGGTATCCCTCTACTCACCCACACCCCCTGTTATTCTGCGGCGATGGCAGCCTCACGCCGCAGCCGAACCAGTGAACCCTCATACTCCTCTCCGCGTGGGCATCCACTGCCGCGTCTTCCCCGGCTCCGCGTCGTCCCCTTCCTAGGCCTCGTCGTCGTCCACCTCCTTGGTGCTCTCGGCGTGGCGTGGTCAATGTGGTCAATGACCAACTTCCGTCGGAAGAGTACTGTACGTGGAGAGGCTGACAGCTGGGTCCACGGCCACAGCCCAGTTTTTTGTGATTTGCCAAGTCGCTTTGTCAGGCCTGTTGGGCTGCAAATCTTTCAAGACGAGGAGAGCTTCATTCGGCTGGCCGAGAAAATGGCCTATCAGTAATGAGAAATGGTCTGTACATTTTTAAAACACATCAAACCGGCAATTAGTTTCAAATATCTTTTTTTCATTTTGAGATTTTAAATTACATTAATTTTTATGCGTGGAGAATTTGTTGGATTTTATATTGATATACATTTATTTTTAAAATCAGTTTGAATGTGAGTCGAAATTTAGGGATTAAAACAGTTCGGACCGCACCGAAATATGCAAATTTTCGTATAATTTTTTAACCGTGGCCACAATATGGGCTGTAATGCTAACAAAAAGAATATGGGCTCCAAAAAAACCCTTAAGAATTAGCAAATGGGCTGTAAATTATTAGAAATAATGGCAGATGGGATGTATGCTGTTTTCCACAGATTTGAGGCTTTCCTAAAAAAAGGTTGACGCACAAGCAGTGACTGTTGGATGTCCATCGAACGGCCGTCGTGCTTCTTCAATCTCTGCTCTTCCTGCTCCAGCCGGTCAAACAAGCGCCGGCGGGACTGCCTGCTCCCTCCTCCCCGCGGCCGGCTGTGCTGCTGCGCAGGCCTCACCGCCCCACCGTACTCCCATCGCTGGCCTAGCCATCCCTCTACTCACCCACACCTGCTATTATTCTCCGGCGACGACAGACGAACCAGTAAACCCTCGTACAGTCGTACTCCCCTCCGCGTGGGAAACAACTGCCGAGTCTTCCCTGCCTCCGTGTCGTTCCCTTCCCAGGCCTCACCGTCGTCCACCGCCCTGGTGCTCTCGGCGCGGCCTGGTCAACGTGGTCAACGACCGACATGCATCTGAAGTGGACTGTACGTGGAGAGGCCGACAGCTGGGTCCACGGCCGCACGCAAGGAAATGCCTCCTTATTACACGCGAAATAATGATTCCTCCACCTGACATCAGGGACCCACCGAAAGGGCCTCTGTATTGCGCGAAAAAAACGTTACCGCCGCTGTCAGCTCAGACCCACCAGCTATATCTTCGCACGCAAGGAAGTGCCTCCTTATTACGCACAAAAAAATGAATATTCCCCCTGTTAGCTGGGACCCAGTATAGTGGCAGGCTGACTTGGGGGCCTACTAAGTTGACGGGGCCGTAGTGCTTTTTCAACCTCTGGTCTTCTTGCTCCAGCCGCCAAAACCAGCGCCGGTCGTTCCTCGTGCTCCTGCCTCCCGTGGCCGGCTGCGATGCGGTGGAGGCCTCACCGCCTCCTACTACTCCCACCCCTGGCCAGGCCATCCCTCTACTCACCCACACCCCCTGTTATTCTGCGGCGACGGCAGCCTCACACCGCAGCGAACCAGTGAACCCTCGTACTCCTCTACGCGTGGGCATCCACTGCCGCGTCTTCCCCGGCTCCATGTCGTCCCCTTCCTAGGCCTCGTCGTCGTCCACTGTCCTGGTGCTCTCGGCGCGGCGTGGTCAAGGAACGGCTTCTATCGGACGTGGACTGTACGTGGAGAGGCTGACAGCTGGGTCCACGGCCGCAGCAAGGAAGTGCCTCCTTATTACGTGCAAAATAATTATTCCTCCACCTGACAGCGGGGACCCACCGGACGGGCCACCGTATTTTGCGAAAAAAACTTTTGCCCCTGACTGCTGGGACCCACCAGCTACATCTTCGCACGCAAGGAAGTGCGTCCGGGCAAAAAAAATGATTCGCCCCCTGACTGCTGGGACCCACTAGCTACATCTTCGCAGGCAAGGAAGTGCCTGACAGTCGGAACCCGCCTGGTCGAAGCGTACGTAGCGTTGTCATTCTGGTCGTGAACGTGTACGTACATATATACTGGTGGATGTAGAGGCACACACGTGTCGTAGTAGAGGCGCGTACGTGTCGTAGTAGAGGTGTGCACGTAGCCTGTACACGTACGTACAACGGCCAGGGTGCAAGAAAGAAAATACGGCCACGTATGTGTACATACGGGCGGGGTCTCAAACGCCTACTCGCGCATACGTATGGCCAGGGCTAGTGTACATGGCTGGGTCAGAACGGAGAAATAGCGTCACCGTCGTGTTCATGGGGAGGCAACGGAATGCGTCGTGTTCATGGGGAGGCAACGGAATGCGTCGGGTTCATCGGGAGGCAACGAAACGCGTGGGAGCCAACCGGCTGGGTCGGAATGGAATGCGTGGTCGTGTTCATCGGGAGGGCTTGGACGGAACAGGCGATGGAAACGAGGCCTGGCATACCGCACAACAGAGGAAACGGACCTCCTACGTTCGGAACAGGGTCCTGTTGATCGGGAGGGGTGTGGCGTACCGCAAAATGGAGGAAATGGACCTCCTACGGTCGAAACGGGGGTCCTGTTGATTGGGAGGGGTGTGGCGTACCGCAAAACGGACGAAACGGACCTCCTACGGTCGAAACGGGGGTCCTGTTGATCGGGAGGGGTGTGGCGTACCACAAAACAGACGAAACGGACCTCCTACGGTCAAAACGGGGGTCCTGTTCATCGGGAGGGGTGTGGTGTACCACAAAACGGGACTCCACGGGATACTGTTCATCTCCACCGTCGACCTCCTCCAGCCTCCACGGGCTCCTGTTCATCCAGCCTCCACCGCGCGCTACTCCACAGACTACTGTTCAACCACCCCTCCACGAGCACCCCTCCATCGTCTACTATTCATCCAGCCCTCCACACCACAGGGTCCTGTTCAACCAGCCCTCCACGGGCACCCCTCCACCGTCTACTGTTCATCCAGCCCTCCACCACACCACGGGGTCCTGTTCATCCAGAGGCAACGCCACCGCTCACTGTTCATCCAACCCCCCCCCCCCGCAACGCTCATTGTTCAACCTAGAGGCAGCATTGATCGGCTTCAGTTAGCAGCAGTAGCAAAGGAATCGCTCAATCGGGTTCAGTTAACAGCCATCGATCGATTGCTCAGGTTCAGTAACGCGTAGCCTGCAGTGCAATCGCTCGGGTTCAGTTAGAGCCCAACGCCTCGCTCGGGTTCAGTTAGAGCCAACGCCTCGCACACACGCGCGTACGTGTACGAGACAAACGCGCATCGCTCGGCCCGTGACCTCCCACCGTAACTGGGAACTCGCCGAAATTTTCCTCGCCCTCGCTTCTACCACGGTTTTTTCCGTCATGGACGGCCCAAAGAATGTCATGCGGCTGCGTCTCCGGCCCGCCCAGGACGAAAAGCCCATTTTCTGTCATGATTTTTTATCATAGAAGTAGGAGCCCACCACATCTATGATGATACCGGGTTTTGTCACAATTATCGTCATAGAAGTGTCATATGTATGACAGAAAAAAAATTTGTTCGGCCCAAAATGTCACGGATGTGTCTTTTTTTGTAGTGTGAGTGTGTTGCATGCCTGGGGCCTGGCTCGTTGCGGGCAGTGACCCAGTGGCCGACATGGGTGAGGACCTGTACACCGGGCACAACGGTGAGGATGAACGAGAATGTGCTGACGCCTGTGCGCGCCACCACGCCCACCGCCAGTTCCGGCTGCGGGCTTCAGCAGCACATCATTCCACTGTTGAGGTCAGAATTCTTGTCCGCGGTGGCGAGGCAGAGATGGCGCTCCAGGGTAGGGGCGCTCCAGGGTAGAGACAGCTCAAATTAGTATTTGCACATGCTTTACTAGCAAGCTGGTAAGAAATATGATTTCTTTGACTTGTTGCACCTAGAACTCTTGCTGCATAAAGCTTATTTTGATGGTCATTGGCTGTGGATTGTGGTTACTACTCAGGTCATGGGTCGTGGAGTGTGACAAATTGAGTTATTTTTTCCTAAGTGTTTATTCAAACTATTGATTGTTAAAGTTCAAAAATAGACAGGTATTCTGTAGCATGATGCAACATTTGATATGGCGGTAAAATTACTAATGGTTGCAATAGTGAAGAGCTGCCGAAGACAGACTGATTTGGAGTGTCATTGCAATTGCAAAATGCGTGGGCGGAAGGATTTTCTATTATCGCATTGGGATAGAGCGAGGAATAATAAAGTACAAGAAGTCCTCCTGCAAGGTGAATATGGAGAAGAAATCGTTTGGCTCAGTACATTATTTATTGTTTTGAGCAATGCACTTGCTCTTACTATAATTTTTTAAGTAAATAATGTTCCATGTGGTTTTTTGTGATTCCATTGCATAGCACAGGCATCTTACTAGTATGCATAATTTGGCGACGAGCGCTCTCTATGTGTACCACCTTTTTTCTTTAATTTCATCTTGTTAGTTTTGCTCCATGGCACAATCCGTCGATACTACTACTATACAAAAGTATACATTTGGAAGGCTTGAGGGCGGGGCAGTCTCGCTTGGTCGGTTTCACGAGAGGCGAGGACCTTTGTGATTTGACGGCTCATTACTGCTGGAAGGCGGGGCCTTATGATTTGACTGCTCGTATAAATGTTGCCGACGACCTGAGGAGGAGCAAAGAACCGTGCGGTATAATCAAGTTTTCCACTAGAGTGCTAGTACAACGGAGGAGCACGAAACACGGCAACCCAGTGCGATATGGCGATAAAAAATGATCTAATTTGCTAGTCATTGATCCCACGGCGCCGCTCATCGTTGGCATTATTCTATTCATGCCTCGCATAGAACATGACACGTGCGGCGAAACACCCGAAGCAAAAGAAAAAACACAAGAGAAAAAGAAGAAGGAAGATTATCCCCCCCCCCCAAAAAAGAAGGAAGACGCACACACAAGTCTGGGGCGCTGCTCTCTACTACATGAAGGGTTGCTGGCCGCGGAGTCGTAACTGCTTCTTCATCGCCTCCACGACCACCATCTCCTTGCACATCTCCTCCGCCATCTTCTTCATTTTGTCCATAACGCGGGATTTCTCGACGCGAGCCTTCATCATCTGTTCCATGGCCGCATTACGTACCTTGACCCCAGGCGGGTGCTTGATGCGGAGCTTCACCAACTCCTCCTTCTGTTCCATGATGAGGGCCTGCAGCATCTTCATCGAGGAACTACTCTTCTCATGCAGCTTCTTCCATCCGGCGTTCTCCTCCTTCAGCAGGTCGAGCTCGTGGCGGAGCTTCGCCTTGTCCTCCTGAAGTTGCAGGATTTCGCCGGTCGCCTTCTTATCAGAGGCAATGCTCTTCTTCAGCAGCATCACCAAGCCGGCGGTCAACTCCCCGTGCTCATTGAGCTTAGCGGGCATGTCATCGAGGCTCTTCTTCAACAGCTCCACCAAGCCGTCGATGAACTCCTCCTGCTTATTGAGCTGATCGGGCATGTCGTCGAGGGATAATGACTCTAGCGCCGCCAGCTCGGCATGTTCGCCTCCGCGGCTAGGGCGCTCCTGGGAGCCCTCGCCTGCCCGTGAGAGATCTTTCGAGGTCTCTGCGAGGCGGCGAGCCCTCTTTTTTTTCCGCGGCCTTGGTCGCCGCTGCCTTGTTACGAGTAGTACTCGACATAGAGCTCTGCACACCGGCCATTGCAAGGACGGACGAACAAGAAAGACTTATGAGGAGGAAGGTAGAGTAATTTTCGGCACTAGTACTAAAACCTGCATAGTGGGAACACGTTCAGGTTTGATATGTACTCCACTAGGTGTGAGCAGGTTTGCACTTAATTATAGCATGGTAGTAGGAGTACTACTTTGGAATATGATGGGAACAAGCTAAAGATTAATTGATGGTTTCGGTTTCGAGGCCCGAAACGGCTCCCGATGAGTTTAGTCGAACATAAATTTCAAGTCCTACTGCTCAAATGCGGTCGCACAAGTCAGTGATGTAACTGGTTGTACATGTCAGACCAAGCCGATGCGTGTCCCTTCGGTGAGACACGGGTCCGACCGATCGTCTGTTGGTGCGACCGACCCTAAGTATTACGCGATGGAGACTTCTGGTTGTGGCTTCGGGTGATTGTCACGACCAAGCATTCAAAAACTAGTGATAAATAAATTACCATCTTTTTCCAAACGACCAAGTATTTTCACAGGAATACAATACATATAGATGGAGTGATTGTCAAGGTTGCAAACCGACATGGCGTTGCAAGTTCACTGCAGCAGCAACCGAGTAGGTCACTGCATCGCTGGCAGGGAAGGAGGGCAGCTCACCTCGCCTACGATGCATGCCCAGCGGCGCCGCCGCAGCTGGTCCCGGGATTTGGCTTCTCCTACCGCCCATTTAAACAGTTGCACCGACTGCTCATGCCATTCCGCAGGCATGCACATTCTTTCCTCCGCAGTCGACTCCATGAATATGATCTCTGCCATTAGCCCCAGCTCGAAATCAACGCGATGCTGCCAGATGCTGACATCCCCCAGCATCTCTCCCCTGAGATCGACTTGCGCCTCTGCCTTGTGCTTCTCCAGGCGCAGCTCCTTCGAACTTGTCTCCAATTGATGCCACGCTTCCTCGATCCGATTTGTCCTTACTGTCCACCACCTGAAACGCAGCCCTGGCATGTCCTCCGGCGCCAGTGATCTGTGATTCCAGAGCATGAATCCCCTCTGAAACACATGTGGGTTTCGCTCAAAGGCGGCAGTGCTGCGGGGCGTAGCGAGAGGGTAGCCTGCGAGATCCTGGGATCTAAGGGATTATCCATGGCGGGATCCTCCACGGCGGGATCCGGTGGGTGAGGCGGGGAGGCGAGTGTAGGCGCTGGGAGAACCTTACGAGGCTAAGATAAAGATAGTACTACTCCACGCCATCCATATTTAAATACAAAGGCCACCAACAGTAGCCCAGGCAAAAATTGATCATGTTGCCTGCGTCCTGGTTTATTGGCCCGTTTTTTTGTGCCACTTTTATGACATGCATAAATATTATGTTACTTAAAAATATGGTCAAAAATTGGCACAAAATACGAAGGACACCAATGGAAGTAGCAACCCATGATTTAACTACTCGCATGCACACAGTGGAGTAGTAGTAATGTCTTTCTCAACTACGTCCTCCCTCACGTCCACTCAATTTCCATGCGCTGTATTAATTGACCACAATGAAGTGAAGTACTTTACACGCGTCAAATTATCACATGGGGTGGATCTTCGTACAAAAATGCGTCCCACCGTGTACCCGCGTGTGCGTGCGAGGGAATGAGTGCATGCGTGCACATCTTCGCTTCGTGCATGTACTGCCAGTGTGTGTGAGAGAGGACGAGTACATTCTTTTGGAACCAACATCACGTCACTGTGATCAATCCACACAAGGAGGTCGCGACAACACCTCCACATGTGCCACGTGGCTTCATGAACTGAAAAAGGGAGAGACACTGTGTAGCGTGGCATACTGGAAGTACTATTAAGGTACACGTGCATTGCATGCATTAGATTTGGCAACCTAATTATGAATGGATACCACACTATAGCATGTAAGCTTTGAGTCATATATGCATGATGTAGACGTTCGTTTAATTCTTATAGTTCATCTCATTCAAAATCAATTAGTTTTTATAAAAAAGTTAATATATTTTATGATTCATGGAATTGTGCGTTGTAAAGCATAAAGTAAAAACAAATAATGGCAATTCAACTAGAAAAAAGTTTGGGCAGTTATGATACGGAAGATTCTAGAACAAAGGAGAAGCACTTGTGTTTTGAGGTTTGTGCATTATGCTTAAGTTCAACCATGGAGTCTTCTAGATTGTACATGTGCCAGAATCTGGTGGAGGGCTGGAAGATGGTGCGAGGGGCCAAGTGGAGGGAGACTATGAAGGAGTGCACAAGTGCGAGATCGATATTTAAAGATAGGGGCGAGAACGTGCGCGGTTGCGCGTAGTGGAGGAGCCAGGAAAAATAAATGAGCTAGGGGGCCAAGCATTTCTAATTCTTTACGAGGAGGGCCAATTCATCAACTAAAATCATTTTACTAGTAATTGATCTACTGATCACATTCATATTAGCCTCAATATATAGTGATGTTAGGAGGGGGGCAGGGCCCTTACTGCCCCCTGTCTTCGCCACTGTGCGCACGTCTGAGAGATGAAGTGAAAGGCATGGATGATGAGAGGGGGACGTTGGATATATAATTAATGTGGGTGTATTAGTTATGTAATCCTATATAGAGAGTGTTGGGGAACGTAGTAATTTCAAAAAAATTCCTATGCACATGCAAGATCATGGTGATGCATAGCAACGAGAGGGGAGAGTGTTGTCCACGTACCCTCTTAGACCGAAAGCGGAAGCGTTAGCACAACGCGGTTGATGTAGTCGTACATCTTCACGATCCGACCGATCAAGTACTGAACACACGGCACCTCCAAGTTCAGCACACGTTCAACTCGATGACGTCCCTCGAACTCCGATCCAGCCGAGCTTTGAGGGAGAGTTCAGTCAGCACGACGGCGTGGTGACGATGATGGTGTTCTATCGATGCAGGGCTTCGCCTAAGCACCGCTACGATATTATCGAGGTGGATTAAGGTGGAGGGGGGCACCGCACATGGCTAAGAGATCCAAGGGATCAATTGTTGTCTTTGGGGTGCCCCCTGCCCCCGTATATAAAGGAGCAAGGGGGGAGGCGGCCGGCCCAGGAGGAGGGCGCGCCAAGGGGGGAGTCCTACTACCAGCGGGAGTAGGACTCCTCGTTTCCTTGTTGGAGTAGGAGAAGGGAAGGGAGAAGGACAAGAAAGGAAGGGGGCGCCCCCCTCCCTAGTCCAATTCGGACTAGTCCATGGGGACGGGGTGCGGCCACCCTTTGGGGCCTTTCTCTCCTTTCCCGTATGGCCCATTAAGGCCCAATACAAATTCCCATAACTCTCCGGTACTCCAAAAATACCCGAATCACTCGGAACCTTTCCGATGTCCGAATATAGTCATCCAATATATCGATCTCATCCGGGACTCTGAACTCCTTCGGTACATCAAAACACATAAACTCATAATATAACCGTCATCTAACTTTAAGCGTACGGACCCTACGGGTTCGAGAACTATGTAGACATGACCGAGACATGTCTCCGGTCAATAACCAATAGCGGAACCTGGATGCTCATATTGGCTCCCACATATTCTACGAAGATATTTATCGGTCAAACCGCATAACAACATACGTTGTTCCCTTTGTCATCGGTATGTTACTTGCCCGAGATTCGATCGTCGGTATCTCAATACCTAGTTCAATCTCGTTACCGGCAAGTCTCTCTACTCGTTCTGTAATACATCATCCCGCAACTAACTCATTAGTTGCAATGCTTGCAAGGCTTATAGTGATGTGCATTACCGAGTGGGCCCAGAGATGCCCCTCCGACAATCGGAGTGACAAATCCTAATCTCGAAATACGCCAACCCAACAAGTACCTTCGGAGACACCTGTAGAGCACCTTTATAATCACCCAGTTACGTTGGGACGTTTGGTAGCACACAAAGTGTTCCTCCGGTAAACGGGAGTTGCATAATCTCATAGTCATAGGAACATGTATAAGTCATGAAGAAAGCAATAGCAGAACACTAAATGATCGTGTGCTAAGCTAACGGAATGGGTCAAGTCAATCACATCATTCTCCTAATCATGTGATCCCGTTAATCAAATGACAACTCATGTCTATGGCTAGGAAACATAACCATCTTTGATCAATGAGCTAGTCAAGTAGAGGCATACTAGTGACACTCTGTTTGTCTATGTATTCACACATGTATCTTGTTTCCAGTTAATACAATTCTAGCATGAATAATAACATTTATCATGATATAAGGAAATAAATAATAACTTTATTATTGCCTCTAGGGTATATTTCCTTCAGTCTCCCACTTGCACTAGAGTTAATAATCTAGAGCACATCGCCATGTGATTTAACATCAATAGTTCACATCACCATGTGATTAACACCCATAGTTCACATCGTCATGTGACCAACACCCAAAGGGTTTACTAGAGTCAATAATCTAGTTCACATTGCTATGTGATTAACACCCAAAGAGTACTAAGGTGTGATCATGTTTTGCTTGTGAGAGAATTTTAGTCAACGGGTCTGCCATATTCAGATCCGTATGTATTTTGCAAATTTCTATGTCTACAATAGTCTGCACGGAGCTACTTTAGCTAATTGCTCCCACTATCAATATGTATCCAGATTAAGACTTAGAGTCATCTGGGTCAGTGCCAAAACTTGTATTGACGTAACCCTTTACGACGAACCTTTTTGTCACCTCCATAATCGAGAAACATATCCTTATTCCACTAAGGATAATTTTGACCGATGTCCAGTGATCTACTCCTAGATCACTATTGTACTCCCTTGCCAAAATCAGTGTAGGGTATACAATAGATCTGGTACACAGCATGGCATACTTTATAGAACCTATGGCCGAGGCATAGGGAATGACTTTCATTCTCTTTCTATCTTCTGCCGTGGTCGGGCTTTGAGTCTTACTCAATTTCACACCTTGTAACATAGGCAAGAAACTCTTTCTTTGACTGTTCCATTTTGAACTACTTCAAAATCTTGTCAAGGTATGTACTCATTGAAAAAACTTATCAAGCGTCTTGATCTATCTCTATAGATCTTGACGCTCAATATGTAAGCAGCTTCACTGAGGTCCTTCTTTGAAAAACTCCTTTCAAACACTCCTTTATGCTTTGGAGAATAATTCTACATTATTTCCGATCAACAATATGTCATTTACATATACTTATCAAAAATGTTGTAGTGCTCCCACTCACTTTCTTGTAAATACAGGCTTCACCGCAAGTCTGTATAAAACTATATCCTTTGATCAACTTATCAAAGCGTATATTCCAACTCCGAGATGCTTGCACCAGTCCATAGATGGATCGCTGGAGCTTGCATATTTTGTTAGCACCTTTAGGACTGACAAAACCTTCTGGTTGCATCATATACAACTTTTCTTCAATAAATCCATTAAGGAATGTAGTTTTGTTTATCCATTTGCCAGATTTCATAAAATGCGGCAATTGCTAACATGATTCGGACAGACTTAAGCATAGATACGACTGAGAAACTCTCATCATAGTCAACACCTTGAACTTGTCGAAAACCTTTTGCGACAATTCTAGCTTTGTAGATAGTAACTCTACTATCAGCGTCCGTCTTCCTCTTGAAGATCCATTTATTTTCTATGGCTTGCCGATCATCGGGCAAGTCAACCAAAGTCCACACTTTGTTCTCATACATGGATCCCATCTCAGATTTCATGGCCTCAAGCCATTTCGCGGAATCTGGGCTCATCATCACTTCCTCATAGTTCGTAGGTTCATCATGGTCAAGTAACATGACCTCCAGAACATGATTACCGTACCACTCTGGTGCGGATCTCACTCTGGTATTTACCTACAAGGTTCGGTAGTAACTTGATCTAAAGTTACATGATCATCATCATTAGCTTCCTCACTAATTGGTGTAGTAGTCACAGGAACAGATTTCTGTGATGAACTACTTTTCAATAAGGGAGCAGGTATAGTTACCTCATCAAGTTCTACTTTCCTCCCACTCACTTCTTTCGAGAGAAACTCCTTCTCTAGAAAGGATCCAAATTTAGCAACAAAAGTCTTGCCTTCGGATCTGTGATAGAAGGTGTACCCAACAGTCTCCTCTGGGTATCATACGAAGACACAATTCTCCGATTTGGGTTTGAGCTTATCAGGATGAAACTTTTTCATATAAGCATCACAACCCCAAACTTTAAGAAACGACAACTTTGGTTTCTTGCTAAACCACAGTTCATCTGGTGTCATCTCAACGGATTTAGATGGTGCCCAATTTAACGTGAATGCAGCCGTCTCTAATGCATAACCCCAAAATGATAGTGTTAAATCGGTAAGAGACATCATAGATCGCACCATATCAAATAAAGTACGGTTACGATGTTCGGACACACCATTACGCTTTGGTGTTCCAGGTGGCATGAGTTTTTGAAACTATTCCACATTGTTTTAATTGAAGATCAAACTCGTAACTCAAATATTCGTCTCCGCGATCAGATCGTGGAAACTTTATTTTTCTTGTTACGATGATTTTCCACTTCACTCTGAAATTCTTTGAACTTTCTCAAATGTTTCAGACTTATGTTTCATCAAGTAGATATACCCATATCTGCTCAAATCATCTGTGAAGGTCAGAAAATAACGATACCTGCCGCGAGCCTCAACACTTCGAACTGCATACTTCAGTATGTATTATTTCCAACAAGTCTGTTGCTCGCTCCATTGTTCCGGAGAACGGAGTCTTTAGTCATCTTGCCCATAAGGCATGGTTCGCAAGCATCAAGTGATTCATAATCAAGTGATTCCAAAATCCCATCAGCATGGAGTTTCTTCATGTGCTTTACACCAATATGACCTAAACGGCAGTGCCACAAATGAGTTGCACTATCATTATTAACTTTGCATCTTTTGGCTTCAATATTATGAATATGTGTATTACTACGATCAAGATCCAACAAACCATTTTCATTGGGTGTATGACCATAGAAGGTTTTATTCATGTAAATAGAACAACAATTATTCTCTAACTTAAATGAATAACCGTATTGCAATAAACATGATCAAATCATATTCATGCTCAACGCAAACACCAAATAACATTTATTTAGGTTCAACACTAATCCAGAAAGTTATATGGATTGTGCGATGATGATCACATCAATCTTGGAACTACTTCCAACACACATCGTCACTACATCCTTAACTAGTCTCTGTTCATTTTGCAACTCCTGTTTTAAGTTACTACTCTTAGCAACTAAACCAGTATCAAATACTGAGGGGTTGCTACGAACACTAGTAAAATACACATCAATAATCTGTATATCAAATATACCTTTGTTCACTTTGCCATCCTTCTTATCCACCAAATACTTGGGGCAGTTCCGCTTCCAGTGACTAGTCCCTTTGCAGTAGAAGCACTTAGTCTCAGGCTTAGGTCCAGACTTGGGCTTCTTCACTTGAGCAGCAACATGCTTGCCGTTCTTCTTGAAGTTCCCCTTCTATCCCTTTGCCCTTTTCTTGAAACTAGTGGTCTTGTTAACCATCAATACTTGATGCTCTTTCTTTGATTTCTACCTTCATCAATTTCAGCATCGCGAAGAGCTCGGGAATTACTTTCGTCATCCCTTGCATACTATAGTTCATCACGAAGTTCTACTAACTTGGTGATGGTGACTAGAGAATTATGTAAATCACTATTTTATCTGGAAGATTAACTCCCACTTGATTCA